>NC_137159.1:7257538-7857538 GCF_951394435.1 Stenella coeruleoalba
AGAGGAAAAGAGCTCTTTGGGGCTTGAGAAGAGGACAGTGTCACAGTTTCTCTTAATGATCAGAGAATCATTGTACATATAATAACATCATCATCCCGTGAAAATCAGATATATCACCTGTGAATCTTCTAAAGTCAGTGGACTACTGTGTTTCTTACATTTCCCAAGGTTCAAATAATGGTGAACTAAACCAGAAGCATCAGGCTATCACCCTCTTCTTGGTATTTGTCCTGGAGCCCCTGAAGGGTCCTCGGGACTGCAGACTGTTCCTGGGTCCTCCCCCAGGACTGGGTCAAGGTTTTGGAGTAAGGGGGCTGAGTTGTTGTATTCGTTTCCCTTGCTGTGCGCTGTCTGCAGCTTTGAGGTCCTGGGGGTTGTTTCTCTTCCACACAGGCGTGGCATATGGTCAGGGAAGATGCAGTTGACCCTTTTGATCAGCAGTCCCTGGCAAACTTTGAACAGGGATGGGGCTTTAGTGAACTTTCGAATGGCCGTTGATCTGGGAACAGGCTGGGTCTTATTCACAGCAACCACTTTTGCGATGGAGATGCTGCCAAAAAGTATCGTCCTCCGACACAGAAGGGGAAGGATGGGTTTCTTCTGTTTTTTCTCCGAGTCTCATGTGACTGTTTCCCAGGGAAGGAATATACGTTGGGAGTGAGACACAGATGGTGGTGTCCCTGAGCCAGGTGAGCGGTGGGACGGGACAGGGAGGGTGGTGTGGAGCAGGGATTCAGTCACGGTGCCCCTTCTCTGCTGGGAATCCCTTTGCTACAGAGAGCAGGGGGTGGTGGTTGCAGCCAAGGCCAACTGGGAAAACTTCCTTGGCTTCTCCGTTCCCCCAGTCAGGCCTCAGGGTTTCTCTGCGAGTTACGAGCACCATCGTCCAGCATGCTAAGCTTATACCTGCCCCAGGACCTTGGCCTTCGCTCTGCCTCTGCCGGGAGTGTTCCTCCCCTACCTCTTCACAGGGCTGGTTTTTTTTTTCTTTTCCTCTTTGTTCAGGATCTCAGTTTATATGTTACCTTCATAGAGAGGCTCCTTCTGGCCACCATATCTAAAATAGCCCCCCAGCAGTCCCTCTATCACATCACCCTTATTTTCTGAAACTGCCTTGTTCATTAATTTTTTTTCTTTATTATTTTTGTTTTCCTCCCATGCCATCTGGAATATAAACTCATTGTCCTATGATGCTGGGAGAGCAGCTAGCACTTAGCCAGTGCCTAGAAGACATCTTTTGAATAGATGAATAATGAGCATCTTACTGTGATATAACATGGACTCCACTGCTTCCCTGAATGTTTCCCCCAGTAGACTATTAGCTCCTGAGGGCATGGACTGCGTCTCACCCATCTTTGTATCTTCAGCACTTGGCACACCGTAGGCACTCAGTAAGTGCTGAATGATTAACTAGAGGAAAACGAGTGACCACAGGTACCTGGGATATAAACTGTGTGGATCTTTAAAAGATTGATCAGTTGATTGATCTCAACAGGCTGTTTAGCCATGATGTCATCAGTGCCTGAGGCTCATTCTTTGTGTTACTGTCCTTAGCATGTAGCTTCTTTCCTCCAAGTTACTTCATTGTCACAATGTAGTTATTACTGCAGCTCCAGCCACCATGTCACTATTCTTGATAGGAAGGAGGAAGAAGGGGCCTGAACAGAAGGGAGGCTACCAGCTGAGTCTCCACTTCAGAAACTTTCTCAGAGTCCCTAACAGATAACTTCTTACATGTCATTGAAAGGAATTTAGTCACATGAATAGTCTCGGCAGAAATTGGGAAATGCGGTTTGTAAAGTGGGTACATCGCCTTGTCCAACAAAATTTGGGTGCTGTTGGTAAAGAGGAAGGGGAGAATGGATAGTGACATGCAGCTAGCAGTCTCTGCCACTACGTATAATTGAAATTATGTAAAATCGAGAGGTTTACTGCACGTAGCATGCTAGGCGGCTCATACAACATAACAATAGCATAGTAACTTGTTAGGCTGCCCGTAAGACGTCTACCCACGGAAATCTTTTGGGCAGAGCCTCTCATAGCAGGAATGGCTGCTTAGTCTTCTAAGGAATTCCCGGCCGTCCCTGTGAATTTAGAGCAGCACTGAGCAGGTTTCTTTTGCTCTGACTGCCGGAGAGACTCCCCTGATGGTTGCTGTCCGTACGCTGATGAGCGGCCCTCAGCAGGACCCTCCTTCTTGGCGGGCCTTGCCTGTCCTGGTTTGCGCTTGGTGGCAGCAGAAGCTCATCTCCCCATCCAGGGCTTCAGAGTGACATCCTGGGAACGCTTGTTCTCTACCACCGGGTCTTCAGCCTCTGCAGACCTTTTCTGATTCCCTTTACGATGGACCTAGCAATCTGGAAAGTGAAGAGGGAGTCAGAAGCGGGGGTGGTCAGGAAACAGATGAGAATACAACAGACAGAAAGCATGACAAAATGGAATTTCCTCCTGGTTTTAGTTCTAGTTTGCTTTCTGAAAGCAAGTTATCTGGGAAGATAATTTGGAAAACTGGAAAATTCTATCAACTTCAGAGAGATAGTTTTCTAATTACTTAATTGGTAAAAAATATTTTATAATCACAGAGGAAAGCCCATATAACAGATTAAATGGAATAGCATACACATACCCTATGAGCAGTCAGTGCAAACGTACACAGAAACTCTGGTGCATCAGGTCTCCTGATTTTAAGATTATAGCATGAGTCATTTGGCACGTCAGACGTATATACATTTGGAGGTAAACTTTAATGAGAAATCTAAGATCTCAGTGTTTGTGGAGGGGTATTTTTTCCCTAAATTAGCTTTTTAGCTCAATACAGTGGAGCACATCTGACTGTAATCTCAATGCTACAGGCCCCATCAAAACAATATAGTCATCATGCAAGTCTGAAATATAAAGCTTTTTTTTTTTTTTTTTTGCGGTACGCGGGCCTCTCACTGTTGTGGCCTCTCCCGTTGCGGAGCACAGGCTCCGCACGTGCAGGCTCAGTGGGCATGGCTCACGGGCCCAGCCGCTCCGCGGCATGTGGGATCTTTCCGGACCGGGGCATGAACCCGTGTCCCCTGCATCGGCAGGAGGACTCTCAACCACTGCGCCACCAGGGAAGCTCAAATATAAAGCTTTTATGTACTCTTAACAACTTAAATTTATCTCAATAGAAAATTGACAGTAGAGTAATTAGCAAAGTTGTTCTTATTAATGCCATAAACAGATAATGAAAGAAATGTAGATTTTGCTTTTTCTATTTCAAGTGTTTCATTAATCTAGCAGAAGTAGGCAGAATATCAAATGTTTCTGGAAGCTTAGTTTTAACAAATAGCTATGTTTGTCCCTGACTGGAGTTAAGAAATATTAAAGAAAATTATTAGTTTCTACTTTAATGTATCATAGCATTTCCAAAGCTGCATGTAGCTGAATGTTTCTGGGTAATTTGTTCCAATTTGTTGCAGATATTTAAATGCTACTTAGATACAGTGTTGATCTAAACAGGAAGGAACTACTGTGTAGGAAAGGGGCTTAGGTGTTCTTTAACCAAGTGAAAATGAGGGCCAACAGAGACCTTCTTCTTTTCTAAATTAAAGAATTTAGTCATTGTGTTTATGTGAGTAGGTGAGTTAAATATAAAGGCCTTTGCGCATGGTGTGATCAGGAACGTTAAATGTTACTTAAGGGCATCTTAATTAAACATTTGTATTTATTTTCTGACAGAACAGAAACAACCATGTGTGGGTTAAATAAATCGTCCTCTTGACATTCTGCCCGTGTTTTAAGGGAACCAAGACAAACAGGATGATCCTTGCAGAAAAAGTTCATCAGGATGGAATCTTGCTTGTGATATTGATCCCTTGCATGTCTCACCTTCCTTGGCCATAAAGTAATAATAAAAGAATAACATTTGTATTAGGGTCCTCCAGAGACACAGAACCAGTAGGGTATGTGCATATGTGTTTGTGTGTATGTATATATACATAGACATACATATATAAAGAGTAAGAGTATATATATAATAAGAATGTATACACACACATACTGTGCGAAGTAATGCACAGTATATACACAGAGAGAGAGACTGAGATTCATATTAAGGGATTGACTCCGTGATCGTGGGAACTGACAACAAGGCTAAAATTTGCAGGGCAGGCTGGCAGGCTGGAGACCCAGAGAAGAGTGGGTGTTGCAGTCTGTCTGATTCTAAAGGCAGTCTGGAGGCAGAATTCCTTCTTCCTCAGGGAGCTCAGTCTTTTTAAGGCCTTCAACTGATTGAATGAGGCCCACCCACACTATGGAGGTTCATTTGCTTTACTTAGAGTCTCTGGATTTAAGTGCTAATCTTATCTAAAAGTACCTTCACAGCAATATCTAGCGCCATTTGATGTTTGACCAAATGTCTAGGTACCCCGTGGCTGAGCCAAGTTGATACATAAAATTAGCATCATCATCATCTTCACTATCATCGTTACTTCCTGTATGCCGTTTGCTATTTTAAGCACTTTGCATGTATTAACTCACTGGATCCTCATTGCAGCCACATCAGATACATACTCTTACTGTACCCATTTTACAGATGACAGAATTGCAGTCAGTGAGGCCAGATAACATGCCCACAGTTCTACAGCTAATCTGACTTGGTTGTGCACATCTGTCTTGCCTATAAATGTTCCTTGAAGACATGGCAGATACTGTTCTCCTTTTGTAGGGGCTCAGTAACTGTTTGCTGATTGAATGATAACGGTGACCATTTGGGGAGCAGTTACTGTGTATTGGGAAACACTCGAAGCTTCAAGATAATTAAAGTGGGTCGGTATTTTAACTGATGGTGAAACTGAGGCTCTTAGAAGCTGGGAACCTGAACAAAGGGAGCTGTGGATGATGGAACCAGGATCCACACTCTGGTGGTTGTGATCTTAAAACATCTATTAATATTCATCAGGTATGGAAAGGTTAAAGCCAATATTAAAGTATAGATGATTCTGGAAGTACATAAGTGACTGATACTTTCTTTTTGTAACCTTTTCCATCTAATCCAGGGACCATGTGTTCTGGGTGTTCTAGGACAGTCTCCCCAGTTATGACCACACTCTCATAAATACTTTCATGTTGGGCTTCCCTGGTGGCGCAGTGGTTGGGAGTCCGCCTGCCGATGCAGGGGACGCGGGTTTGTGCCCCGGTCCGGGAAAATCCCACATGCCGCGGAGCAGCTGGGCCTGTGAGCCATGGCCGCTGAGCCTGCGCGTCCGGAGCCTGTGCTCTGCAACAGGAGAGGCCACGACAGTGAGAGCCCCGCGTACCGTGAAAAAAAATACTCTCATGTTTGTTAGACCATGTGTCACTAGACTTTGGATCCTTAAATAAGGGCTTACTGTTCTCAAATCTTTTCTGTTAAGAACCCTTCAGTTCACTTAAATTATATGTCCTTTATACGTGCATCTCCTTTTTATGCTGCTGTGTATCTTTGTGAATAACCTTTTTCCTTTGTCTCCCTGCCTGTCAGACCAGCACTTCGCGGTTCTTATGTCTGTCCACCATGAAATACATTGCACTTTCCTCCTCTTTTCTTCTTGAATATAAATAATCCTTTTCGAATGTTACTTTCGGAGTTTGTGGCCCATAAAATAGTCATAGATGCCCTTGGACCATACCTGAGTGTCTGAGGGTTCCACTTACTGAGATGTTCTGATTGCGGAGGATGCCACACACCAGTCCAACTCGGGCTCGTGTCCGGACTGAGGGCAGAAAATGTGCGCCAATAATTATTGAAGGAAGAAACTCTTTTCTCGATGAAGGTCATTAGTACCTTAAATAGTGTTTGCCTTTCCGACAAGTGCGTTTGCACTTCGTAAGTCCAGTCATTTCTCCCCATGAGCCAGCATCTGCAAACAAAACGAAGGCACCCTGGTTCTTTTTCCCTTCTCTGGGACTTCTGAATTTGAGGTTACGTTTGGTTCCTTTAATATTGTGGAACTTCTCCTTAGTGGTCTAAAAAAATTAGAACATGAAGTTACCGGCTATAAACTGCGTAAGCACAGGCCCACATGGTATTTCCTCCGGTCTGTGTGGGAATGTTTGTGGATTTGACAGATCACAGGAATGCCTTGATTCTGTAACCGTCCTGGTAGCTGCTTGGACATCTCTCAGAAACTCAGCTGGCTTCCTTGTCCCTTCAGTTCCTGGGTGGTCTCTTCAGGGTAAAGCCCATCATCAAAGCAGGCCAGGCGCTGGCGCTCAGCATATGAAGCCGTCAGGAAGTGATCCTCTAGACCTCCTGGGGACCCCTGCCCACATAGCAACACCAGGCCGTGGTGGCTGCGGCGCCTCAGGTGTGGCATTAGCTGAGCATCGTGTGGTGAGCTCATGCTAATTAATCCTTCTGTACCAGCGAACTTACATTCTCTAATTAATACCCAGCTAATACCCAACTTCGTTTCCCAGAAGGCTGTAGTCTGTGAGCAGTAATAGCAAGGAAGAAGTAGAAGGGGGGACACAAAAAAGAAAACCACAGGAGTGTTGGGTTACACTTCCTTTTCCTTCTAAGCATCTTGGGAAGTTCTCTTTCTCTCTAGCTCTCTCCCTGGACACTCATCTATATATCTATCGATCCGTCAGTTTACCCACCTATCGATCAACCTATCTATCTGTATATGCGCCAAGATCAGCCAATGAGTATGTGTGTTTTTCCTCTTCTGATTTTGGAGGCCATTTTTGCCTTTGGTTTTGTTTGAATTCATTTTCTTACTTCCCACCTCCTTCCCTTTCTTCCTTTTGCTTCTGATGATGGAGGATGAGTAACTGGATTATTTACCAGGAAGGCTGTGAATTCGAAGTCGGATTGTTTCAAGCACATGTTCTCAGCTCCTTCCTCCATGTTGTTCAACACTCTGATACCTTACTTTCTGATAACCTTCAGAGGAATGGAACAAATTGAAGTGTGTTCAAATTGTGAGTGTATTCAAAATAGAGTGGTGAGAGAGTTTGGGGACAGACTGCAGGCTTTTCCATATGGGGCTGTTTATAGGGTCCTAGAAACACCCCTGTGGTGGTGCTAACATCTCTGAAAGTTCTCAGCCATCAAATGGAACGTAAGATCACCATCCTCGTGCAGGCGGGATGGCCTGCCATTCTCTGGAAACGCTTGAGCTTTTTTCTTTCTAAATTGTAGCCACGAGGGTAGTGAGAATATGTCTTCTCAGTCGGGCTCATGGTGCTTTATTATCCTCAGTACTTAATTCTTTTAAAGAAGTTCCTTAAAGAAAACGTCTGCTTCCTTCTCTCCCATTTGAGTTATAAACTGCTTATTCGATATTTGTACAGTGAATGAATGAATGACCAAGTGGGGGAAGTCTGTCTGGCTAAGTACAGTAAGAAGGAGTTTTCCAGAAAACACAGCCCACCTCTAATATGCAAGGTCAGGGATGACATATAGGTTATATTTCATGTTGCAGTGACAGCTTATTGGTGGTGGTTGGTGCTGTGAACACTGTGTTCAGAGGGATTCTGAGGTGTCTCCAAGGTTCTGGAGGAAAGAATGCCACCCGGGCTGGAGGGGGCGTTTGCCTTCCCTGTGCCAAAGCTAAACATTGGGTGACCTCCCCTTTTCAGACATAAAGATGTCAGGTTCCTAAGAGGGGTGTAAACACACTTCTCTCTTCCTGTCCTGGATTCAGAACTAATTGAGGAATAAAACATAAGCAGCAGATGTAGGTGGAAATCTCAGCTGATAGAGTGGATAAGGGAAGGTGGTCTTTGATGTGTCTCTCTTCTCCTCGGAATTAAACATTCCAATCCCAGTGGGCTCAGGTGATGCTGGAAACCGCAGCTTCTCCTGAGAGGCTGGGTGAAGCTTCCTGCCCGGTGTGAGAGCAGAATGAATGAATGCACCTGAAGGACCTGGCACTCTCCCTCTCCCTTAGGCAGTAATAGGAAGAGGTTCCCCTGCCTGAGGCTGGAAGTGCTGCTTCCCAGCTGGTCCTTTCTGAGCACTGGAGTGCAAGCTTGCTCCCCTCTGGGTCAGAGAGAAGAGGGGAAGTCTAACAGGGTAACCATTTGTATGTAAACAGCTGTTGTGAACACAAGTTGTCTAGAAAGTCAACAGGATCTGCTCTCTTGCTGTCCCTGGACCAGCGCAGCCCTCGCTGTCGGGCTAAGCTCATGGCAGCCCTGCCCCATCCCGCGGGTGGAGGGTTGTCAGGCATTTCCTCCTCTGACCTTCCCCTGCTGCTCTGCCCCGCCGAGAGGTGATCTGCTTCTATGGTCTTAGGCTGCCGCTGAGGCCCTTATGGACACATGTGCAGCACCTCTGAGGTCCTGTAGGTCCCTCTGTTGTCTTAGGGAATTGCCTTTGTAGCTCTTTGTGGGCTAGGTTACAGAGGAGCCTTCTCGGAAATGTTTTTGACGTTCAGCACTTTATGAAAACTCACATGACTTCTGTTCACCTTCTAGACCTGGAAATGTGCAGTTGATAGCTCAGTGTCAAAATGTCCAACCATGGGACTAAAAGAGAACCGTAGGCTTCATCTAGACATCGCTGTCCCCTCCGGTGAAGTGGGGGGAGAAGCATCAGGAACCAGAAGCCCAGCTTCTGATGGGGAGACTTCACGCAAGGCTTCCGCTCCTCACTCTGTTGTGTCATATGTAAGGCCCCTTTCGGTTCCTCATGCTGTCATTCTAAACCATTCCAGAGGAATGACTGGCTACCCTAGAGATGCTCGTGCTTCCTCCCCAAGCCTGGAGTACCCACGGGGCATTGTGCATAGGTCACAGGTTCAAGGAAGGTCGTGGTGCTCAGCTGGGTTGACACTAGTATGAAAGCCCATCTCCCTCCTGGGGCTATCCTATTCCTAACACCTCCAGCCGTCTTTAGTCGTCTGCTCTACCAGCTCTCAAGGCTCATGTTTAAGAGTCTTTCGAATGCTTCCCCTAAATGCCACCACCTCTAGTTTAAGCTCGTTGCTTTCTTGATGGGTCCTCAAAGGAACTTTCTCCAACTTATCCCCAAGCCTTTAAGTTTTAGAATGTTGTGTTTGCTTAAAAGAGATCTCAGGTGAAATGCATCACCAGTGGTGCAGGGCTGAGAATTTCCACACCACCTTCTTCTTTCCATTACACTTCTTTCTGGAAATATACATCTGTTCTGATTATGAACATACATATTTATTATCTGACAAGCAAATCTGGTTTGCCTTTCTATGAAATTACTTCATTGCAGTGCAACTCTTAGGAGCATATTTTACGTCAAAAAAAAAAACCCACATTATTGAAACTGTATATTATGATCACGAATAGAACAAGAAGATCTGTGTAGCACGATGGAAAAGTTAATTGGAAAATATGATTAACTCAGAAGTCCACAGGGTCCGATGGAGACTGTTGGCCTTGCTGCCTCTCTGTGTAGCCCTTTAAACTCTTGAAGATGCATTCTTTGATCCTAAGGTATGGAACTGACATTGAAGAGTGTTTTGTACATGCCAGACATGGATGAATTCGAGAAGCCGTCCCTACCCTCCTAGTTCTTCCAGTTCAGCTGGGCAGACAGAGTTTGTAAGGTGGCACAGCGTCCTGTGTACAGTACTGTCCGTGAGCAGGGGAAGTCAGCGCCATTCGACAGGCCCCTTGCACAGTTTGCAGGCAGTGCTCTGGCGCATGCGGTGTGGGAAAGGCTGTTAATACCTGGATGCCTGTGGAGTGCAGCATTCTCTTAGCAGTGGCTGCTACTCGCCCCACAAAACTGGAGAGTGCTCTGCTACCAGATCTCTTTTTTAATCAGCATAAAATCTGGAATGAGGAGAAATATCTTCTGAAATCGTCTTTCTCAAAGAGAAAAACGAGCAGAGTCAGCTGTATCATCTGTGCACTGATGGTAGTGCTGAATTAGGGAAGATAAATGCACCTAATTTATAGTTACAAAGACTGCGCTGTTTACCATCTCGTTTCCCGTGGACTGAAGAGGGTACATAGCAAACCTCACGATGCAAATTACTTAGAGTGTGTTTCTATAAATCAAACAATGACAAAAGTATCACAGTGATCTCTAAACAGTGCCCATAAATAACAGTGGCTTTAATTACACACTCAGTGAAATGAAAAAAGCAGAGAATCCATGGGAGGTCTTTGAGCACCTCAACCAGCCCTCAGAGTTGGAGTCCTTCTGGGCTGGTACCCAGCAAGGTCCAGTCTATTCTTGGCCGTGAATCCAATACCTTGCCCTCCCTTCAAAAGGAACTGTACCCTGTGGCTTCCCTTGGTGGCCACCCTGAGAGTTCTTTGCGGACAGAGCATGAAGACTGCTTTGCTTGACATCCCAGCGAGTGGCTTGAGCTCAACAGCTATTCAGTGAATGGAGACTCTGAACACCTGACCCATCACACTCAGGGCATGAAGCAAGCAAAAGTAATGAGATGGGAGGACGCCATTGTATTTATTTCATCATTTTGTTGACTTGTCATAAAGCAAACCGGTCCTGGGGTCATGATAATCCTTGCTTATTCAGTGTCTTAAAACTATGAACCATTGACAAGATTATGAATTTTTTTTTTTTTTTTTTTCTTGCGGTACGCGGGCCTCTCACCGTTGTGGCCTCTCCCGTTGCGGAGCACAGGCTCCGGACGCGCAGGCTCAGTGGCCACGGCTCACGGGCCCAGCTGCTCCGCGGCATGTGGGATGTCCCCGGACTGGGGCACGAACCCATGTCCCCTGCATCGGCAGGCGGACTCCCAACCGCTGCGCCACCAGGGAAGCCCAAGATTATGAAATTTAAGGAGAAAAAAAAGCAGACTCATTCAGTGACTTTAAACCCTGTTTTGTATGAATTTCAGTTCCAAGTCTTAAACTCATGGTGGTTAGAACTTGAGTATGCAAAAGTGTAGGCAAGTTACCAAATCCCACCCAGATGTGCTGTGAGGGCAATTACAGGCATGCACCTCTCAGGTCTCATGAAGGCCTCCCAGACATGAGGCTAGAGAGAACATAGATTGAGAAACGTAGGTTGGAGAATGTAGATTGAGAAACGTAGATTGGAAAATACATACATTTGAGCTTGTGTTTTGAAGCTAACTTCCAGGGTCCCAGTGGGAAACTTAGCCCATTAATGGCTGGTGCTTTAAAGAAGCATAGAAGCCTCTCAGCTAGTCTTCCCCTACCCCCCGTGGATCTGCCCATGGATCTATGTAGCAGGGACAAGCATTAATCAACACTTTTGAACCCCAGTCACAGATCACCTTTGATCAGAAGCCTGGTTGGTCCTAGCGTGTGGAAATGTAGGAGTTAAGTAAAAGAGAGAAAGCAGGAGAGAGGGAGGGAAGGAGAGGGAGAGAAAGCCAGATGAAGGGATGGAAGGACGGGGAGAGCCTAGCTAACCTGCCACAGAATTTTCTTCTCCTGTCTCAAAGCAAGTTCCTGGCACATTCAGGTGACCGCCTGGTATCCATGGCTGGGGTCAGGGCTCAGTCTGGACCCTGAGACTGGGGACTGGCATGCAGGGGCCCTGTTGAAGACACAGCTGACAGTGCAGCTGACCTTGAACTTTGAACCCAAATGACTGAGTGTGTTTCCTGGGGACCAGCTGTTTGTTTACTCTGCTTCTCTGCCTTGTTAACAGATTGCAGTCCTTGGAAGAAGAAAGATTTTTATTTCATTCTTCAGACATGAATTATTCTTTTATCCTTTCCTGGCAGGGTTTGGGTAAACTGAGCTCATCCTGTCAACCTCAACTGTGCGTTGGACACTCTCAGCCCAGAGTCAGCATTTCCTTTAAGTTTGCATAGACGCTGGTGTGTAGGTCTGTGGCAGTCACTGTAGAATCCTGAAAATAGTTTATCTGCGTAAATATCCCAGAATGTTCTGCTTTTCTTGAATTTGAAACATATAAAGAAGTCAGTCAGACGCTCATTAAAAAAAATAAAAATTCTCTATGTATGATAGTACATTTCCCTCTGGTTCTCCTTCACTGAACATGTCAAAGTCTATTTTGAAGTGATTCTCATTCTCAGATATTTGTTGGCATTCCAGCCTCTTCAGTTGTTTAGAAATGCTATTTTAAAGCTATTTTGGTTGTAAAATGTTATACTGAAAACACATTTATTTTAAAAGTTTTGAATTGCTTTTTATTTTATCGCACTGTGTACTTGAATCTAAATCAAGTGAGGGCGGTGCCATGTGATATCAGAAAGGGCTTTGTTCGAAGAGGGCATTTTACTGTAAGAAGGCATGCTTTGATTAAAGTGGTTTTTCAGATGATTAATACAAGTTCTAGGGAACAAGAAACTAGATTCATTTAAGAAAAAATAACTGAGGTCAACATAAAGTTAAAGTTATATCAAAGGAGGTAGGCAGTCAGACTTAATGATACGATGAAGGAGTATATACTTTCTTCTTGAACTGAGTCTGTCCATGGACTTAATTAATTTCAATTATGTAACATAATTGGTTGTGAGTTTTCTCATACTTAGCAGGGTTTTTACTTCCATTTACCCATGCCATTTCTTAAACATAGCCCCAAATATCTTTTTTTTTTAAACATCTTTTTTGGAGTATAATTGCTTTACAGTGATGTGTTAGTTTCTGCTTTATTACAAAGTGAATCAGCTGTACATATACGTATATCTCCATATCTCTTCCCTCTTGTGTCTCCCTCCCTCCCATCCCTCTAGGTGGTCACAAAGCACCGAGCTAATGTCCCTGTGCTATGCGGCTGCTTCCCACTAGCTATCTATTTTACATTTGGTAGTGTATATATGTCCATGCCACTCTCTCACTTTGTCCCAGCTTACCCTTCCCCCTCCCCATGTCCTCGTCCATTCTCTAGTAGGTCTGCGTCATTATTCCCGTCTTGCCCCTAGGTTCTTCATGACCATTTTTTTTTTTTTTAGATTCCATGTATATGTGTTAGCATACGGTATTTGTTTTTCACTCATAAAAAGAAACGAAGTTGAGTTATTTGTAGTGAGGTGGATGGACCTAGAGTCTGTCATACAGAGTGAAGTAAGTCAGAAAGCCCAAAATATCTTAAACTGATCTAAAATATATTTTTTACTTTTTGAAAAAGGTGGCTTTAATCTATAGCATTTAATCCATGTCAGGAAGGTTTTTATATGATCTGTGCAAAGCACACTGCTGTGCCATGTGTTTTGTGATCTGAGCTTTATAGTCAGAGGCTGTTGCATCTGAGAGAGTTGGTCTGAACTCACTCCCAACTAATTTGACAGATCCCTTAGTGTTGGGATGATAAAATTGTTGCTTCAGGTGAATTGAGGTTGGACCATCGCAAGCCACGGAGGGGTATTACTTTATTATCCAGCAAATCGCCACGTCCTGCCAGAGGACCCGTGTCTTGTTTTCTGGCTTCTTTCTATGTTTCCTATTGAAGAACGCTTAGAACTGGCCATATTTACCTGAACTGATATGATAAAAAGAGTGACCTCACTTAGTTTATGCAGATACACTAAGCTTTTTTTTTTTTTTTTTTTTTGCGGTACGCGGGCCCCTCACTGCTGTGGCCTCTCCCGTTGCGGAGCACAGGCTCCGGACGCGCAGGCGCAGCGGCCATGGCTCACGGGCCCAGCCACTCCACGGCTTGTGGGATCCTCCTGGACCGGGGCACGAACCTGTGTCCCCTGCATCGGCAGGCGGACTCCCAACCACTGCACCACCTGGGAAGCCCCCATCAGTGGCTTTTAATACAGTTCCTCTGGATACTGGCAAACCAAGTCCAGTTTGTTCTAGTTTTGTAAATATAACTAGGTGAGTACATTCTATGAAGATGACCTATAAATATCACTTGCAAATATCCATGTGGACAAAGCTTTAGGGAACTTGTGTTTAAGGAAGAATCCCCGGCTTCCTGTTGTGTGTATTAAAAAGATTGACATAATGCTGTTCTGCTGTCGTTTTGAGGTTTTTGTGAAGTTGCTTAGCCTCAAACTTTCATTTTCTTTCCCGTCTTAGTACATCTGTCCCACAATAGCCTGATGGACCCTGAAGCATGAAATAGCCTCTCATGTGCTCTGTGCTACCTCCATATACCTTCATGGTTCTCTGATCAGGACGTTTCATATATTGAAGGTTTGGAACCTGGAGAGGCTCTGGGGCTAGATGGCTTCCAGCTCAATCCAGCTCAAAGGTTTCTAATTTGGAAACTTTGGAAAATCGTTTGCTCACTTCTAAGCCAGTGTCCGTCTGCACAAGTAGAGGCATAATGAGAAGTAGGGAGATGAGAGGTGCAGTTTTCGTCCCCTTTCCTTCAAGGAAGCAGGTGTCCGCTGCATTCAAGAGAGTCCAGTACCGCCTTGCACATCACTTTACACCCCGAGTGTGGGAGCCCCCAGGAGCTGGTCGGAGACTCGGTAGCGATTGACCTAGGTCGGCATATCCGCTAAGATGCTTTTTTCTAGAGGTTTTGGAGATTTACATTTGTGGGCAACATCCTGGTTGGTTTGACTTCAGAGCTTTTATTTTATATGAAAAAGTATTTAACCTGTTAATATAAGCAGAGGAAGGAAATCAGGCTTCGAGCAGGAGATCGATGGAAGCGTGGTTCAGTGTGTATGGTGTGTTTGAAGCAAGTTGTTGCATAATAAAAGCACAGGCCGTTTTTCATCCTCTGCAACCCTGTGGGGGCGTCAGGCTTGCCGATTCGCGCAGGTCCTGCATGTCTGAAGCGCTTTGTGCATCCTCTGGAGCCGTTAGACTCAAAGCCGGTCTATGGGATGAACATTGTACTTAATCAAAACTGTCCTTGAGACACGCTCAACCTTCCCTAAAGATGAGTTTATGCCTGTTCTAACATACCCAGACCTCCCCCTGTGTATGTGTAACAGGTGTGCATAAATGAGTAATGTGGGAAGTGTGTGGTTGGGGTGTAGGGACTTTGTTGTATGAAAAATATGGATCCTTAAAACAGTAGAACCCAACTCAGTGCAGGGAAATGAGAAGCATAAAGGACTTGCCCCTGAACGTGGACCAGTAGGTCCCTGTTCTCACTTCAGACGTGCTCTGGGCACGTGTGCTCATTGCAGAGACACGGCCGGTGGAATCAGTAGATGTTTCAGTGGCTGTCGTGCTCTTGCACCCATGCGTTTGCACTTTCCTCCCTGCCTCTTACTAGCTCTCTGTTTCTTTTCCGGGCGTAGATATTTGGATTCTGGTATTGAACTTACTGGTTTATGTTACAACTGGGACCCCACGGCAGGATGCCCCATGAGGACGAAGGGCTGTGAATTATTCACTTCTGTGTCCTCAACTCCTCACACAGCTGACTTGGAGCTCAATAAATATTACCAAAATGTGTGTATGATGACTTCATTTTCCTATGAGCAGCCTTTGCAGATGTTAATTAAAATGTCTGCAAAGACTGCACAGTTGCCTATAGCATAAAAGGGACATCAGCTTACCCACCAGCATTATCAGTTCCTGATCCATGGTTGTGAGATCTTGGATGATACCCTGTTAATGAACAGCTTCCCGGGAATGGAAGCTCAGCTGCTGGGTCTTAGAACAATATGGGCTGTTGAATTGAACAAACATTTACTGTGTCCTTTTGTGTGCTGAGCTGATGTCAGGGTCTGCCGCCATGTTCTGTGTGTGCACTTGACCTCTGACCTGCTCCGTCTACCAGGACAGTCTCAGCAAAGGCAGGCACCCTGGGGAAGCCCAAAAAGGAAGGTCGTAGGTAGTGGAAGGCTGAGATCTCAGCACGCTCTTTCTTCATTTTTGAGTCATCTTTTCATCTGCCCAGGACTAATTGCAGGGCATCCATTCCACAGACTTTGATTGGGTACCTACTATGTGCCAGACACTGTGCTGTCTGCTGAGAACACGTTTGACATTAATGTGTGGTCCTTGACCTCAAGGAGATCCAAAGCAATAGATGTCCATTCCAAGATCTGCTCTGTGGCAATGAAATTTATTCCTTGGAAGGGATTGCATTCATCAATAATAATAAGCACATTCTGTAGGAAAATCTCACTGCTGAGCTTGAAAAACTAAAGATTGATCATCCGTGCCAAGACTGAAGTAAATGTTAATGAGTCAGTGGGAGCAAAAGGAAAAAAATTGTTGTAATAATAATAATGATGATGATGATAATAATAATAACAAAAATAGTAATAAAAACCTTAGTCATTTGCATTTGATGCTGTAGTTCTAAAATAGAAATTCCCTTTTGGAGTATGCGGCATGGGAAAATTAAGTTGATAAAATGACATTTAGGTTTTAGGTATCATCTTAATAGTTTCTAAATCTGAAACGTAGCATGTGATAGAGGGTCCTCGTAATGTTGCTGTTTTTGCCAGATCAATGCTGAGTTTCTAGGAAAAGCAAAGATGAAGTGAAGTTGGAGTTTACGTGTAATGTGACAGATGGAAGAACGGTGATACTAATAAGGAACGGGATTTTCCCGCCCTCCCCTTCCTGATAACCAGAGTCCTCTCACGTGTTCTAGACTGAGATGAAAAGGGCAGGGATACAGCTCTTGTTGAGTGAGCACTGCTGCTCGCAGGGTGCTGTGCTGAGCGCTGTGAGAAGGACAGACAGAGGAATAGACAGAGACCACACGCACCTTAGACGTAAACCACAGATCGTCGCAGGATCGTGGGCGAGCCGTGACAGGGATGTGGGCTGGGATGGGAGTAGGAAGGTCAGTTTCTTTGGGGGCTCTAAGAAAGCAACTCACAGGAGGTGACCTGCAAGTAGAACCTCGAGGGCTGTGTGAGATGGTGTTAGCTGAAGAGGGAGGAAACGCATTGTTGACTGTGTGTGTGTATCTGTGTGTGTGGGCGCGCGCACGAGTGTGTTCTTTCCTAAAGCACTTAACCTCCTGAGGTAGGAACAGGCTCTCAGTCCCCGAAGAAATTCCCTCAATCCCCAATCTGATGTAGGGCACAGAAGTTTGTTCAGTAGTACTTATTGGAGGGACAGGGCCGGGAAGCTTGCGGGGATGGGGGAGGCATGTTACAACAAACTAGGAGCAGCGGCTTGAGTTGGAGAAAGGATGATGCTCCTTCTTTTGAGGACCCTCTCTGGCAGGCTGATTAACACATAAGCTCCCTCCCCATAGACCTCAACTCAGCCACCTGCTCTAATTCTCTCCTGCTCATTCCACAGTCAGAAAGCAGAGAGGTTTCTTAAAGTGGGACTTTCCTACCCTTTATATATGATTTTATTCTTGACCTTGGTTTAATTGTAATGGTAAGAGTTGCAACGTTAAAAATGTATTCTAGGGCTTCCCTGGTGGCGCAGTGGTGGAGAGTCCGCCTGCCGATGCAGGGGATGCGGGTTTGTGCCCTGGTCCGGGAGGATCCCACATGCCGCGGAGCGGCTGGGCCCGTGAGCCATGGCCGCTGAGCCTGCACGTCCGGAGCCTGTGCTCCACAACGGGAGAGGCCACAGCAGTGAGAGGCCCGCGTACCGGGGGAAAAAAAAAAGTATTGTATGTTGTGAATGCAGAGACACAACACACACATTTAACATATTTAGTACAGTACATGTATACTGGGGTAGATCAGAGCATTCTCTTTTTCCTTTTTTTTTCTTTTTTTTAGCTATGTAAATCTCAGACACCAAGGAGGCAGAAATTTTCTATTTGGAGAGTGTGTTCTTCCCAAAGCAAAATTGAATTTTTTTTGGAAAAGAGCTATGGGACAAGTCCTTTCAAAACACACCTGATTCAAATGATGTACGCAGACGGCATCGTAGGTGTATGCTTTACATCCTTGAACTGCTATTGTCACTTTGTGCTTTATCTCTTTTGAATGAATTCGTTGGACCTCACTCTCCACTCAGCTAGAATTCAGAAGATCCTCGTCATCTTTAATTGTTCCTTTTGCAAAAATACAAATCAGCTTCTAAGTCTATAGAACTTGTAATTATGGCTCTTGAGAATACTTGGGTAGAATGTGAAATAAAGTACTTTTTGATTCTTAAGCCCAAAGCATATTTCTTTCCTGCTATTCTATACGCTTTTCAGTATTGAAAGCTTATATCTAGAACTTGACAATCTGAACTCTGGGAAGCGTCACAAATACAGTTCAGACCAAAGTCCTTACTGATACTTTGTACACACAATCCAGTAACTCCTTAAGAAGACGTTTAACTTGGAGCAGTGCGGCATTTGGTCTGAAGAGAGGGCAACTGTGAGAAGATATGGGTGGATCAAAGTTAAACAGAGCCCCATTCCGTCTTATCTTCCAATTTCCCCTGTGTTACCGCATCTAGTGTGGAGCAAAGTTACCGCCACGTTAACTCCCATGGGGTGAGGAACAGAGTTTGCTTAAAATACATTGTGTCTGGCATGGTGGTTTGAAACTCTCCCAAAGGTAGGGTTGCAGAGGCGGAGCTCTCTGTTCTTTTCCAACGTTTGTAAAATGTGAAGCCTTGATGAGGCGGATGCTCTGGATGGGCGTATTGGGAATGCATGGCACATCCATCAATATAGTAGCATCAGAGAAGCCTCGCAGGGACGCTCGGCAGAGCCCTCGCTGAGAGCTCCAAAAGGCTGAGCAAAAAAATATATATATATATATATACACACACACACACACACCACCACCACCACCACCACCACCACCACCACCACCACCACCACCACCACCACCACGACTCCATGAGAAGTGGCCAAAGGATGGGAACTATGAAATAGGCTTATTTCAGCCCCAGAGGTAGGAAGGAGTCCAGGCATAAAGGGAAAAAGCATGTTAAATTGAGAACTTACAATGGCTCTTAACTTCTTAGGAACTGTGTTACCTTTCTCTTAATCGGGGTATAATTTGCTCCCAGTGAAATGTTCAGTTATTAAGTGTACCTTTCAGTCAGTTAAGGTAAATGCAAAGGCTGAAGGCATCTTCCTCGTGCGTCTGTCCAATCAGTTCCCTGGTCCCCAGAAGCAAGCCTTGATTCTTGATTTGATTTCTGTCACCATAGGTGGACTCTGACCCACTTTAGAATTTTGTAGAAATGGGACCATACAGTATGTACCTTTTATTTCTGGCTGCTTTTTACCCAGCATCATGTTTCTGAGAGTCATCCATATTGTTGCCTGTATCAGTAGTTTTTTTTTTTTTTTCCATTGCTAATGAAAAATCCACTGTATGAAGTATCACAGTAGATTGATTCCTGGATGGAAATCTGAACTCTTTCTAGGCTTGGGTTACTATGCATAAAGCAGCTATGGACACTGTAGTTCAGAGCTTTTTGTAGGCATATGGTTTGCTTTCTTTTGTATAAATACCTAGTAATAGACTTGTTGGGTTGTAGAAAAGATTGTGTTTAACTTTTTAAACTGCAAGAGATTTCCAAAGTGACTGTACCTTTTTATACTTGACCAGCGATATTGAAGAGTTTTGGTATTCCACATCCTTTTCAACATTTGGTGGTGGTAGACCTTTTCATTTAATCACTCTCGTGGGTGAGTTGGTATCTCATTGTTTTTAATTTGCATTTCCCAGATGGAGATGATAATGATGAACACTTTTTCACATGCTTATTGGTCATTCGCTTATCTTCATTTATGAAGTACCTCCTCAGGTCTTTTGCCTGTCTCCTAGTGTGTTGCTATTATTATTGTTTATTAGGGATCAACGTACTTTTATGTACTAGATACAAATCATTTTTTGAATATCTGCATTGCAGATGTTTTCTCCCATTCTGCGGCTTACCTGTTCATTCTCTCAATGGTACTTTTTGATGAACAGACATTTTAAATTGTGATGAAATCCAACTTTTTTCTTTTATGTTTTATTCTTTTCTGTACTCTCTCTAAAAATCTTTGCTTACTTCAACATCATGAATTATTAGTCTATACTTTGTTCTAATAGCTTTTGAAAAACTTATTTTGAAATCATTTTAGATTTACAGAGGAGTTGCAAAAGATAGTACACTGAGTGCCTGCATACCCCTCACCCAGCTGTCCCTGATGTTAACATCTTACATGAGCATATGGGACAGTGATCAAAACCAAGGAATGGGCATCAGTACAATATATTAAGTAAATTTAAGTAAAAGGTCCTTGTGGTGTTCCAGGATCCCATCCGGGACACCATGTTGCATTTAGTTGTCATGACGCCTTAACGTTCTCTAGTTTGTGACAATTCCTCAGTCTTTCCTTATATTTTATGACCTTGACATCTTGGAGACTACTCCAGAAGTTTTGTAAATACCCCTCAATTTGGGTTTATCTGAGTTTTTCTCATGATTAGGTTGAGGTTTTGGATGACTTGGGACAATGAACGCTACAGAGGTGATGTACCATTCTCATTGTTTCCAGTAGTTTTTGTTGCTGTGGTTTTAGCTCTTATGTTTAGGTCTATGATTGTCTCAAATTTTATTTTTGTGTATTTTCTTTTGAGAGAACCCTGCTGGGATTTTGGCTGGAATTGTTTTGAGTCTTTAGATCAACTTGAGAAGAATTGGCATCTTAACGATGTTAAGTTTTTCAATTCATGCATTCATGGTGTGTCTTTCCATTTATTTAGGTCATCCTTAGTTTCTCTCAGCGATGTTTTAGAGTTTTGGTATAAAGATCTGACATGTCTTTTGTTACATTTATTCCTAGGTATTTGGTATTTCTTGTACTTTTATAAGTAGTACTTTTAGTGATTTGTATTGCTAATATATTGACTTTATATCCTGTGACATTGCCGAGTGCATTTGTCAGGTCTAGTAGTTTTCTTGTAGATTTATTCAGACTTATGTACACAGTATGTCATCACTGAATACAGAAAGTTTTGCTTCTTCCTTTCCAATCTGTATGACTTTATTTCTCTTGCTTGTCTGATTGCACTGGCTAAGACTTCTGTAAAATGTTGAATAGAGGTGGAAAGAGTAGACATTTTTTCTTATTCCCAACCTGAGGGGGAAACATTTAATATTTCCCTGTTTAGTTTTGTTAGCTGTAGTTGTTTGTTTCTTTCTTTGTTTTGTTTTGTTTTTTTGGTGTCCATTAGAGGCTGAGGAAGTTCTCCTCTTTCTAGATTGCTGAAAGTTTTTCACATAAATGGGTGTTGTAACACAATGGGTTATGTTTTGGACATAAATGGATGTGTCATGTGCTTTCTCAGCATCTACTGAAATGATCATATGAATTTTCCCCTTTAATTTGTTAATACAGTGAACTACATTAATTGATTTCCAACCTTTAATCCCTGGAGTAAACTCTACATGGTTATAGTATATTATCCTTCTTTGTATATTTCCAGATGGTTTGATAATATTTGGTTAAAGATGTTTTATATTGTTGTTCATGAGGGATTTTGATCTGTAATGTTCTTTCCTTATCTTTGGTTTTGATACCAAGATTATAATGACTTCATAAGATGAGTTGGGAAACACTCTCTTCCTTATTTTCTAAAAGATTGTGTGTGACAGGTATTATCTGTGATTAATTTTTGAAAGAATTTAACACCAGAAACATTTAGTCTTAGAGTTTCGTTCTGGGAAGTTGGTTAATTACAAATTCAATTTCTTTAACAGATACAACATTATTCAGATTTTCTATGTCCTTTTATGTCACTTCTGGTAAGTTGTATCTTTCAAGGAATTTTTCTATTTCATCTAGGTTGTCAAATTTATTGGCATAAAGTTATTAATGATACACCCTCATTAGGCTCTTAATTTTTGTGTAATTTGTAGTTATGGTCACTGTTTTATTCTTAATATTGATAATTTCTGTTTTCTCTGTCTTTTCTTCATCTTGATCACTATTGCTAGGTGGTTATCAATTTTATCAATCTTTTTAAAGAACTGATTTCTGGCTTTGTTGATTCTTTTTCTGTTTGTCAGTCTTCCATTTCATTAATGTCCTCTTATTTTTTTTATTTTCTGTCTTTTGCTTCAGGTTTAATTTGGGAAACTGTATTACTTTTAACATTCTCCTTAATGGAATTACTAATTAGTAAGGAGAAAAAAGATTAATTAATATGAAACTTTTTTAATAGGGAATACTTTTTTAATGAAAAATATTACAGTAAGTTGAACTTAATATATTATGAGCAAAGTTGACCTATTAGATGTCTACTAAAATACTCTGAGCAAGCATGGCTGCCCTGGTCCTGATAGCAGCTGCCCACAGGATTGGATTAGTTCATAGACTGAACCACAACCCTTTCTAGAATTGGCAAAGTAATGCCTCCTGAAAGGTATGTACAAGAGGGCATACAACGGATTTTCTTCACACAATTAAATTCGTTTGAAACATGAAAATTATACATCTAGTTTTAATTGATGTGTTCAACCATGGGCATTGATCTGAGAATTATGGTAATTACACTTAAGAGATAAACATTAATAGTTTTATGCTCATGAATCATCCATAAAAGGATTAGGTGCCCCCAGTGTTTTTCATCCATGTCCTTTATGGGGAAGTACATTAACAGTGGAGGGAAATGATTCTAGACGACCATGAGAATGAATGATTATTATCTATATTCATAAAAATCAGATGGTAACTTAAGGTATACCATAAAGCAATAACAATAATGATTAGGATTAATAACACTTCCTGCTTTTCAAAGCAGGGTAACCAGG
Source organism: Stenella coeruleoalba (assembly GCF_951394435.1). Classification (NCBI taxonomy): domain Eukaryota; kingdom Metazoa; phylum Chordata; class Mammalia; order Artiodactyla; family Delphinidae; genus Stenella; species Stenella coeruleoalba. The sequence goes on from NC_137159.1 coordinate 7,280,045, forward strand.
CTTTTTCATGCCCCAGATGAAAAGTTCCTTTTTTTTTTTTTTTTTTTTTTGCGGTACGCGGGCCTCTCACTGTTGTGGCCTCTCCCGTTGCGGAGCACAGGCTCCAGACGCGCAGGCTCAGCCTCCATGGCTCACGGACCCAGCCGCTCCGCGGCACGTGGGATCTTCCCGGACCGGGGCACGAATCCGTGTCCCCTGCATCGGCAGGCGGACTCTCAACCACTGCGCCACCAGGGAAGCCCAAAAGTACCTTTTTTATGGGGCCATAGGGGGGATATAGAAGTTTTGTGCAAAAGTGGTTTTGGATGACAGAGAAGGGACTAAGACCTCCAAGTTTAGACTTCATGTGGAACTTTGCTACTAAATGTTATTGCTGCTGTTCTGTTTCATAATAAGCTTTGAAAACAAGACTGAAATGTATATAAAGTTGGCCCTTGGAGGCTGCTTCTCTTAGGTTTTGGTTTCAAGTGATGCTTGTACTTATCCTTCAAAGAATTAAAGATGGGGGCTTCCCTGGTGGCGCAGTGGTTGAGAGTCCGCCTGCCAATGCAGGGGACGCGGTTCGTGCCCCGGTCCGGGAAGATCCCACATGCCGCGGAGCGGCTGGGCCCGTGAGCCGTGGCCGCTGAGCCTGCACGTGCGGAGCCTGTGCTCCGCAACGGGAGAGGCCACAGCAGTGAGAGGCCCACATACCGCAAAAAAAAAAAAAAAGAATTAAAGATTGGAGCATTTAATATTACAAGCACTGATGCTCGCACAGATGCTTTTCTGATAGTGGCACCATCTTTGTGGAAGGCAGGAGTGGAACACAGTGTGTGGTGACATGGTCAGTAATCCTGATCTGCAGAGTGTCTAAAGAACTAGGAATTAGCTGATGGAGATGTTCGTTAGTAGATTTTTTTTTTTTTAAACATCTTTATTGTAGTATAATTGCTTTACAGTGGTGTGTTATTTTCTGCTGTATAACAAAGTGAATCAGCTATACATATACATATATCCACATATCTCCTTCCTCTTGCATCTCCCTTCCCTGTCCCCCCCCCACCTCCAAGGTGATCACAAAGGACCGAGCTGATCTCCCTGTGCTATGCGGCTGCTTCCCACCAGCTATCTGTTTTACATTTGGTAGTGTATATATGTCCATGCAACTCTCTCACTTCGTCCCAGCTTACCCTTCCCGCTCCCCGTATCCTCAAGTCCATTCTCTATGTCTGCGTCTTTATTCCTAACCTGTACCTAGGTTCATAAGAACCTTTTTTTTTAGATTCCATATATATGTGTTAGCATACGGTATTTGTTTTCCTCTTTCTGACTTACTTCACTCTGTATGACAGACTCTAGGTCCATCTACCTCACTACAAATAACTCAATTTCGTTTCTTTCTATGGCGGAGTAATATTCCATTGTATATATGTGCCACATCTTCTTTATCCATTCATCTGATGATGGACACTTAGGTTGTTTCCATGTCCTGGCTATTGTAAATAGAGCTGCAGTGAACATTGTGGTACATGACTCTTTTTGAATTATGGTTTTCTCAGGGTATGTGCCCAGTAGTGGGATTGCTGGGTCATGTGGTAGATGTATTTTCAGTTTTTTAAGGAACCTCCATACTGTTCTCCATAGTGGCTGTATCAATTTACATTCCCACCAACAGTGCAAGAGGGTTCCCTTTTCTCCACACCCTCTCCAGCATTTATTGTTTGTAGATTTTTTGATGATAGCCATTCTGACTGGTGTGAGGTGATACCTCATTGTAGTTTTGATTTGCATTTCTCTAATGATTAGTGATGTTGAGCATACTTTCATGGGTTGTTGGCAAACTGTATATCTTCATTGGAGAAAGGTCTGTTTAGGTCTTCTGCCTATTTTTGGATTGTGTTGTTTGTTTTTTTGATATTGAGCTGCATGAGCTGCTTGTATATTTTGGAGATTAATCCGTTGTCAGTTGCTTCATTTGCAAATATTTTCTTCCATTCTGAGGGTTGTCTTTTCGCCTTGTTTATGGTTTCCTTTGCTGTGCAAAAGCTTTTAAGTTTCATTAAGTTCCACTTGTTTATTTTTGTTTTTATTTCCATTTCTCTAAGAGGAGGGTCAAAAAGGATCTTGCTGTGATTTATGTCACAGTGTTCTGCTTATGTTTTCCTCTAAGAGTTTTATAGTTTCTGGCCTTACATTTAGGTCTTTAATTCATTTTGAGCTTTTTTTTGTGTATGGTGTTAAGAAGTGTTCCAATTTCATTCTTTTACATGTACCTGTCCAGTTTTCCCAGCACCACTTATTGAAGAGGCTCTCTTTTCTCCATTGTATATTGTTGCCTCCTTTATCAAAGATAAAGTGACCATATGTGCATGGGTTTATCTCTGGGCTTTCTATCCTGTTCCATTGATCTATATTTCTGTTTTTGTGCCAGTACCATACTGTCTTGATTACTATAGCTTTGTAGTATAGTCCGAAGTCTGGGAGCCTGATTCCTCCAGCTCCATCATTCTTTCTAAAGATTGCTTTGGCTATTCTGGGTCTTTTGTGTTTCCATACAAAGTGTGAAATTTTTTGTTCTAGTTCTGTGAAAAATGCCATTGGTAGTTTGATATGGATTGCACTGACTCTGTAGATTGCTTTGGGTAGTATAGTCATTTTCACAATGTTGATTCTTCCAATCCAGGAACGTAATATATCTCTCCATTTGTTTGTATCATCTTTAATCTCTGTCATCAGTGTCTTATAGTTTTCTGCATACAGGTTTTTGTCTCCTTAGGTAGGTTTATTCCTGGGTAGTTTATTCTTTTTGTTGCAGTGGTAAATGGTAGAGCTTCCTTAATTTCTCTTTCAGATTATTCATCATTAGTGTATAGGAATGCAAGAGATTTCTGTGCATTAATTTTGTATCCTGCTACTTTTCCAGATTCATTGATTAGCTCTAGTAGTTTTCTGGTAGCATCTTTAGGATTCTCTATGTATAGTATCATGTCATCTGCAAACAGTGACAGCTTTACTTCTTCCTTTCTGATTTGGATTCCTTTTATTTCTTTTTCTTCTCTGCTGTGGCAAAAACTTCCAGAACTATGTTGAGTAATAGTGGTGAGAGTGGGCAGCCTTGTCTTGTTCCTGATCTTAGTGGAAACAGTTTCAGTTTTTCACCATTGAGAACGATGTTGGCTGTGGGTTTGTCATATATGGCCTTTATTATGTTGAGGTAAGTTCCCTCTATGCCTACTTTCTGGAGAGTTTTTATTATAAATGGGTGTTGAATTTTGTCAGAAGCTTTTTCAGTATCTATTGAGATGATCATATGGTTTTTCTCCTTCAATTTGTTAATATGATGTATCACATTGATTGATTTGCGTATATTGAAGAATCCTTGCATTCCTGGGATAAACCCCACTTGATCATGGTGTATGATCCTTTTAATGTGCTGCTGGATTCTGCTTGCTAGTAATTCATTGGGAATTTTTGCATCTATGTCCACCAGAGATATTGGCCTGTAGTTTTTTTTTGTGTGTGTGACATCTTAATCTGGTTTTGGTATCAGGGTGATGGCGGCCTTGTAGAATGAGTTTGGGAGTGTTCCTCCCTCAGCTATATTTCGGAAGAGTTTGAGAAGGATAGGCGTTAGCTCTTCTGTAAATGTTTGATAGAATTCACCTCTGAAGCTATCTGGTCCTGGGCTTTTGTTTGTTGGAAGATTTTTAATCACAGTTTCAATTTCAGTGCTTGTGATTGGTCTGTTCATATTTTCTATTTCTTCCTGGTTCAGTCTCGGAAGGCTGTGCTTTTCTAAGAATTTGTCCATTTCTTCCAGGTTGTCCATTTTATTGGCATATAGTTGCTTGTAGTAATCTCTCGTGATCCTTTGTATTTCTGCATTGTTAGTTGTTACTTCTTCTTTTTCATTTCTAATTCTATTGATTTGAGTCTTCTCCCTTTTTTTCTTGGTGAGTCTGGCTAATGGTTTATCAATTTTGTTTGTCTTCTCAAAGAACCAGCTTTTAGTTTTATTGATCTTTGCTATTGTTTCCTTCATTTCTTATTCATTTATTTCTGATCTGATCTTTATGATTTCTTTCCTTCTGCTAACTTTGGGGGTTTTTTGTTCCTCTTTCTCTAATTGCTTTAGGTGTAAGTTTAGTTTGTTTATTTGAGATGTTTCTTGTTTGATGAGGTAGGATTGTATTGCTATAAACTTCCCTCTTAGAACTGGTTTTGCTGCATCCCATAGGTATTGGGTCATCAAGTTTTCATTGTCATTTGTTTCTAGGTATTTTTTGATTTCCTCTTTGATTTCTTCAGTGATCTCTTGGTTATTAAGTAGCATGTTGTTTAGCCTCCATATGTTTGTACTGTTTACAGATTTTTTACTGTAATTGATATCTAGTCTCATAGCGTTGTGGTTGGAAAATATAGTAGATACGATATCAATTTTCTTAAATTTCCCAAGGCTTGATTTGTGACCCAGGATATGATCTGTTCTGGAGAATGTTCCATGAGCACTTGAGAAGAATTCTCAAGTGTATTCTGTTGTTTTTGGATGGAATGTCCTATAAATATCAATTATGTCCACCTTGTTTAATGTATCATTTAAAGCTTGTGTTTCCTTATTTCATTTTCATTTTGGCTGATCTGTCCATTGGTGAAAGTGGGTTGTTAAAGTCCCCTATTATATTTGTGTTACTGTCAGTTCCCCCTTTTATGGCTGTTAGCATTTGCCTTATGTATTGAGGTGCTCCTATGTTGGGTGTAAAAATATTTACAATTGTTATATCTTCTTCTTGGATCTATCCCTTGATCATTATGTAGTGTCCTTTTTGTATCTTGTAATAGTCTTCATTTTAAAGTCTATATTGTCTGATGTGAGAATGGATACTCCAGCTTTCTTTGGATTTCCATTTGCATGGAATAACTTTTTCCATCCCCTCACTTTCAGTCTGTATGTGTCCCTAGGTCTGAAGTAGGTCTCTTGTAGACAGCATATATACGGGTCTTATTTTTGTATCCACTCAGCCAGTCTGTGTCTTTTTGTTGGAGCATTTAATCCATTTACATTTAAGGTAGTTATCGATATGTATGCTCCTATTACTATTTTCTTAATTGTTTTGGGTTTGTTATTGTAGGTCTTTTCCTTCTCTTGTGTTTACTGCCTAGAGAAGTTCCTTTAGCATTTGTTGTAAAGCTGGTTTGGTGGTGCTGAACTCTCTCAGCTTTTGCTTGTCTGTAAAGGTTTTAATTTCTCTGTCGAATCTGAATGAGATCCTTGCTGTGTAGAGTAATCTTGATTGTAGGTTTTTCCCTTTCATCACTTTAAAAATGTCCTGCCACTCCCTTCTGGCTTGCAGAGCTTCTGCTGAAAGATCAGCTGTTAGCCTTATGGGGATTCCCTTGTATGTTATTTGTTGCTTTTCCTTTGCTGGTTTTAATATTTTTTCTTTGTATTTAATTTTTTATAGTTTGATTAATATGTGTCTTGGTGTGTTTCTCCTTGGATTTATCCTGTATGGGACTCTCTGTGCTTCCTGGACTTGATTGACTATTTCTTTTCCCATATTAGGGAAGTTTTCAACTATAATCTCTTCAAATATTTTCTCAGTCCCTTTTTGTTTTCTCTTCTTCTCCTGTAATTCGAATGTTGGTGTGTTTAATGTTGTCCCAGAGCTGTCTGAGACTGTCCTCAATTCTTTTCAGTCTTTTTTCTTTATTCTGTTCTGTGATAGTTATTTCCATTATTTTATCTTCCAGGTCACTTATCCATTCTTCTGCCTCAGTTATTCTGCTATTGATTGATTCCTTCTAGAGAATTTTTAATTTCATTTATTGTGCTTTTCATCATTGTTTATGTGCTGTTTATTTCTTCTAGGTCCTTGTTAAACGTTTCTTGTATTTTTTCTATTCTATTTCCAAGGTTTTGGATCATCTTTACTATCATTACTCTCAATTCTTTTTCAGGTAGACTGCCTATTTCCTCTTTATTTGTTTGGTCTGGTGGGTTTTTAGCTTGCTTCTCCATCTGCTGTGTATGTCTCTGTCTTCTCATTTTGCTTAACTTACTGTTTTGGGGGTCTTCTTTTCGCAGGCTGCAGGTTTGTAGTTCCCATTGTTTTTGGTGTCTACCCCAGTGGGTAAGGTTGGTTCAGTGGGTTTTTTAGGCTTCCTGGTGGAGGGGACTAGTTGCCTGTATTCTGGTGGATGAGGATGGATCTTGTCCTTCTGGCGGGTGGGACCGCCTCTGGTGGTGTGCTTTGGGGTGTCTGTGACCTTATTTAAGGCAGCCTCTCTGCTACTGGGTGGGGTTTGTGTTCCTGTATTGCTAGTTGTTTGGCATAGGTTGTCCAGCACTGTAGCTTGCTGGTGGTTAAAGAGAGCTGGGTCTTAGCGTTGGGATAGCCATCTCTGGGAGAGTTTTTGCCATTTGATATTATGTGGGACTGGGAGATCTCTGGTGGTCCAACGTCCTGAACTTAGTTCTCCCACCTCAGAGGCTCAGGTTTGACACCCGGCTGGAGCACCAAGACCCTGTCAGCTACATGGCTCAGAAGAAAATGGAGGAAAATAAAGAAAGAAAGAAGGAAAGAAAGAGAAAAGTAAGTTTAAAATAAAAAAATAAAATCTATCATTAAAAAATTTTAAGTTAAAAAGTAATAAAAAAAAGAAAGAAGAGAGCAACCAAACCAAAAAACAAATCAACCAATGATAACAAGTGCTAACAACTATGCTAAAAAAAAAAAAAAACAAGCAAAAAACAAAAAACGTACAGACAGAACCCTAGGACAAATGGTAAAAGGAGAGCTATACAGACAAAATCACCCAAAGAAGCATACACATACACACTCACACACTCACACACACACACACACACACACACACACACAAATATATACATATAAAAAGAAAGGAAGGCAGCAACGAAATCAATAAACAAAGCTTCCAGTGATAATATGCTCTAAATACTAAACTACGATAAACATAAAACCAGGAACAAATTAGATGCAGAAAGTAAATCCCAAGTCTACAGTTGCTTCCAATGTCTGCCACGTCAAGTTTGGGATGATTCGTTGTCTATTCAGGTATTCCACAGATGCAGGGCACATCAGGTTGATTGTGGGAATTTAGTCCGCTGCTCCTGAGGCTGCTGGGAGAGATTTCCCTTTCTCTTCTCTGTTCGCATAGCTCCCGGGGTTCAGCTTTGGATTTGGCCCCGCCTCTGCGTGTAGGTCGCTGGAGGGCGTCTGTTCTTCGCTCAGACAGGACGGGGTTAAAGGAGCAGCTGATTAGGGGGCTCTGGCTCACTCAGGCCGGGGGGAGGGAGGGGTACGGAATGCGGGGCGAGCCTGCGGTAGCAGAGGCCAGCGTGACGTTGCACCAGCCTGAGGCGTGCCATGCGTTCTCCCGGAGGAGTTGACCCTGGATCACAGGGCCCTGGCAGTGGCGGGCTGCACAGGCTCCCATGAAGGGAGGTGTGGATAGTGACCTGTGCTCGCACACAGGCTTCTTGGTGGCTGCAGCAGCAGCCTTAGCGTCTCATGCCCGTGTCTGGGTTCTGCACTGATAGCCGTAGCTCGTACCCGTCTCTGGAGCTTGTTTAGGAGGTGCTGTGAATCCCCTCTCCTCGAGCACCCCAGAACAATGGTCTCTTGCCTCTTATTTCCAGACTTTTTCCTGGACTTCTTCCCCGCTAGCTGTAGTGCACTAGGCGCTTTCCTGCTGTGTTCACGCAGACAACCCCAGTCCTCTCCCTGGGGATTTGACCTCCGAAGCCCGAGCCTCAGCTCCCAGCCTCAGCCCATCCCAGCGGGTGAGCAGACAAGCCTCTCGGGCTGGTGAGTGCTGGTCGGCACCGATCCTCTGTGCGGGAATCTCTCCGCTTTGCCCTCCGCACCCCTGTTGCTGCATTCTCCGCCGCTCCGAAGCTTCCCCCCCCCTCCACCCCCCGTCTCCGCCCGCGAAGTGGCTTCCTAGTGTGTGGAAACCTTTCCTCCTTCACGGCTCTCTCCCACTGGTGCAGGTCCCGTCCCTATCCTTTTGTCTCTGTTTTTCCTTTTCTCTTTTGCCCTACCCAGGTACGTGGGGAGTTTCTTGCCTTTTGGGAGTTCTGAGGTCTTCTGCCAGCGTTCAGTAGGTGTTCTGTAGGAGCTGTTCCACGTGTAGATGTATTTCTGGTGTATCTGTGGGGAGGAAGGTGATCTCCACGTCTTACTCCTTCTGCCATCTTGAAGGTCTCTCCCTCGTTAGTAGATTTTTAAGAGCATGAAATGCGATGCAGTAGTAGTCTAATTTAAATTTTGTTAAATGTCCCAGGATATTCCCAGGATGTTTCAAACTTTGCCTTTTCTTCATTGTCTCCAAAGCTAGATGAAGACGCTTTGAAAACTTTATGCCTTGTGAATCACCATGCTCATCCTCAGAAGATACCCAGCAATGTGAAGGGCATGCCAGGAAAAAAAAAAAAAAAAAAAAAAGAAAGAACAAGACTCTATGTCTTAGTTTGTTAACTGCAGTTAGAATATACTTTTCAAATAATAGAGCATTGCTTGGTTGAAGGAACAGTAAATTACTTATTCCCTTTTGAAAACTACACTGAAAGAGAAAAGCTGGGTTTTCTTCTTTCCTCCTTTTTTGTATCAGAATTGATTTGCAGTAGCATATTACTATTCAGTTCTGTAAGAATTTGTTAGGATATTTTCTCTTCCTAGACTTTTTATTTCTGTAATATTTTCATATAGTGGCCAAGTAATAAATACCCAACAGAAATTTTGTCGTGCTTTTTGTGGAGCAGATAATGCAGTTTCTTTGTACATAGCAAACTACTGTCATCATTCACTTTCCTTACTAGATAATGTTTTGTCTTGTGTAGAAATACATATCAGCTGGTACAGAATTTTGGCTACCATTAATGAGATAGATACTCATTGCTATCACATATAATCAGAGTCTTGTAAATTCTGACACGTTTTGGTTATTTTTTAATATCAGAAAATCTGACGGTGTATTTAGTAATTTGTCATATAATCACTGAATTTTTGTGATTACAAGATATGATATATGATTATATGACAAACTCTTTAGGGGGTGCAGGAAAAATAATATATGGTCCCTTCCCCTGAAGACCTTAGCATCTAGCGAAGAGAGACAAGGCTGGAACGCAGGAAACAAGGGTAGAACTCAAGCAAGATGGGGTATAATCGTGTGCTCGTTGTAAGTGTGTCGAGCAGGGCAAGGATTGTGAGTATTCGGAGGTTCTTGTGTTTACTTCTCCCAAATCCACTCCTCTGCCCCCAACCACTTATTGCCAGGGAAGCTCACCTCTAAGAACTGCATCAGGCTCTCCTGCCCTTTGGCTTCCAGTTGAGCTCAGCCAATGGGGAGATCAGAGGGAGGGAGGAGAGTGAGGTCCCATCTCCTCCCCTCCCCCCCCACCTCCTCTTTACTAGGGGGGCTCTGGCCCTTCAGGCCAAGGAGTAGTCACTACTCCCTTGTGTTCCTAACCTCAGGCCTGTGGTTCCCTATCCAGTACCATGGGGCAGGCAGTAGTCCCTCTGTTAAACTCTCATCTGCCTGGTCCTAGCTTACCCAGTCTGCCAGGACCCTGTCTATACAGTGGGCTCCGGGAGTTAGGGCAGGTTGTATGAAGGTAAGCTCATGCCAGGCCTTGGAGGTCAGGGGTCTGAGAAACAGGGAGCAGGGTGAACAGAGCAGAGACATGCAGAGGTGCAGATCTTCTAGAGATCTCTGGCAGTTCTGGTCTTCAGGAGATGGCATCAGGAAATCCTTGGCGTTAAGGGTCAGGCACTCACTTGTGCAGGGATCTTTGCCTTCTGGCCTTGAAGGACGAGGTTCTCTCACAGTCTCCCCCTGAAGTGCAGATTTGAGGTGACTGGAATTGATGACCCAGGGAGTTGCTGCATTTGAAATGGAGCTCATCATTCCCTGACGGAGCCTTGCCAGGGTGAGTTTGCTAAGGGCATGACTGGAGAGTGGGATTTCCAAGGACCGAGGTGTCACTAGCTTCCTGCAAGTCTTTGCTTATGCTGTCTGGGCATCCTGAAGGCTCTTGCAAAAATCTTGCTCTGAGCTTATTCCAAAAGCATGGACATTTTTGGACCTCCCTTCTCTGTCTCTGCAAATCCTTCTCTCTTTCTCTCTACCTCTCATTCTAAGTTCATTTTTTCAATAGATATTAGATGGCTGCTGTGTGCCAAGTCCCGTTTTAGGTGCTGGGTATATAGCAGAGGACAAGGAATGTAGAGCCCGTTACCTCCCAGGGCTTATTTCTATTGAAGGAGAGTGTAATATGCCTAAGTACATAAATAAGTGAGAGAGTTTCAGAGTAGTGGGTACTGTGATAAAAATAAAGTGAGGGGATGGAGTGATGGGCTAGGAAGGGAGGGAGGGATCGTGGATAGGGTGGTTGAAGAACACTTTTGAAGAGGTAATGTTTCAGCAGAGAAGTGTATGCAGAGGATTCAGATAAGGGAAGAGCATCCTTAAGCAGAGAATTTTTCTTATAAACTGAACTCGAGTTTAGGGCAACTCAACTTTGAAAAGCTGTTGTAAAGAGAGAGAGATGGTTTGGTGACCACATCAGGAATGGCTGCAAATATGAAGCAAAAGTAGATGCTGTAGAAGTGAAATCAGGCGAAAGTGTGAGGTGAGAGACAAATTAAACTAAATCCTGAGTAGCAAAGACATCTGGCAATAAGGAAAACAAGGAGGAATGCAAAAGACAGAACTTAAGTTGCAGGGAAAATGAACAGGGAAAACAGGAAAGGCCAGCTGTGAAATTGCTCTATTTATGTAGAGGGAAGTGACTGGATAGAGATGTTAATAGTTCTGCTTCGGGGATGAGACACAAATCCATGGAGCCATGTGTATTCCAAACTACCCAGTTTTTAGCCTATGATATATCTGAAATATACAAAACACTAAGTTAGCAGGATTCTCTTATCAGTGTGGTTCTAGATCTTATTTATAGGAAAGTAGGAGGAGCAGTTTGGTTGGAAGAGAAAATCAAGGGATTTATCATGATGCTATGTTTTTATATAAGTGACATTATTTTTCCTTAAATGTAAATTATAGAAAAATAAATATAACAAACCTTAAAAAAAACTTTGAAATGTTGACTATCAGGTTGCTTTTGCTGCTTTTTTCTAGTTTTATCACCACAGGCTATATTAGCATCTTAAGATGAACTTAAGATACTTTTTAACTTGAAAAAAATATTGAAATACTGAAAAGTACATAAAATAATACAGTAAACACCTGGATACGTACTATCCAGAAATAACTAATTCATTTTGGTTATTCTTTGGTATGAAAGAAATAAAATATAATAGTTTATGGGGCTACGTAATTTGAGGCCCAGGTAAAAATGAAAATGTAGGACCCCATGTCAAAAAAATTATTAAGAATTTTACTAAATACCTTAACGGTCATATTTCCCATATGTGTTTTAAATTGCATAAATGATGCTGAACTGTCCATGACATTGTCTGACTTGCCTTTTTCGTTTGACATGATTTCAGCATCTATCCCTGTTGGTCCATGTGGTTCTATATATTTTTTCATTTTAACTACTGTTAGAAGTTAATATATAGCATTTTAATTAACCTGTTCCATTATTAAGTGAATGTTTTTCATCTTTCCTCATCTGTATAATTTTAAGACACTCACTTTGAAATAATTTCATCCTTAAAAGTTGCAAGAAGAGTCAAGGAATTCCCTTACACCTTTCACTCAGATTCCCCCAACATTAACCACATTTCTTTATTTTTCTCTTTTTCTCTCCTCTCCTCCCTTTCCCTTCCCTTTGCTTCTCCTCACTTTGCTTCCTGTATGTGTGTATAATATAAAATCCATCGGCATATGTACATATAATTTGTTTTGAACCATTTGATGATAAGTTGCAGACATGATGCTTATATATTCCTAAATACTTTGGTGTATATTTCCCCCCAAAGAAAGAACATTCTCTTATTACAGCCACAGTACAGTGATCAAAATTAGGGATTTAAAATTAAGACAATGCTATCATCTCTAGACCTTATTTTAATTTCTCAAATTGTCCTAATGATGTCTCTCTTTCTTTTTCTGGTCCAGGATCCACTTTAAGATCATTTAGTTGACATGTCTTTTTAGGCTCCCTTAATAGGCATCAGTTCCTCAGTTCCTTTTGTCTTTCATGACCTTGACATTTTTGAGGACCAGAGGCCAGTATTTTATAGACTGTTCGTCAATTTCGGTTTCTTTAATGTTTTCTAACGATTAGATTCGAGTTTTGCGTTTTTGGTAGGAATGCCATAGTAAGGGTGCCAATCTTCTTCAAAACATCACGTCCAGAGGTCCATGATATCAATTTCTCCTGTTACTGGTGGTGTGAACATCATCACTTGGTTAAGGTGGTATCTGTCAGGTTTCTCCACTGAAATTATTAATGAGTAGTGTCAGTAGGTATCTTTGAGACCATGTCAACACCTTATTTATCATGAAGCTTTCACTCAATAGCTTTAGCACCCATTGATAATTCTTGCCTGAATCAGTTATTATAGTGGTGCTTCCCAGATGGTGGTTTTCTAATTGCATAATTACCACTACATTTATTAGTTGGCATTCCTCTGTAAGGAAGAGCTTCCTTTCTACTTTATTTAACCAATATGAATTCATGGATTTTTATTTTATTCAATGGTTTATAACTGATTATTTCATATTATTTCAGTGCTCAAATTATCCTAGATTTGGGCAGTGGGATTCCCTTCAAGCTGACTTTTTTACATCTGACATATCCTCATTATTCCTCATTATTTCTTTTTCTGGTACAGCACAATGTTCACAGATCATTTTGTAATTCTCCAACCCCAGACCTGGAATCAGCCATTTCTCCAGGCAGCCCTGGTTTTGTTTATTGCAGAAATGGTTTTTAGAAACCAAGATCTGGGCACTGTGTGTACTCGTTGCTACTAGGCCCTTCCCTTCGACAAAGCTACTAGATGATCTATCTATCTATCTATCTGTATAATAATGCTATATTAAAACAGGTATATAAAATACATATACATACACACATCTGTAACTACTTCACTATCTATCTAACATCTATCATCCATCCATCCATCTTATTTATCTACCTTTCTGTCTAACAAAAATTAGGGTTCACACTGATACCTCTAATTCCAGTCCAATTCCACAGGGATAATTCTAGTCTCCTCTCTTCCTGTATTCATAGCTCCCTTTTCTGACAGGGAGAAACCTTGTTCTTATTATCCACAATATATTTACCTTTTTGTTCAGTATTAGAATGCGCGCACACACACACACACACACACACACACACACACACAAAGATTCACATGGGTAACACATACACCTGTGAGAAAAAAAGACTACCAAGAGTTTAGTATTTGTTTAATATAATTATTTAAGTAACACCTTGAGTCGTCTTAGTGGCTTAAAATGCCCATAATGATTTATTTTGCTCATGGATGTGTGATTTTGACAGAGCAAAAATCAATCCCTAGTACAGAAACCATAAGCTAGGAATTTGTTTCCCTGTGTTATCATTTGGGGATGTATGACCCTGTGAGTACCTGCCCTTCAGTAAATGTATGGCTTCCTGATTGAATACGTAGCCCCAGGTCTCTTCGTACCCTAGTGATTTCTGATTTCCAAGGGACCATTTGGTGAGAAATACAACTACATTTATTCAGGTTAAAAATATGACCTTTTGAAAGTCTGTGTGATTGGAAGCTACCCTAATGGAGAAAAATCTTCATCATCAGTGGTGCAGAGAAGTAATTTACTGGGTCTTAATGGGAACATACAGCAGAGTTATAAGTATGAAGACACGTTGTAATCAGTCACGTGGTGTTTGCACGCACGCATGCCTCACGTGTGACTTTTAGCTAATAATTGTTGCCCATGCAAATTACCAAGCGACGTTTATGGACTGTGTTCGTCATCAGGCATAAAACTGTAGTTAAATACAGTACAGAGCTATTGATGGTTAGTTTCCTGGGCAGACATTCTCCCATGGGTCACGGTAGGTTTTTGCCATAAGCCTCTCATCCTGCTAGGTTCTTACGTTACTAAGTAGAGCAGCCTTCCTTTCGCAGGCTAATCGCCTGGAGAAACCAGGGTTCCCTATCCCTTAGCAACGTGAATGCAGCCTTGCCCTCTTTGGTGCTGAAGAGCCATACGTTATCCCACGGATCTCTGAGTTACTTCCACGTGCCACAGGATGCTGTGTCTGAGCCTCCTATCCCTGATGCAGGTGAACCGTTCCTCTCTTTCCTTGGGGCGCTTCCCTTGCCGGTCATTACTTTGTGCTTGTAAATTCTGGCAACTCAACAAGACAGTCCTGGTGAATCAGCAGAGAAGTTAACCTTTACCATCCAGAGCTTTAAACGTGTTAAATTGCTTTCAAGTACCCAGTGCTTCTTGGAATTTCACATCCCAGCCCTAACAGTGTGGGGTTCTTCACCGCCTAGCCCAGGTTTTGCCTTCGTGGTGCACATTTCCCAGGTACACAGACCCCCTCTTCCAGCCCCTTGGCTGCCATAACTCAGTTCACCCCATTCGGGTACCACTCAGCATCCTTTCAGGTGGATGATGGCAGGTATTATAACTGCTGCCAGGTATAGCAGCTTATTTTTTTTTAGGGAACATTTTGCATTGATACATAATACATCACTTACGATCTGTTTTTATATGTAGTTTAAGTGTTGATCTGTAAATTTCAGTAGAATCTTGGGGCACAGGAAACCCCTAACAACTACTCAACCTTCCTGCTTGGAATTTTGCCATGTCACTACTAGCTTCCAGACCCAAATCCTTTGTCCTGCCTGTCTGAGTGAACATAAAAAGAGCAAGTCTCGAAATGGGCATAAACGTTTGATGAAAACAGTTTCATCTCTTGAGGTAGTCTGTAATTTCCAATTTCTACTGAGTTTTTGAGAGTATTCTTTCTCTTATAAAAAATTTTTTTGTACTAAATCTTGGTACGTTCTCAGGCTTATAAAAAGTAACACATAGAAATGATAGATCAATGGTTGAAGGAGATTGGCATGTGATGGCCACACACAAAGTCACCTAGACCCTTGATGCCACACCTCCTGCAATCCACTGTCAAAGACAAAGCATCAGACTGCTGGTGGAATAAATGGACTAATATGCTCCACTCCAGGAAGCCCAGAGCCCAGCAGCTCTGACTCAGACGCTGCACTGGGTTATTTTACTGTGCACACAAATCAAAAGCTTTTAAAATATCCCTTTCTTAACGTTTATGGAAAAGCATCCTTTTTAAGATTTTTTAGTGAAACTTCACCAATCATCAGAGTAGCCTTGGATGAGGAGGAAGGAATTGTAGAGTCCCTAATTGTTATTTGGAGACATATGTGATGTGAGCTCTAATTAAGTGGTTTGCTCTGCCAAACAGCAAAGTCATTCAGAACTCCTGAAATGACCATATTTAACTTAGTCTGCCAAACCGCAATGCTGCTCATAGGTCTCTTATTCAGAGATGGATATAAGGTAACTTACCAAAATTCATACAATTATTAGTGAGTAAAAGTAGCCTCCAAGTTGACTCTGAGATTCCTAGCAACCAAAGTGAAAAGGGAAACTTGAGGGGCTTCAAGGGTCATTTGACCTTAAATATGAACTCAGTCACTTAGGAGAAGCAGAGACTTTTCTCACATTGTGGTCCAAGAGACATTATTCGTATATATTCTCGTAGACACTGATACAGACGACAAGAGACATTATTCCCATATATTCTCGCAGACAGTGATACAGACGACAGGATTGTTTATAACATCCTTGCAATAACTATAAATTTTCATCTAGATGTTTTTGTTGCACCCCTTTGTGCATGTAGTGATCCAAATGCTAAAATGTGGTACAGTGGTGGTAGGGGATGAGTTATTGCTGTTTTATCTCTTCCCTACCTAGATCTTCCTTTAATGCTTTACTACAATATCCAAAGGCTACTGTATAATACAGTATTTTAAATTATTAATCAAGTATAGTTTTAAAAAATATGCTTGGGAATGAAAGCAAATGAACAATAAAATTGTTAACTAACAATACTTAGTGAATAAATAATGAGAGGATAGTTTTTTATCATTGCCTGAACAGAAGTATGTTTATTTCCAAATCAAGCATTGAGTGCTTTTCTCCTGAATAATCATTTTAATGCAATTAATATTTAGCGGGTAGTCTCTGTGGCAGAGCATAGCATTGGGCTTGTGTTCCTTCTAATCCAAATCAGCACATTTTATATTCTGAAGTTCATCTCAGATTGAACATATTGCTGCTGTCCATGAAAAGATCATTTTTGAACATCTTTTGATCAGTGACATAAGTGAAGGGTTGAGAGTTAAGTTCAGTGGCACATAGATGACTTCTTATTGGTTTTAGACTGGTAAGCAGGAGGCCAACACAGATTCAAAATTATTATGGGAAATGGGAGAAAATGGGCAAGTACAGGCCACATGAATAGACACAAGGGTCAGGTGGGCAGACAGATAAGCTGTAAGCATCACGTGGTCATAAGTCCAGTCCTCATTCGTTTGACTTAAGATGGAGAGGGAGGAACCAAGTCCCTCTCTGCGTAGGAGGAGGAGAATGAACGGTTGAGCTGTAGTAGTGTAAGGATGGATATAGTAAACCCAAGGTTGAAGGTGGTTGGTAAATATTTGTTTCCCTATTAAGAGCAGCATTCCTTAACAATTCAGAATCTCTTATTAGAAGGCTGAATCCAGTGCTGGCTACTTAGGATGAGAAAGAATGACTAGTAAAAGCTCCACAGGCGAGCAGATGAAGTAATTGCCGGACTGGGTGCCTGATTCACAGTGAAGCATTCAGGGAGTGTGGGTTACTTAACCCGAAGAGAAGAACAGGCTTTTCTAAACTAGTGTCTAAGCAGTGATACTTTGGTAATACTAGAAATACGTCACTATAATCTTGCACATAGAATGACTGAGTTTTGCATGAACTTGTTAATTATATAAAATAGTAAAATTGTACACAGTGCAACAGAACTGGGCCAGTGTTAGGCAGATTACACAGATTTTACCTAATTTTAACATCTTTTTTATCAACGACGTGATAAACACGAGTGACTTCAAGTATATGAGTAGGATATCCTTGAAGGATATGCTTCCCTTAAGGAAAAAGGAGCCCTGAATTACAAAAGGAGAAATAGAATTAAACGCTTGCAACTAAGGGGTTAGGGGAGGTTGATGTTCAAGAATATGTGCATCAAATATGTGCCTGGCATGTAGTATATGACTTGAGGGCCCTGCACAGTATTGGCCCATAACAGCCCCTTAACCATGAGTAAGTATCGCAAAGAGTTGGCTTATGCAGTTTTGGGGAATGGCTAGGCAAGTACAAATTTCATAGGACAGGCCGTCAGGAAGAGCAGGCTGGGAACTCTTGGGCAGGTGCTAATGCTGTAACCCCCCCCCCCCCAGTGGAACTGGTGGCATTTGTTCTTCTTCAGGGAAACCTCACTTCTGCTCTTAAGGCCTTTCAACTGATTAGATCAGGCCCACCTAGGTTATCCAGGCTAATGTTCTTTGCATAAAGTCGCCTGATAGTGGATGTTAACAGCATCTACAGAATACCTTCACGCCTAGATGACTGTTTGATTGAGAAACTAGGGCCTGCAGCCTAGCCAGGCTGACACATACAGCTGACCATCCCAAACAGGCAGGAGTAGGATTGTGTTTGGGGCTGACGTAAAGCACCCACTTGGCAGTCGCAGAGTGTAGGTGCAGCCCAGCTCCGCCATGCCCTGGGTCTGTGGCTGCCAAGCGTGCTTCTTAACCTCTCTTGGCTTTCGTTTCCTCACCTGTAGCGTGGGGTTTGTGGAGTTCTCTTAGGCCAATCCCATGAATAAATGGTGTGATAGAAGAACACAGTTAAAGGCTTCAGATGCAAATTAGAGCATTTTATATTCACATTGTTTGGAATGGCGTCCAGAAATGTAAGAATGCCTAAAAATCAACCGGATGGAGTAGTAGGGAAGAAGTCAGAGTATTTTAGGGCTGGGACTTTAAAACGTTTTTCTTCTTATGTCTCCAGACACACGTTAGTCAGGCCTGGTTTTAATATTTTTTTATTGTGCACCACAAAGATTATCAGCTTATTTATCCAACACAGAGAATTGGGGAAAAAAAAACCAAAACAAAACAGTGAATGGGCCTGTTCCTCTGATGGCGGTGGAAGGCATGATACATGACAACATCTGCAGGAATACCGAATGGAGTCATCAGGATCTACGCCACTGGTATGAGTACCAAGTGAATCCGTAACGTGGACCTCTTCACATAATCTATTAGTAGAGCGCTTAATTTTTCTGTTGGTTTATTGCAGCCCTTAACAAGCATGGCTGGTGGTAAGTAGACAGTTAAATTAAACTCATGAATATCTGTTATAGTTTTTAAACTATAAAATGGCAACAAAAGCCTTACACTGCTGTTTGTGTCAATGCCGTGGAGTACGCGAAGCCTCTCTCTCTCTTGTGGGTCTGAAGCCAGGAATAAACACGCCAAGAGCAAAGGGAACAGTTCACTGGGGCCATTCCTCCTTGGCACTTTACAATAATCGACATCTGAGATGGTGAGAGAGGAAGCAATAACTGACGAGATGATCTTCATTTCTGAGAGGGAGGGAGGGAGGGCAGAGGGGCAGGCATGAAGCATTGTGTGCATGAACGTGAGGCAGGTGTGCTGAGCACCGTCTTTGCCCTTACGTGTGGAGGGCTTCCAAGACTAAGAGGGCTCTTACGTAAGTTTCAGTGGAAGCGTTTCCCCAAAGGAGCAGAGTTAGGCTGGCAGGAACTTGAGCAAGCGTCTTCAGGGCAACTCCTTGAGGACTTGGGTGCCAGCAGGGAAAAGGAGCGGCAGAGCTTCCTGGGTGGCACGCCATCATCAGATGCCCTGCAGAGTTGTGGGCGGCACAGTTCCATCCCTCGAATGTGGGCCACGGGGGAGCATGGCTTATGGGCTACTCCAGTGTGGAGACCAAAGCAGTAGAGACAGTGGGAGGAGCAGATGCCGGGGAAAGGGAAGAAGCCAGAGGGGCAGCAGCAAAGAGGAGGGTGGAGGAAAGGGAAGACAGGCCGCTGGGGCACCAGCTACCTGGGCATCATTCTGGAGCAGCTGACCAGCATGGCCGCAGGCAGGGATGCAGGCGCTAGGGGTGTGGGGAGGCCTGTAATTCTAGACCCTAAAAGGCACCTAGGAAGGAGGACCAGCCAGATGATGTTAGTGATCCAGACAGTCTTGTAGAACTGGCCACGGTCATTTGGGACCTTCTTTCCTCCTCCAAAGCAGAAAGAGGGATACCTGGGGAGTCTAGCGAAGGAGGCCAAGGCAGAGTTGATTGCTGAAGAAACAAAATGATGAAGAAGATAGGGAAACATTGCTACTGATATTGCTTGCATTGAAAATGTATCAATAAAAAAGAAAGCCCTCTCGTAACTGAAAACTCTACAAGGCCGCTAAAACAGAGCATGAAAGTATTGGGTTGGCCAAAAAGTTCATTTGGGTTTTTCCATAACAGCGTATGGAAAAACCCAAATGAACTTTTTGGCCAACCCAGTATTTCAGATTTCAGGGCCTGAGACTGCTGTATCGACCAGTGTTTGCCTGCCAGGATATTGAGAGAAAAGTGTGTAAAATAAGTTAATTCAAAATCAAACGAAAAGGGCCCCAAGCCAGGGTGTATTTTTGGATAGGACTTTTTCCCTGCCCTCTCAATTTTACCAAGAGGAATTCTTTCAAAAATACTGTCCTATTCAACCTTTAGAAAGGAAGGATTTGACATTTAATGGGAGATGTGCATTTTATTCTGAAGAGAGAACACGGTGACCTTGCTCCGTTATTCTCCAGAGTCCAGACCCCGTTTTGCATTGTGTATTGAGTACAGAGGAGACAGAGTTACTTCAGACCTAGCGGACCTGGCATTTATACGTGAAGGTCAAGGCTTGGGAAGGCCGTCGCTTCCACTGCCAGTGGACCATCAGATGGCAAAACTATCAGGGAGGACATCACCCATGTCTGGTTTCATACTCGTGAGCCCATGAAGGCAGAACAAGTGGGAGGAAAAGGGACGTTTTCAGATGAAGGATAAAACTCGTGAAGAGGATGTGTAAAGTGATTAACTAGAACTTAGCCAACTTAAGCAACAAATGAGAAGTTATGGAACTCTCTTCATTTATAAAAGTGCTCTCTGCTGGGAATATCTTAAAAGGATGTCAGCTAACATAAAAGAAATATACTAGAGGAAGAACTGTTCGTGAAATACATTGAGGACGTTTGTTATCGGCAGCATCAGCAAGTTGTCAGCAGTTGTGAAATAGGGCATTTTCCCATTCTTATTGACAGGATTCAAGACATAATCTAAGGGACTTCCCTGGTGGCGCCGTGGTTAAGAATCCGCCTGCCAGTGTAGGGGACACGGGTTCGAGCCCTGGTCCGGGAAGATCCCACATGCCGTGGAGCAACTAGTAAGCCCATGCGCCACAACTACTAAGCAGGCACTCTAGAGCCCGTGAGCCACAACTACTGAGCCCGTGTGCCACAACTACTGAAGCCCGTGCACCTAGAGCCCATGCTCCGCGACAAGAGAAGCCACCACGATGAGAAGCCTGCACACCGCAACCAAGAGTAGCCCCCACTCGCCGCAACTAGAGAAAGCCTGTGCGCAGCAACGAAGACCCAACGCAGCCAAAAATATAAGAATTTATATATTAAAAAAAGACGTAATCTAAGGCGTGTTTGGTCACATTAAGATAACCCAGACCTTTGAGATAAGTCTGATATAAGTAATGAGCTTAAAGTAAAATTCAGAGGACAGTCTGTTGCAAACTATGTCAGAATGGTATAGCAGGGTGATCATTTTAAAATCTAGTTTAAAAAAATCTCATCAAATTTATAGATGATTTTATTTGCATATTTTAAACCTGATTGTTATCTATTTATGGAAGTTTATAAAGAGTTATCATTCTAATTTCCTGAGCTACAATTTAAGAGACAATAAAACAACTGTTACTCTTTAAAACCCTTAAAACCTTTGATCAGTGCCCATCATTTCTGTAATTTTCCTCTATGCAATATATTTATTTCTCTATGTTTTAAATATTATTACTTTTTCCTTCACTCAAGAAATATTTATAGAATGTTTACTATTGCCTGGCACTATTCCAAATGCTGGAGATAAAGCAGAAAGGACTCGATTCCTGTATATCACTGATTTCAAAATGCACATTTTCTCACATTTTAACATCTCTGAAATTAGCGTGTGTCTCACAATCTATTATGTGTCATAACATGGTTGACAGAAGTTTTTCTTTCTCAATGGAACACAGCATTGTGGTCCATCTCACAATTGACAGCATCTTATAATTGTCGAAATAGAGTGTGATGATACAATTATACATATATATGTTGGTGTGCCTAAGAAGCTATTTCATATTTATTTATGAAGAAAATTGAGATAATTCTTCCAAGAAACTCATTTTTGTGCCCCTAGGGGGGAAAAATGGCTCTACTCTAGAATGCTCTGTGTGTTCTTGGTAGTTGTAAATTGAGAGAAAAAAATTTTTTTTAAATAGTGGATAAAATGGGATTCAGAAGGATGTAAATACTAAACTTTCCTCTATTTCTTCCTTCATTATTCATGAGAGGCTTTTAAGATAGCTTAATCATCTCAGTGTTTGTATTTTGTAGGATGTTGGTAATGGGTATCTAAATATCTTACATTACTGGTTTTTTCCTTCATGTTTTATTCTGTGACAAAAATCGATTTAATTACTTTATAATATCGCTATAAGTAAATCCAATTATGAAAGTCTGGATTATTCACGAAAGTTAAATTAGAAGGTGATTCTTCCCTTTGAACATGGAATTACCATAGAATTTGCTCAAAAGGGACATTTAAAATCAACTTTGATTCACAGAAATTCAGGTTGCATGCAGTTTTCAAAGGATGCCTGTCATGTAAAATGAGATACACCTGCATTGATGAGGTACACCTGCATTGTTGAGCTGAGTCAACAGAATTCAGCTAACTGTGCTCAAACACATAGTATGCTGCATATGTGTATATTTAAACATTATGCAGAAAAGTCACCCCCTGGGAATTAGAATTTATCACTTATTGATTTTAAATAAATATTCGATTTCTCTGACTGTAAAAAGAAATATTTCCTCCATTGTATATGCAGAACAAGTCAGTACTAATTGTAGCATGTGACTTCAAGATTTTAAGAATTTATAGGGCTATAAATTATTTATACTGTTTATTAAAGTTTATACTCTTTTAAGTGCATGAGTTTACAGTTTAAACAGTCATGAGCAAATACACTTCCAGATATTTCATGAACAATATTAACGGCCACCACATACAGTTTTGTAGTAGCACCCAGGAGGGACCTCCCTTTCAAATTTCAGGAGAAAATTTCCTCCAAGCAGAGACGTAGGTGATGCACAGGGACAGGGGAAACACGTTTGCAAAACCTAGATGCGTAGGAGAGACTGAACGAGGCTGGAAGGAGGAATTGTGAAAGGAATTGAGCAGGTACATCTGGGCCAGATCATGAAATGCCCTCTTAGCTGTGAGGAGTAGTTGGCCTTTGCTGCTAAGGGTTCAGCCATCAAAGTGTCTCCAGTAGGGGAAAGACGTGATGAGATGGTGCTTTGGAAAGATCACTACGGCTGCAGTGAGAGAACCCACTGGAGTCAGACAGGATGCTGGGACACGTGCCGGGAGGCGAGTGCTGCAGTCAGATTAGAAGGAATGGAAGCCGGAGCAGACTAGATACTTCAGGGATGGAGAGGAATGTGCAGAGATCGGAGGTCTTCAGGAAGAGTTTGTAATGCATCAGTTGTGGGGTAAAATGAGGGCAGAAGTTGAGGCTGACTCCCGTGTCCCCAGATTGGGCAGCCAGAAGGATGGCGGTGCCATTCCTTGAGGAAGTGAATACATGAAGAAAAGCAGGTTAGGGCAGGGGACCAAGATGAACCAAGTGGAGATGTTCCATTGGCCATAGAGTCAGCAGCGTTTTGTAGCACCTGTTGGAGACTGGGAGAAGTCTGGATGGAGAAACACAGGTGGCTTCACAGCCCATGCATCAGGACAGAGCCCATTCTGCTGGGTTACGTTTAGATTTTCTCCAGCTGGGCTACATAACTCACGTGTAGATGGTGTACTGGGAGAGGAAGAGAAGCCTGCACTGATTTGTCATAATGCATTAGGAAGGCAAGTCCAGGATGCCTCACAAGGCCTTAGGGGGACAGAGTTGGGAGGGCGGAGAAGAGAGAAGAAAGCCCCCATCCAAGAAAACCTTCCCTGTTTCTTTAGTGCCATCACACCAGGGAGATTTATTACAGTAAATTCATAGCTGGATGGCATGCGTGCACACGCCCGTGCATACACACACACGCATGCGTACTCACACATGCACACACGCATCCTGTTACTTCAAATGACAAGGAGGGATGCTGCCATCGGACGGGGGCGTGCATTTCTGTAAGCCTGGGGCTAATCCTCTACTTTCAGCTCGTTAGGAGATGGAAACTGAAGAGCATTGTACACTCTGCAGACTCTTTCTAGTGACCTGGCATCACGAGAATGTGCCAGACCTATTCGGTGGAGAGCGTCCAAGGCTTCCAGACAGCCGCTCATCGAGGGCCTTTCCCCCTTTGACTGTACCCATGGCTACCACTCTTTTCCTGCCCGGGATAGCTTTCGCAGCTGTTAGAACCACACTGCCAACATCCTGTGACCCTCAGAGAACCCCAGGCCTGGTCTGGCCACCCAGACACTCGCTGTCAGTAAATAGCATTGTATGCGGTACCCACTGTGTCGTGCTGGGCATTGCACCAGCCCCCCGGGAGAGATGCTCCTTTTAGCTGCCTCACCAAATGCTGAACAGGCTTTTCTCCAACAGGACCATTAAAAGTGTCTTTTTAGGCAGGGGTCTTTAAAGGCAGCTGTGGTCTGTGTGAAGGAAAGGAGAAAAATCAGGCATTCCTGAAGGGGTCTTGGTACTTAATGAGGAGAGAACCAGAGCAGGCTTGAATCTGAGAGATTTGGATTGGAAAAATTTTTAAGTTGGAGAGCCCTTTCCGAGGTCACCTAAACCAAGTTCATGATCATTTAGCAGTCTATGCGTCCTCAGAGCCGTGCGTCTCCCTGGGGGATGGGGATTTGACTGAAGTCGTGATTGGGGCTGAAATGACTGTATCAACATGTGTACTTTCATCATCATCATTTTGTTCCATCACAAGATGGTAATGCTGTCTTCACGCAATTGCAGTAAAATCTTCTGGCCAGTGTAAGTTGTCATGGTGAGCTGTAGCCTCTTCACAGCGTCCCACTGTTCCTGCACTTGAATTAAAGTTCCTTGGGAGCCTTAATATTCTCTTAAAGCCACCGTGGTGTGGTTTCCCCATGGCCTTGCCTTGAAATCTTCATGGGATCATTGTGGTGCAGTTAAGCGGTTACTGGTACAGCCTGGTTTAACAGTAAAGCCCTAAAAAGCCCTCAGAGTGTGCCCCATTCTGTTTTTTTTTAATATATAAATAAGCTCTGCCGTTTCCAAACGTACCTTCAGAACATCCAGAGACACTTCTCCACCTTAGAGACTCTAGTAGTTCCTTTCTGATTAAATGGGAAAACAAAACCAAACAAAACTTTGTGTTACTTGCATTTCTGTTTCATGAGGACTGGACTTGTGGGCCCTATTCTTCCTGGCCCTGGGGCTCAGATTTTCACTTGGGCCCACGTGGATGATGGAGAGCAGATGAAAACTGACGTTTCTACGTAGGGAGCCATTATTAAAACTGCTAAAATGTTAAGCCAGTTGTGTGTCTTTCAGAAAGCAGAATTGTCTGTTCTTTCTTCCTTCCACTCCTTATGTCAGCAATATTTCTTTCGTGATAACATTTATTTATCAAAGTTTATGCTACTTTGACTTTTTATAAAATACCAGTGAAGATAAATGGATCGATTGACCCCAGCAGCAGTTTATTTATCCCTTTAGTCACACTTCAGTGGCAAAATCAATAACCTTCTGAAATATTTGATATTGCAGTGGTTCCAGTAAATAGTGACATTCATGAGCAATGTGCAAGGGGAACTAAAATTTATTATCAACTTAGATTTTTTAGTACCAGTATTGATTTTCCCGGCAACGCTTGTGAATTTTTATTTATCTGTAGCTGAGCAAGTGACCTTTGTTTCCAGAAAACTGCAGTTTCAATTTGCCAAGATTAGGGGAGTTGGAAGGACATGTGTATATTAGTGAATGTGGGGCGAAAGACAGAAAAGAAACCACGAAGAGGGCTTTTTTTGTTTTCAGTACTCGACCTTCTGCGTTCTTTTTTGTGTTGCCAAACCCAGACATTCCAAAGCCACAGGACTTCTTAAAGACAACCTCGTGCCGAGCCCTGGGAGATGGGTTCTAGAGGAGATGGTATTTGAACTGGCCTTGGATTTGAAGGTGTGAGGAGAGACATGAGAGAAGAGAGGAGCTGAGAACAGGAAGCAGGAAAGGGGCTGGGATACTGGTGAAGGAAGAGTTAGGGACAAGAAGGGAGGGATGCAGCCCTGCTGGAGCAGGGGCAGCAATGGACGTGACATTGGCCAACAAGAGGGTGCCCGTCAGCAGGACCTTGGATTTTAGGCCTGGAGGCAGTGGGAGCTGTTGTAGAATTTTAAGCTGAGATGAAAATGTATTTTTTTTCTCATCACACGTGTTGTTTATTATTAAGATTGGGGAAAGAAACGTGGAAACTTTGCACACTCTGTTCCAGGATTCAAAATATAATGAAGTCATTGCAATTTCCTAAAAGTAAAACTATGATTTGGAGGGCCCACATGTTTAATAGATATAGCAAATTCAGAAAAATATATAAATCATGACTATATAGCTTGCTACAATTTTACTAAGTAAACAAGCCCATGTAATCAGCACCCAGATCTAAAAATAGGACAGAACCGATAACCTCGACGCTGCCTTCATGCCCTCCCCAAAGGTAACCATTATTCTGTCCCCATTCATTATTTTTCTAATTTGGAAATACAGACTGTGCTCTCTTTTTATCTTGCTTCTTTAGCTGACATTAGGTATGTAAGATTCATCATGTTGTCACGTGTAGTGGTAATTAATGCATTTTCCCTGCTTTTAATATTCCAAGAATGTATTATTGAAAGCTCGGTCTGGGAGTAGGAGATGGGCAGAGTAGACATGGAAGAGGCGTCAAGGGAATGACGCTGCAGGTCCGAGGCAACGTTTGGGGGTTGAAAGTATTGGCGCGGGCAAGAGCAAGCGCTGGGCTGAGGGTAAGACAAGTGATAGGATTCCCCCAGGGGAGAAAAGGAGATGGTAAAAAGAGAAGGTGTCCAAGATGCAGTTGCTTACGGAAGTGCTCTTCCAGATCGTGAGCTTGCTTTTGGGGTTGGAGATGACAGTTTCTCCCGCGTGGGGTCATGGAGCCCTGTGGTGTGTCGCAAGCCAGGGCTTTGGAATCTGAGGGCGGTGCGAGAATGCCGGCCTAGAGCCGCGCTCTGTGCCTCCATGTCCTTGTGTGCGTGAAGATTAAATGAGATGATTCAGTGGCAGCACTGAGCACCGTGCTGGGCACAGGGTAGATGCTCAATACATGTGAACAGTTGTTACTTTGAAGTCATATATGGGAAAATATTACGTCTCCGGAAAGCTGAAACAAAAGCTAAGGGGAGTAGCTAGTGGGACGCAGCCACATAGCACAGGGACATCAGCTCGGTGCTTTGTGACCACCTAGAGGGGTGGGATAGGGAGGCTGGGAGAGACATGCAAGACGGAGGAGATATGGGGATATATGTATATGTATAGCTGATTCACTTTGTTATAAAGCAGAAACTAACACACCATTGTAAAGCAATTATACTCCAATAAAGATGTTAAAAAGAAAAAAAAGCTAAGGGGAGAGGGGAGGCGGGAATGGGGGTGGAAATTCCTTTTTAAGACAAAATAAGTGACTAAAAATTAAATCAAGTATATATGCTTACAATCTAATTTGTCTTTTATTCGTTGCTGAAATACATTCTTATTCCGTAGTTCTTTACCCCAGGTGTAGATGAACTGTTTTGCAAATACAATCTGTAATTTTTAAAGAAATGATTTACTTTTGTTTGTTATTTGACACTGTTTTTTCAATTGTACTGTGAAATTTTATTCAAAAATGGAAGAATGGTTGGTCGCTTTATCTGCCAAAGTTAAGTGAAACAGATATTTCTTAAAAAAATCAATAGAAAGGTGAATTCAGCTAATTTACCATGATAGGTATGATCCCCATTTTAGGACAACAGAGGTCAACATTTAACATGGGGATGACAGCACAGATTCCTCTCTGCAACCACATTTCTTAGCTAACAGGATGGGAGAGAATCCACTTTTGTCTGGGTTCTGCTTATAACTTTATAATGTCCTCAGTGGGAATTGCAGAGAGGGTTGGAAATAGAAAAGTCTTAAGACTTGTTGACCCAGCTTATCAGATAAGGTCTCCAGGATATTTCAGAAGTTAGTCATTTGAGAGGCTTCGTTTTCTTCTCATCATTTCACGATTGATGTGTTTTTATCAAACTGGCAGATCATCATTCTGCTTTGTGGTTCAGGGGCTCTTAAATGAGTCATATTCATTTGCTATGTCTATATCACTTTTTTTTCAACTAAATATTTCAATTCAGTGTTTACTGGAATTTGCCAACTATGTGTTCATCCCTAGTCTGGACAAATAAAAAGGCATAAGATGTGTAAGACTATAAAATAGTGATATAACAAAGTAAATGAGTAAAGACTAAAGGGAGTGGTATAGACAGTCAGCACTCCAGAAGTGGAAGGAACTTAGAAATGGGCCCTGAATCATCAGAAAAGGCTTCACAAAGGGAAAGAAGGTGGGCTCTGAGGAGGCAGGTGAGTGTGGACAGCGGGACTCATTCATCCCTGAGTTTCTCATGAGAATCTGTTGGAACGGCTTGTGGGGGTGGGCAGGCAGGGAGGGAGGCAGGAGCAGGGGTGGAGTTTGCTTTTTAAGACACAATAAATCAGTTGCACGTGACTAAAAATTATATTAAGTATGCATGCTTACAATCCAGTTTGTCTTTTATTCGTTGCTGAAATAAAAATTCTGAAATGCAGTTTAAATGTTGGTCTTTGTTGTCCTAAAATGGGGATCATACCTATGGTAAATTAGTTGAATTCACCTTTCTATTGATTTTGTAAGAAATATCTGTTTCATTTAACTTTGGCAGATAAAGTGACCAACCACTTTTCCATTTTTGAATAAACCTTCACAGTACAATTGAAAAAATAATGAAAAAAATAAAAAAACAAAGTAAATCATTTCTGGGACTTCCCTGGTGGCTGCAGTGGTTAGGAATCTGCCTGCCAATGCAGGGGACACGGGTATGAGCCCTGGTCCAGGAAGATTCCACATGCCACGGAGCAGCTAAGCCCGTGTGCCACAACTACTGAACCTGCGCTCTAGAGCCCGCGAGCCACAACTACTGAGCCCGCATGCCATAACTACTGAAGCCTGTGCACCTGCAGCCTGTGCCCTGCAACAGAGAAATCACCGCAATGAGAAGGCTGCACACCGCAACGAAGAGTAGCCCCCGCTCGACACAAATAGAGAAAGCCCACGTGCAACAATGAAGCAATGTAGCCAAAAACAAATAAATTTATATATGTATATATAAAAGTAAATCATTTCTTTAAAATTTTTGGGTTGTACTTGCAAAACAGTTCATTTACACCTGGGGTAGAGAACTATTGAATAATAATTTTTTTTTTTTTTTTTTTTGCGGTCCGCGGACCTCTCACTGTTGTGGCCTCTCCCGTCGCGGAGCACAGGCTCCGGACGCGCAGGCTCAGCGGCCATGGGTCACGGGCCCAGCCGCTCCACGGCATGTGGGATCCTCCCGGACTGGGGCACAAACCCGTGTCCCCTGCATCAGCAGGCAGACTCTCAACCACTGCGCCACCAGGGAAGCCCAAGAATGTATTTTTGACAGGGAAAAAAATGACCAAATGAAATGTCTTGACTAGCAAATTTAAAGCACCTTGACTTAATTCTGATTCACTTCAGGTGGAAACTTCTGGCGGGTTCTCGGGTCAAGCTTTGTGCAGAAAACATCAAGTACTGACCCAGGAAAATTATTCTAGAACCAGAGACACCTGCAAAAGTAGCAGGAGTGGCATTTTGGGAAGGTGGCTACAGCAGGAAGTAGGTCAGCATGGGCTTTTGTCTGTTTCTGAAATTTGGGGATAATAGGTGAGCACTTTAGATGATGTTGATGGGAAGTTCCCTGAACTGATAATAACAGTTTCATATAAACTTATAATATCATATACGTGCTGTATTTATTATATAACCAACTTGGGCCTTCCTACCTGTTTATTCAAGAAACTTAAGGTGAACAGTTTTTTTGAGTTTTCTATGGCCAGATGAGAAATCATCTGGCCATAGATGTTTAGATTTAGTTTAAAAAGAAATAAAAAGAAGAAGGGGAGGATGAGGAGGCAAAAATGGAGGAGGGAGAGGTGGAGAAAAAAGAAAACGAAAAGAGACAGCCTTTTTACAGTATAGAAACAGCTACTAAGTGTGTACAGATAGGGTTTATTATTTTAATCAATTTGCTTTAAATCACTTCCACCAAGTCCCTGATGTGCTGCTCTTTCTTTTTCATCAGCACAGACAGAGCACACAGCCCAGACCTTTATTAGAGGGGGCACCAAGGCGAGTGGGTTCTTCATGCCAGTGTCAGAGGTCAGGCTTTACTGGGGATGAGGGTGCTCTCAGCAGTGAGCGGCGTGTCCTCTGTACTGACTTCAGGGGTTGTGTGAATAGGTGCAATTAAATCATATATAAGTGAAGCCTGTGATCCTTATTCCACGAGAATATCTTTGTGCTTTAGCCTCTCTGAATTTCAGCATGTCATATTTTTAAAATCAAAGACGTGTTTCTACACTGTGTTATTGAAATACAGTTCAGCTTCAAAAACACATTTAAATTTATTTTTGTATCAGTTTTCTTCTCAAGTGTGGGGAAGTGCTCTGTTGGTGGGATTGTAAACTGGCATTGTCTTTTCAGAGTGCAATTTGGCAATATCTGCCAGAATTTGCAAGTACAAGCCCTTTAGCCTGGCAGTTTCATTCCTAAGAACATTTCCAGCAGAACTACACACACATGTGCATCAGGAACTAGTAATCGAGAAAAAACTCTCAACAACCTGAATGCCTTCCTCCTGTAGGGAAGAAGTTAAATTGTGGTATAAAAATATTGTGGACTATCATATGTCAGTGACACAAAAATGATGCAAATCTACATATGCTGAATATAGCAAATCTATGTATCTATCTGTAATCGATGAAAGAACTTCAGAAATGTTAAAAAGCAGTTGTAAAACCAATATATAGGCTGATCCTACTTTTATTTTTAAATAGTGACACACAACACTATTAATAATTGGTTATTTGGAGAGAGAGGTGCAGACTGGTGCAAAAGTAAAGGGGATTTACATTTTTAAATCTATGTACTTTCGTGCATTGTGAAGTTTTTTAAAAGCATGTGCTTTTATGTATTATGTAATTAAGCTTCCAAAAAATATTTTCATGGCATTCATCAGAAAAATTGCCAAACAGTCGAAATGCTAAGTACCAGACATGGTCCTTCTTTTTTTCCTTTTTACGTTCCTTCCTTCATAAGTAAGTGATTTTTCAAGTTTAAGTAATATTAAAAAAAAACTATACAATAAAATTCCGCTCCCACCTTTGTCCTCATCTCTCCTGTTCTGTCCCCCAGCACTCTGATAGCTGTATTTATTACCTTGTGTCTCCTTCTAAAGTTTTCTTTAAGCAGATGCAGTCACATAGGAATAAATATTCTCCTTATTTGTTTTTGTCCTCCTCCTTTTTTCCCCTTTTTTTTTTTTTTTATAAAAGATGCCATATCAGTGTGCATTTTCCCTTCCTTGTTTTTCTTTTTTCTCACTCACCAATTTGACTTGGACATCTCTCTCTAGAAGTTTCCTCATCACCTTATGCAGCTGCATGGTGTTTCATTGTATGGGTGGGTTATGACTTTTCTAAGCACTTTATATGGAACATCTCAATTAGTCCTGTTATTAGCCCTTTTTATAGATAAGGACCCTCTGTAGTTCAGAGAAGAAGAGGCTTACAGATGAGAAAGTGGCAGAACAGGGTATAAACTGAGATAGTCTAAACCTAGATTTAGTTTTGAGTCCCTTAAATAGTAATAGATAAAAAAGTTCAAGTCAAAATCTGAAGATAATGATAAAAGTAGTTAGCAGTTTCTGGATCTTTCTGCCTCATTCCTCTGTCTTAATTTATGAAATCAAATAGTGTTCATTGATGCTCTTCCTCAGCCCGTAAAGCTGTCAGTGTTCTTCTGCTCAGGCTGCTGTGACAAAATGCCAGAAACATAGACGGGTGGTTTAAACCACAGACATTTATATCTGCAAGTTTCTGGAGGCTGGAAGACCTAGATTAGGGTGTTTGTTTGCATGGTTGGGTTTGGTGAGGGCCCTCTTCCTGGCTCGTAGACTGTCTCCTTCTCACTGTGTCCTCCTCACTGTGTCCTCACGTGGTGAAGGCAGGGCAAGCAAGCTCTCTGGTGTCTCTTCTTCAGAGGGCACTAATCCTATGACGAGGGCCCCACCCTCATGACCTCATCTAACCATAATTACCTCCCAAAGTCCCTACTTCCAAATACAATCACATCAGGGGTTAGGGCTTTGAAATATAAACTTGGGGGGAGACAAACATTCAGTCCATAGCACTGTCCAAAAAGAGACTGTCAAACTCCAGTCATTCAGTAACATTTATTAAATACTTGCTTTGTGTAGCATACTCTGAAGTGCTTCAGATATATTCTTAAGAGAAATTTTTCCTGTTGTGAGAGGTGTTGAGAAGGTCTGATCATCTTCGTCCTGAAAAGAAAGCTAGACTGTACCAGGGAACAGACAGGCCCAGCCATGGTTAACAAAATGGTTTACTTGGATTTAAAAAAAAAAAAATTGAGGGGGAGGGCCAAAGCTGGTTCACTCTATGATGTCTGTCCAGATGGTGACAGTGGCGTTTCTCTTCTTCATGGTTCACAGAACGGTCTGTGTAAGTCTCAGGGTGATGAGAATTAGGTGACCATGTCCTTTTTCTTGCCCATGATGGCGCATCACTCCCTCCTGCCCTCCCCCCCCAAATCCACACCTTCCCTCTGTGCTGCTCTAGGGTGAGAGGTCGTAGTGTTGAATGCTGAGCCCCACAGCATTGGAGGTAACCCGACAGTTATTCGCCATGTTATTGATGTCACAGATTCTCTTCCGTGCTCAGTTTGTTGATGTGGATGTGTTACCGGCCAGGGTTCTTGGACTCCTTAATTAATAGTAATTGATAAGAGGCCAGATAAGAAAATCAGGCAAGGCTTTATTGGAACTCATGCTGCAGCACCAGGGAATGAAAACGAGTAACAGATTCCCTTGCTCTCTCCCTGAGGAGGGGAGGGAATGCTGGTCCCTTATATGGGGTGAGGGTTAGGGTGGGTCCAGGGGTCAGGCCGGAGGGGTGGCTTAGGTGGTCTGCCCACCCGCTTGGTGGTGTCAGGTACAGGGATCATGTGCAGGACCCTGCTTTTGCTCCAACAACTCAGAAGCGGCAGTTGGGTTTTTGGTCTTTTTGTATCTTGTTGTTCATAATTTGCCCCAACTGCACAGGCCTGTAGTTATTTTTAGTCCCTTATAGTTTCTTTGTGTTTTGTTCCTCAAGGAGATGTTTGTCCAGGTGCAAGCACTGCAGCAAAGGGTCCTGGGTCCCAGGTCCCAGCCTGTCTCAGATGGAGGGAACACACAGGCCTTAGGAAGAATTGGGTGGGAAAAGAGGATGACAAATGATGACTAAACTAACGGGGGACAGATCATGGCACTTAGGCTCTGTTGTCTCCTTATTGTGACATCCGAATAATGTTTTATTAGGACCTGTGAGTCTAGGAGTCCCTCCAAGGAGACTTACATGAATAACATCAAATAATATAGAATTTCCTTTTCCACATTCTAAAACAATTTATATTTGAGAATGTGTCTACTTTGGTAATAGTATCCTAGTTTTAAGTTGTCTAGACGAATGTATTGTACCCGAAATTTGTGTTAAATTGCCCAGGTAGCCCTAAAAGGAGAACTTGTTCTGAGTCTCAGGAGAATTGACTTCCAGACCTTGTTGGTGCTCTTGACAGATATTCCTGAAACTCCATATGAAATCTGCCCTGTATTTGAATATTCTCACCTTCTTTATAACCATGGGATCATACACTGCAACATTATAGGTATCAAGTGCTGCAGTGAACATCTGAGCTGTGATAAAACATTGGTAGTTACACCAGATCCTTAGAGAAATAAGAAATAGGCAAGTAATTTAAAATGTTTTCGAGTTACCAAGACATGGCTTTAGAGAAGCCTTCTCAGGGAGAAGGCAGGAACCATTTTCTGCAGGCAGACAATATTGAAAGAATATTCCAGAGAGGAGAGTGGCTTAAGGAAAGTGATCCCAGAGAACCTAGATCATCGAATTAAGATAACTACTGTATGGAAATCAGTAAGTGTGAATGTCAACCTCTAATGTTCTTCAGGTAATTCTATAAATAAAAGGGGAGCAGAACAGAACAGGAGTTGGCAAACTTCTTCCTGTGAAGGGCCAGATAATAAATATTTAAGGCTTTGTGGATCATCTGGTCTTTGCTGCAGACACTCAACTCTGCCATGGTAGAGGAGCATGAAAGCAGTCATGGACAGTACATAAATGAATGAGTATGCTTGTGTTCCAGTAAAACTTTATTTGTACAAACAGGTGGTGGGCCGGATTTGACCCGTGAATCATAGTTTGTGATACAGAAGACCAGTTAAAAGAGTGAAGTTACATTGTGTTTTCAATCTCTTAGTCTCATAACTATTTAAAATCACGCTAGACATCCTAATGTGTGCTGTACAGTGAGATTTGCCCCATAACTGTACATTTACTTTCCTGTCTCCCAGGAGGTGACGTTCTGAAACCTATGAGAATATGATTGCATTTTGGAGGCACTGATTTCGTGCTGAACCTGACCACGGAGTTTTTAATTTATAGTTTTTGAAATCTAGCAACCAGTACACATACAAAACTTGCAGATTCCAAGGGTCTTTGTGTTTCAACTTTATACTGTATCTTGTTTTCAGTGACTTTTACAGGTACAGCCCTTCTTGCTAGGGAACTGAAGTTCTGATAGTTAAAAACAGATTTTAAAAGTTAAAAACAATATCAACAATTACTGAGCGTTTACTGTGCGCCAGGCATTATCGTAAGTGTTTAAATTTAGTTAGAGCAGCAACCCTATATGTTAGGAGAGGTAATCCTCATTTTACATATGGGAAAACTGAGGTTAAGTAAATCACCCGATGTCTCTGT
Source organism: Stenella coeruleoalba (assembly GCF_951394435.1). Lineage (NCBI taxonomy): Eukaryota > Metazoa > Chordata > Mammalia > Artiodactyla > Delphinidae > Stenella > Stenella coeruleoalba. Next base: position 7,314,534 of record NC_137159.1, read on the forward strand.
TACCAAGATTCAAACCTGGCAGCCTGGCCCCAGAGCCTGTCTGTCTCAATGGCTGCCCTGATCCCCTCCGTTTAAATTGAGCCTATAAATACTATTATGAGCAGCTTATTAAAGTAGACCCTTCCATTTTGAGAATCACACCCTTCCATTCTGAGAATCACGCCCTTTCACAAAGAGATGTGTATGTTTTTAGTATAGAATAAAAGACTTGAAAGGTCAGAGACCTTTCCGTCTGCTCTAATTCAAGTCACAGAATTCAGAAGTAAGGAGAATAAGGGCCAGCCCAGGACAGGAACCTGCCCAGGTAGTCAGGGAATGACGGCACTAAAAGGAGAACTTGGTCTCCTGACTCCTAGATCTTGTCGGTGCTCTCGACAGACATTCCAGAAACTGCGTTTGGCACCTCCCTGCATTTGAATCCTCTCTCCTCCTGTGTAATAGTTGGCAGCATCTCCTACAGCACTGAAGGTATCAAGTCCTGCACAGGCAGTGAGCAGAGCCCTTGGCCCGTTCCTTCAGGGACCTCTGAAGCCACCCTCCAAGCTGGTGTGATGGACATGGGAATATGGGATGAAGGAGCCCAGATTTGGGAGCAGGCCGACTCAGGCAGGGCCTTTTAGAACTCCAAGCCCTCAGGCCTGCTTCTTTTAGAGGTCCCCCCACCCTGTCCTATCGAACCTATTAAAATAGACCCACATCCTACATTGAATATGACATTTTGTTTTTTTATTTTAATATTTTAAAAATTTTGAAAGAGCCTTTGTAATTTTGCTTTTGAAGTTTGAATATAATTCATTTAATTTACAATTGCTTTCTGTGTAGTTATCAGGCAAACTCAGGAATTCATGGGAAGTGAAAAAACACTAAGCTATACAATTATTTTCAAGTGTAATGGATTTTTAAAATGAATACTAAATACGTATAACAATAAAAATGACCTCATGTTTTTGGACATTTAATTAAACATTTATTAACTTTGACAGCTTTCTCTTTTTATTTTGGAGCCCATATATTTTCCTTCTTCAGCTCCCAAATATTTGTGTGGGACCTTAAAATCTGGTTGACTTTAAGCCCAGTGCCTGAGAGATGGAATGGTCCCAGACCTGGATAGGAATCCTGGCTCCATCACCTGCAAGCTGGGTGACATTGGGAATGGTACTTTCAAACTCTGAACCTCAGTGTCTTTGTCTGTAAAATGGGGCTAATATGCCTCCCCCAATGAGATCACATATGCTTTCTTGGTGTTGGGTGAGACATTCACTTCCGACTGTCCTCCTTTTGTCCCAGGGATCAGGGTGGGAGGTTCAGTAGCCCTCCCAGCCCACACCTGAAGCAGGAGTGAGAGAGGTCTTTGTTCCCCAGCCTCAGCATCCCAACAGCTGGGTAGGACTTTGGGTGGGCCTTTGGCTGCCTTTGCTGCAGGCTGTGACATTCTTGTATTAGTTACAATCTAATTGTAACTAATTGTAACCTCCTGTATTAGTTACATCTTTTTATTCTCCGTTTCTGATGCTTTGACATCTTGGGGCCTGGCTGACCCTGGAGGGACTGCCCCCTCCCAGGGCTGGCTGATTGCTGGGAATGCACCTTTCATATACAAACTAACTAAATCCAGGGTCCACACCCTCAGCTACCTCCTTTTTCAGGCTACTGTCCACCTGCCCTAATCACCCCAGGTACCAGACAATTAGGGACAGCCCCTGTGCCCCAGAGCCCACTGAAATTACTCAAATTACCTAATCCTAAACCTGCCTATCCTGCTCTCGCCCATTCCTTGCCTTGGAAACCACACTAAAGCCTCTTGCCCACATTTGCCCCTCACTCTCTCTGTCTCCTGACCAGCCCTGGTGAGTCCCTGTGTGGCCCCCATGGTGTGCTGTGTCCCCTCCTCTTGGGATCTGTGAGTAACAAACTATATTTTCAATGGCAGTTGTCTTCTGATCTGTTGTCTCCTGTCACCTTACCTGAATAATAATAAAACCCACATTGAAAAGACACCAGCCCTGGGGGGAAGGCAGGCCCCAGTGAGCAAGGAAATGTCCTGCCGGTCTGCATGGGTCCCATGATGGAGGTGGGGAAGATGCAGCCAGCAGGCCCTCGATCCTGCACCTGGTAGGCCCAGGGCGTGCAGAGGTCCCTTCTACCCAGCCAGAATCGGAACACACCAAAGCCCGTCTCGGACACCCCTGCTGCTTGAAGGGCGTGCGAGGGAGGGGCAGCAGGCGTCAGCTTGTGAGGACGTGGTGGTTGTGAGAAAACGCCACATTCACAGCAGTCACACGTGCCTTCCTGCTCCAGCCCTGCCGCCGCCCTGACTGACCGTGAACATTCATCTTCCTGGCCAGGCATGGTGACAGCCCGAAGACAGGGCTTGCTTTGTCTGTGTCGCAACTGAAAATGAGGCGCCAATGCAAGTAACTTAATCAAGTGTTAAAAGTTTATCTCTTCTGCTTCCTCTCCATTCTTTTTTTTTTGCATTTCTGATTAATTTTCCATTGAAAATCAATACTAAAAATAAATGATTAGAAGCAAAACATGTAAATGTATAAAGCTAGTTAGGAAAACCGTGAGCCTATACCTAACGGCAAACCTATCAGTCCCCTAAATCGTGTAGAACTCGGAAAGTACTGCCTGGTTGCTGCCTTTCTGGGTGCGAGTGGCCCCAGCAGTTTTCTAGGATGTTCACAGGACACTGTGGACTGAGCCCGTGTTGCCATGCCTTCTCTCCTCACACTAACACAGAATATCTAGCAGGGGTCCAGGGAGGCCGCTCTGAGAATAAGTCCAAACTAGAAGCCCAGCTCATTCAGAACTTGCCAGTGGACCAGCAGAAGGATCCTTGCGTTTTTCAGTGGATGAGGCAGGGGTGAATTCACCATTAAATTAATCAAGCTTAAATTTCAGGGCTTCTGATTGCATTGTCCTCTTACAAGGCCCTGTACCTAATTTTGTATTCTTAACTTTGCATTTTTTTTCTTAAGAGATAGCTTCTGGGGCCCACAAAACCCACGTCTGCCCCTGAGAAAGGGGTATGTGGGTGTTATGTGCTGTTTTCACTCCTTTCATATAAATCTGTCATGATTAGAGCACATGTTAAGACAGGTGTCAACATCATTCATAAATAATGGCACCGGTACCGCTGCTAATAAATGTACCTCAGATATGTTATTCATAACATCTTAAAGGACTTGTATTGAAAGCTTTTGCTTTTCTTTGCAAGATTCAGATCTGTTTGAAATCTTTGTAGACTATGAGAAAAAGAAAGAATTGATAAATCAGTGTTTTTCATTCTAGGCAATACATCTGTCCTTCTTCTAGGTTTTAAACCTAAACATGAATTTTTAAAGGCGTGAGGCACACAGTTGCATTATAATTTTTATGACAGTCAAATTAATTCTTTCATCTAGCACTTGAAACCAATAGAGATTGACAGTCCTATTTTCTTGCTTTAATGATGTGAACCTCATTGAAAATGAAGATTCTGGATGGTTAACTGGTGCAGAGACTGCTATTGATTTAACTGTCTTGTTGGCTTCGTTGTTCGGCCCTCATTGGCCTCTTGGGCAGGGGGAGGCCCAACAATAGCATTGCTGACATTTCCTTGAAAAGATGCAATGCTTTGACAAAGACAGCTGCACACTTCAAAAAAGATACAGTTGGGATGTACACGCTTTAGTCTTTTCAGAAGTTACAAGTGATGGATTACAACACACAGAAGAGGTGTCCTGAAGTTACATCGAGTTAAATGTCCATCTGAAATACTTAAGAATAAAAGTCATTGCAGGATGGCGATTTTCAAAATTCACACCACTTATACAGTTTTTAAAAAGAAATTGGCAAAGTAGGAAGCAATAACGGAAAAGCTAATAAATTTATCTACAAGCACTAGAGTAATTGTAACATTTAATTTAAATAAACATTCCTAGTCTTGTAACTGTGAAATCCTGAATGTCATTTTGAATATGATGCAGAAAATGAAACGCTATTTTAAAGTGGCAAAGTTCAAACGTTATACATATGCTAAAGCTTCTATTTAATTGACAGTTTTTATTCACTTGGAATTTTGTATAATGTCCTCAGTGTCTGTGCTTAGTAGACAAGATCTCTTTAATTTATCCCAATACTTCCATTATCTACTCTCTTATTCGTTCTCAAAACATCAGTGATGTTTTACTGTATTTAATTTTTGAGTTCCCATCCCAGTACGTTATTGGGGATATACTTTTTCATCCCTTACTTTGGAATTATCTAAAGTATTCATATCAGGTTCATTACTCAAACATTCCGTGCAGAGTTTTGGCTGTGTGTCACAGTGTGTGTGAAGTTATTAATACAACAATTGCTGAATTTGGTTACAAACAGTAAGTGCAGAGAGGTAGCTCTTAGAATCAGGGGTGCTCATGGATACTTAAGTAACTTGCCCGTTTGGAGTTGTTCAGACCCAGGCTGAAGCCTGTCTCCTTCCCTCGTGGTGGGGTGATCCGGACCAAGTTACCTGCCCTGTCAGGCCTCATTAACTCACCTGTGAATGGGGGGAAATAATACCTATCTCATAGGGATGTGATGAACGATTAATCCCCTGATGTATGGAAAGAGCTCAGCACGGTGTCTTTTACTACTACTCAATACTTGACAGCTGTATCATAGCTTTAATAATAAGGACAACAGTAGTAAAAATTGTATATTTAGCGAATGCTAACCATGTTCCAGATACTGTATTATGAACTGGGACTTAAAAAGAAATGATAGAATAATTCCTAACATTGAAGCGATTATATTTTGGGGGAAAGCACATCTATTTAATGCTTTATTATTAGTTGTAATATAATAATCGAGTTGTTGTTAATACACACTATGATAATTTGTGAGCAGGGATAACGTGTTGCTTAAAATAAATCAACTTCATCAAGGAAGCAGATGCTTAATTAACAAGCTCAGCGTAACCTTACCCTGAATAATCGGTTATAAAAAGGCTCAGAGTCCTGGATGAATTTATTGTCTTTCGTACCCAAAGGGGAGCCTAATAACAAAGGTTTTCTTCACTCTAATTTTGTGTTTCCAGGACGTTTTGTCAGGAAACTGTGTGTTTTTACCCCTTCTGGACTCAGACAGGTTCTCTGACTTGGGTCTGCGTTTGCTAGTGGCTTAGACCTCTTACCTTGTGTTTCTATAGCTGGAGGGTAAATTGGACATGGCCGGGGCGGGGGTGGGGAGGGCAGGTGACCACATTAGCTCAGCTGTCTTCCATCTGCACACCTGCTGCTCTTAGGCGCTCCGCCCCACCGAAGCCAGGAGGTGGCTGCCACCTGTGGGGAGAAACCAATGGTTCCACCCTTTCAAACACCAACAGGTGATAGGGGTTTTGGTAGATGAGCTAGTTCAACCATCCCATTAAAGGAAGTTGAGAGACAATGAGTGACAACATTTTACAAATTAGGACTTGAAAGTGAGAGAAATTTACTATTTCCTAAAGTTGAAGTCACTATATTTTAAAGATTATTTTTCTAAATTAAAGTCCCTTTAAAGAGAAAATCTTTAAGAAAACAGCCCAAATTCATATAGTAAAATTTCTTCATGAATACTGTTGTTCTTTTTCCTGTCAAGAAATCGACAAATCACATGTTATAATATAATGGAATCATTATATTATATTATATTGCAGCATCATTTTGATGTAATATACGTCTGCCTTATTGTCACTGAGTTTTTTTCAATTTGGCTAATAAAATTTCTTCCATGGAGCATGGTATACAGACCGTTTTTTAAAGGACCTTAATCCAATGGACTTGAAGTTAAAATAGTCCAAAAGCAATTAGAAACTCTCCTGATGGCAAACTTGCATGCTTTGTGTTTGCCTGTCAGGGAGGGGACCGCAGGCCTGACATCATAGGAACATGTCCATCCTGTGTGAAGGAGGCTGTCTGACCTTGCCTGTCCCTCCTTTGTTCCGGAAAAAACATTTTTCTTTAATGACTCCAGTGTATTCATTCTCATTTAGCCGTGGGGATCTTGGAGCGTCCATGGGTCAGGGTAGGATGAGACCCATCTGAAGAAAGGGTACCCTAGCAAGACCTGGCCCGGGGTCAGATGAGCATTCTCCCAATTCGGGAATGTGTGGGTGGAAAGTTAATGATAAGACCCAGCTAGCATGAGGCTGGGCACCCACCTTAGCATCATGTAAACCTTTCTGAAGTGGGAAAGAGATGATAAATCTGAAAGGCACAATAGAACTGAACGAAACGTGAACAGGGTTGGACATCAGGCAGAGAGGCGTGTTTAAAGGAGATTTGTTAATGTATTTGGAGGATTTAAAAAAGAACTGCCCACCTGGTTCAGGCCTTGTTCTGCCTCACCCGGATTCATCACCAAGAGTAAACTGGATCAATACACTTTCGCTGTCTGCATGTCCCCTGTTCCAGTATCTCCTGGCACATCTCCAGACAGTAGGGCATGAAGTAAAACTAGTTAATAACAGGTGAGCCTCCCTTGCTTATACTGTAGCAACAGAAGGGATACAGAGAAACCCAGATTCCAAGGCTGAGATCTGCCCTCCAAATGACCTTGCTACATGGCCCCAGTGAGTAGGTGAATTTCTCTCCCAGCCGGGAAGGGCATATCCACCACCACCAAGTCAGTGATCACTGAAAAATGACCCCAAAGTGTTCCGTACCTTTTACTGCCTCTGAAAATTACAAGGAGCCAAGGATGAAATTTTCAGGGCTTAAAAGGCCCCTGTACCCTCATCCAGAAAGCCAGCAACGACTAGGCACGAACACAAATTTAGAACACAGAGTATCTCTCTGAGACTTATTTTTCCTCAAATTGAAGGTGGGAACAGGAAAATGGTTTGGAGATGATTACATTTTCATTTAGTCCTTACTCTGGCTAAGGCACTAGGTTATAGGCAGGCTATATGCCTTTCAGTATCAGTCACAACTCCTGCCATTAGAGAGATTGTTCAGAAGGAAATGCCCAAATGAGCCAGACAGGAACGCTTAGTGTGGGGCTGCCGTGGGCTCTGTGGGCTCTAGATTTATCCTCTGGGCGTCAGGGAGCCGTGCAAAGTTGGTAAGCATGAAGAGCTAAGTGGTGAGTGCTGTGTTTTCAGATTAACCTAATAGTAGAGAATAGAGTTGTTTGGAAGGGGTGGGTGACAGACAAGCTTGTAGGGCATCATTTCTGGCTAAAGAATCCCCAGATGTGGGAAGACACATGGATTGTTCCAGGGAATACCCTTGGCAGAGGGAAGAACTGGGGTTAGAGGGATGGTAAGAGAAGCAGACACGGTGAACCCAGCAATCCTTACACCAGAATGGCTCGCCTCTGGGCCCTGGCCTGTTGGCAGACAGTATAGCATACTTTGCTTTCAGTAAACATCTAACTTTGAAAACCTAGATTAGTGAACAAGCAAATAAAGGACCAATTATCTGCTTTGTCAAAATGGTTCCCTGCTTCAGGAGGAATCGTAGTAAGAATTACTTTGTAGACCAAGCCCTCCACGTGTATTTAAAACGCGACGTCTGTTCCTCCGATATCCCACACATTGGGTTAAAAAAGGGAACATTTATCCTGACTGCACACAGACCTCATCTCTTCATTGGACTTGTTAAATAAATCAGTATAATCCCTGTTTGGTGATTACCTCGTGGAATAATCAAGCTTAGTTGTGTCTTCTTGATAAACCAGACCCCTTCAATGAAGAGTAAAATGCCAACCATTGTGAATGTAGCAAGCTTTTATTAAGTGCAGTGCTTCTTTCTTCCTGAAATGTATAATCATTCCCTCTAGCCTGTTTTTATTTTTCCATATACCTAAAACTAAATTTTAGTCCCTTCCTGACTCAGTCGATGGCTGTCTTTTGATTTTAGATTTAGGATGTTCGGTTGAGAAGGAAAAAGCAGCCACCTTGAGGGTGAGAATGGGCACGTGATAAAAGAACGGGCACGTTATTTTCCTTCTCTCCATGAAATCATGGTTTGCCAAAAGAAAAAAGACCTTTTGTGACATGCGGTAGTTCTCTTCCAAGTGAAATTGAAGGGTCACTCCAAAGATGAATGATTCTGAGATGTTAATTCGGAGGAGAATTTATTTTTAAAAGCTGAGATTTATTCTGAGCCAGAGGGTTCTGAGTTCAGCTGGGGGACTAATGAAGCATGTATTTTATTTTGTGGAGTTCCTAGTGGGACTGTCAGTCATTTATAAAGGGGCCTGTTTGCAGGAATTTGAGGCCTGGTTAAAACTCTGGGCATTCAGACTGTGAGATCCTTCTTCACCGGGAATTTTCTCAGAAGACATTTATGGACGAGCTTCTTTCTTTTACACTTGAAAGGTTTTGTGTGTGCGCGCTCTGTGTTTTTAAGAAGGTACCATATTGGTGTGAATTCATGTTATTGAAAGGTTGCAAAGGTTAAAAGGCACATTCTCCACAGTGGGGAACCTTCCCGTTCCTGGATTGGACATTGTTTTTCCTGCCTGGGGTCAAAAATAAACTAATTTATTGACATCCTAACCAATTATCTTCCCAGACTGTAGATAAGGCTTAAATCCCACTTTAAAATACACCTATCGATGTGTACTTTCTTAGACTTAGATGTTTGTGTAGAATCATGCCTTGTTTTTCTTTGTCGGGAGTAGTGTTCACTTTATTGCTCAAACTGTATCCCTTCCCCATCTTGTCCCTTTTCCACCAGGACTTGTTAAGGCCCCACGGACACACGGCATTAACTTCCCCCTCACTCATTAGTGCGGTTCTTAGATCATAAACCAATCCATGGGCCCGTCAAAACGTGCATTATTAGGACATTGATGGGCAAAAGTGAAATGGCCATGGCTTGAGCTCAGACGACAGAGTCTCTTTATGTGGCCAAGTGTCGTGTTGACAGTCTTGAGCCTTGCGTTGAATTCAGTGAATTTATAACGTGAATCCATCACGTTATAAAGAAAATTCTCTGGGACTTCCCTGGTGGCACAGTAGTTGGGAGTCCACCTGCCAATGCAGGGGACACGGGTTTGATCCCTGGTCTGGGAGGATCCAACGTGCCGCGGAGCAACTAAGCCCGGGCGCCACAACTACTGAGCCCACGCTCTAGAGCCTGTGCGCCACAGCTACTGAGTCCACGTGCCACAACTACGGAGCCCACACACCTCGAGCCCATGCTCCGCAACAAGAGAAGCCACTGCAACGAGAAGCATGTGCACCGCAATGAAGAGTAGCCCCCGCTCGCCGCAGCTGGAGAAAGCCCACACACAGCCATGAAGACCCAATGCGGCAAAAAGAAAAAAAAGAAAGAAAGAAGGAAAGAAAAGAAAAGAAAGGAAAGGAAGGAAGGAAAGAAAGAAAGAAAAGAAAGAAAGGAAAGAAAGAAAGGAAAGGAAGGAAGGAAGGAAAGAAAGAAAAAGAAAGAAAGAAAATTCTCCATTAAAAATAACCCACAGATTGTTCAGTGGAATATGCAGCCCTTACCGTGAGCCCCTACTTGTCATGATGCGCTCTTTCATCAGCCAAACCTTCAGAAGGGGATGGCGCTCAGCCAGAGGGGGGCCATCACTGGGCCTGGCCACTAGGTATGGAAGCTTCTCAGATGCAGCAGTCCCCATGAACCAGACAGGCTTTGGGGGTGTCCCTCAAGCCAGGCAAGCGGTTGGTTCCTAGCCACTGCAAGAGCCCAGGCTTTCCTACGATGCTGCTTACGAGCTTTCTTCTTTCTTCTTTCCCAGCTGGATGGCTTCAAGCCGTCCCCCTGGGCTATCTCTTCAGCATTCTGACCTCATAAAATAGAAAGTCTCTAGAATACCTAGCTTGGTTAATGATAATTTATTCTGCAGATCGGGGCTGTAGAAACCCCCTTGCACAGATTAATGGCTGTTCCCTGGACATCAGGTAAACCTCAGCAGGGCAATTATTTGTATCTTCGTTTTAGATACATTCACGCACGCACACAGAGCTGAGAGCTGGATAGACCGAGCTGAGCTCTCCCATAAGCAGGGACAGCCAAAGAATGATTTATAAGTTGCGGAAAGAGAGGATAGGCTGGGGGGAGGGGAGGGGTAGCCAGGGAGAGAGAGACAGACAGACAGGGAGAGACAGAGGGAGGCAAATGAGGACCAATCATGCCAAAATGAGACATGATTCGCTGCTGTTTTCCTTTCCCAGTGTGTTTTTTCCTGGATGCCTCCCGAGCCGTCACTCCTGTTGTGTGTGTGCTCGTGCATAAATTCAGGTCAAGTACAAAAAACCCTGATTTCTCTATTCATCATAGGAACGGGTAACGTTCTCATCAGTACGTAACAAGAAATTGCAACTAATTTGGCTTATGACCTTACGCTTTTATCAGTAATGGTTGAAATGGTGTTTGCCTAGCCATTAATGCATTCGGTTCAGTAAACTCAAGCTGTTTGAAATTTTCACTAATCCTTGCCCACTGAGTGCTTCCCTAGACCAAATCACTTATGAATAAAACAATAAAGCAAATGCTTGCACAGGTTTCTAAGATTTTTCCGGATCAGACATAATTTACAGGGCACAGCATTTTAAAATGAGATTTGGGATTTTTGTGGTTTTTTTTTGAAATCGCAGATTCCACAGTACTGGAGAATGAATGAACTGTTTACTGAAAATACGAATTACATGAACTTACCCCGTAAAGTGTTCAAGTATTGAGGGTTTTTTTTTTTTCCTCAATGAAAAAATGAACCGATATGTAAGAATAAAAGTAGAAAAATGGTTCAACACCGAGCACAGAGATGCTTTTCAAATGAATCCGTCTTTGCTATTTAATTTACATTTTGAGGGGTCATTAGGATGATGAATGACACGGCTGGAGAATAAAACACACTTCCTGAACAAAAGACAATCTCTGTAGCCTAATAACATTTTATGCCAGCACTTACATTTGTCAGAACTGGGTGCTATTTATCCCTATGATTATTTAAAAATCATTTTTATTGTCCTTTGTTCTGTGTCCTCTTCGGGGAATTTTAATTCAGAGTTTGACACCTACTTATTAACTTCAGTGAAGTATGGAGTACAAAGGCCTCTACTCTATAAAGACTTCTACACAGCCATGTTTCTGTTGCCTGCAGCTGTACACAAATTAGCTCAGTTTGGATTTGTTTCGATCAGAAATAGAAAGCCTGTTGGGATAGTGTGTAACCTTTGCTTCCTTGAGGAGGCAGGTCTCCCTCCGTCTGAACCAAGCAGGGCTGGCGGAGTCGACAGAAGGGGAATTTTCCTAATTATGCTGCAGCCCTTCTGCATAAATGCGTTACTTCCATTTCCCCTGCCTCCTCCAACTGCTTCCCCCCACCAACGACACTCTTGTCATCTGTTGCCACATACTGATGCCTGTTCTCTCCTCTCCCAGCCTCCACGTCGACTCCCACACCCTCACTCTTCTTCCAGATTGCTTCTTCCCGAGCCATCTGTTTCCCGGGCTGTGTATCTTCCCATCTCCTCCATGGGCTAGGTTTGTTTCCAGGGTGGGTAGCACCCTTTGGAGATTGAGTGGGAGTCCTAGATGCATGATGAGATCCCCGCCAGGAACCCTGGAGCGAGGGATTCTCCATGCGGCGTGGCCACAAACCCTCCCCCACTGCCTGGGACGCGGCCGCAGCATCCTTCCACCCGCGCACAGCCTCGCTTCAAGCCTTGATTGCCACACACCACCCCGGAATGCCAACTCATTTTCCTTGTGACTCATCTTGGAGGTTTTTATAAAGGGCAAGTGTCTGGTCTTTCCCAAGAGGAAAAACAGCCCTGACGCAGTGAGTCAGAGCCTCGGAGGGAGCTGTGTCCTGGGAGGTGGCTCAGCAGCCCCCGTGGGGCCCTCCCAGGACGTGTGACACGGAACCAGGCAGTGTGCAGGGCGCTCCCATCCACTGTCATAGGATGTGCAAGGGCTTCATCGTAATCTCATTCCTCCATCTAGACTCATGCCTGCCTGCTTCAGGTGACCTTACGTTTTCCAGTCGACTGGAGATAAAACAACCAGCAACAAAAGCTCAAAGATGAATTCTTGGAAAGTAAAAAATCCTGATACTAATTTTAAATCTCTCTTATCAAATTATCTTGGCTGTTGATACTTCAAATCGATGTTCTGCAGGGAATCCAGCTTTGAGTTATGGAACTGGCTTCATTAGCAATTGAATGAACATACAACCATCTTACCACTGTCATTATTTTTAAATGATATTAATAAGGGAAACTATTTCTCTTTGGTCCTTAACTACTTTAATTTTTTTAATGAAAGTTAAAATGATAATTGATGATAGCTAATACCTAAAAGGGTAGCTATTTTATCTATTCCCATTGACACTAGTAATAATCAAAAAGGGCACTAAAAACTCAAGAAAACTTAAGATCAGCATTTTCATATTTGGGACAAGAACACACAGATGTGGCCATGGGCACGTTGGCAAGACCAGATTGCTTGTGAACCTGGCCACATATGAAATAATGACCAATTTCTTTTGCTTCTTTTTGCAAAATAAACATCAGTTGTTTATTCTCAGTTGACTCTGAGCAAACTTTCCAGAAGCTAGAATTGCCTTCACAGAGAACCTCTGACTGTTTTCCTAACATGGGGTAATAATAATAGAGAAATTTTACAGAGGGGGCTCTGTGCACCTCTAGGAAATGGAAGAAAAACTGATACGCACTCTGTAGTTTCTATGTCATGCTTCATTGGTATTGTTAATATTGTTATCTAGACATTTATGGAGTTACTAGGAGGTTGGCGAGCATTGGCTCAGAAGATATAAACATGGTCCCTGTGCACAAAGCTGAATTTAAATAGCTTGGAGATGGATGGTATAAACATAAAAATTCAGGTAAAGGAAACAATTTCAAGAAAGGAATTCCATGAATCTGCAGAACTCATTACCGACTGCATAGGGAAGTCACTGACTTTTTTTCAAAAGCATAAATAGTAGGTATCTTTGTTAAAGGACACAGTCTGGAAAACAGTTTTAGGCCTGCATGCTCTGTGTTTCCCTCACCATGACCAGCTCTGGGATTATTTTTTTCAGCCCTATGAGTTATTATTTCATTGCTTCTACCCAGCAGATTCCTGGGCTGCCCTGAGTGCAGACTTCATGCAAACAAAGAAAACCTGATATCTTCTCCAAAGTGAGCTGATTTTTTGGACTTCAAGTTGTCTAGTTTTTTTTCTTCCTCTGCCCATGTTTAATTCAGATATTTGCAAGATATTCCATAGACTTAAAGAATCAAGATGTGTAAAAAGGATTACTGCTTAAAACTGGCATATTGACAGGATGCTATTAAAAAAGGAGTGCAAAAACAAAACCTGTTAGCAGGCATCAGGAGACTTGCGAGACTTCACATTACCAAATCAAGAGTTTAGTGATAGCTTTCGTAAGTAATTGATTGAAATGTCTTACATGCTCTTAAATTTACACTTATTATCGACTATTTTTAGATTGTATCAATTTTCATTGACCCCAGAGAACATGAGAATCGGAAGAAACAGTCAGTGTTTACTGACAGAACAAATTTGTTTCCTTTGTTTCTACTAAAATCTACTTATTATAAAGTTGTTACCAAGTCCAAGCTCGTACTGCTCGCGGCACCATAGTAAATCGAGAGATGAGGTGTTGGGGCAAAGCATAGTGACTTTATTCATAAAGCCAGCAGACTGTGAAGATGGTGGACTAGTGTCCCAAAGAACCATCTTACCCGAGTTAGAATTCAGGCTTCTTTCATACTAAAAGGGCAGCGGGGGTGTAGCTGGTTGTTGCATACTTCTCCGTGCGGGAATCCTTTGTTCTTGCAGCTGTCCACAGCCCATCTGATCACAGTGTTCCTGTAAAACTCCAATAAGTCAGTTGTTGTTCTCTGTTCTGTAACTTTTTAATCTCTATATGAATGCAAAAGTGTTACACCTCTAAAGGTCAGAGCATTGAGAATGGATTGTCCTGTATATTTCAGGATATAGACAACATTATTCTGCAAAAGGTGCAGAGCCAGCATGACTAAGCACAGGCAACAGAGATTTAATGGAAGAGGTTCAATTTGGAGTCAGGTTTGTTCTTTTCTGTTGCAAAGTAACCTTTTTTTTTTTTTGCGGTACGCGGACCTCTCACTGCTGTGGCCTCTTCCGCCGCGGAGCACAGGCTCCGGTCGCGCAGGCTCAGCGGCCATGGCTCACGGGCCCAGCCGCTCTGCGGCATGTGGGATCTTCCCGGACCGGGGCACGAACCCGTGTCCCCTGCATCAGCAGGCGGACCCCCAACCACTGTGCCACCAGGGAAGCCCAGCAAAGTAGCATATTAAAGGAAGAAATCATGAGACTTTGAATTGATTTGGAAGGCTCTGAGTGTTTAAAAATCCATCATGAATGGGTAAAGCACTCTTAGTGTCCCAATAAATAGATGATTACAGGATGGGATTTTCCCTGACTCTGAAGTACAAAAAGGTAAATAAATAACAATTGAGATTTTTATAGATTATATTCCATGTAAAGTTATTATAAAAAATTGGCTATATTCCCAGTGCTGTACTTATAATTTATTTATTGTATACCTAGTACTTTGTATATCTTAATCCCTTTGACCTGTCTTGCCCCTTCTGTTGTATACATGAAACTAATATAATATTGTAAGTCAACAATACTTCCGTTAAAAAATAAGAATATATTTGCATAAAAATATTGAGATTGTCTAATCACAAAGGGAAGAACATTCCATGGCAAGAACTCTTCCTCCTAGAAGTTATCATTTAGCCACTTAAAATTCAACCGAAAGAATTTTGTTCCAAGGTCAAATTGCCCTGCCTTGCTTTTTCTTCTCAGCTTAAGCTAAGCTCCTGTTGACCTGGAGAATGTTGCCATAGAGGTTACACAGACTTCCTCTTCCTGCTTTCTGTTTTCTCCTACATATTACTAGAAAATGGCATTCTGTTGGATGTCTGTTTCAACATAGAGCTTAACTATTAGGTACTTTCGCAACGCTTACTGCTAAATAATCCAGGTAAGCTGACTAACAGCATCGTGTCTGTGGAGCTGAGCAGTGTTGAGGCTGATAGAGTGATAGTGTGGTTTGATGTGACTCATCCATTCATTCAGCACACATCTTGTAAGCGCCTTCTTTATGTCTTTCTTACCACTTTATCTCCAGCATCTAGGTAGTGTCTGGCACACAGTAAGACTGAATATTTGTTGAATGAATGAAGAGCACACTCTCTTGTGAATTACACTGTTTTTGCGTAGAAGGAAATTAATACCTAGTATCTGGATGATGGTGTCTAGTGTCGGTGTTAGCAATATTTATGCTAGTGGCAAACAAAAGTTACAGTTGGCTTCTAAACAAAGTAGTATATTGTGCTTGTAAAAAAAAGTTTTCTATGTCACTTAATATTTTCATTGCGTTCCAAATAGAGTCATGTGGGCTTCATGTGTTATATGAACAGGCCATGAACATATGGCTACAGAATATTGGTCTTTTTTTTTTTTTTTTTTTTTTTTTTTTTTTTGCGGTATGCGGGCCTCTCACTGTTGTGGCCTCTCCCATTGTGGAGCACAGGCTCCAGACGCGCAGGCTCAGCGGCCATGGCTCCCGGGCCCAGCCACTCTGTGGCATGTGGGATCTTCCCGGACCGGGGCACGAACCCGTGTCCCCTGCATCGGCAGGCAGACTCTCAACCACTGCACCACCAGAGAAGCTGGCAGAATATTGGTCTTTAATAAAGTGGCTAGGACAGTCTCATCATAAAAGAGGTCCCCTGTCTGTAGTGCCAACAGTTGTAATGGCTTCCACAACCCATGGGCTCTCAGTGTCTTTCTTCACATTTCCAGTAGTTCCCTTTCTCATTTCTCATAGCGGTAGTTCCCACCTGCTAGGACTGCCCAATGCCCGCATCACGGCAGGTGACGGACGTTTCCACCCGATGTTCACTGACATCCCAAACAGAGCTCATTGTCCTGTTTCCACCCTGGTTACCAATTTCATCTCCTCCTAAACATCGCCATCTCAGTGCTGTCACTCTTCTATCCTGACCACTCCAATTCATCTTTCATTCTTTTGCCGCTATAAAATCTGAATTTGATTTTATTTCCTGAAAAATTTTCAATAAATGCCCATAATAACTGAGGTTCCCATTGTAACTGATTCAATGGCAGAAAAGTTGGAGGAAAAGAGTACCAGGCTGAGAGGCCACCGCAATGAGAAGCCCGCTCACTGCAACAAAGAGTAGCCCCTGCTCGCCGCAACTAGAGAAAGCCTGCGCACAGCAACAAAGACCCAACGCAGCCAAAAATAAATAAATAAATTAAAAGAAAAAAGAAAATACCTCCTGGAGATGGAATAGACTTGACATTGGTGAAGTAGATGTGACAGTAAGACAGCAAGTGGCTTTGTAGGATGGACATAGGAGGTGAGGCGGATGGAAGAAGTTTAGGAACAAAGATCGAGAGTTCAGTTTTAGACACTTTGAGATTTCCATGAGATAGTCCAGGGGATGTGCCAGGTACAGTTGGATAAGTGAGCCTGGAATTCAACAGTAGATCCAGGCTGGAGATACACGTTTGGGAATTAACTTACAAATGATGTTTGACGCCACAGGGGTGCAGGGCATGACCAAGGGCATGGGTGTGGTAGGGAGGTGAAGAAGGTGCTGGTGAACCCTTTGTAACCATCAGGAAAATTAGGTGATTGGGGAGGAGCTGGCAAAGCAAAGTGAGAGTCGGGGAGAAACCAGAAGTCACCAAAGCCGTGGAAGCCCAGGGACTAGAGTCAATGAAGGAGGCGGGGCCTGCCCTGCTTAGAATGACAAGAAAGATAAAGACTGAAAAAGCCTATTGGATTTGGCAATGTAGAGATCATGAGTGGCTTTAGCATGAGCCATTTTTGTGCGGTGATGGGGCAGGAGCGGGACTGAAGTCATTTGATAAGAGTTAATGTCACAGAGACTGTATCCACCAAGTATCCCACCAGGCTGCAGAGAGTATCTGGGTGTGATCAGGGAGGTCCTCAGCCTTCCAGATTCTAGACCTCTTTAGATTCAGAAACTCTCCCATTCATTCATTCATACATATAGTATCATTCAGTCAATAATAGTAATAATAATTGTACTTAAAAAATAAAACAGGGGAATGGGTTTAGGGAGTGAGTTGCGTTGGGAGAGAGGGAGCTCATTTAAATCAGGTGGTCAGACAAGGCCCCTGGGGCTGAGATGACTGAGCCGAGACCTGCCTCTCAGAGGACCAGCCCTGGGGGAGCACGGCCTGGGGAGCACAGCCCGGGGAGCACAGCCCAGGGGAGCACCATTTAAGACCTGGAGAACGTCCGGGCAAAAGGCCTCAGACAGGACAGATCTGGGCCTGTTTGAGGGTCAGGGAAGAGGTGCTCTGGCCGCAGTGCTCTGAGCAGGACAGGAGGGTGGTGGTTCAGGATGAGGCCGGAGAGGCACACATGGAGCAGACAGCCTGGGAGCAAGGTCATTTGGAAGCTCTCACAACGGAAGCACAAATGTATTGTCTTAAAAATTCATACGGGTTTGGGCTCCCCTGGTGGCGCAGTGGTTGAGAGTCCGCCTGCCGATGCAGGGGACACGGGTTTGAGCCCTGGTCTGGGAAGATCCCACGTGCCGTGGAGCAACTAAGCCCACGCACCACAACTACTGAGCCTGCGCTCTAGAGCCCACGAGCCACAACTACTGAGCCCACGGGCCGCAACTACTGAAGCCCACACGCCTAGAGCCTGTGCTCCGCAACAAGAGAAGCCACGGCATTGAGAAGCCCACGCACTGCAACAAAGAGTAGCCCCCACTCGCCACAACTAGAGAAAGCCCACGCACAGAAACGAAGACCCAACACAGCCATAAATTTAAAAAAAAAAAAATTAAAAAGCAAGAAAAGGGCTTCCCTGGTGGCGCAGTGGTTGAGAGTCCACCTGCCGATGCAGGGAACGCGGGTTCGTGCCCTGGTCAGGGAAGATCCCACATGCCACGGAGCGGCTGGGCCTGTGAGCCATGGCCGCTAAGCCTGCGTGTCTGCAGCCTGTGCTCCGCAACGCGAGAGGCCACAACAGTGAGAGGCCCGCGTACTGCAAAAAAAATAAAAAATTCATACAGGTTTGTATTTTACTCCATAATGTGTCTGTGTCTGCCTTAATTTAAAGAAAATCACATTAGTACCATGAAGAAAAAAAAACCCCAAATCATTTTCCTATCTTGTTTGCTGCAGGGACAGATGTGTTTGTCCCGTGTGTGTCACATTTTGAAAGCTGAGCTGAGCTGCAGAGCTGACATGGCCCATCAGGTCCAGGTTCCAGGCAATCCCTCATCTCTTTTGCTGTCACAATATTTTGAGAACCCGGATACACGCAAAGACATGAATGTAAACGTCAGCTATTTTTCCCCGGTGCTCTGAGGGATTCACAGGCAGCCCCTGAGCAAGGTGCCCGGGACACGCAGAGGCGGGGCCGTGGATGTGCTCAGGCCGCACAGGGGAAAGGCAGCAATTAGAGCTTTTTAAGCAGAGATCTCATAGTTGGGGCGTTTGAAGGAGTCCCTGACCCGCTGATCTTTTTAAAATGATCTCAGGGAAATGCTCAACCGAGGACTTTTTCAGTGCAAATGACTGATGAATGTTCTCCTCTTTATTAAATCACTGAGATGGTTGTTTTGATCGTACCTGCACGAGTCAGGGCTCTCACGTGATCCCTACTGCCCTTTTAGCCAGTCCTTACATGGCACCTACCATTGGCCAGCTTTGTTCTTTAGGTGGTTTATTCCATGTAGTTGTCACAACAGCCCTGTGGATAGGTCCTATGAATTATGTCCATTCTATCGATAGGAAAACTGAGTCAGAGAGAGGTGAAGTTCTTACCATGTGGTCTCTGAAGGTGCCAAGACCCTTACAGTGGGTCCCCAAGGTCAAAACTCTCTTCATACTAATACAGAACTGTTATTTGGGGGGTTTTTTCACTGTGTTGACTTTTCACTTGGTGTAAAAACAATGGAGAGTAAAATTGTGCGTCCTTAGCATGAATCAAAGCAGTGCCGCTGCATCCTTCGCAGCCACGTACTCACAGTTAAAAAACAAACAACAAACCCTGCCAGTTTCACTTAAGAATGTCCTTGATGAAAAAGCACAAGTTATTAGTTTTGTTAGATTTCAACAGTGAGGGCATTCTTTCTAATACTCTATAAGTGGGACATATGTGTAAGACACTTGTGCCTCCCCGGGTAGGATGGTTGGCGAGAAAAACCACTTAGAGGCACAACAGTAAGATGGGACACGATTTTACTTTAGAGAATGGCCGAGAGACACGCGATGATTCTCAGACTTGGGCATTTGGCAGACACCTTCTTGAAAGTGAATGAAGTGAAACTGTCACTTCAGGGAAAACAATTGACAGTGTTTGGTTGCTAATGATAAAATTTGAGCTTGTGAGTAAAAATTAGAATTTTAGAAAACTTGTATCTCCCACTTAGGAGCTTGACAACTGCATTAACTTAAACACTTAAAAGACTTTTTTGATGAGACTGCTGGTGATGTAAACAAATATGATTTTTTTTTTTTTTTTTTTTTTTTTTTTTTTTTTTGCGGTACGCGGGCCTCTCCCTGCTGTGGCCTCTCCCGTTGCGGAGCACAGGCTCCGGACGCGCAGGCTCAGCGGCCATGGCTCACGGGCCCAGCCCCTCCGCGGCATGTGGGATCTTCCCGGACGATGTCTCAAACCCGTGTTCCCTGCATCGGCAGGCAGATTCTTCACCACTGAGCCACCAGGGAAGTCCCTGTAGATTTTTCTTCAGGGTTGACTCTGACTCAACAATTAATTGAAGGCAATGTTGTGCATATTTTTATTACACATGGCAACAATGTTTTGAGAAATGATAAAGGTTAGTTGTTAGGTGAACTCTGAAATCATAGCAATGAAGTTTTCATTGCAACACCACCGCGTCAAAATCCATTGGTCTGTCTGGCACTTTGAACAATCTCCTACACATGCATTATTATGGAACATGATGCACTGGTAATTTGGAAAATATTGGTTGGTTGAGTTACACAGATCTTCCATATGCTAACACATTTCATTATAGTACATCAAAAAATCATATTTGTTGGGGCTCCCCTGGTGGCGCAGTGGTTGAGAGTCCGTCTGCCGATGCAGGGGACACGGGTTCGTGCCCCGGTCCGGGAAGATCCCACGTGCCGCGGAGCGGCTGTGCCCGTGAGCCATGGCCGCTGAGCCTGCGCGTCCAGAGCCTGTGCTCCGCAACGGGAGAGGCCACAACAGTGAGAGGCCCGCGTACCGCAAAAAAAAAAAAAAAAAAAAAAAGCTCCCTCAAAGGCCCAGGAGGCTCCTAGTCATGGAGGGCCTGACTTTCTCAGGGGTCCTAGCCCGGCCCACCTGGGGGCCTGCCAGCTGCGGAGGATAGTCAGGTGGTCACCCTCTCCTCGTCTAGGAAGTGGCTCTCCCGGAAGTCACAGGGATGGGCTCTGTGTGGGCAGATCCAGCAGGGCTGGTGCAGGTTCTTGGAAGGGCCAGGATGCCAGGGTGCCGCCCCCCTCATCATGGCCAGCTCCGTGTGTGCGGGGAGAGCAGGCACATCTTCCACTCCCCTCTGGCAGCTGGGGAAGTTCCCATGCCCCTCGGGCCACGCCATCAGGGTGGAGGTCTAGGTTCAGAGGGAGGAGATACAATAAAGGAGATGAACGCAGATCGACCAGGTGACTTGTCATGACCTCACCCTGGGAGGAGTAATTCTGTTGGATCTGGGAGCTCATGGCTGGTCAATGACAAGATGCCAACCGGAAGCAGAGGATGCCCAAGAAGGTGGTCCAGAGGCTGAGACTGGGGAGGAGCTTGGAGGGGTTTTGGAGGCTGGTTCGCTCTGTTAGGTACACACAGTGGTACTGAAGTGAGAGACACCTGCAGGGCCACTGGGCTCACAGTCTAATTCATTTTCTAAAAGCTTTCTAACGGGGTCCCTGTGGATATGCTGAGACATCACCAGTACACGGTCCTGGCTGATGTCACCTACACTAGCTCCTCTGTGCCTGACTCACTTGCACGCAGTGAATTCCCTAGTGGAGGTTCCCCGTTATCCAGCCAATCTCTCACTGAATGTACACATTCCTGCTCTTTCTGAGTTTTCAGGAACAGCATGAAAGTAACTCACAGATAAGAGCAGAATTTTGAATTCATCCACTAGTGACAAAATTTTTAAGAACGTAGAACTCTCCCTTCTAAATCCTCCCACAGAAGTGACTCTTTGTGACAGGGTTCTATCGTTATGCATTGGCTTCAACTGCTGTCTGGCACGTCACTGTCTGCACTGTGGTGCCCCCCTGGGTAACACCGGGTAAGCTGTGTTACTCTGATATCCCTTGAAAGGACACACG
Organism: Stenella coeruleoalba; assembly: GCF_951394435.1. Lineage (NCBI taxonomy): Eukaryota > Metazoa > Chordata > Mammalia > Artiodactyla > Delphinidae > Stenella > Stenella coeruleoalba. The sequence continues at coordinate 7,335,899 of NC_137159.1, forward strand.
GTGGTGGACCTGCTGGGCTGGGGACTACGGACACATTTGAATACTCCTTGTTCAGCATTTCTTATGATTCAGGAAAGTCAGTCCCAACACTTCCTGGGGACAGATGTCATCATTTCCAAGATTGTATTAGTGATATTTTAAACTGTGGGTTCTCTGCAGTAGAAAGCCTGTCCCAGTTGTATTTAATTCCCTCCCGTGTGCCCACACCCATGCTCTAGCCCTGCACCTGATACATGGGCATAGTGGGTGCTGAGTAAATGTTTATTGAGCCAGTGCCTGCTTTCTATGGAATGGCTTTGCTGAGACTGAAGAAGTCCTATAATTTTATTAGCCAAATAAATTGTTGGGTATTTTCTGGGAAGATTGCTGATCTCATCCATTCCAAATCCTGGGCATTTGTTAAATGTATTGACTGCAGCCCTCTCTGTGCTGGCTCCCACAGGGAAGGGGGGCACTTTGCTGGGGATCAGTTTGGTGAGACTCCTGAGCTGGTTGGGGCCAGGGGTGGGTAGCTGGGGCCACCTCTGAGTCCAGAACGAGGAATCTGTATTCAGGATCAGACTGTTGGATCTTGGCATAGCTCCCTTTCTTCTTCCTACAAAGAGAACACAGCGTCCACCCAGAGAATAGTAACTTTATCCTCTTTGCCTCTTTGATGTTCAGAGGATCAGAGGTGCTACTGATTAAAATGCTCAAGTCACAGGGTCATCCCAGACAGAGTCGTCCTCAGAACTCTTCCTCTGTCGCTCATTGCATTCCTGCTTCTGTACTAAAACTCCCAGCCCCTCTCCAGAACTTTCCTAACAAGATAAAAGACCCCTCCTCCAAGAGCCTCCTGCTTCAGGACGCACACGCCCTCAGGGTACCACCTGTCAGACACCCCCACCCCCCCACCCCCTTGCCTGCCCTGCTGTCTCCCCTTCTGGCCTGACATTGAATTTCGGTAGGTTCCAGCTAATGTCAAGTCTATTTCCGATGCTGTGCCCTCTCTGTGAACTATGAAGACAAGATTAGCAGATGCAATCAGCTGCTTTAAGAGCAAAAGAAAAAAAAAATTCACAAGGACTCGATTTTAATTATTGCCCTGTTGGTTATTACTACTTGGAGGAACACTGGCTTTTGTGATAGTCTATCTCTGAAGCAGGAAGAGAGTGGGAAATGTGTAGACATCAGAATACAGGATTTTTTTTTCTTCCTAAGGAAAGAAACCCAGCATTCTTTCAGAAGTCGCGAAAGCCTTCTCATGATCTGGTAGATCCCATCTGTGCGTTTTTTGGTGACATGCTTCAAGTATACAAGCTGCAGTCAAAAGACCTAAAAAAAATAAAAAAGAAAGAGAAACGTGGGTGTTAATGAGCGAGCCCCAGCTTGACAGCTGTTGGGATAGCGAATCTCTCTCTCCACGTGCCCACCTGTCCCGGGGGCATGATTAGCAAACTCACACTTCCTGGGGGCGAGTCTAGCATTCGGAGGTGTCACCCCAGCGGATGCGTCCCAGGGTTGCGTGTGAGGTTGCCCTGCCCTGCCCCCAGCATTGTCCTCTTGGAAACCACAGTGAAATGGCTGGAAGAGATGGTGAGCCCCTCGTCTCTGTTTTCACTCCTGGGGGTTGGAGCAGGGCGGGCACTTGGATGGAAAGAGCAAGGCATTATCAGAGGACATTCTGAGCATGAGATATAAGTCATCTGCAATTCGGCCTCATCTAGGGAGGTGATCAAATGACCTTCTCTAGAGGCCCTTTGAAGAAGGGGGCTGCCAGCCATCTCTTTGGTAATGCAGGCCCCGGGGACACTGTGTGATAGATTCTTTAGCTGCTGGAGGCTTCTCCCCGTTCTGTGATACTAGTAAGTTACTCTAGTCTTGCTGTGGTGATGACTTTTCCTATAGGGTGACTCCAGCCTCATCTGCTGTAACATAGCCTGGAACTCCCTACTTTCTCTTTGGTTTTTCTCCTGTTATCAGTTCCTTTCAGACCTACCATGACAATTTCTAATCAATGTGACCCACTTTTGGGAGTGACCATGACTGTCAGAATTCTTCCTAAAAAGGGATTCAGAGAAGCAAATACTCCCTCTAGTATTAGGGAAGCTACTTTGTCAACTTCCATTTTCTCACTTTTCGGCCTTCTGTTTTAGTTATCGGGCTTGGTTAAAGTATTATTAGGAGAAGAATTGCTGTCATTTCCATGAAGTGTTTTTACATCTGTGTTAGTCTTGGGGGACTCTCAGCATCTGAACATCCTGATAGAGGCAGAGCCCATGTATAGAAGCTGAGAATGCCAGATACTCCAGCCTCCCTTGAAGCTGGTGCTTAAGCTCGTGATCCAGGCTCTGCCAGCTTGATTCAAAATTGGAATTGTGGTCCAAGGATGTAGGGAATGTATGGAATCCATACCAGTGAGGTTGAGGGCAATGGTGACAGTTTCCCCTGGTTTCCAGGCTGCTGTTTTTTTGCTGCACCATCCAGTGCCCACCATCCAGTGCCCCCTGATAGGGATGGCGTCCATCACTCACAGAGAGGCGTCTTCCCCCGACCAGCCCCATCATGCACGCTGGGCAGCTTCTCTGACTGTAAGATCTTCAAGCCTAGCTTTGCAGGGTTCCTGAAGTGTCTATGAGAAACCCAATATTCTCTTTAATAAATGCCATTTCGAATTAAGTTTGCCAGTGTTGGTTTCTGTGGCTTTCTACTGAGAACTATGTTGAATTAGTGAACCTGTCTCTTAGAATGTGGAAGAACTGAAAAAGAGAAATATGTAGTGTGACTCGTAGTTGATTATAAAACACTGAATTAGGGAGCTTACAATTCATCTATCCTATGTCCAGACAGTCTAAGGCTGAAATGTAGCCTCCAGGTTTGGCCTTAAGATCTTCAGGGACTCCGCACTCACTGTAGAGCCTAGGTTATTTCTATAAGGATCCAAGTATTGGGGAAATTTCCATTATCTTGCAATTCTGCTACCTAGCACAATGCCTGACACATAGCAGAAGCTCAGCAAATATTTGTTGAGTGAATGATTAAACTGTAATGCCCATCATTGGCTCTAATTTCACCCATAATAGCCCCATAGAATAACTCCAGTCTCTTATTTATGTCATAACCCTTCAAAAATGTGAGGGCTTTATACTATCCTTGACTTTTCACGTCCCCTGAGTGAGCATTTTCCATGACTTCATGTGTTCCTCTTCTCTGGGCACGTTCCTCATGGACGGCATCCAGAACACAGCACAGTGCATTATATTTGGTCCATAATAGGGTTGTCCTTTTTTCCTGCATAATTAATGAAATTATTCTTTGGTCAACTTTGCTTCGTTGTGGATTCCCACCTGTCACTCCTAAGTCGTATACACATGAGGCTGCTTCAGCTCCAGCTCATATGTTCTTGGAGTTGCATCTTTGGGCCTAAATATAATATTCATTTATCTCTACTAAATTCCATTCTGTTGGAATGGCCCATCCAGCTTAATGAGATCTTTCTGAATCTAATTCTGTCATCAAACATATGGAGTATGTGTGGCTAAAATAAGCAGTGTGACAGCCAGGACCTTCTGTGCTCATGTAAATAATTCTTTGGTTTACTCTTTAGTCACTCTTTGTTTCCAGAGTTCATTGCTCATGGGCCAAAGCTGCCCACTTTTTTTCCTTGAAGGCTTCTGAAGAATCTACCCAGAGAAGCTGTCCCTTTTCCACTGGTTAGGATGGTCCCTGTTGCTGTCTCTCTCGGCACCTGGTGGCTAGGCGACAGCAATCGGAGCTCTGACACTGTGTCCTTAGAGCATTTTATCTACCCATAGCTCATATTCACTGTTGTTCAGCATGTCACATAGCTGTTGCTTGAGGTCTGGTTCCGCTTCAGCCCCCATGTGTTCTCAGCAGTGTTGTCACATTGACTCTCGGAATCTCTTCTTTCTATTTACTGCTAAGAAGTTTCCTAGAGGACACTAGTTAAAATGCTTAAGAAGCAACATGTGACCTTCATGTCACCTCCATGTCTCCAGCTGCAAAGAAGGCATAACTCTTTGCCCTTTTGTTTGATTTGGGGTTTTGTGGGGTGTCGATGGTGCTGAACTCTGTCCATCACGCTCCCAGAGAACGTGTCAGCACTGACTCAAGTTCAGGTTCATGTTCCGTGAACACGTTGGGTCATGAAGCAGAATTCAAGCAAACTTCCTAGTTGCCTTTCTTTGAGGAGGCTCTGGTTGCTTGCAGGTCTCCCTGGCATTGCCCAGCGTGGGGACTCAGGCTTCTCCTTGCCCCTTGGAGGTCCGTTACCAGCAGAGCAGTCGTGGTGTCTGGAAAGTGGGCAGCCTTTGGGTAGCTAGTCACATAGCTAATCGAATGGCTGATCCCAAGGAGTTTTCATGACATTCGTAGCCTATTCACTTGAGAGGCTCTTTCAAAGGACTGGATTCATAGTTACACCAGTCCACAGATCTGTGTTTGTGCTTTTAAAAATGTGTAAAATAGATTGATCAAAACAGAAGCTAATGTGGAACTCTGCTTTACTCCAGCCACAATGGAGACAATATTTTTCAGACAGTTTTGCCCGTCCTGGCCTCATCATCATGGAAAAGGCCAAGGGGACTTTTAAAGACATGTGCGGATTTCTGTCGGCAGACAAACTTGTCAAGACCCCAGAATCCAACTCCAAGTGATATCACACGTCTTGGGTAAAAGTGACAGACCCAGAGTAGAGACCTTGATCTTATCCTCTGTTTTCTGTCTGGGCTATGCAACCATCATCAGATTCTTTGTATCATCAATCAAGGAAAAGGGAGTGGGTGAGATGAGGAAGTAGCTAGACTAGTCAGATGTTATAATAGTAGTGAACTGTCTGTCGGGACCGTGGCAACAACCGCCTTCCTCAGCTTGCCTTAGGAAGGTGATTCAGAGGAATTGAAGTACCAGGTAGATAGGTGATGTTTACTGCATCTTCCTGGTACCCTCATGGTTTGGAAGTTCTTCATGATGTCTCTCTTTTATCTCCTTCTCTGTCATTTCCAATGCAGAGAGTTTGCTCCACCCTTTTGAAAGAAGCAACATCTTTGTGGCATGTGGATTTCAGGTGGAAATTGATCATGAACCTGTCATGTTTGTTTCATACAGCACTTCCATGCTCATCTGGCTTGGAGCTGCTTGGTTAGGATGCTGTCAGCTGACTCATACACTCTGGCCACACTCGTCCCAATAACTTCGGGATCAGCTTGTTAAGAAAGGGTCTGCTGTGTGGATAAATTAGTCTCCACTAAATAATATTTTTGTATCCTGGGATCAAAGCATAATAACATACATTAATAGCTGAGTTTTAGAAGTGATCTCTATAACATTGCATGTAAGAAACATAAATCAGTGGAGGAATTCAGATATTTTCCAGTGTCTCTAAATCATACTTATATTTATTTAAGATACTTTATTTGGTAGCTAACGGATTAGGGTTGGGGCGATGTGAATTCTTTTCTGAAATTTTTTTAAAGTGGAGACAAAATAAATAGAACAGTCTGACTCTGATGTTTATATAGTTTAAATCAGTCATCAGCTGACTTCATAGCCCATGAGAAAGTAGTATATTAACGCTGAAATAGTCATCTTCATAGCACAAAAGTGTCACTTTTACTCTGAAATAGTTATCCTTTTAACACAAGATAAATTTTTACCTTTTTTTGGTCTAAAATAGGCAATTTTACCTTTTTGTCTGAAAAAGGAGCAGACTTTTTCAAAGTCTCCTCCACAAAGCTCCTTTGTGAATGACAAAAACATCCCCCTTTTAAACACCTTACTTCTTCTCAACCTCCGTTATTACCTCCAAAAATCAATGACCACAGCAAGTGAACAGCAGAGTCTTTATTGAGCAAGGTGGATGGATTCGTTTTGAATTTCTGTGGTTCCATTTTCTTTGTAGGAAAAACATCTGTTGAGATATTTTATTGAGTGTTTCCATTTAAAACTATATTTTAATTTTAAAAATCCTTGTAATATTCATTGGCCAAAATAGCATCGTTAGATGATAGAAGTGGTTAGAATAGAGCACAGTGTAATGACCACAGGGCCCTTTTTAACTGCCATCAGAACTACTTAAAAGAAGGACGGAGAGAGGAAACCTTTGGTATCTGGCACAGAAATTTAATTTAGAACAGAAAACTGAGTAAGTTTCATCACAATCTCATTTAGTTCCTTTTGTGATGCCTTAGCCTTTTGCACACTGACACACCAGATAGGTTTCAAAGATCCCTTTTATGCTTGCAAAATACAGTTTTTTACTCGGCTCTTACACCAGGCAAAGAGCATAAAGAATGATTTGAGACTGTGGACATCCCCTGCCTAAGTACTTCAGGGCAGTGTCAGGACCACACCATGGTCCCCTGGTCCAGACTCATGATGCTGGGTGTTAACCATAAACACGACTGGCGATGCCGAAACGTTAGCTGAGGGAGTCCTGGGGAGGATAGAGGAAGCCTTCAGAAACTAGGCAGTGAAGAAAAAAATGGACCATTGTGAGGAACAAAACATCTTTCAGAATCTGTGACAGTCCCTCACTTTAAGAGAACAGGGGAGCTTAAAAAAAAAAAAGGCGGCAGATGGGAAGTGTGGACAAGAAAATAGGTCATAGAAGAATTTATGAGCAACTTGCAAAGTTTCCTTGAAAATTGTAATAAGCAGGTAGTAAAACTCTAAGGAAAAGCAAGGGAATGAGAAGCACACCATTTGGGGTGGTGAGGGAGGGTTATGAGGTAAGTGAGGGGCACAGTGGACCCGAAAATGTATTATAATTCTGTATCTGGAGCTGTTTGGGTACACAAATGTGTATTTTACTATTATTCTTTAAAACGTGCATATGCATTACGGACACACTTTTGTACGTATGATACATTTTGAAGTAAAACATTTAAGAAAACAGAACAAGGAGTGGTTAAGTACAAAGGAGCCCAACTAAAGATTTCTAACAGTGCCAAGAATACACGTGAGGATTTGGAAGTAATAATAACGACTTCACATCTTGACTTTGGACGAACCAGGCTCTGTTCAAGCACTTTTAAATGTAATAATTCATGTTGTTCACAGGGCTCTGTAATATGTTATTACCATGGCCATTTATACAGTGAGGGAAACTGAGACCACACAGTGTGACAGGGTGCAAATCCAGGCACGTTGGCTCCCAAGCCCAGGCTCTTGGCCTCTTTTCTGTAACACCTACATAGTAATAAAGAGCCTAAATAAAATTTGCATTGGCTGTTAGATAGCAAAGATCAAATTGTCTTTTTTAAAAATTTTATTGACATGTAGTTGATTTACAATGTTGTGATTAATTTCTGCTGTACAGCAAAGTGACTCAGTTAACAACCATATATTCTTTTCATATTCTCTTCCATTATGGTTTATCACAGGATGTTGAATATAGTTCCCTGTGCTCTACAGTAGGACCTTGTCGCTTACCCATTCTATATGTAATAGTTGGCATCTGCTAATCCCAAACTCCCAATCCATCCCTCCCCCCACCCACCCTCCCGCTTGACAACCACAAGTCTGTTCTCTGCGTCTGTGAGTCTGTTTCTGTTTCGTAGGTATGGTTATTTGTGACATATTTTAGACTCCACATATAAGTGATATATGGTATTTATCTTTCTGTTTCTGACTTCACTTAGTAAGATAATCTCTAGGTCCATCCATGTTGCTGCAAATGGCATTGTTTCATTCTTTTTATGGCTGAGTAATATTCTGTTGTATGTACTACATCTTCTTTATTCATCCATTGATGGACATTTAGGTTGTTTGCATGTCTTGGCTATTGTAAATAGTGCTGCTATGAACATTAGGGTGCATGTATCTTTTCGAATTAGTTTTGTCTGAGTATATGCCCAGGAGAGGGATTGCTGGATCATATGGTAGTTCTAGTTTTAGTTTTTTGAGGAACCTTCATACTGTTCTCCATAGTGGCTGTATCAATTTACATTCCCACCAACAATATGAGGGTTCTCTTTTCTCCACACCCTCTCCAACATTTATAATTTGTAAACTTTTAAACAATGGTTATTCTATAGCTGATTCACTTTGCTGTACAGCAGAAACTAATACATCATTATAAAGCAACTATACTCCAATAAAAATTAATTAAAAAAATTTTTAAATGATGGTCATTCTGACCGAAGTGAGGTGGTACCTCATTGTAGTTTTGGTTTGCATTTCTCTAATAATTAGTGACGGTGAGCAACTTTTTATCTGTATGTCTCAAATTGTCTTTTGGTTCGAAGCTACAGATGAAACAAATCAGCGGCAACATTGATTTGGGAGCAGTTGACCATATCCATCATTTAACTGGCAAATTGCTGAAAACCTGGTTGGCTACCAGTTGAGTTCTTTCCATCAGAAACTCAATGAATTAACATTTGTGCGTCATTTCCATACGAGGCCAGCCAGTGAACTCACTCCATTAAAGGAGAGAGTCACTGAGTGCAAAATACACTTTGAGGGATGGGGAGTGTGTTTTCTGTAGGGAAAGTATCTGACTAACCCAAAAACCACAGTTTTGAGAGAAGATATAAATTTTTTAATAGAGAGAAGCCATTGAAAAATTAATTTAGGACTTCCCTGGTGGCACAGTGGTTAAGGATCTGCCTGCCAGTGCAGGGGACCACGGGTTCGAGCCCTGGTCCGGGAAGATCCCACATGCTGCGGAGCAACTAAGCCTGCGAGCCACAACTACTGAGCCTGCACTCTAGAGCCTGCGAGCCACAACTACTGAGCCCGCACACCTAGAGCCTCTGCTCCACAAAAAGAGAAGCCACCGCAATGAGAAACCCGCACACCTCAATGAATAGTAGCCCCTGCTCACCACAACTAGAGAAAAGCCCGTGCACAGCAATGAACACCCAATGCAGCCAAAAATAAATAAATTAATAAATAAATTTTAAGAAAAAGAAAAAAATTAATTTAGATAATCAAAAGGCCTTTAAAAATACTCTCTACCAAGGTTACTAAAAAAAAAAGAAAACTGAGCTTTCGTGGGATTAAAAGTGGAGGGAAGAAAAAGCAATGTTTTGAAGTAGGTAGAAAATGAACATATAGGAAACAAAAATAAAGGGTAAGCAGATATATTTCTGGATGATGATAGATAATCATTTAAATCCTCTAGGACTAGCCTAAGTATTAGCTGGGGGTCTGGTTAGTTACCATATTCATAGTATTCAAGTGTTTCACAAACTTGGCTGTAATATAAGAATTTCCCAGGGAGCTTGTTCAAAATGTAAATTCCTGGATCCTACCCTAGAAATTCTGAGTCAGTAAGTCTGGAGCTGGCCCAGTAATTGGTAATTTCAACAAAAGTTCTAGATGATCGTGCTGTGGATGGTTCTTGACCAGGCTCAAAAAAAAAAAAAAGCCCGTACTAAAAATGATGTGATTCTAGAAGACAAGGTGCAGAGTGGCATGTTTGCAGATAATTCGCAACTCTTCTGAAGAACAGCGTGGTAAGGAAAAATCACAGGAAAATCTTCAAAGACTGAGTGGGCAGAAAAGAGAAACATTAGCATTACTGTAGGCAAGTGTAAGGTAATGCCAGTTGAGGAAAGCAACCCAATCTTGATTTAACACTGTACTTAGAACGTGGGAAACTCAGAGCTGTTTTATTCTGGAGATTATTCCAGAATGTAATTTAACATAGACATATTTGTAAAGGATGAAACCTCACATTTTTTAAATTTTAAAACATTTTTATTGACTTTATTTTGTCAAAGGTGTTTAAAGTTCACAGGAAAATTGAGGGGAAAGCACAGAGATTTACCATATAATCCCAGCACCTACACATTCAAAATGTACCCAGTTATCAACATCCCCCACCAGAGTGGAACATTTGTTACAGTTGGTAACCCTACATGAACACATCGTAATCCCATAAACCCAAAGTCCATAGTTTACATTACGGTTCCCTGTTGGTGTTATGACACCTCACATTAACAAGTGTATCAGTCAGATCCTACTGAGGAACAAACCACCCCAAAATTCAGTGACTTAAAACAATAATCATTTATTCTTGCTCCTATATCCAGCCTAGGCTACAACTGGCTGCACTGATCTTTATGTTGAAAGTTGGGTTCAGATCTGTTCAACAAATTAATCTTCCTTCAGCCACATGCTACCTTGGATGTGTCTTTTCGTGGGGAAGGGCAAGGCACACTGACCGAGTATATTTTTAGCCTCGGTTTGCCTCACGTCCACTGGCCAAAGCAAGTCACTTGGCCACCCAAAATCAAGGGGTAGGGAAGAATATTCCACCCACAGTGGGAGGGGAAGGGAAATGAATATTTTCTGAACAATAATCCAAAATCGCGCAGTGGAGGTATTATTCTTTAGTTTAAAATCAGGGGGAAAAATGCTATTGTTGAGATCCTCACCGGTTCAAGGTCGAGTTACGAGGAAAACTCACCCAAATTAAAGATGTGCTGGCAGAAATGTGACAATAGGTGCAAGGGCTTTGAGAGGAACATAAGAAAGAATGATTAATTATTTTTAGGATCATCCGGGAAGGTTGTATTGAATAGGGTTTGTAGGATGGATGGGATCTTACACCATCAGAAACAAAGTCAATATGATCCAGGCTGGGATCCATGTATGTATATGTTCTAATGTTACATTTCTATATCTTAATGTTTATCGTACTTAAAAATCGCAACATATAAATATCACCCTAGTTTACTTTGCTAATGAGCGGTTGATAGAATGACTTGGAAAACCCTCTAAATTCTTGGAAATAAAGCAAGCACAGTAAAATTAAAAAGCTCCGTAGTTCAAAATCCAAGAATGCAATGATTATATTAAACATTTTCCAAATGTTAAAATAAACTAAATAATACAGAATCATTTGATAATCAGCATAGTTATTTTGGATTAAAAATTATTCAGTCTTATAAACAAACTGTGACAATTGATCACAATTAATGCAAATAAGTAAGATGCAGTATTATGTACTGATTCGCTCAGTCGTGCCTGTAAATGAGTGACACAATTACAGGAACAGTTTGCAAATGAGCTCCCAAACATAGATACCAATTACGATTATTCATTTATTTAGAATCAAAGAAGATGAGTTTCACAGATTTTTCCCTTTGAGAAAATAAATATTCATTTGGGCAATCTTCTTGAAATCTATGTATATACGTCCCTCTCCAAATAATTTAAAAACAAGTAAAGATAAAAATTAGAGTCCTATTAGTCTCTGTGGTTCTTTCTAGGAAAAGGCTGAAGAATTTAAAGAGAGGGACTCTACAAAAGCAGAACTCATTAATTTCTAGCAGAATTTCAATACGAGAGGAAGAAAGAGTTTAATAGTTCTGTCGTTCATATTCATGTCAGCACAACAGCTGAGTCATCATTTGAGGCTTGCCTAAAAGCCTACCCTTCCTCTAGTGTACTATCTCCAAAATCCTTTGAAAAATATTAATCGCATTAAGGCATGCTTATGTATAATTTAATACCCAATTAATCAAAAGTCTCATGTTCCTGGGCTTAAGATGAGATCTGTATGGTACCACATTTTCTAAAGTGTTTGGTCACTAACTTAAGAAAGGACTGGGTGCCAGAAAACTTTTTGATGTTTGAAACTTAAAACGTAATTTCTCAAAGAAATAACGTTGTGAGTAGCGGTTTAGTTTCAGAATAGTCCACAAGAATCAATTTATTGCGCACTATTGCCAAAATAATACTAATGTAATATTTCTATCCTCCTGTTAAAACTTATATGCCGTTAAGACCCCTATTCTCGTTTAAATTGTGTGGAGAATGTTGATATTTTGTTTTAGTGGGCAGTCCCCCTGGGAAGATTCAGGCTTTAAGCTCTGATGCACCTTCTGTGAGTTTTAGTTTCAACATCAGTTCTGTTTTCAGATCATTTGTGTGCTGGTTAGACCACTCCTGTGGTCTAAATTTATCGCACCCTACTGCCAAGATAATACTAATGTAATATTCCACTTGGAGGTGAGCCCAGGGGATCATAAAAAAACTTTATGAGGTTGATTTTTCAACCTTTTCCCTCTCTGTGCTCTCCCTAGAACTTTCTAGTTCCCTGGGTCTCCTCTTTTTACACATCCTGCCAGAAATCTGGGATTTTATCTCGCTCTGTTACATGTTCCTGCAACTCTACCTGGCACTGGAATCCATTCCAGTGAGGTAAGGGACAGTGGTGGCTCTTGCTGGTTCAGTCATTTGTTTATACCAGTATGGAATCATGGATATTCATTTTATACTTTGAGTTATAAGCCAATACTACTGTATTTTATCGTTTCAGCTTTGGTCATTAGTAACTCTTTCGTGTGGCTCCTGTGTCCCTTTGACATACTCCATCATTGTGTTTTTGCCTGTGTTTTATTGAGTTGTGTGTCTTCTTATTATTGAGTTGTAGGAGTTCTTTATTCTGGTTATGAGTATATCGTATATATGGTTTGCAAATATTGTTTTCCCAGACTGTGGATTCTCTTTTTTTTTCCCTTGCTAACAGCTTTATGGAGATATAACTCAGACACCATACAATTCACTCATTAAAAGCCTTCAGTAATTTTTAGTATATTCACAGAGTTATACAACCATTATCACAGTCAATTTTTTTAACATTTCATCACCCCCAAAAGAAACCCTCTACCCTTTATCCCTTCATTTTTTACAATGTCTTGAAGAAGAAAGACTTTTCATTTTAACAGAGTCACATTTATTTTTCTCTCTTGTGGTTTGTGATTTTTGTGTATTATTTAAGAAATATTTGCCTAACCCAAGGTCATTAAGATTTTCACCTGTGTTCTCTTCTCGAAATTTTGTATTTTAGTGCTTATATTTAGGTCTAAGATCCATCTTGAGACAACTTAATTATGTGGTATGTGGCAAGGTTCAAGGTTCACCTACTTTCATACAGATATTCAATTGTTCTAGCACCATTTTTGAAAAGATTATCTTTTCCTTATTGAATTATGTTTTGACAAAATACCTTCATCAAAAGCAAATTAACAAAAAAAAACCAAATTAACCATTTATATTCAAGTCTGTTTCTTAAACTTCATTAAAAATTTTTGTTAAAATTATTAAAATGCCTAGAAACATACAACCTACTAAGACTGAATCATGAAGAAATAAGTCTGAACAGACCAATTACTAGTAGGGAGATTGAATCTGTAATCAAAAATCTCCCAACAAAGAAAAGATGGCTTGACTTCTACCAAATATTAAAGAGGAATTAATACCAATCCTTCTCCAATTCTGAAAATTGAAGAGGGAGGCACACTTTCAAACTCATTTTATAAGGCAGCATTTCCCTAATACCAAAGCCAGATAAAGATACTACGAGAAAAGGAAATTACCAACCAGTACCCATGATAAGCAAGTCCTTGACAAAATATTAGCAAACCAAATTCAACAGTACATTAAAAGGATCAAATACCATGATCAACTGGGATTTATCCCTGGTTCAGCGTACACAGATCAATATATACAATATACCACATTGACAAATGAAGGATAAAAATAATATCATCTCAATAGATGTAGAAAAAAGCATTTGACAAAATTCAACATCCTTTTATGATAAAAAAGCTTTTAACAAATTGGGTATATAAGGACTGTACCTCAAGGTAATGAAGGCCATGTAGGACTAGCCCACTGCTAATATCATACTCCGTGGTAGAAAGCTGACCTTTTTTCCTCTAAGATCGGGAACAAGGTCACTTCTATTCAGTGTAGTACAGGAAGTCTTAGCCAAAGCAGTTAGGCAAGAAAAAGAAATATATTTCCAATTCTGGCATGCAAAACCTTGCCATCCTTATTGTAAGGATTCCCTGCTGAGTAGAGAGGAAAGAGGACAAGTTCTATCTACAAGCAGCTATATTCTACTCATAAATCTTTAACTGTTGCAAAAATAAAATACCACTCTAGGCCAGAGGTTTACCAAGTGTCCTGAATTAGGGAACAAAAGGCGAAAGTGGTAGGAGGTTGTGAGCTGTAACTAATGTATACGTGTTTATGTGAATTTGGTGTATGGATTTTTTCTGTGATAAGTTTGTAACTACAACTGCTTATCATTGACTTGTTTTGCCCAAGTTGTTGTTGTGGTTATTTATTCTCTTTATTTTATTATGCTTTGGCTACATGAGATTTAAAGAGTTGCTGAAGACAGTCAAGACTGCTAATAAGTCAGGAAATAAAATCATTAGACAAAAGCAAAAGACAGATGAATGTGAAATAAAAGTTTTGGGAAAGAGTTTTATGAGACCACATGGTTTTCTGTACTAACATTAATGCCTGTGGCCATATGTATCAATAACTCCTCTGCTGGCTGATTTGTAGACATAACTAAAGAGCAATGTACCTTTGCAGATTTTTGGAAATCACTGACTACATGCACATCTATTTCTTGTACAGTTTTTGCATTTGGTGAGGTTACAGTTACAACTTCATTTCTATCACTACATTTAGAGAACTTAAGTGACAGATGTTCCTACTGTCTGACTTCCTTTGAGTTCTTCCTAAATTATTCATCAACTTGTTTAAATATGCTTTGTGATTTTTTTTTAGAAGTCTTGTAGATACAAAAACAACTTTAGCATTTAAAGTGTATGCACCACCCAGCAATTCCACTACTGGGCATATACCCTGAGAAAACCATAGTTCAAAAAGAGTCATGTACCACAATGTTCATTGTAGCTCTATTTACAATAGCCAGGACATGGAAGCAACCTAAGTGTCCATCGACAGATGAATGGATAAAGAAGATGTGGCACGTATATACAATGGGATATTACTCAGCCATAAAAGGAAACGAAATTGAGTTATTTGTAGTGAGGTGGATGGACCTAGAGACTGTCATACAGAGTGAAGTAAGTCAGAGAGAGAAGAACAAATACCGTATGCTAACACATATATATAGAATCTGAAAAAAAAAAAAAAAGGTTCTGAAGAACCTAAGGGCAGGACAGGAATAAAGATGCAGACGTAGAGAATGGACTTGAGGATGTGGGAACGGGGAAGGGTAAGCTGTGACAAAGTGAGAGAGTGGCATGGACATATATACACTACCAGATGTAAAATAGCTAGCTAGTGGGAAGCAGCCGCATAGCACAGGGAGATCAGCTTGGTGCTTTGTGTCTACCTAGAGGGGTAGGATAGGGAGGGTGGGAGGGAGACACAAGAGGGAGGGGATATGGGGATATAAGTATACATATAGCTGATTCATTTTGTTATAAAGCAGAAACTAGCACACCATTGTAAAGCAATTATGCTCCAATAAAGATGTTAAAAATAAATAAATGAATAAAATAAAATGTATGCAGCAGACCCTGACCTTTTGAGGTAATATCGGCATATCTCAGAGATATTGCAGGTTCGGTTCCAGACCCTGCAGTGAAGCAAATATCACAATAAAGCGAGTCATAGGATTTTTTTGGTTTGCCAGTGTGTATAAAAGTTATATTTACACTATTCAGTAGTCTGTTTAGTTTGTGATAGCATTATTTCTAAAAAAAAAAACCAAACCAGTATATACCTTAATTTAAAAATACTTTCTTGCTAGGGCTTCCCTGGTGGTGTAGTGGTTGAGAGTCCGCCTGCTGATGCAGGGGACACAGGTTCGTGCCCCGGTTCGGGAAGATCACACATGCCGCGCAGCGGCTGGGCCCGTGAGCCATGGCCACTGAGCCTGCATGTCCGGAGCCTGTGCTCCGCAATGGGAGAGGCCACAGCAGTGAGAGGCCCGCGTACCGCAAAAAAAAAAAAAAAAAAAAAAAGATAAATCCTGTTGGGGCACAAACCACTTCCACTAAGGTGGCACTATGATGGATTCGTCTGCAGGGACTGTTGCATTTGCCCATTCAAGCTGGAGGTCAGTTAGGTTTTCTCTGAGTCTGAAATCAAAAGTTGTTCTAGGGCTTCCCTGGTGGCGCAGTGGTTGAGAGTCCGCCTGCCGATGCAGGGGACACGGGTTCGTGCCCCGGTCCGGGAAGATCCCACATGCCGCGGAGCGGCTGGGCCCGTGAACCATGGCCACTGAGCCTGCGCGTCCGGAGCCTGTGCTCCGCACTGGGAGAGGCCACAACAGTGAGAGGACTGCGTACTGCAAAAAAAAAATACTTTCTTGCTAAAGAATACTAATCATCATCTGAGCCTTTAGCAAGTTGTAATATTTGCAATGGTAATCAAAGATCACTGATCAACATAACAAATATAATAAAGAAAATGTTTGAAATACTGTGAGAATTACCCAAATATGACACAGAGACACGAAGTGCGCAAATGCTGTTGGAAAAATGGGGTCCATAAAAAAATGGTGTCCATTTGCTCGACTCTGGGTTGCTACAAACCTCCAATTTGTAAAAGACCACGCTATCGGTGAAGCTCAGTAAAGAGAAGTGCAGTAAAACGAGGTATGCCTGTACTGATTTTTACATATGAATTAAGACTGCTATCCAGTCATCAAGAATTGGGCTCCCACTATGTCCCCAAGATACTGTGTGAAACTATTAAGTGGAATGAAACTCGTTTTTTAATTCATTTGAAGCCCCAAGGATTCTGTTATAAATTCATAATTCTCTAGGCCTTTATAAATTTTGTAATTTTTACCAACCATTGGAATTGGCTTGTGAGATGAATTATGAACTATCATCTAACCAATGGACTTCAGGCTGCTTTTCCATCTCACAGGTTGAACTATTGATCACAAACCCTTTGCTTGATTTGATCGACACACATCTCTGCAGTGCTGGTCAACCACTGTATTCTGTGCAACTGGCGTGTCCTTGGGCAGGTGCCGGAAAGCTTTCTCTAACTAAAACTCCGCTTCTCTGATGGAGATAAAGTCAGTTCTCTGGTGGTGGTTGCTTTGGGTTATGTAGTAGGACATATCGTCTATTACTGACAGTGTAAATGATGGTTTTGTAGAAGTCACTTTACAAGTTAGGTTGAAATTTAAGTCTCTGACTTATTGTGGGGGGCAGGTTAGGTTTTGCTGATGTTAATCTTCTAACTCCTTTCTCAAGAACGTCACTGGCAGTATTCGCTCAGGGTCCTCCATTTGCTCCTGGTTTCCCCAGCTCTGTGACTGTCATTCTGCTGCCTCTGGACGAATTTTCCTGTAGACCACTATCTCTTTTCCTTAGAGTTCAAAAGGCACTTCTGCAGGAATCTCTTCTTGATGAGACAAGGGAGCTAGCTCTACCCTAAACATACACTGGTCATTTCTTAAGCTTGAAAAGTCAGCTCAGGTTGCCCTACACCAACATCTGAATACTGACGTATTGCATGGAATGGTAGTTGAGAACGCAGACTTGGCCTCCAACGTTGGCTTTGAACTAGGCTAGCCATATGATGTTGAGGAAGTTTTCTTTTTCAAAATGTGGTAAAACGGTATCCACTTTGTAAAATTGTTGATGATTGGATTAGATGATGACCGTAAAGCACTCAGCACAGTGCCTGGAAAGTTAAGATACTCAGTGAAGTTGGCAATTACTACTGAGACTGTGAGATCCATATGGATAGACCAATCGACCTGAAACAAGATGTGTTCGTCAAGTTATACGTAGTCACCTCCACGTCCCTTTTTCTGGAACAGCTGCCTTTAATCTTCCTCACTACATTATCTGCTGTTTCAGAAAGGGTGAAACGCATATTATTATTCTAGGTATAATTCAAGAAGCTGTAAACACCAAGGAATTCAACAGAAGAAAAGAAACCTGTTTTAGAAACCATTGGGTTGAAGTAGAAAATGCAGGCAGGGTGATTTTTTTTTTTTTTCCTGTAACCTGCTGTAGGGCCATATGGTTGCTGAATGTGTTGATGCTGGTTTTAAGATTCCTGAGTATTTTGAACTTGACATGTTATTTTTTTAATGATTTCAAACATCATTTCTTTCAGGGCCTTTTCCCAGTGTTGCCGTCATATTGAACAGATGGCGCGGCGGCATGTACATTTGCATTCTGCAATCCTGCCACGTTATTTGCAAATTTTCTTAGCACAAACCTGTGATTCTTTCTCTACCTTTTCAGTATGGCTGCAATGAAATGGTAAATAGATTCTTCCCCAGAGCATCGAGGATATGGTGGAAATTGGGATCGCGTATTGCTTCTTCTTTTTAATTTTATGTGATTATATTTTGGGGGTTTTATACTCCTGTTACTAGTACATCCTGTCATTTCAAACTGGCCCTTTCATTCAGAGAACTACAAGTCCTCATTATACCTTTATGATATGAGTAAAAATGGGGTGGTGTTAGTGCTGAGAGGAACCTTAATGATTACATGTCACCTTTTCACGTCACCCTGTTGACTTTTCTAGTTGCTACCTGAAACTGTCCTGTCTGTTTTTTGTCTGGTTTTGCCCAAGGATGGAATAAACTCCGTGAGAGCTTGGACCCTGTCTGTTTCGTTGGTTCCCAATGATCACCTGTGAACGAATGAATGAGTGAATGAAGTCATTAATAAGGGACCTTCTAGGCAATATGCAGTATGATTCCAACTCTGATATTCTAGAAAAAGAAAACTATGGAGATAGTAAAAAGATCAGTGGTTCATGTTGAGGGGTGAATAGGCAGAGTACAGAGTATTTTTTAGGGCAATGAAAATACTCTATGTGATATTATAATTATGAATATATGTCATTATACATTTGTCCAAACCCATAGAACGTACAACACCAAGTGTGAACCGTAAGGTAAACTATCGACTCAGGGTGATTATGGTGGGTCAATGTAGGTTCATACTTGGTAAAAAATGTACCATTCTAGTGAATGATATTGATAATGGTGGAAGCTATCCATGTATGGGGTAAGGGGGTATATGGGAAATCTTTTTACCTTTCTCTCAATTTTATTTTACACCTAAAATTGCTCTAAAAAATAAGGCCTTAAATAAAAACAAATAATAATAATAAAATAAAGGACCTTCTAGGTACTAGAATTCTTTCGCCAGCAGAATATGGGTTCCCTGAACATAATTGCTTTTCTCATCTTTTTACCTTTATTTTACTCACGTCTGTTTGCAAAAGGGTTTGTCCAGGAGTGATGTCTTCATAGCCTTCCTTGTTTTTTATGATTTTTTAAAAAAAATAATAAATGACTTTTTAATAAGAATGACTGTGTGGATATAAATAGTCCCTCAAGAGACTTTTTTTTTTTTTTTTTTACTTGGAGGGCATAGTGAGATTAGTGCCAACATCTAGACATCTGTCTTCCTGCTTCACAGATTGAAAAGACACAGGATGCAGGAGAGGCTGTACTGATCAGAGCTGGTTCCTTTTAAAGGCATGTGATGATGAAAAGTAAGCCCCCCAATATCTCTATTAAGGTCGTTTGATTTTTCTCTTTTTAAATGAGGTCTGGTGGGAATTCCCTGGCGGTCCAGCGGTTAGGACTCGGTACTTTCACTGCCGGGGCCCAGGTTCAATCCCTGGTCGGGGAACTAAGATCTTGCACGCTGTGCGGCGCAGCCAAAAAAATAAAAATTTAAAAAATCTAAATGAGGTCTGCTAGGGCACCTGCGCAGCTCAGAGGGGGTTCATGCAGCGGGCCGCACTGTCTGACCACCGGCTTGCTATGCACGGGGATCTGGGTTTGCCCTGATCATTGCTGTGCCCTGCCCATGACGTGCACTAAATGTCTCCGTGACTTCAGGCTAGGAACCTGTCTAAGATTTGTTCAGTCTGAGCCTTGCACATAGAACAAATAGAAGAAACATTTAATATTGACAGTTACACAGTGCTGGGTCTAGAAAAGGGCCGTCAGCTCTAATTATTGCCAGGTGTTGGCGGGTTCTTTGTCAGTAGAGTAACAGATTCTGTCTGTCAGCTCAGAGGTACAGTGAGAGGTGAAGAGACACTTTGATGGCTTCAACCATGTGTCTATAAAGTGTTTTTGGCTTCACCAAGTAGATCTTTATAGATATTAAAGTGTCTGTGAAAAGGGGCAGGAGCTTCATCTCTGCTGAATGAAAACTTTGATTTATCTAAAGCCAGAATTACAAAAGTGAGGGTCTTTGTACCCTGGGTTTCTGTTTCCCACTTCTGAGCCTAGATTTTGCCACTGGAAGCCTCCAACTGTGCTCAGAGTAGAAGATAAAGTTCTGTAGGAGGTCAGCTCCAGCCCCAATGCAGGAAATAACCTACATGGGAAAAGAACTTGAAAAAGAATAGATATATGTATACGTGTAACTGAGTCATTTTGCTGTACACCTGAAACTAACACAATATTGTAAATCAACTATACTCCAATATAAAGTAAAAATTAAAAAAAAAATTTTTTTCCTGGCCTTCACAATACGCACAGTATTTTTTTGTGGAACATTTATGCAGGTAAGATTTGGGAACCAAGAAGAGAATATAAAAGTCAGCTGCTAGATGTGAGTCTTTACCAAAAACGGTAGGATTCGTTATGTCCAGTGAAGGTATATGGATTCGTTATACTTCCTTTCTCGCTTTGGAAAACAATCTCACCTGTCTTAGCATGAAGCTTTATTTATTTATGTATTTTCTAAGGCAGGGCTTTGCATTATAGGGTTAAGTGTATAATAAATGCTACCTAAGTGTAGTATTTTCCTCAGTAATGAGTTTAACCCTTTGTTTGCTGCAACCTGTAACCATGTAACCTTCCTCTCTGTGAAGATGAATAGTAATTATCATTATAAACAGCTCTTCTCATTATGTTCCTATGTATAGCATCTTTTTTTTTTTTTGCGGTACGCGGGCCTCTCACCGCTGTAGCCTCTCCTGTTGCGGAGCACAGGCTCCGGATGCGCAGGCTCAGCGGCCATGGCTCACGGGCCCAGCCGCTCCGCGGCATGTGGGATCTTCCCGGACCGGGGCACGAACCCGTGTCCCCTGCATCGGCAGGCGGACTCTCAACCACTGCGCCACCAGGGAAGTCCTGGATGGCATCTTTTGTAGCTTGCTAATTATAAGCATGCAGAACTCAAGTGCTTAAAGTTAAATAATGTCAACAGGGTTGTAATAGATTTTCATGTTGAATACTTTTATTGATTAATTGTTCGTTAAAATCTCTACCCAATTAATCTACTTAATTTATTGGATACTGTAATAGTTCTTATTCCATACTCATAGATTAGTACTTTAAAAATATTCTTTTTGTTCTCGTTGTGGGCTTTCTTCACAAATCACTCATATAGACTTACAGTACTATAACTAAACTAGAAGATACAGAAATTTACCGTGCATTAAAAAAAAAGTAAAAAAAAAAACAAAAACAAGGTCCTACTGTATAGCACAGGAAACTGTATTCAATATCCTGTGATAAACCATAATGGAAAAGAATATGAAAAAGAATATATATATATGTGTGTGTGTGTGTGTGTGTGTGTGTGTGTGTGTATAACCGAATCACTTTGCTGTACAGCAGAAATTAACACATTATAAATCAACTATACTTCAATAAAATTTTTTTAAAGTGAAAAAAAATTTACCTTGCAACATTTTATTAATTGAAAATTGGTTGGCAATGCCCAAAATTATAGTCTTAAAGTTAGCAAGAATCTCACACTTAGTAGTGTGAGTTAATAAGTAACTACCACTCAGAGAGTCACTTATTTTCTGATTGAACATGTAGTTAATCATACCCATTCTCTGTTTGAATGGTTCTTCGAAAAAGAACTTTCAGAACGCTAAAATGACTCCTGTGCTTGACCCCATTGGTCCAAACTCCAGTGTCTGGAGTGACCCAGAATTACTTTAAACCCTTTTCCATGACAGTGGCCTTGAAATATGGCAGATGTCCAGTGTGGCCCATTCCACTCTTCTCCTTCCCATGACACTGTATCTCCACTTTCTTCAGCTCTTCCTCAAGTGCTCTGATGCTTCATCAGTCTTGTCATCCTTTTCTAGACTCCAGGAGCTTTCAGCTCAGCAACAAAGGGAAACGCTAAACACACAAGTATTACTAAGAGTAATGAGGTTCTCATAGTGGAAGGAAAAAGTGCTGCAGGTATAATGATAGAGAGGGAGCTTGGGGAGGGTGCTAACCCAGCCCAGGCCTTAAACTCTCTGTTGGTTGCAGAGGTAGCATGCCCATGAGATGAATGGATTTCACACATAATGCTCCATCCCACACTCCCAGTCCCCTTGCTCTGTTCGAGTTTCTCCCCTTAACATTTTACCTTCTAGGATACTGTGTGATTTATTTGATTATCATTTAACTGCCTCCTTTCGGTAGAATCTAAACTCCACAAGGGCAGGAATTTTTGTCTGTTATATTCAGTTGTGAATCCCTAGCATCTAGAATATGCTGGGCACATAGTAAGCTCAATAAGTACTTATTGAACAATACTTACCCTTAGATATAACTATTCAGAGTTAGCTACCCGTCCATCTAACCATATTAACAACAAATTCATACATTTCCAGGTCACCTACTGGGAGATCTTATAAGTCCTTGACAGATACCTTACAGAAATCCAGATACATTATGTTTAAGACCAGAGGAGGGACTTCCCTGTTGGTCCAGTGGTTAAGACTTCATGGCAGGGGCTGGGGGTTTGTTCCCTCATCAGGGAACTAAGATCCTGCATGCCATGCAGTGCGGCCAAAAAAAAGAAAAGACCAGAGGAAATTGGAGACAGAACATCATCTGATCATCTGGTCTTCGGGAACTCATGCTGGACCCTAGTAATCACTGCTTTCTTTTCTAAGTACTAAAATATTCTCTATGTAACTCGAAAATAAAATCACTGTGCCTATTTACTGATCAGCTGTCATGTGGAAGGCACCCTCCTGAACGCTTCTTACACATTGCCTCATTTCGTCCTCACAGTTATTAGGTACTATCATTATCCTGTTTTATGGATGAGAAAGATGATGTCTAGAGAAGTTAGGTAACTTCTCCTGGGGGACACATACGACAAAAGCAGAACTGGATTTTCAAAAGTCCATGTCTCTGGATACCGCACCGTACAGCCTCTGGCGTGACCGTTGGAACCTTGGGCAAACCTAAGTCTGTAGTTTGGGGATCCTGCCTTAGGAAGAGCTAGAGCTTTAGCCTTTTCCTGATGTAATTTCCTTCAGTGCTCTTAGTGCATTTTTTTTTTCTGAGGCTGCCACGTAAAGTAACATAAAATGCTTTTAGCATTCTCTTAGTGTTTCCACCTCACCAGGGTGTGAGACCCTCTTATCTGTCTACTCCTCACTTTGAGGATGGTTCTTGGTGTGAAGTCAGAAGCACGGTAGAAGTCGAGTCATGCCTTCTTCTGTCGTCGCTCATGTTGTACCATTTCTCACCCCACCATCTACCCCAGTGGTCACCAACCTTTACTTTTTTTTTTTTAATTAATTAATTTATTTATTTTTGACTGTGTTGGGTCTTCGTTGCTGCGTGCGGGCTTTCTCTAGTTGTGGCGAGTTGGGGCTACTCTTCATTGCAGTGTGTGGGCTTCTCATTGTGGTGGCTTCTCTTGTTGCGGAGCACGGGCTTCAGTAGTTGTGGCACGTGGACTCAGTAATTGTGGCTTGTGGGCTCTACAGTGCAGGCTCAGTAGTTGCGTCACACGGGCTTAGTTGCTCCGCGGCATGTGGGATCTTCCCAGACCTGGTCCTGAACCCATGTCCCCTGCATTGGTAGGCGGATTCTTAACCACTGTGCCACCAGGGAAGCCCTCCAACTCCTTTGTACTTGGAAGGTCTTACACATGGTGCTAGGTGGCATTGAAGAGGGGATGCCTGCTTTCTGTGCAGATGGCATCTTGCCATAATAATTGCAGCATAGTTAAAATGGGATGTTTATTATTAAACTTTTTGCTTTGTAAAGATTTTGTTTTTCTCCCTTTGGCTTATAACGGCAAGGGGTTTTGTGATCTAGTGAGGGAATGAAGACATAGAGAGGTTGTCTTCTCATTGGGCCCCTCAGAGGCCTTGGAGTGGGGATAGAAAGCAGCTCAGCCCCCTCTGTAGTAGGGACACAGGAGCTGACATGTCTCCTCTCTTCCTGGGTGGCCCAGCAAGAGTTACCAGAGGATGGCTTTGTCTGGTGATGTTTTACATGGAAATCCAAGGGTCAGCCAACACTCCCAGGGGCCTTCTGAGACCTACCCTGATAGAGGAAAGGGAACATGTGTGGATTCATATCCCTGTTCGGCCCCACGTACCCTGGTTCCACAGGCCAATGGGCTCACTCTGCTTTACACCATGACACACATACAGGCTTTGAAACAACTGAGCATTTTATGGCAATGGGAGGTAGAAGATAAAATCCATTATGACAGCTTTCCTCCCAATAGACGGCAAAGGTCTTCCAAGACTAACAGTAAAGCGACACCAGCAGACTCAAGAAGGAGAATGCTGTAAATGTGCACGAATTAAAAGAAGGAAAAAAGAAGAAAATCTCTAAGGACGGCGTTGTAGATAGATTTATTTTAAAATATGAAACTTCGAGTATTAAACACTCACCAGCCGGGCTTCCCTGGTGGCGCAGTGGTTGGGGGTCCGCCTGCCGATGCGGGGGACGCGGGTTCGTGCCCCGGTCCGGGAGGATCCCACATGCCGCGGAGCGGCTGGGCCCGTGAGCCATGGCCGCTGAGCCTGCGCGTCCGGAGCCTGTGCTCCGCGACCGGAGAGGCCGCGGCGGTGAGAGGTCCGCGTACCGCAAAAAACAAACAAACAAACAAACAAAAAAACCACCTCACCAGCCAATCAAAATGCGTACCAATTTCTCATGTTTTCCCATGCTACCTGCTCCCACTTCTCAGGTGATCCTTCTGCCCTGCACCCTAGCTGATTTCAGCTGGATTTCTTTATTCAGCATGTATTTATAGCATATCTCCTACTAGAGCATACATAGAAACAGTTGATGTCAGGCATACACAGAATGAACTATATTCTGGGGGCCAGACGACCTGAGACCTTTTTGAAAAGGTGAAATGATAATGGGGAGAAAGACTCATGAAGGACATAACATATTAAGGGTTACTTGTGAATTGCTGCTTTCTTTCTTTTAGCAAAATAAAAATAATAGAATGTACCAAATAGAATATTGTCCAATATGTAGCCCCACTTTTGCCATTTCCAATAGTCATTTCCCATATGGCTAAAAGAGAACTGATTTTCTGTCTTACTGTGGGACATAAATCAGAGCAGCCCTAAGTACCTTTAATTGGTTAATTTCTTCAGGCCCATTGGATTACTCTCTCCATCTTGCAAGTTTTTGTGTTCAGAATTTCATGATTAGAAAAGAAAACCATGTTCTGACTATAAATAATAATCAAATGTGTTTTTCTTGTACATTTCGCTCCATCATTTAAGGGGGAAAAAAAGGATATACTATGGGGATGCCCTATCAGTAAGCCTTCTGCTACCTACAAATAACATGTTATGTGTTATTAGATTAGGTTGACCCTTGAACAGTCAAAACTCCACATACTGCCATCTCTGCGTCAAAAACAAATGAATTGATAAATGACTCACCCAAGGGCAGGGAACAGTTTGGATAGAATCAAGACTCAGATCCTAGTTCTTTTGATTCACATACGCTGATCTCTAATTGAACACAAACTTTCCCCCATACTTAGTTAACTTAAAGGTCTGTAAAATGAAAATACAGGTACTATATTTGTTGGAGAAAGCGGACATGTAAGTGGTCCAAACCCTTGTTATTCAAGGGTCAGCGATATGCAGGTGGGCTGCAGGATGAGATTCAGGAAATTTTTAAAAAGGAAATGGTACATTTTAGAAGTCTCCCTGAAGTCTGCCTGACATGTGAGGGTTAAGTAACTTCAGCATTGTCACTCTTGCCTGAGCCTGTGTTAAAAGCAATGACCGCAGTTTCAGATGAGAGAACACAGAGTAAAGAACACAGGAATCTTGAAGTGTTCTTGTCAATTTCAGACTACAAGTGGGATGGGCATGTTTGTTGTTCCTGTTATGTGGATTCTGTACCCAGCTTTGACAGGACAGTGTGGAAGGTGGCCCTGGTATACAGCACGGGGTACTCTATTGAGACATGACCCCCTGGAAAAGCACTCAATACCAATTAGTGCTCAGGATGTAAAAACACTGTCTCTGGCTTTAATCTCTTTATGCCATCAATAGATGTTTGACAAGGTCAGTGCATTGACAGACCACTTAACTTTCTGAAAACCAAGTGTACTTTTAACTAGAAGCTCTGATTGAGATCACTAATTTTCATTCTAAAAATAATAACATGATTAAATGATCTTGTCCTATGGCTAGGAATCTGACAAAAAATCGATTACTAACTCTTTAACAATATTGCCTGTTGATAGAAGGCTAATACCTGTTCCCTAATTTACAAATACCAGTGTGCAGATTAGGAAGCCAAATGATTTCCTAATGGTTTCTGTGTTAATGGGTATGTGCTTAACTTCAGTGGAGTAAATAAATGTTGATATTTTAAGAATTTGTTTTTAAGATAACTCTGGTAATTTATTTTGATAAAGCAAAGACATTTGTTCGACCAGCCGTATTCAAGTGTAAGACTTTAATTTTTTAAATAGTCTTCTAATTTTTTTTAGTATATTGGCCATTTACTATTCATTCAACAAACATCTTCAAGCGCTTACTATGTTGTACCAGTACTCCGCTAGGAAGTGGTCATAAATGAGAAATACCATATCCACTGTAAAATCTACTAATACAAGTAAATGATACTCATTAACATTTTTCTCATTTTTTTTCTTTTCATTTCAGTATGGTATTTATTACTAGAGTAAAATCATAAAGTTAATGTGAAGGGGAGTGGGGAGAAACCGCTTAATGGGTACAGTGTTTTACTTTGGGATGATAGAAGTGTTTTGGAACTAGATAGACGTGATTATGACTCACAACACTGTGAATGTACTAAATGCCACTAAACTGTACACTTTAAAAATGGTTGGTTTTCTGTTGCATGACATTCACCTCAATTTTTTTAAATATACTTTGCAGTTTTTTCCTCTTGATACATTTATTTGACTTTGTATTCTATATTAGAGTTGGAAGGTATTTGAGAAGCCTGGCTCTGTCCCTTTCAGGCATTGTTTGGTATCTTTCACTAGAATTCTGAAGATTTTTCTTATAGGTCTTAAACATGTCTTGTTAATGTTATTCCTCATTTATTTTTCTTGATATTGTGGGTGGGATTTTTTTCGTATTTTTAAAGTGTTTATTGCTGCTGCACAGAAGAGCTATTGAGCTTTGACTGTTCATAGCCAACCACTTTTAAAATCTCCCTTTTTAATAACAGTAACAGTGGAATCTTTCGGATTTTTCTAGGTATATGATCAAAAAAATCTGCTGAGATCAAAAAAACACTGAGATGATCACAGTTTTACGTAATTTCCCTAGTGATACAATACTTCAAAGAGGCCCTAATATTAAATATTAAACGATTTTTGCATTCCTGGGACAAATCCCACTAAGTTCCCACTAATTCTTATAACATTTTATTGAATCATATTTACTAATAATCTTTTGAGGATTTTACATTTATTTTCATAAGGAGATTGATTTAGTCTCTTATGTGAGGTTTTTATATTAATTTAATAAAATAAATCATATAGCTTCCCATTACCTTCTACTCTGGAAGAGAAAATAAGTGGGAATTAGTTCTTCCTTGAAAGTTTGAAATACTTCACTGTAAAACTATTCGGCTTAAATCCTTATTTGAAGATAATTTTTAATTTAATCTGCATTCTCAGATTTATAGGCCTAATTTCATTTTTCTTTATGTCTTATGTCAGTTTTTTTCCAGAAAGTTGCCAAGTTCATCAAAATTTTTCATTTATTAGTATTGTGTTCTATATTAATGTTAACCTCAATACTTTCTTATGATTATAAGTGCTTTCATATGTTTTATCCCCTTCATATATCAAATTATTTTATGTTTATTTGAGCTTTCTTTTTTTTTTTTTTTTGCCATACGCGGGCCTCTCACTGCTGTGGCCTCTCCTGTTGCACGGCACAGGCTCCAGACGCACAGGCTCAGTGGCCATGGCTCACGGGCCCAGCCGCTTGGAGGCATGTGGGATCTTCCCGGACCGGGACACGAACCCGTGCCCCCTGCATCGGCAGGCAGACTCTCAACCACTGTGCCACCAGGGAAGCCCGAGCTTTCTTTTTATTGAACAGATTTTTAAGTGACTTTCCATTATTGTTTTGGGTAATATGTTTTACTTTTGTTTCTAAGAAATTTTATTTTGGCTTTATAAATTCTGACTTTTTGCTTTATAAATATTTCATTGGTTTTCTCTCTTTGTTATTTTCTTTTTCTGCTATGCCTCTTTGATTTTAAATTGTCAATTGCTTAGCACATTGGTTTTTTTTAAAAAAATAATGAAAGTTATTAGTGTATGAATTTACCTCTAAGAATATCTTTGGGAGCATCCCATAATTTTGTTTTGCAGTATTTTTATATTATTTTCCTGTAAATATGAAGAGTTATTTATAGTTGATTTTTATAGTGATTTTTTTTTTTTATTCCAAGAGTTCTAGGAGATTTTAATGTCTACCCTGTTTTAATTCATAGCTTAAGTGTTTTGATAACTTGTAGCTAAAGAGTCTGGGCTATAAAACAACTGCTTTTTGGAATTTTTTGAAGCTCTTTTGTAGCTCAGTATATAACCACTTCAGTAGCTATTTCATGTGTGCTTGAAAACTTGGGGTTTCCTCATAATAGTCTAAGTTCATGATATCTTTCAGTTTGTCCTTATTTAATTTTATTTTCAAGTTCTCTATCTCTCTTATATAGTTGGGATCTTGTTTTGGTATCCTTTGTCTCTTAGGAAAAATAGGGCTGGGCTAAAGATGTCCAACCATAATAATTCTATTTTTTTCCTTTTTCTTAGCATACCTTATTTTGATGCTCTATTTTTATTAATTAATATATTAATATATTAATAAATTTTATATTTATAAAAATTAATAAATATATTTATTAATTAATATATTTATTAATGCCCTATTTTTTCCTCATTCTGTGTTGTACTCTCCAATTCATTTTTTTTTTTTTGCTATGAACTGTTCTTTAGTTGAAAATAATATCACCACTATTTGCTGTCATTATGTTTGCATTCTTATGATATACTTTTTTTTTTTTTTTTTTTGCGGTACACGGGCCTCTCACTATTGTGGCCTCTCCCGTTGCGGAGCACAGGCTCCAGACGCGCAGGCTCAGTGGCCATGGCTTATGGGCCCAGCCGCTCCGCGGCATGTGGGATCCTCCTGGACCGGGGCACGAACCCGCATCCCCTGCATCGGCAGGCGGACTCTCAACCACTGCGCCACCAGGGAAGCCCTATGATATACTTTTATACACCTTTCCTTTTTTATTATTATTATTTTTTTTTCTCAGTGTATAAACGTCTAAGCGGTGGTGACAGTAATTCTGAGGGATAAAACTGGATGTGAGCAGCAGAGCAACAGGTGAACCAATTGGCTGAGCCCACTGGGGAGATCAGGAGTGGGGACCCAGGAGGGATGAGACCCGTCTCCAGCTCTGGCGATCAGGAGCAGAGTGTAGCCTCAAAAGGGGAAGTGGGGACTTCCCTGGCGGTCCAGGGGTTAAGACTCTGCACTTCCAATGCAGGGGGCACTGGTTCAATCCCTGGTTGGGGAACTAAGATCCCACATGCCGGTGACTGTGGTGCAAAAAACAACAACAACAAAAAAGCCATGCAGGCATGATCATTCCTAAAAAAAATAGCACTTGTAAAAAAAAAAAATGGAAGAAAGAAAGAAAAGAAAAGAAAAGAAGGGGGAAGAGTTGGGTGGGCATAAGACTTGCTGAGGAGAGAACTGGCTGACACGCTCCTGACCTCAGGTGACCCTGGCCTCAGGTGAGGCTGGTGCCACAGTCAGTGGATGGAGCTTCACATAGACTTGCGATAATCCCTGGATTCAAGCTTAGATCCTCGCCCAGTGCTTTGGTAGCACTGATGGGACACCTAATTTCTTTGTACCTCAATTTTTGTCTATATCAAAAATAGTAAGACTTATTTAAAAATATTTCTGTAGCAGTATTCAAGAGTGTGCGTGTGATAAACAATGTCTAAATGTTTGAGGACCTTTCGAGTGCTTGCAGACAGACAAGGGTACTGTGACTTCAAAACAGTATTATTTTAGCGTGAAGGTTCCGCCTTCAATGTGTCTGATGAAGAGTTAAACTATTTTTGAAAACAGGATATGTGCAGCTTCATCTCCTCCATAGTGAAATGACATTTCCCACTGATTGGATCGAGCCTTTTCTCCTTAAGCTTGGCTGGCTTCTTCCAGCGCTGTGTGCGTGGCATGGTAATTAGGGGCTTAGGTTCTCAGTGGCAGGATGCTCCTGGCTATTTCTTGAGCTATACTTTACCCACAGCTCCGTTCCTCACACTGCGCTGGCAGAGCGTGTGGTGTGTATTTTTAAGCGGTAAGATTTGAGGAAATCAGTTCCATGGAAAAAGGAACGTGATCGACAAGCCTTGTAGAGAAGGAGAATCAGCTGGGGTTGCTCGCTTTTAATTGAAGTCTAGTTGGAGGTTCAATGAGGTGAGGCTGTTATGACAGATTTCAAAATGTAATGATAGGAAGAGGGGGTGGGTTCATCAGAGTCGGAGTAAATACAGAGCAACAGCTCAGCAACCCAGCGTGAAGCAACAGCTACGAACCCTCACAAAATGCAGAGTAATTAAAATTGGCGTTGCACAGCCCTCCTCAGTGGGTACCTTTCCAAGGAAAGCAGTGACTTTATTGTGGAAAAATATAAACACAAATTTGGAGATGTAAATTACATGCATGTTTTAATCCTGTTCATAAACACTGAAAGTTTTTAAAATGTAAATATAATCAAAGTGCACAACTGCAGCTGAAACCAGATTTGAGAAGGATCTTGAGAAAGAAAGAAGGTGAAAGGCCCTGCAGTCTCCCCGACCCTCACACCCTGCCCATCCCAACCCCACCTTTGTGGATTCGGAAAAGAAGAGATAGAATTCTGCCCTCCAGTTTCTGAGGACACAAATCCTTGTCTTTCATTTGTCGACATCACAGAAGAGATGGTTAGTGTTAACCCTTTCTCTCCATTTCCTCTCCTGCCTTAACCCTTTTGGTCTATGCGTGTGATGTTTGAGGTTCATGAGTACGGTCCACAGTGACTAAGCATTGGATAATTTGCAGCATGGGAGTGAAGGAGGAAATTTATCCAAACACTCTCCAGATTCTTCTATTTCCATACTTTAAGCACGAGAGTGACCTCAAGTAGATCCAGTTCTAAAGGTTGAGCTTGGAGAAATAGCATTAGATAGTAGAAAACTGACTGCAGTGGTGTTGAAGAAATGTGTGTGGGTTCTACCTTGACTGTCCTTTGCTGCCAAAATGATTTTGGACAAGAATCTTCACTTCACTGGGCCACAGTCTCTCCATCTAAGCTGTAAGATTCCTTCCATTTCAACCTTTCTGTAATATTATGCCTCATGGATCCACTCCAATCTAAATGGGGCCTGGGAAATTCAACCCCAATGTGGTACCCTTCCCCAGGTGGCCCCAGGAGTCAGAAATGTTCCAGACGAGGGCCAAGATTTTCCTCTGCCAAAGCTCCTCCACTCTGTAATTTAAAGCCAGGACTCCCTGAGACTTTTGTAGGAAGTCTTTTGTCCTGGCCTCAGTTCTGCACCTGCTCAGCTGGGCAAGGGGCCTTCCCAGGAGGGAATGACCTGATGTCTGGCCAGACCATCAAAGTTCCCGGTTGGAGTTGCCATCGAGATGACCCAGTGTAATAATTCTGCATATTTCATCTACATTGATGAGGGAAATATTCAGCAGAGCTTTTATATTCTGTTCCTCTCTCAGTGTGTTCCCTCTTCAGAGTAGGGTAGTGGAAATTTATAGGATTATGGGGAGAGATACTAAGGGCCACCTGTCATTGAGATAAATCATTTCAAATGAAATTATAGTGTGGTATTCAGGGGAAGCTTAGTTTCAAGGAACGAAACACATCAAGAGTCTTTGTAGTAAGTTGTGTACCTGGGTGAGTCCACCAGGAGAGCATGAAGTCAAGTTTTCCTTGATTGATTGTTTTAAGGTGGAAAATAAAAAGTACATTGAGAATTTAGCATCTGCTCTCCCAGTATATTACATGGTAGGAAAGGGTTGGGATTTGGAAGCAGGGTAAGAGAAATGGTTGTGGGTTTGAAGATTCGTTTTCCAGTTCGACCACTGATTCCCACCTGAGCTCTGAAGGAGGTCAGTTCAAAGGACCCTTGAGCCCTGGCCTGGCTGAGGCTTCACCACATAGCCTTTGTGATGGTTGCCTCTGGCTGCTCTGAAAAGGAAACAGGGTTTGGGCTGGTTCCAAAAAGAGCTCTCTGATCTAATTTGATTGGAGTAGCAGAGCGGTGAAATTTCCAGAGCAGTCCCAGGAAAAGGCATTGGGAACAGAAGTTGGGGGTGTATGAGATGTATGTTGCCAAACTGGAACTTTTGGGAAAACAGGAGAAGGGATGAATATAGGAAAGAGGAATGAAATATTAGTAAAAAGCTTTGGGTCTTCTAATCTTATCACGATATTTAACACTGTTTTTCTTGTTTTATAAGGATAGACATATATGTTATGTTCATGCACTGTTAGCAACAGTAGTTGTGCTTTGCACATTTCATTATTGATTTTCTTAATGATGAGACTAGAAAGGAGTAATTTATACAAAGACAATTACCTGTTTTAACTAAAACATCAAATAATCCATAAGGAAATAAACTTCACCTAAAAGTTCTCAAACTGTTGGATTAAAGTCCTAAATATAAAAACCCAAACTATAAAACTCTTAAAAGAACACGTGAGTACATCTTTATAACCTTGGATTTGGCAATGACTTCGTAGACGTGACACCAAGAGCAAAGCAATAAAGAGAAAACTAGGTAAATTGGACTTCATCAGATTAAAAATTTTGTGCATCCGTGAATACTATCAAGGGGGTGAGAATACATTCCAAAGAATGGGTAAAAATATGTGCAGATCATGTATCTGATAAGGTCCTAGTATCCAAAATATATAAAGAACTCTTACAAAACAATAAAAAGTTAACAAACCCAATTTAAAAGTGGGCAAAAGACATTTCTCCAGAGAAGATACACAAATGGCCAAAATGCACATGAAAAGATGCTCAACATCATTAGTCCTTAGGAAGATGCAGGTTAAAGTCTCAACACGGTACCATTTTACACCCATTAGGATGCCTAGTATACAAAACACAACAAAACCAGAAAATAACAAGTGTTGGCTAAGATGTGGAGAAAGTAGAACCTTCATACATTGCTCGTAGGAATATGAAGTGGTACAGCCAGTGTGGAAAACAACTTGGCAGCTCCTCAAAAGGCTAAGCATAGAATTGCCGTATGACCCACCAATTCAACTTGTAGTTCTGTACCCAAAGAACGTGGGTATTCAAACAAAAACTTGTGTACAGGTGTTTATAGAAGTGCTATCACAACGGCCAAAGTGGAAAAACCAAGATGTCCATCAACCGGATAAACAAAACGTGGTCTTGTCCATACAATAGAATGTTACTCAGCCACAAAAAGGAATAAAGTAGACATAGGTTACGACATGGATGAACCTTGAAAACATTATCCTCAGTGAAACCAGCCAGACACAAAAGGCCACATGTTATATGATTCATTTATATGAAATATTTAGAATAGAAAAATCCGTAGTAACAGAAAGTAGATTAGTGGTTACCAGGAGCTGGGGAGAGGGAGGAATGGCGACTTCCTGCTTAAGGGGCATGGGGTCTCCGTTCAGGGTGACGAAAACGTTCCTGAACTAGATAGTGGTGACGTTGTGAATGTATTTAAGGCCAGGAAATTATACACTTTAAAATGGTTAAAATAGTAAAGATTATGTTATGTGTGTTTTACCATTTCCAGACTCTATAAACATCATAGAAACGCTGGTAATTTGACAAACAGATGAGCTCAGGTTTGCTGAGGAGATGCATATATTTGAAGTACAGCCTTTGGGACTGGGGAAAGCTTCTGGAAGAGAAAATGTACATGACTGAGGATGAGTCCTGTTTCCTGGCCCAGACTCGCTGTTCTGTGGCCTGGGGCGAGTCATGTAAACTCTCTGGGCCTCAGCTGGGAGCCTTGGACAAACCTTCTATTTCTGGGTGGGAAAAATGTCAATCACTTGTGGGACGTTTTCAAGCCTCACACACTTGCATTCACCTTGGCCTCTTACCCAGTGTGAAGGGTGGAATATTCCTGATGGAATGCTCTACTACCAGGAAGAGCGGGTGGGGGACACACACAGGGGTCTGGGAGTGCGAAAGTACACTTTCTGGTAGCGCCTTTGTAATACTGAGAAGTCCTGGAGCTGGTGGTGATAGCACTTACATTCCTGGGAAGGGCAGGAGGTAGATTCATTCATTCCTTCCTATGCCGCCCACTGGCAGATATCCACACTGAAAGACACAGAGCCCCTGAGTGGGTGGAGTGTCTGTCCTAGAGGGAGGAGAGATCATTCCAGAGTCCGTCTGTGAACTGCAGTTGTGGTGAGTGTGCTGAAGAAACAGTAAATGCTGCGTGGATGCGTATTCCAGGGCTAGGGATGCTCTGAGGGTCATGGTTGACCTGCCTCTGAAGGATGACTTGGAATGAACCAGGAAAACCAGGAAGGTGCAGACCAGCATTCCCGGGGGAGAGAGAACCGTGAGGGGGAAGGAAAGCAGAGTGGGCTTGGGGAAGACATCGCGAAGAAAGCTTCATGCTGGAGGTCATGCTGAGTCGTGGTCAATGTCACTGAATTAAAAGACCAGGGAAGTATTTTGCTGAGACCACAGTAGGCACTTTTACCAGCAAATGCTGCTTTCTCGTCCCCACAAAACTACCTCCTGTACTCTGGGAGTACGTTACCAGCAGTAACCACACAGCATCTCTGAAACTGAAAATGGTCCCCAGAGTTGGCTGTGACCTGAAGCCACCGTTCCTCGGAGCCTATACCATCTCCCCAGCACAGGGCAGTGTGGGTTACAGAACCAGTGGCTCTGGAGTGTGACACCCAGCCTACCCTGAGAGTGCTGGGAGAATGTGTCTCCTTTTGGTCTTTTGGGTTTTGGCCCATCACCCAGTAAATCTAGGCTCTGAGGATGGTAGAACTACCAAGAGTTTCACTTGTATTCGGCAGGACCATTGCATGTATTTGGTGGGTGGACCGGATCCATCTTTGTGGTGTAGGCCACATTTGCTTCCACACTTTGATGGAACCCAAGGTGAATGGAGCTCGTACCTGCCAGTCATGTGCTGTACTCCTAGGAGCCTTCCCTGCTTAGAGTTGACGTGGTTGGAGGGCCCAGCGCTGCAACTCTGGGGTGTGTGCGATGCTCCCGGCCGCCCTGTCCACAGTGCAGCAGTGGGGAAGGGAGGATGGTCACAGCCTTGATTGGAGTTGTCCCATTAAGGAAGGGAGCTCATCTGTAAGTCCTACTTCAGGCAAGGCCCCCTGTCCAAACTCTATTAAATTTGGAGGCTTATGGGTCATTTCTTCTCTGTAACCATGAGTCTGTTCTATCTGGCTTAATGTTTTTTCCCTTTGCTTGCAGGAGAGTAGATCTGGAGAAACCAACAGCTGTGTTGAAGAAATAATTCGGGTAAGGATATTCTTTTACGAATCTTACCAACTGGTTGACATAGATTCCAAATAGAAGGAGGTGCAGCTGCAGTGTCAAAGTGAGCCCATTGTTCATGTGTTGTCTGATCTTTACCCTTTCTGAGGGTAATCACCTAAGTTGCCTAAATAACAGTACTTTACAAAACAACTTCTAAAGCTTCTTTTAGAAACCTAGGAGCTACACCTTAATCTGGTGCCTTTGCACAGGCTGGGGTGACACTGTATGAAAGGGATCAGCTGGAAGACAGAACAACAGAGTTGAGATGAAAAATATGATTGTGTTCACATTTGGATGCCCCCATTTGTCACCCTACTATTTAAAAGCATCTTTCAATAGTCTGTGCTTTCCAGTCAGGCAGGGGTTGCCTGGTTATTCTTCTCCCAAACTTAATTAGAATCAGAAGCACTCTGACAAAGA
This sequence comes from Stenella coeruleoalba, assembly GCF_951394435.1. NCBI lineage: Eukaryota > Metazoa > Chordata > Mammalia > Artiodactyla > Delphinidae > Stenella > Stenella coeruleoalba. Next base: position 7,371,901 of record NC_137159.1, read on the forward strand.
GGTGATGCTCCGTGTTGAAAATTTATTTCTATGTTGTTATGCGTGTTATTATTTTGCCTGTTAGTCTCTGTAGGCCTGTCCTTTTCATCATCATCATCTCACGCGCACAGCCTCTGTGAACTAGTTTCATGCGCAGATGCACTTAGGCTGGGCTGTTCTGCCGTATTAGTGATCTCCTGAGTACTCAGAACTCATAATCAGGATGTCCTCTTCAACCTGTATTTTGTCTTCAATCATATTTTTCATCGGAATAACCTAATAATTTATAGCGCTCAGAAAGCTGATATTACACTGGGCGAAACACCAAGGCAAATCAGACCAGATGGTGTGGCAATTCTCTATAAAGAAAAAGAAAAACTTTGTTTTAATATGTTTGTAACTTTTGGGCATCCTACACACTTTTTCTTGAATGGCTAGTGAATTACAGTAATATGGTTATGTGGTTTAAAATTTTACATTAACCAATCAAATTGTTTTCAGCGGTAGGATTTTTATTTCTTCCTGGAAAGCATTATTTCATAAATAAATGTTTTCACTCTCGAATTGATTAAAATAACTCATTGAAGTTTGATTTGATGAATTCATAATGATTTTTGTTTTTCTGGGAGAGATTTATATAGAAAGCAGTTGTCAAAGTGTGGTAGCTTCATTTCTGGCATTTAATTATACGTTGTATAAAATACGTGTTGTATTTTACATCTAAATTATCTCTATCTTGGGGCCTTGTTTCAGGTTAAACACAGATAGTGTAAAATGCAGATGTACTTTTCCTATTTTTCTCTTTTAACATACTTTCATGTTTGGGGTCCCAATATTCAGTGTTCAAGCCATCTTCCTTTGATTGGTTATGGTGTTTATATCTGCAAAATGATAATACCACAACACACCAATCCCCTCTTTGGTTTCTCTGTTTATGTTTAAAAAATCCTACCCCTTCTCATCCTTTCTTATCTTTTCTGAGGATATGGAAGAACTCTGTTGTTTGACCTTTCTGTCCTATATTCTAAGCAGGGCTTGAAGTTTACAAAGAGCTTGAGTGTTTCTCATACCATAACGATATACTTTAGAGAAGCAGTCCACAACCATAACGATATACTTTAGAGAAGCAGTCCACAACCTTTTCGGCACCAGGGACTGGTTTTGTGGAAGACATTTTTCCACGGGGGAGGGGGGGATGGTTTGGGGATGATTCAAGCGCATTACATTTATTGTGCACTTTATTTCTATTATTATTACATAGTAATATATAATGAAATAATTATACAACTCACCGTAATGCTGACAGGAGGCGGAGCTCAGGCGGTAACGCGAGCGATGGGGAGCGGCTGTAAATACAGATCAAGCTTCGTTTGCTCACCGCCGCTCACCTCCTGCTGTGCGGCCCCGTTCCTAACAGGCCACGGACCGGTAGTGGTCTGTGGCCCGAGGTATGGGGACCCCTGCTTTAGACAGTGCAAAATTCACTTCAAATAAAACTGAACGCTGGGGCTTCTCTGGTGGCGCAGTGGTTGAGAGTCCGCCTGCCGATGCAGGGTACACGGGTTTGTGCCCCGGTCCGGGAAGATCTCTTCCACGTGCCGTGGAGCGGCTGGGCCCGTGAGCCGTGGCCGCTGAGCCTGCGCGTCCGGAGCCTGTGCTCCGCAACAGTGAGAGGCCCGCGTACCGCAAAAAAAACCCCAAAAAACTGAATGCTGTAGTCAAGAGTTTAAAGCATTATTTATTTATTTTTTTAAGAAAGCTGATGAGAGCCAGGCACCCCGGCCCCACTCTCCTACCTTCCCACGATACTGACCCCGAATCCATCACACCACGGGTGCTGCCCCTACCTGCCTTGAATCAGGCGTGGAACAAGAGGAAAAGCCTGGACCAATGAGAGAATTGATTTATGTGTACGCGCAGGGTCAAGGGTAGGGGGATGCTTCCTTCATCGGAAGACAGCTGAGCTCTGAGCTCCACACTTCCCAGAGCTTGTGAGGAGTGTTCCAAAGAGGAGATGGTATAGACTGGGAAGTGATGGTGGTGCTGGTGCTGTCATGTGAGCATCTTTCTTTCCCCTCACCTGGCAGTCTAAGGTGTTAGTAGTGCTCTAACTTCAGGAGCTCCTAGAGGATCATGTCTGTGTTCCCAGTTTTGCCTGGAATGTTTTTCTGGCTGTCACCTGCCTCTCACACCAGGCAGCCCCAGGATCGTCTTCCCCTCTTATCCTAAGCATCTCCTCTCCTGCAAACACAAGCGCAGGGCGCCTTCTCAGTTACAGCCTGTTGGATTTGTTGTGTATCTGTCACACATCAGTATTCTTCCCACACGGTGGCCCTAATGTTTGGAATTTAGAATTCACGATTTTGTGGAATGAATAAATAAATGAGTGAGTGAGTAAAAGAATCCTCCAAAGGAGAGTGATGAGTACCGTTGTGATGGCTCAGAGATTCCCTTTGCTGTAAATCACAGACAAGATGTACTGGCCTTTTTAATGCTCGGTTCCTGTGAATCATCTTTGTGGAGCCCAATTTTCCTTACCAGCATCCCTCCCCTTGGAATCAGCTCAGGTAAACCTGATGTCGTCAAGGTCACCAGAGGTGCTTACTACTTGCAGTCATCTCGTTGTAAAAAGGCTCTCTCTTGTTGTGGAGGAAAATCAGGGTCATGAAAAATACCTTAAAATTATGAACATGGAGGTGGTCATTGGACAAGTGTTTGCATGCCCTTTCCATGTGGGAGGTACTGGAAACAGCGGTGGGTCAGAGAGACATGACCCCTGGCCCTTTGGGAACCGACAATGTGCTGGAAGAGATAGATACTAAGTTTTTTTTTTTAATCTCATAAATAAATGTATAGTGTGAATTGTGGTAAATACTCAGGGTTTTATGAGCGCTTACTCTAGGGTGTATTACCGAATTTGGGGTCAAGAACTACTTCCCTGAGGAAGCGGCCCTTGAACTGAGCTGGAGGGTGAGTAGGAAAGCAACCTAAGGAAAATGGTGAAGCTTCCAAGCAGAGGGAGTGAAGAGCTCAGCTGGTTAGAGACCCGGGAGGGAGAGAGAAGGCCCGCGTGGCTGGAGAGCAGGTGGGAAAAGCCAGGCAGGAGCGGCCAGCCGTGCTGTGCTTTCTCAGCCACATTCGAGAGCTTCTAAGCACAGGGGAACCGGCGAAGGATTGGGGCTGGGAGCGATGTGATCAGATTGTAGACGCACCGCTCTGGCTGCTGTGAGGAGTGGCTTGAGGGGAAAATGGAAGAGGAATGTGGGGCTGATGCAGGCTCCAAGCGAGGGACGCTTGGTGGAGACACGGGAAGATTGAGGGAGATGCTGTGTTGGGTTGGGGAGAAGAGGACATCCTCTGTTAATTTTTAGACGTGCTGAGTTTGAGGTGCCTTTGTGATGTTCAAGTAGACGAGGAGAATGTAGAGGAACTCAGAACGGAGGTCTGAGCTGCAGGCCAGCATTTTGGATGAATTAGCACATTGGCAGTAAAACCACAGAAATGGGTACATTTGCCTGGAGAGAGACTTGAGGCCGAGAAGCAATGAGGGCCTGAATTCCACCATTTCAGGGGCAGGGAAGGGAGGAAGAGCCACTGGCAAACGAACATGAGAGGGAGTGACTAGAGAAAACTGGGACCGTGGAAAGCCACAGAAGTCAAGGAAAGAGAGTTTCCATCCAACAGGGTGCAGAATTTCTGAGAGGACACGAAAAGATGAGGATCGAAAGCCACCCAACGGATTGGACAACAAAAAGGTCGTTGGTGACCTCATGGAGAGCTGTTTCTGTGGAGGAGAGGGGGCAGGGTCCAGACTGGAGAAAACTGAGAGGATGGAGTCCCTGAGTTTAGAGACCTCTTGTGAGGAAAGGCAGTGGTTTCCGTTCCATTTATTTCCATTCCATTTATTTCCTACACAGTCACGACCACCAATGAGGATAGGCTAACGTTTATTGAGCACTTACTATATCTGGGACACTCTTCCAAGCTTCTTGCATGTGTTTTCTCATTGGACCATCACAACTGCCTTCTGTGTAGCTGGGAACTATTATCATCCCCATTTTACAGAGGAAGAAACTGAGGCGAGGGGAGGTTAAACACAGCTCGCCAAGGGAACAGCTACCACATGGTAGAGCTGGGATTTTAACCAGCACCACCATCTGGGACCAGCACCCCCTCTCTCTTACCTGCTGTGCTGTCTTATTAAAGGAAGAACCCCCCCCCCCCACCCCAGCTCATTCATGAAACCACTCAGGCATTTTGCTGTGAAAGGGAGGTTTCCCGTTCCCATGTGTGTATGATCTGAAAGTGCCCGATCACGCGTGTGTGCACTTGAACTTAATGGAGGTTTTATGGCCAACGTCAGCAATCTCACCTTTGAACTTCTTTTTCCTCCCCCCTCTCTTATTTTTGCTGAGGTGACTGTTTTCAAGTCATTTGAATATTACATTATGTTCTCCAGTATAATTATTTTTTATCGTCACTCAGAGAATTTCAATCCTGGGACCTAGTAAATCTGTGTATTACTGCAAAATTCATTTAGGAGATGGGCACTAAGGGCTGGGAGCCCTTATTGCTGACATATGTTTGTAACAGACAGTTTTCTGTTACACTGTATTTCATCCCTAAAGGCTCCAGTGCTGTAATACTTAGGTGCTTTCCCTAGCATTACCCATTAACGTAGAATGGCATTAACATTTGTTCAGCAAATAAAATCCATTTACAACTTAATGGGGGTGTGCAGGGCTGGAATCTAGAATGCACAGATTTTATGCCGCACAGCTCTAGATGGTGTTTATTGCTGAGCATTCCTCATAACGTAGGGAGCCTTTGTCATAAGAGACCAGTATTTTGAGATCTGGTTTGGATTTAAAGGATGAATTTAGAGACAATCTCAGTGCAACATCTGAGCAGATTATCTTCTTGGCTTTCATCTTTAGTCACTAATTTAATTCCAATTTCCTGTGAAATAGTCATGGCGAATGTTTACGTAGAGTTGCCTTTCTGTTGATATGAAAGGAGTAACTGGGACTTGTTTAAATTCTGGAGACCCAAACCAATTTCCTGACACTATAATTGAACGGATTTCCAGCAGACAGAGGGAACTCCTTTTCCTTGGTTTTCTAGAAACTAAGGAGCCTCCTAGGCAAGATTTCCAGTTGTGATGCTGGGAGATCTGTGAGTGAGGAGAGAGTTGAGATTACCATCACATGGGACGCACGTCGTCATGGCCCCCTCACGTGTTCAGACCCTGGATGGTGAGACAAGAGAAACCTTGTGCTTAAATGTCTACAGGCTCCGTAACCCACATGAAAATATATTAGCCACTCGGAGAAAATAGAGAACAAAGGGACAACTTGTTTTAAGTGACCTGTTTGGGTCGTTTGCAGAGCTGGACCTAGGTCAAATCTCCCGTTTCAGACCAGACAGGCGTTTCCTGCCTCATGTTGTGTTTTTTTTTTATTTTATAAATTATCTCATTTGTTTCAAGTAGTAAAGATTTTATTCATGGCAAAATGAAGCCCACAAATGGCAAAATCAATCCGGGTATAAATGTAGAGGAGCCCGTTTATATATCCCATGACTTGTCATAATAAAATCGAATCAAAGCAAAAGTAAACCTGGTGGAGGTCTAGAGAAATTCACCAAGCAAAAGCTACATGTTTTATCCAAGATAAATGAGTTTCACTGGGTAGTGTTTTGTTTTGATTTTTCTTTTTGCAGTTGGCCACTTGGACGGATAGAGACAGCAGGAACACAATTTATATCTTATTTTACATCTGTAGGTGCATTTTTACTAGATGTTATTATATTTGTCCTTTTGGCTGAAACCAAAAGCCCTACTTAAATGACTCCATTTCTCTTCCAGGGGCATCCTGGTGCCTGTAAGGGGTGTGCAGCAGCCTGCCGCTTGTTTCAGGGCCATTTGGCTACACTTTGTAGGCTTTGTGATGACTCTGGAGGTGTCCAGTTTGTAACAGAGGTGGGGCGAGAATACTCTAATTCAGAATCTATTCCGAGCCCAGAGGCTTTGGGGTGATGGCCACAGGGACCGTGGAGGTCTGGAAGCTCCCATTGGGAGTGAATGGCTTTGCCTTTCTGTTTTTACCTGTCTCCTTCTGATGCACACGGTTAGACATCACAGAGGCATTTACAGAACCGGGGGTGTGGAAGACCGAGGGGATGTTAGCAGCCCAAGCAGCATGTCTTCTGTGGGAATAGACTCTCTGCCCTCATAGTCAAGGGTGAGTTCTGATACCGCAGTCAATATCTTTGCCTGGGTGTTTGTCATTATCTTACTGTGAAGGTGCCGACTGGAAGACAGGAGGAGGTGCACACACAGTGTTAACAACAGCTGGATGCCACAGGCCGTCACGGAGCTCACGGTGCCGTGTACCTCCTGCTGTGCCCAGGCTGGGACAAGGGAAGCATGTCAGTAGCCAGACTGCACCATGGGCGGGGTTTCCAGCAAGGTCAAAGGCACACCTTCCCCATTTCTCGTGAAGAAACTTGGAGAACTTCAGCGCTACATTAGAGGACTGAGGCATTAAATATACTTGATTTTTAAAGTTGTCTGTTGCTCTAGCCTTGCAAGGTACATCCACCGAGCAAAGAGATAGTGAGACTGGGCTCAAGACAGAGGCAGATTCTTGGAAGTCCTCTGCAGAGCCACACGTGCTCTGGCCCCATCTCTCACCCCTGCCCACCTCTCACTCTGTACATGGCTTCTGCAGGAGCGGCACCACAGCTCTCTCCCTCACCTCCGGGCTTCACGCATGCTCTTCTCTAACCCCAGAGCACGCTCTGTCTACGCCTGACCCCGAACACCTGACTGTTTCTTGCTTATCTTCCAAGCCTCACTTAAGATGTCACTCCCTCCAGGAAGCCTTCCTGATTGCCAGAGTCTGAGTTAGATGCTCTTGTTCTATATTCCCCAAGTACCCTTTACTTTTATCATAGCACTTATTGTACTGAGTTGTAATTGTCTTTCTTAAGCCCCATTAGGCTCTTACCATCCATCTCCAGGGGCTATCAAACTGCCTGGCATGTAATGGGTGTTTAATTAATGCTGAATAAATGGATGAGGAATAATGAATGAATGCCTTTGACCTTTTGCTCAGTGTCTGTTTTTCCTCTCCACCCTGTTGTCCTTCCAGTCCTCCAACAAAAAAAAGATTGAGGTGCTGTCCCCCTGAAACATAAGCTCTCCAAGGACGGCCGAGATTGTTGGGTTACCTGGGAGCATTAGAACATTCTACATTTCACACAAATTCAAGAGAGATGAGAGTTCAACTAATAACTCCTGAGGGTTGGAAGTGAAAAGGCATCCCCAGCTACTGCTGGTATCCATGCCAGAAAAGCTCAGACCTTTTGTGTCTGCCACTTGTAGTCTGATTATCTTTCATGAAACTGAGTTTTCCATTTTGATAGCTAATGAATGTAATGTACAAGTTGAAGAAATCAAGATAATAAATTTGCAGGGATAATTTGGTTAATTACCATATTGCTGCTGGTGTAATCGAGGGAGGGAAGTCAAAGCTATTTCCACTGCTAATATGCTCCGTGTAAAGCAGTTCTTGGAACAATTACCCAAAGTTATCAACTCAAGACATACATTTTAAAATTGTACTTATTACCATGAAAACCACACACGGTGTTCTCTTTTTTCAAATGGAGGGTTGTGAAATTACACAGATTTGCTGCAAATTACTATTGTACACATGCAGGAAAGTTAAAAATAATTGCTAAGATCGAAAATGATAATTTGAGGATTGACAAGATACAGGCCTTGAAAAATTAGAACCTCTATCTATATATTAATGATATCTTTTAAGTAAGACATAATTACCTGTAGTTCTTACACTCATAATTATTTAGATCATTATAATGGAAAAAACTTAGAAACCTGATTATTCTTTTGCCATTTCATTTATGTGCTGTTTTATGATTTCTGATATATTTGGTTTATAGTTATGCAGTTTGTGTGTTTTTAATGGTTGTTGGATGCAATGAGATGTAAGTATTTTAAAAATGTAGGGGTTGAAACTCAGGACGTTTTTCATGACTTTTAGAACATGTGCCCGTATTTATCTACAGGTGGTTTTGTTCTGATTTTGAAAGCTGTCCACACACACAGCCCACAGTTTCAGAATGGGTAATCCAGTTTGGGCATTCTTTTTTCTTTTTTTTTTGCGGTACATGGGCCTCTCACTGCCAGGGCCTCTCCCATTGCGGAGCACAGGCTCCGGACGCGCAGGCTCAGCGGCCATGGCTCACGGGCCCAGCCGCTCCGCGGCATGTAGGATCTTCCCGGACCGGGGCACGAACCCACGTCCCCCGCATCGGCAGGCGGACCCCCAACCACTGCGCCACCAGGGAAGCCCTAGTTTTGGCATTCTTTAAGCTCCTAAATTAACTGGTTTTTGCGCCTGAGGCATTTTCCCATTTGCACATGGCTCCATTCCTGGGCCCACGTGTAGCCCAGAAGTTCTGGAGAATCGCTATGCTTGGCCTGCTTCTGAACACCTTTGGTTCTGCTGATGAACTGGGAAATGTACACCTCTTCCTGTCTCTGCAGATACAGTAGTCCTCTTTTATCCGAGGTTGCAGTTACCCATGGTCAATTGAGGTCTGAAAATGTTAAATAGAGAATTCCAGAAATAATTCATCAGTTTTAAATCATGTGCTGTTCGGAGGCAGGTGATGAAATCTCGTGGCATCTTGCTCCGTCCCACCTGGGATGAGAACCGTCTCTTTGTCCGGCGTATCCCGTGCATCTCGGTATCTCTCTCGGTACTGTGTTCAAGTGGCTCTTATTTTAGTTAATAATGGCCCCAAAGTGCAAGAGTAGTGATGCTGGCGGTTCTGCTCTTCTCTGCCTGTGCCTAATTTATAAATTAAACTTTATCCTAGGTATGTATATTTAGGAAGAAACAATGTGTGTAGGGTTTGGTGCTACTTGTGGTTTCAGGCACCCACTGGGGGTCTTGGAACATATACCCCCTGGATAAGGGGGGATTGCAGTATTGGGCTGGAAAATAATGTCATATCCTGACACTAGCTGATTTATTTCTTACAGCTTCTCCCTCTCTCTTTCCTCCCACTAAAAAGGTGTACCTATTTATGCAAAAGTTTATCTTTCTCTCTCCCCTGAATTTCCTAAAAAGTTACAGGCGTTGTAACCCATGGGCAGTTTGCTGTTTATTATTACAACTTTTTCATTACAGCGTTTTCATTTTAATGCCTTATTTTTAATTGTAATCCTAAATCATGAGAGGTCTGTGGTTCTGTAGAATTAAAAATACTAAAAATTTTATATTCTTCTCCTTTTTTTAAAAAAAAAAGTATTTTTCTGTGAACATTGATTAGGCTTCTGAAACGTGATTAAAAATCCTAAGATCAACATGCTTATTATTGACATATTACGCATTAATTTAAAACTCTATGCCTCAGCTACTTGTAAATATCTTTTTAATAATCTCAAATATAGATTTATTTTTGCATATGAAGTACATATTTTCTAAAAATCACCCTGGGATTCTATAGTAATTTAACAGTATCGATATATTTATATCTGCATACTTTATGAATCATTTTAGCCTTCCCTTCTCTGGCAATAACTTGTGATCTCACAGTATTTTTGGTCAGTTTTTAAACATGTTTTTGAATTCAGTTTAACAGTGTCTATCTGGGTGGGGGAGAGGGAATGATAGGCTTTCATTTATTTTTCTTATTTTTTTGCAATTTTGGAAGATATTTTATTTTATATAATTAAAGAGTACTTTTTTGGTAAACATACTATTTTTAATAAAATATAATCTATAAGGGCAAACAAGAATCAAGGATATGATAAAATATTGATTAAAATAAATCCTACTCTTTCCTTTGTAGAATATAGATTATTATAAGTGGTTACTTTTTATTTTCCAACTTGGCAACAGTTTAGTACGATAAGCCCAAGAGAAAAGTTAATATATTCAAGATATATTAATATCTGAGTTTGAATACGCAAAGTATTTTTAAAAAGTAATATTATAAAAATGAAAGTCCTTGAGCATATGCTGACAGGACAGGCTTTTAAAAATAGAACCTTTCAAGTTAGCTAAAAATGTTAGTACAGCTTCTGAAAAATGACCGAATCCCCCAAAACCTACCCAGGCTGCTTCTCTGGAAACCAAATGACAGTCTTTTACCCAGCTTCAAACAGGAAAGCCATTTGAAAACTCAGCTGCAGATAAACTAGAGAGAAAGAGGAAAAGGGAGAAAGAAAATCTGGCCATGATGCATGAAGAAGATGGTGTCGCGAGAGGTTCCCTCCAGTGAGAGCAAAACCTCCCCTCTGGGCTGCAACATGAGCATTGATCATTCTGACCTTTCCGCTTTCTATTTCCTTGGTTTTCTCAATGAAGTCTCTCACTCAGCCCTCCACCCGCACCCCAACCCCAGACTCTGGAAAGAGGCAAGAAATGAACACTGAGTTCTTTTGGACGTTCGCTGGTTATTGTTGTATGAAATCAGGAGATCACTGTGACATGAATACAGACTCAAGAGCAGATTCCCAGCAGGTTCAAAACAATGTAGATGGTGATGGGGGGAGGGGGGGACTCATGGTAACTGGAGTCATCTAGAAAGATCGTCAGCAACCCTTGGATAGTTGAAATGATTAATCACTTCAGCACAAAAGAGCACAAAAGGAGATTTGTTAAGAATAAGCGGGGGACAGAGTGCTACCTCCAGGGGTGACAGGCCTGTCTGCTTAATAATGTATTTTTAAAGTGTATGCCACATCAAAAGCCAAGCACGTGCAAATGGAGGAAAATGGAAAGAAAAAGCAGTGGTCAGAATACTTAGTGCATTAGAGCAAATGTTTCCGAGATCAGATTGGCAATAATTTTGATTGGAGCATTTTTTAAATGCATTCTTATGCCCCACCCAACCTCCCACCCCCAAGGTCTTAGCAGCCCTGGGAAAACTCACGGTCCCTAGAAGGATGTGTGCTGGACCTTTTATCACTAAAAACGATAAAGAGCCCATCAAAGCAATATTGTGTGATAGCCCCCCTTTCTTTGAGGTGCAGGGGTCTCAATCGTCTCCTTGGACTAGAGCAAACTCCATGAATGAAAGCAACAGAAGCAATAATGATAGCATGGCTTAACACGCATTGATGGCTTTCTGTGCCCTCGATGTCTGTTATCTCCTTTAATCCTCACTCTAACTCTAGATGATGTCATCCTCATCTTCCAGAGCAGGAAACCGAGATAAGGGGAGGGGAACACATAGTAAATAAGAGACATGGTTAAGGTTTAAACTCCAGAGTCCAGAGCCTAAGTTCATAAACCACATAGAGTGATTTTTTTAAAAGGCTGAATATTTTCAGTACGTAAGACTAGGCAGATTCTTCTTGTGGGGAGGCGTCAGGACTCTTGTGTTCGTACCACCTCTTTCTCACGGCCTTGAGGACAGGAAAGGATGCTCATGGCTGCAGTCGTTGCTTTAGAAGCCACACAGCGTTTCTGAGGAGTTAGATGGAGCATTGATGCCTGCGGTGTGGCATAAGGGGTGCACAGTGAGCACAGAAGTACCTTTTTTTTTTTTTGCGATACGCGGGCCTCCCACTGTCGCGGCCTCTCCCGTTGCGGAGCACAGGCTCCGGACGCGCAGGCTCAGCGGCCATGGCTCACGGGCCCAGCCGCTCCGCGGCATGTGGGATCTTCCCGGACCGGGGCACGAACCCGCGTCCCCTGCATGGGCAGGCGGACTCTCAACCACTGCGCCACCAGGGAAGCCCCAGAAGTACCTTTGATAGTTCCTTACAGATTGGTCTTGAGCGTGTATTCACCTGTAACCTAGTTCCTGGTAGTACATCTTGAAGGGCCAGCTTCTTCTGCATCAGCCTGTGTTTTGCTACCTTCCATAAAGCTCCATGTTACTGACACCACCTGCTCGTATTACCCTTCGTAAGAGCCCCAATAGTCAACACTGTCCTCCTCCCCAGGAGAGGGGTGGGTGAAAATGTAGAGTCAGAGGCACCGAGAGGTCCAGGTGGCCGCAGTCCACACCCCTGGCTGCACAGGTGTGAATTTTCACTGTCGCTGGAGGGAGTTCTTGCATCAGACACTCTGTCTGACAACGGCTCTGCCGCTGACCAGCTTGGTAGCATTGAGTCAACAGAGATTTCAGTACAGTGCACAGTTTGCAAAGAAGAAAGCTATAGTTCTTGCTCGTTATTTGATATGGCTATAACATCTGTTGCCAGATAAATTTGTGGATACAAACATCATCGTGAATCAGCATACCTAACCAAACGTTTTCATTCATCAGACGCAGTTCTGGAGGTAAACTAGTCTTGCAGATCTGTGATTGAAATCAGCCTTTTATTTTGGAACTGATGACTGTTAGCTGCCATTATTCTCATTAGGGTAATCAAGTATTTTCAAACTCGTTGGAGATGAGGTTCACTTAAGGAAATCTCAGTCCGTGAAATCCGGTTGTAGAATATTTGTGAGATTAGCTCTTTATTGCTAAGAAATCATTGTTTTGCTAAAGGACTCCTGCCTACAGGAAAGGATTAACCTAGGATTCATAGCAAATTCCCCTAGATATCTAGAATCTAGATATCTGCTTACAGCTTTTTTACAACTTAGCATGACTAGAAAACAAGGGTGTTGGAATCACTTTGAGTTTGATTTGACAAATGATAAAATATAAAGACAGTGCTTCCTTGGAATAAAAATGAAAGCCAGTGGGACATTATAAATCACTTTACAAAAATATCATTTTTTTTTTTTTTTGTACAACTGTTCAGGTGCGCACACTAATAAGCAAAGCGGCTGCAAAGGGAATAAATGCAGACTACACCCCCTGGTGGAACATTGTTTGATAGGTGGTTGATGGCGTGTTCTCTCTTTAAATAGAGTTGAAGTGCGTATTTAAATTTCTTTGCCTTCTTAATTGTTGTAAACTACGTTCATTTATGTCAATTTATGCCTGTTAGTTGCTTTTACAAGTATACGGTTATACCAAGTATGCCTAATTATGAATCAGATTACCCAGGCAAAGTCGTTTTTATAATATATGTTCTAGTCTACTGTGTTTCTAAAGACTCCTTTTCAGAGCTCACAAAGGATTAAAAATTATGCCTAGCTTCTAACTTATAGGAGTATTTTCACATTGAAATAAACTTGGTAGATTGCTTGGAACAGCTGTCTTGCTTATTGGCAAATGACATAGAACCCTCCTACTTAAATATAAATCCTTCCCATGTTAAGACTTATCCAACTGATGAGGAGAGCAGAGTAAGGCTCAGAAATCTGCTTGGGCTTGGAAGGGCAGTGAATTCAAATAGTGGAAGTCTTTAAAGAGGTAGGTTGAGAAAATCCCCAGCTTCCACGTAGAGCCTTAAAAGAAGACACAAGAAGGGAAATGGGTTGATATTCCTGTACCATGTATGAAGGATTATATCTTTTCAGTATTGTGTTTTTCATTGACGTACAGATTTAATTTCAATTAGAATGTGATTGCCTACATTTCTGTATGATTTGGTAGCACCCAGCAGTATTCTCAGTAAGTACTTGAATGATTTATTGAAAATCTAACTTCATGAAAAAACTGACTCATTCAATCTTTAAAGACATCTTATATATCCTTTCAAGTATGGGACTTATTACTTGTTAATTATTTATATTCAACACCTTGAGTTATTACTATAAAAAAGTCAGTGACCCCTAGCATCCAAAAATGAGTAAGAGCTGGAATTTTACATGTAGAAAATTTAGGTCTTCATGGGAACTCAAAGGCATCTAAAATTATAAACTGTTTTTACATCTGTTAGGAATCCACTCTTGAGTGGATTAGGAGTTTATAATGATACCTGTGGTTACTTGAAACTGAAGAATTGGGCATGCACATTCAACAGAGTCAGTAGTGAGTTTTCTTTTTTTTTTTTAATTGGGGTATATTTGTTTTACAGTCTTGTGTTAGTTTCTACCGTACAGCGAAGTGAGTCAGCCATATGTATACATATATCTCCTCTTTTTTGGATTTCCTTCCCATTTAGGTCACCACAGAGCACTAAGTGGAGTTCCCTGTGCCATACAGTAGGTTCTCATTAGTTATCTATTTTATACATAGGAGTGTATGTGTATGTATATGTGTGTGTGTGTGTCAATCCCAGTCTCCTTTAACGGATTTTCTTCTCCTCCTGTGGCAGCAATAACATGTGGTTGACCCAGGCTGGTTGTATGGCTCAAAGGAGATTAAGGATTGCACACAGCTTGGTAAAGTGCTATTAAAAACAGCAGTGTTTCAGCTCAGAGCTACAGAAGGTAGAGAGCTGGAGAGAGCACCACGTCCAGTCTTACAAGAGGGAAAAAAAGCCAGAGAAAGAGCACATTAGCTACTTGTATTAAACCCATGAAAGAACTGAGGTCGCAAGGCAAACGACCTGAAATGTGAAGGGAGACAGGCACCTTCAGGGAGAAACAGGACTTGAGCATCTGCTTGTAAGGGACACCACCCAAGGCCATGTAAACCAGTTAGCAGAAACTTGTATGATTGGCAAAGGTGAACATGGGCTCACAGGAGGGCACCACAAGCACAGGGGAGTTTGCACTCTTCTGCAGGCTTTTCTGCCCCCAGGTGCTCATAGGGAAGACCTGGGAGCATGCTGGGAGGCCTCACCTGTGGTGTTGGCTAGGGGAAGGGAATTGCAGCCACTGCTGAACCTCCACCCAGACCCATCTCCTCTTTCTCTCCTACTGATCACAAACCTTAATCTGTAGGAAGAAGGGCACAAAACTGCAGCCTGAGAGCCCTGGTGGGTCCCCCTATAGCTGGAGGAGAGGAATGGCAACCATCACCCAAACAACGCACACCCTTCTCCCCTGTCATTCCTTAATCTTCAGGGGTTAGGGCAACCAGAATGCATCCTGAAGTCCCTGTGGGAAACCCACTGTATCGGCAGAGTTTGGGGTTTTTTTTTTTTAGAAAAAACAAAAAGCTCTACCCCTAGGGAAGGGTCAGGAATATGTGCTCCCTAACATTACATTACATCTGGAGGAAAGCTACACCACCAAGACTCATGTTCACAGTGCCCAGCTAACACCAAGGCTTAAGCAAAACATCAGAGACCATCTTCTTTCCCTGGCTCTCCAACCACTGCACAGACTAGCACTGAGTAAAAAGAACAGTGGGATACAACTGGGAGAGCTATGCAAAGAGAAGACCCAAAGCCAAGTGGGAGCCTCATAGCACAACAGAGAACAAATTCACATCCAGCCCAACCCCTCATTAGATTAACACAAACCTCCACACTGAAGACCTAACAGAAGGAAAGGCATTCTCATCTCCAAGAATAGAACATACTTCCCTCAGAATCTACTGTCTTATACAACATGTTCGGTGTTCAACAGAAAATTAGGAGACCTATAAAAAGGTAAGAAAAAGCACAATCTGAAGGGACAAAGCAATCATCAGAACCAGACACAGATATTAGAACTATCAGACACGGAACTTAACTGGCTACAGTTAACATATTAATGGCTCTTATGGAAAAGGCAGACAGCATGCAAGATCACACCGATAATTTCACTAGGGTGATGGAAACTGTAAGAGATGACCACATGAAAAAAAATTGATAAATGAAAAAGAGATGAAGAATGTCTGTAATGGGCTCATCAGTAGGCTGGGCACAGTTGAAGAAAGAATCCATGATCATGAAGATAAGTCAACAGAAATTACTCAAACTGAAAACAAAGAGAGAACAGTGTAAAACAACAACAACAAAAACAGAACAGAGCATCCAAGACTGGTTGGATAATATTAAATGGTCAAGCACATGTAACTGAAATTCCAGAAGGAGGAAAAACAAAGAGAACAGGGCAGAAGGAATAATGGCCAAGAATTTTCCAAAATTCGTGACAGACACCAAACCACATATCCCAGAAACTCAAGCTCAGAGAATACTCAGCAAGATAAATACCAACACACACACATGCACACAATCACACACACACCCTAATGTATATCATATTCAAACTGCTGAAAACCGAAGACAGAGACAATCTTGAAGTCAACCAGAGAAAAAAAGACACTTTACCAACAGAGGGACCAGGATAAAAATGACAGACTTTTCATTGGTAACCAGGCAAGCAATAAGACAACAGAATACATCTTTAAAGTGTGAAACGAGGTGAGGGGGAACGTCAACCCAGAATTCTCAACAAAAATATTCTTCAAAAGCTAAAGAGAAATAGTTTTCCAGGCAAATAAAAACCGTGGGAATTCATTATCAGATCAACCAGACAAGAAATGGTAAAGGAAGTTCTTTAGGCAGAAGGAATATGATGTAGTCAAAAACTCAGATCTTCCCACACAAAAATAAGAGTATCAGAAACGAATAGATAAAGTAAAACAGGCCCAACAGCATGTCGTAAATGCTAAAGCCTGGCCTTACACCGAGTTCCTTTATTTACTGATTAAAAGGCAACCATTACGTACTATTTAACAGGTAGGGAGTTTGAGCTTGGAGAGATGAAGAAGTTGTGGTGGTTAGGGTTGTACAAGAATGCAAATATACGTAAGGCCACTGAACCATGTACGTAAAAATGGTAAATTTACATCGTGTGTATTACCTCAGTGAGCAACTGTTATATCCAAGAGGTGCTCCACAGCATGCAAACATACAGCAATGTTTTCCCTCTCAGTTTCTCTCTTTTTAAATTTAATTTAATTAATTTATTTATTCTTGGCTGTGTTGGGTCTTTGTTGCTGCGTGCGGGCTTTCTCTAGTTGCGGCGAGTGGGGGCTGCTCTTCGTTGCGGTGTGCGGGCTTCTCATGGCGATGGCTTCTCTTGTTGCGGAGCGCGGGCTCTAGGCACGTGGGCTTCAGTAGTTGTGGCTCGCGGGCTCTAGAGCGCAGGCTCAGTAGTTGTGACGCACGGGCTTAGTTGCTCTGCGGCATGTGGGATCTTCCCGGACCAGGACTCGAACCGCTGTCCCCTGCATTGGCAGGCGGATTCTTAATCACTGTGCCCCCAGGGAAGTCCCTCATTTTCTCTTGAAACCCTTTTCACGAGCTGCTTCTCTCCCTGCTGATGAATGAACTCTCAGTAACTCCCATGGCTTTTCCAGATACTACTCGATGATTTTAAAGTTCTCTAGTCACTCTTAGTGACAACATGTTTCACTTCAATAATTAAAATGCCCAGTCACAAGCCATCATCAAAGCTCTGAACTTCATTTAAAGTTAAAGATTTCTTTCCCCTAACTTGGGTTTCCTGCAAGCTGGAATCCTAGGAAGGAATGAGGGTCATGGCTGTGCCTTCTCTACTTCACTGGCTTGTGCTTTTCTTTTTTTCAGTTGAGGTTTCTGGTTCCACTAGAGCTAGGGTGACAAGAGAGAGGTGAAGGGCAAAAGAAGTCACACTTGGTGGTCCTTGTGAGCTGACACTGGTGCTCTTTTGGGTTGGTGGGTCTCTCTCTCTCTCTCTCTCTCTCTCTCTCTCTCTCTCTCTCTCTCTCTCTCTTTAGGAGAGAAAGAATATTCTTTCTCCCACAGGGTTCTTTAATGGTTCCAAGTAGATTTTCCTAACTGTAAACATCCACCTGTAGCTGCTTTGATGAGGGTGATGCCCCTCTTCCAGTCTAAACGACCTCACTTCTCCGCCTGTTTTTGCCCCAACCTGGCTTCTGCATCCAATGGTATGTTAGTCTCTGTAGATGGGAGTGGAGCCCATAGCCAACACAGTCTTCTGTGCTGCCACCCTGGCCACTCAAGTCAGCCAACGCCCCTGTGGAGTTTCTCAGGCTTGTGTTAGGTATTCCCAAACTCCCAGAGCAAATATAAAGCCCCCCGAGGGCTGTTGGGGTATGTGTGGGTGTGGGATGGGGGCTGTTTAAAAGCCTTCTTACTTGAGCTTGAGGTGAGGAAAAACCGTCTCCCTTCCCCTCCCTCACTTCAGATGGGGGAGGCAAATGTAGTGGTATTACAGCTACTTTCTCCAACGAAATTCACTTTCGGGGCCTCTAAAAAGAAACGGAATTGAGTTATTTGTAGTGAGGTGGATGGACCTAGAGTCTGTCATACAGAGTGTCGAGCAAAAGGTCATGAAAGGCTTGTTGAGCCCCTGGATGAGAGCTCTGCCCTGCCTGGGTGTGCCTCCCTTGGATTATGTGGCATCTGTTGTTTGTTCTAAATCAAAAGACAAAGAACGAGTTCCACTGTCACATCCTGTTCAGTAGTACTCAGTTTTAGCACGATCAGGAGGTACATGCTTAAATAGAAGGTACGCTTAGTAGAAGGTTTGCCATTTTGTTCTACGTTACCATAGTATATACCATCTAGGTTACAAATAAAGCTCTTAGAGGAAAACATAGGCAGAACACTCTGTGACACCAATCACAGCAAGATCCTTTTTGACCCACCTCCTAGAGAAATGGAAATGAAAACAAAAATAAACAAATGGGACCTAATGAAACTTCAAAGCTTCTGCACAGCAAAGGAAACCATAGACAAGACAGAAAGACAGCCCTCAGCATGGGAGAAAATATTTGCAAACGAAGTAACTGACAAAGGATTAATCTCCAAAATATACAAGCAGCTCATGCAGCTCAATATCAAAACAACAACCCAATCCAAAAATGGGCAGAAGACCTAAATAGACATTTCTCCAAAGAAGATATACAGATTGCCAACAAACACATGAAAGGATGCTCAACATCACTAATCATTAGAGAAATGCAAATCAGAACTACAATGAGGTATCATCACCTCACACCAGTCAAAATGGCCATCATGAAAAAATCTACAAACAATAAATGCTGGAGAGGGTGTGGAGAAAAGGGAACCCTCTTGCACTGTTGGTGGGAATGTAAATTGATACAGCCACTACGGAGAACAGTATGGAGGTTCCTTAAAAAATAAAAGTAGAACTACCATATGACCTAACAATCCCACTACTGGGCACATACCCTGAGAAAACCATAATTCAAAAAGATACATGCACCAGAACGTTCATTGCAGCACTATTTACAATAGCCAGCACATGGAAGCAACCTCAGTGTCCATTGACATATGAATGGATAAAGAAGATGTGGCACATATATACAATGGAATATTACTTAGTCATAAAAAGAAACGAAATTGAGTTATTTGTAGTGAGGTGAATGGACCTAGAGTCTGTCATACAGAGTGAAGTAAGTCAGAAAGAGAAAAACAAATACTGTATGCTAACACATATATATGGAATCTAAGAAAAAAACCATGGTTCTGACGAACCTAGGGGCAGGACAGGACTGAAGACGTAGAGAATGGACTTGAGGACACGGGGAGGGGGGAAGGGTAAACTGGGACGAAGTGAGAGAGTAGCATTGACATATATACACTACCAAATGTAAAATAGGTAGCTAGTGGGAAGCAGCTGCATAGCACAGGGAGATCAGCTCAGTGCTTTTTGACCAGCTAGAGGGGTGGGATAGGGAGGGTGGGAGGGAGATGCAAGAGGGAGGGGATATGGGGATATACGTGTGCATATAGCTGATTCACTTTGTTATACAGCAGAAACTAACACAACACTGTAAAGCAGTTATACTCCAGTAAAGATGTTACTCAATAAATAAATAAATATAAAAACAAAAACAAAAAACACAGTTAAGAAAACCTCACATCTCAGAGACAAGGCTTTAGCTGGGTAGAAATAAGTATGTTTATTTTCCTTTAATTTCCTCACATTCTCCTCCTTCTTAATCCTTTCCTGTTTTCCCTTTGCCTTTTTAAAAGTTTTTGCAATGAATTTGGCCTCAGACAAGAACCTCTGAAGTCATGAGCCAACATCTGCACGATGGTCCTACTGCCCAGGCCTTTTTAAATAGCACAGGTCGGAATCTGGTTTCATAAGTTCGAGAGGATCAGCCAGAGGACAAAATTCTTATTGAGTCGGTTCTCTTTTAATTTAGTAAATGTTTCTTATCCTGTGTTTCCCAGTCCTACTTGAAGAGCTATTTTTAAAAGATCATTTTAGCTTGTGGATAAAAGTAGTACAACAATCTACTTACACAAACAGTATCTTTGTTTAAAATGAGCACATTTCAGTGTGATTGAATTGGGGTTGGAAGTAGTGCAGCTGATCTTCTTTTAAAATTTTATTTTATATTGCAGTAGAGTTGATTTACAGTGTTGTGTTAGTTTCAGGTGTACAGCAAAGTGATTCAGTTATACATGTACCTATATCTGTTCTTTTTCAGATTTTTTTCCCATATATGTTGTACAAAATATTAAGTAGAGTTCTCTGTGCTATACAGTAGGTCCTTGTTGGTTATATGTTTTATATACGGTAATGTGTATATCTTAATCCCAAACTCCTGATTTATCCTGGGCTGATCTTTAGCGATATCTTGGGGGCAACTCCACAGCCCACTTCCCCCCTCCTTTACAAAGCCTGCCAACAACGGCTGTCACTATAGACAGATTAGCATGTACCTAACGGTGTCCTTGAAAAACTTGCTGTTAAGAGCTCTGTTATCACATAGCCTGAAAATGTTAAAGAAGGGAAGCACAGACGTTAAAAAATATGTCTTTTTTTTATGAGGTCCAACCCTTCGTTTTGACACTTAATAAATAAAATGCCCACGTTGCAAGAAATGGGATAATGAATTGTAAAAAGACATAATCAGCAATGACTAAATAATTAAGGGAATTGAAATGCAGAGTCATTTGGGGATGCATTAATAATAACACGATTTGTTCCATATGCTAAGGAATTCTGTTTTTAGAAAGTCAGTCATCACACATGTTCCATGGCAAAAAGGAAAAAAAAATTAATGTTGACTAATAGGAACTGTAATTAGATGTTCTGCTTTTAAACAGCTGAATAAAAGATGAAATCATATAGAAAGTATATTTAGATACAAGTCAGAAAGTAAACTGATTATTATTCATAGGGCTGTTAATAGGAACTCTAATTTGTGCATCTAGTGGGAATTGTATTAGGTAATTAAGAAAGGGAGTCACACTAGGCTTCCTTCATGCATTCATATTTATGTATCTTCTTATACCAGTGACTCTTGTTTTTCTCATCCTCCAACAACTTAACCATCAGAGTCACGTCTTGTGGTGGCCAGTGAGCATTTGGGGGTTCTGGGGCCTGGCAGGTCTTACCTCCAAGGGATGCTGCATTGGGACACCACTCAGTCATCATATCCCCTGAGCCTTTGTCAGACATCACCAGCAGGCAAGCATGACTTTTAAGCTTCTGTTAGTTTTTTACCTTCAGAGGTTTCTTTAAAGATCCCTGGAAGGGACTTCCCTGGTGGTGCAGTGGTTAAAAATCCGCCTGCCAGTGCAGGTCAGACGGGTTTGAGACCTGGTCTGGCAAGATCCCCCATGTCGCAGAGCAACTAAGCCCGTACACCACAACTACTGAGCCCATGTGCCACAACTCCCGAGCCCGTGTGCCACAACTACTGAAGCCCACGCGCCTAGAGCCCGTGCTCTGCAACAAGAGAAGCCACCGCGATGAGAAGCCCGCGCACCACAACAAAGAGTAGCCCCCGCTCGCCGCAACTAGAGAAAGCCCCCGTGCGCAGCAACGAAGACCCAACGCAGCCAAAAATAAATTTATTTGTTTGTTTATTTATTTTTTTAAAAAAATAAAATAAAGATCCCTGGAAAAATGCCTCATTTCTAGTGGCCACTGTAGGTGGCCTCCAAATAGGGAGAGTGGGAGATCGTGGGACGCGGGAGCGGCCACATTTCACAGATGAGCAGCACATTACTTTGGTGGGATGCGAGAATCAGTCCCTTTATTTATTTTTTGAAGGTACGACATCAGAACCGATCTGTGAGATCGTGGTTAGAACGAACAGGTTTCTGATCTTGGATTCTCCATGAAAACGATGTGCCTTTTTGGAGAATCAAATAACCCAGAATGTCAAGGGGAGAGCCAGCTTTTAACAGAACTCCTCCACCTCCCTGGTTATCTGTGTTCATGCGCGTACTTGTTAGTGGGCACAGCAGGCTGAAGCCGTCCTACCGCTGCGTCCTCTTACTAACACACAGAACACTGAACCATAAAGCAAGCAGTTCGTTTCGGCTCTGGGTGTGAAGCGCACGCACTGCTCCACTGCTCCTCAACCCTGCGGTGACGCTGGCTGTTTAAGCAGCCCTTCCTGTCCTCTTGCTCCATCATTAGGTGACTGTCCACCGCAGGGACCAGGAATTAGCCCTGGGGTGAGGGGAAGAGAATCTCAGCTCTGCAAGAGGCATACTTTGTGTCCCTTATAAAGTTTCTGAACAGCCCCACACCTGGATTTCCTTTCATAGAATACAAGTAGTGTCTCTTACTGCTTCTTTGGGTGGTAGATGTTGATACGACATAGAACATCAGGGTTCTGCATTGTGAGTGGGAGAAAAAACACTGGACTGGAACTCTGCCTACCTGGGTTTGAATCTGCCGTTTCTGTGGCTTTAAAAAAAAAAAAAAAAAAAAAAACTCCCTCTGTGCCTCAGTTGAGTCATCTATAAATCAGAAGTAACAATACTTTCCTTACCTGTCCTGCGAAGTAGTGGTGAGGATCTAATAAATATATATGTCCAAGTGCTTTACAAGCTATAAATCATGTTATAAATGGCCAGGGTTGTTTCTGATTGTAGTTAATATTTATGTATTACCTTCCTTAGAATACAAAGTTCTCACGGCCAAAGACAGTCTTACACAGGTCCCAGGGCTGTACCCATAGAATTCATACCCCACCATTGATAGACAAAAGATGATTGATGATAGACAAAAAATTAACTATATGCAGATGCACACTGTAGTAGGCAGAGTAATTCCCTCCCCCAAGGATGTCCATGTCTTAATCCCCAGAACGTGTGACTATGTTAGGTTACATGGCAAAGGGGATTAAGGGTACAAATGGAATTAGGTTGCTAGGCAGCTGACCTTGGGGGGGCGCGGGGTGGAGATTACTTTAGACTATCTGAGTGGGTCCAACGTAATTACAGAGGTCCTTATAAATGGAAGAGAGAGAACCAGAGAGCTGGGGAAATGAGGGCTTGCCTGACCTTGCTGGCTTTGAAGATGGAGGGAGGGGCCGGGAACCAAGAAAAGCTGGGAGCCTCTAGAAGCTGGGAGGGACAAGGAACAGGTTCTCCACTGGAGCGTCCCGAACAGAACACGGCCCTGCAGACATCTTGATTTTAGCCAATTCTGGACTTCTGAGTTTCTGACCTGCAAGATCATAAATGTGTGTGGTTTTAAGCCACTAAGTTTGAGGTGATTTGTTACAGCAGCAATAAAATAAATAATAAAAACCAACGCGTAACACGTGCACCAATTTTGACAAAAGTAGGTAGATGCAGTTTTTCAGGTACTGATCTTAAAATACCCCAAGGCCAAGACTGCATGTGACCACAATTGCCTGGAGGAAGTAAGAGTCTAGTGCTTTTTACTTGAACCTGGTTTGCCCAGGTATTTGGACTAATCCTGTCCTTCTCTTTAGCTTTATTTCCTGGCTTAAGTAAGCAGTAAGTTTATTGCTATGTGCCCTGTGGGTATTCCATAAATACTTCTTGACTGCCTGACAGTGTAAGTGTTGTAATTATTTCCTAGAGGAGGAAGGAGATGAGGTGAGAAAGGACAGGTAAGAGGAGGGAATTGGCTGGGATTGCATAGTAACCAGAGGATGCCCAGCTGCCTGGGAGTAGTCTTCACCTACGATCGCTGCCCTTCCCACTAAACAACTCATTCCACTCCAGATTAGCTCCAGGGATAACAGACCTTTTTGCTCATCCTGGGCTTTTTTTTTTTCAGTACGCGGGCCTCTCACTGCTGTGGCCTCTCCCGTTGCGGAGCAACTGGCTCCGGACGCGCAGGCTCAGCGGCCATGGCTCGCGGGCCCAGCCGCTCCGCGGCACGTGGGATCTTCCCGGACCGGGGCACAAACCCGTGTCCCCTGTATCAGCAGGCGGACTCTCAACCACTGCGCCACCAGGGAAGCCCTGGGCTTTTTTATAGTTAGCAGTACTGAGTCAATCTCCAGAGGATCATGAGTAAAAAATCACTGGTCAATCGGCCTGTTTGGGAAGCCTTGAAATTCATGAGTGCATAAAGTTCATCTTATAGATAGTTATTGAGCACTTGCAATATTCCAGCACAAGTGTTGAAGCTAGCACTGTGACTCAGACAGATTCAGTCCCCCAAAGATTTCATGAAACGGAATGTCCTTTGTCCCACAAGTTGTCCATCGATACCTACTGGAGGTCTCCTGAATGAAATGCCCTGTTCAGCAGAAAATATCTTTTTAATGTAGCACGTGGCCCTAAACTAAGGAGTTAATGATCCCACGTAACGGTGAATAGGAAACTTGCAAAAATCGTGGAAGCATGCAAGTTAACAAATGTGGGCACAAATATCCTGCAGTGTGATGTGAGGCTTATCAGGAAGGCTTGGGTTTTGTTTGTTTGTTTACTTCTTTTGAGGAAATAGGTTCCTCCCTAGCTCCCTGCTACTAAGTAGCTGCAATCCCAGAACTTTCCCCACAGCTGGACATCAGTCACTGCCAACTGAGGCAAAGGTGCTTGGGGGCTCTGAAGTTAGATCCTGGTTGGAATTCCAGCTTTACGACAGACTAGCTGAGTGATTGTGGGTAAATTACCTAATCTCATTGAGCTTATTTTCTGCTTCTATTAAATGGACTCAACATCATAGGAGGATGAAAGGAGGCAGTACATGCAAAGCCCCAGCTCGGGGCAGACCTGTCCCCACATCCCACCGGCAGGAGCAGCAGCTGCATTGGGAGTGCGATCCCAGGTGGCCACTAAGAGCTCGGTACCTCAGGAACTGCCTCCTCTTCTCCAGCAGCCCCTCAGCTGAAGCTCTGCTGTCATGTTCCCTTCCTGTCACACCTTCACTCCCATACCCAAGGACAGACCTTGGAACCTCAGAAGTTTTCCACCTTCCAGAAACTTCCTTCATATTCCAAAGAAAAATTCTAAAACACATCAAGACACACCAATACTTCGCTTCATTGTCTATTTTCCCTTTAAAACCCACACAAGAGGGCTTCCCTGGTGGCGCAGCGGTTGAGAATCTGCTCAGGGGACACAGGTTCGAGCCCTGGTCTGGGAAGATGCTACATGCCCTGGAGCAACTAAGCCTGTGCACCACAACTACTGAGCCTGCGAGCCACAACTACTGAGCCCGCATGCACAACTACTGAAGCCCTTGCTCCACAACAAGAGAAGCCACCGCCATGAGATGCCTGCACACCGCAATGAAGAGCAGCCCCTGCTCGCTGCAACTAGAGAAAGCCCGCGCGCAGCAACAAAGACCCAAGCAGCCAAAAATAAATAAAATAAATTTAAAAAAAACAAAAACAAAAAAAAACCCCACAAGACCACTTCTTGCCCTGTTCTCTTACCTTTTATAGGTGAACTCCAGTGTTTTGATTCATTACCTTTGCTATCTATTGAGTTCTCCGGCCCAGGCAATGAACCCATGAGCTTAAAATGGAAACGGAAAAACTCCTCCCTTTTCTGTAGCTGTTCCTTCACCAGTAGTTATTAAGTAAATTCAGTGTTTTAATGCACTAACAAAAACACATGATTGTTTAACAGAGTATATTATGGAAAATGGCAGTGTTAATAGTCTCCATGGTGTTCTAGTTGGGGAAAAGTACATTATAGCCTTGCCAAGGCAGGGGGCCGTTTTTGTACGTGAAAATAAGTTACTGACATTGTATATCTTTTATATCTTGTTGCTAGGCAACATATAAGAATGTGGTTATTGCAAATGTGTCCGCTTTGTTGTTTAAAAAAAAAAATCCACTTCTTAATTCTGTTAAATTAGACCCGTTATTGATTCTGCGGTCTTTCCTGAGTTTATTGACTGAGACTCATCCATTAGCTCGGGGTGGGAGGCGGAAGGGAGAGGCAGGTTTGTGTTTGTAACTAGAACACATACATACTAATACTAATCATTAGCTCTCTTGTTCATCACGCTTTGTTTTCATACGGAGACAGGTAGCGTTCTGGTACCCAGGGATGCGGTATTCAAAGAACGGGAGTAAGACGGGGACAGAATCTGCCAGTGAATGAAATAATTAAGATATTTTCTAGAATAAGCTTCCTGTCACCGATGGTCCTGAGGCGCCAGAATATTTCTTTCTTTTCTTCCTCCTGAAGTGTGACTCTTGTTTCCGCCGCTGTTTACTTGGTCTTGTTTCCTGCTGATGGGCTGTCTCAGAACCCGGAAGTGGTATTTAGAGGAGGTGGAGAGTGTAAGGAAATGTGACTATTAATTTCCCATGAAATAGAGTTCTTCTGGCCTCTCTTTACCCACTTGTCCCAGGTTCCTGCTAACTGGCAGCTGCTGTGATGGCCTCGTCTTCACCCTGTTGGTAAGGGAGGCATTCCTGCCCTACGGTGACGGGGATGCAGAGCGCGGGCCTCCCGACGCTGGGCAGAGGCGATGGACAGCAGGTTATTGGTCCCATTCATCCTCAGCCTGGGGAGGGGCACCCAGAGCACAGAGTGAACCAGCAGGGACTGCAGGAGGCAGGCTCTGGAGTAACAAGGGGACGGGAGACCCCACGGGGGTGAGCTGGGCTTGTTCAGCTGATTCGGCAGGCTGGCGGGGAACTAGACGCCTGCCTCAGGGGTGAGCTGGAGCTGCGCCTGGTCCCTGGCTGAGGGGGGTTGTTGGCTAGAGACCTTAGCCACGGGGACGGAGTGGGTGGGGGCTTGTGGTTAGGCCAGGCGAGGCCCTCCTGGTTTCACCCGATGTCCAGGGAAGCACATAGTACTGAATCTCAATTGTAGTCCTTCCATCACAGAGACAGATGATCAGATTGGTTCTTCAGACTTCAGGGCAAAAAACCCCAAACCAAAACTAAACAAAAAAACAGGGCCAAGGAGTTGCTTTTACAGTGTGGGGTTGATCAGGAAGACCTTTCTACCAGCTGAGATACCAGAAAACTAAAGGGTCTGTTTGCGGAGGTCACAGCTTCCCATCCGAGGAGGAACAGAACCTGGGTGTGTTGGCAGGGATTCCTGCCTTAGGTTCATGGCTAGTCCTTCCAAGACCTGGGATTCTGTGAACTTATAGGAAAGAGCCAACAGACCAGGTGGCAACCCATACACCAAGCCATTTTCTCTCACCTGTTCTATGCTCTATCCCCTTCCACCCAGGATCTTAATTCCTCTTATGACTGATGATGGTGCAAGAAATAGCCCTAGAGGTACCAGTAGCCCCACCCAAACAAAGCAAGGAATGGTTGGGGCTTAGGCTAAGATTTATGCCACCTTCTCAGTCCTTCTCCAAAAGCCTCAGCTGAGCTTTGAGCCCTTACACGTGACTTGGATAAATTCCTGAGGCCACGATCAACTCCATGATCTGTGATAAACCTGGAGGTTTCCATGGATTTTCACATCCCGTCAACATGTCCCTTTCTTCAGAAATGATGAAAGATGATTAAAAAAAAAGAAACCCACTCAAACGTATTGTACCACAGATTATAAAAGACAGCCACATAAGCATTCAACATGGAATGTTTTACTATTTACCAGACAGTACGCTGGGCCCCGACCGACTAATTTGTTTCCCAGTGAAAACACACTAAGAACAGTGCTTGCAAATTTTTACCCTGGAATAAGCATGGGTGCTTAGGGATGGGTGTGTGTAGAGGGAATGGGAT
This sequence comes from Stenella coeruleoalba, assembly GCF_951394435.1. Lineage (NCBI taxonomy): Eukaryota > Metazoa > Chordata > Mammalia > Artiodactyla > Delphinidae > Stenella > Stenella coeruleoalba. The sequence goes on from NC_137159.1 coordinate 7,399,567, forward strand.
TCCTGAGGTTAGTGGATCTGATATTCTAGGTTCTGGGACAGTGGAATTGTTCTGAGCTATATCATATGAAGTTCAACTTGGATTACCTGCATCAAATCTGCAGTGCTTAGAGCCTAGGGAGTTGGATCCCTTGCGCTGTGCACTGAATTTGTCATGGGGAGGCCTGTCCTCCTCCACACTCCTTGGGTCTTGACACACACTCTCATCACAGAGCTGAGCACATGCGCTGCTGTTTGCTTGTGTCTGCCCTGTTCCTGGAGCATGAGCTCCATGAGGGCAGGGGCTGTTGTTTCCTGCTGTTTGTTGCATCTTTTGTGCCCAGCACGCGCTTCTCATAGAGTAAACAGAAGCTCAAGAAACGTTGATGGGAGTAATTAACTAATGAGTTGAACATTAACCTGCTGCCAGTGAATTCACAAGATGAGCAGTGATGGAACACTCGGCTGGAACAGGGACGCTGGAGACCAGGCTGATCAGATCTGACAGATGCAGACCTTATTTATTATGGCCGTATATGTGATGTGATGCAAAACATCAAGGTTTAGCCTATGGTTTACTGTAACCATTCTGCTAATGTTTTTCTGCCATCTCTCTGCGGCATATTCTTATATTTCGTACTTGTGTTTCCTTTTTTTGCCCAAGAACAAGTTGTCATTTGACAATGATCTTTAGGAATATTTGCAAGTTAAACTGTTGGGCTTTGAAAGACGTGCTGGTTACGTGTGTTGTCAAGAGAGGCACGTTCTGTGTTCCCATGAAAAGGGCAGGCACATGTTCCTTCATCGTGTGTGCGTGCGTGTGTGTGCGTGTGCGTGTGTGTAGAAGACTCCTGCAGACATTCAATGCGTGTGAGAAGTGTTTCCTGCACTGAATGATTGCCTTCCTAGACCTCACATTCTGAAGAAGTGGCAGACATAAACATAATTATGAGATAATGGGATCGCGCTGTATGTATGTACGAAGTGTTATGGGCCTGAAGAGGACTAGGGATTTTTTCCTGCACAGAACGTAATCAACTGCTGTGTTGATTTGGATCAGAAAAATCAGTAATTGATCGCTGGTTTAGATTATGAGGATTATTCCTTAGGCGCCAAATTGCGACTTATGAGATTTTTTAAAAGTTTTTATTGAAGCTCTTACTGCCCATATTCTCTCTGTGTTTTATTTATTGGCTTATGTGTCTGTCTGAACAACATAAATCTGGAGAACACATCTGATCCCTCTTTTCATCTCCAGCATCTATAACATAGTTGAATTATCATCATAATACCACTGATACAATACACTTCTAACTTGAAAAAAATTTTTATTCAAGTTGAAATTAAATGAATAGAGGTAGATTTTTTTCTTATTAAGAAGCATACGTATAATCAACATCTATTTTTAAAAGTAACGTTGTACCTTTGAGACCAAGCGTAGGCTTTTTGGGCAGAATCGGAAACACCGTTTCTTGGATTCACCAAAACACCAGCTGGGTAATGACTTGCATACTTAGTCATCACTACTTATTATGTGCAGTTAGTTGCATTAAGGAAACTTTCAGTTTGTCTAGGGGAATAGGTTAAAAATGGAGTCAAACCTCTAGAACTGCCTTTCTGTCTTTCTCTTGCATCCAAAGGCTGAACGCTTGAAGGTTTTTACCATTTTAATAAAATTAAAATCTATTAACATTTTTGAAAGTAGCCAACCCGTCAAGTGAAATAACTGGTTACTGGATTCTAAATGGAGTTTGCAGTTCAAATGATTTTTAGAAGGCTTAAGTAGTGAACTTCGAGAGTCACCTACTCATACATGCATTATTCATTTAAAAAAATAATTTCCATAACTTTTTAAACTTGGTAATTACATGTTTTAATTACGTAATTACGCATTCTAATTATGCAGTTAAATCCGATTACAGTAATTATGTAATTATATAATTGATACATAATGCACATGCAAAAACCTATATAAGCATGTATTTAACAAAGGAAATAGTTCTGAGGGAGGTAGTTATGGGAAGAGCCGCGAAAGGATTGACTTACAGAAAATAAAGGAACTTGGCTAATTAATGACTTGAAATACTATAGGGAGTACTGATGCTACAGCGTGTGTGTTCACAAGGTCTACGTTTATGGTCAGAGGGAATGCATGAACTGAAGAGCTGGAACTCAGGGGTATGAGTAAGATGAGAGATCCCACAACGAGGTGTTAAGATAGGGAGATAGTTGGTGAAAACTTTTCAACAGAGCAGCCTCCTCCATCCAGGGCGTCCTGAAGGAAGGAAGCACAGGTTCTGTGCTCCAGTGGGAGGGATGGGCCCGTGGCTGCCCTACTTAGCAGCCATTGGCTTCATTTACTTGACCTGAAATAGCCACAATCACCAGAATCTATGACACTGAAGACCAGGTTAATGAAAACATGAGAAAATACCTTTTAGCACATTTGGAAGAAGGTTGGAGAAGAAAGTTAACTTATAAAATGACAAGAAGTAATTGAAAATTACTTTAAAATTTTCTGAAAAATTTCTCAAAAATTACTTGGCTTGTTTTGATGAAAGGGTTCCTGCTTGGAGCTTACAGAAAGGATGACATGTATGAAGTGTAAATTGCTTAGAACTGGGAGGAAATAGGAAATATTTTCGCATTTCTTCACTGAGGTATAATTGTTATACGATAATCTGCACGTGTTTAGAATGGCAGCTTGATAAGTCTTCATGTCAGTGTATACCTGTGAAAGCATCACCACAATCAAGGTAATGAACATATCCATCATCCCCATATTTTTCTCAGAGCCCTTCGTCATTCATCCCTCTTACCCTTCTCCACATGCCCTGCCTATCCCCAGGCCACCACTGACCTGCTTTCTGTCATTATGGAGGAGTTTGCATTCTTTTTAGAGTTTTATATAGGTGGAATCAAACAGCATGTACTCTTTCTTCTTTGGCTTCTTTTACTGTACATAATTATTTTGAGATTCAACCATCTTTTTGCTTGTATCAATAATTCATTCTTTTTTAATTACTGTTGAGCAGCATTCCAGTGTATGGATGTACTGTATTTATTCATTGACTTTCAAAGGACATTTGAGTTGTTTCTGTTTCTTGGCTGTTACAAATGAATCTGTTATAAACCTTTGTGCACGTGTTTACAACACACAAAATGTCTTTTTGTAGAATTACGCTTTTTATTGTTTTCCCTCTGGAGTAAAGATTCAGGAGTAGGGTGTTTGGATCAAATTGTAGAAGTAGGTTTAACTTTTTAAAAAGCCTACCCAACTGTCCTCCTAAGCACTTCTACCATTTTTTATTCCCAACACCAGTATATGAGTGTTTTGGTTCCTCCACGTCCTTTCCAACACTTGGTCTTTTTTAATTCTAAACATTCTGACGTGTGTAGTATCTCATTGTGGTCTTAATTTACATTGCCTTAATGACTAATTACATTGAGCATCTTTTCAGGTACTTATTTCCGTCTATATATCTTCTTTACTGAAGTGTTTAAGACTTTTGCCCTTTTTTATTGCACTGGGTTTTATTATTAATTTTTTGAAAGTTCTTTTTTTTAATTTATCTATTTCATTTATTTACTTTTGGCTGCGTTGGGTCTTTGTTGCTGTGTGTGTGCTTTCTCTAGTTGCAGTGAGCAGGGGCTATTCTTCGTTGTGGTGCGCGGGCTTCTCACTGCGGTGGCTTCTCTTGTTGCAGAGCACGGGCTCTAGGCACCTAGGCTTCTGGAGTTATGGCTCGCGGGCTCTGGAGCGCAGGCTCAGTAGTTGTGGTGCATGGGCTTAGTTGCTCCGCGGCAAGTGGGATCTTCCCGGACCAGGGATCGAACCCCTGTCCCCTGCATTGGCAGGCGGATTCTTAACCACTGTGCCACCAGGGAAGCCTGAAAATTCCTTATATATATTTTATATACATACAAGTCTTGTGCACTTTGAAGATACATACTTTGCAAATATTTTCTGTCAGTATGGGGCTTGTCTTTACATTCTCTTTAACAGTGTCTTTCGAAGGTTCACATTGTTAGGTTTTTTTTTTTTCATTTTATTTTTTACGTTTTTATTGGAGTATAATTGCTTTTCAATGGTGTGTTCGTTTCTGCTGTATAACAAAGTGGATCAGCTGTATATATACATATATCCCCATATCTCCTCCCTCTTGCATCTCCCTCCCACCCTCCCTATCCCACCCCTCTAGCTGGTCACAAAGCACCGAGCTGATCTCCCTGTGCTACGCAGCTGCTTCCCACTAGCTATCTATTGTACATTTGGTAGTATACATGAGTCCATGTCAACCTCTCACTTCGTCCCAGCTTACCCTTCCTGCCCCCGTGTCTTCAAGTCCATTCTCTACGTCTGCATCTTTACTCCTGTCCTGCCCCTAGGTTCTACAGAACGATTTTTCTTTTTTTAGATTCCGTATATATGTGTTAGCATACAGTATTTGTTTTTCTCTTTCTGACTTACTTCACTCTGTATGACAGACTCTAGGTCCATCCACCTCACCACAAATAACTCAATTTCATTTCTTTTTATGGCTAACATTCCATTGTATATATGTGCCACATCTTTACCCATTCATCTGTCGATGGACACTTAGGTTGCTTCCATGTCCTGGCTATTGTAAATAGAGCTGCAGTGAACATTGTGGTACATGTCTCTTTTTGAATTATGGTTTTCTTAGGGTATGTGCCCAGTAGTGGGATTGCTGGGTCGTATGGTAGTTCTATTTTTGGTTTTTTAAGGAACCTCCATACTGTTCTCCATATATCAATTTACATTCCCTCCATATATCAAATTACATTCTCCATGTATCAATTTACATTCCCATCAACAGTGCAAGAGGGTTCCCTTTTCTCCACACCTTCTCCAGCATTTATTGTTTGTAGATTTTTTGATGATAGCCATTCTTACTGGTGTGAGGTGATATGTCATTGTAGTTTTGATTTGCATTTCTCTAATGATTAGTGATGTTGAGCATCCTTTCATGTGTTTGTTAGCAATCTGTATATCTTCTTTGGAGAAATGTCTATTTAGGTCTTCTGTCCATTTTTGGACTGGGTTGTTTCCTTTTTTGATATTGAGCTGCATGAGCTGCTTGTAAATTTTGGAGATTAATCCTTTATCAGTTGCTTCATTTGCAAATATTTTCTCCCATTCTGAGGGTTGTCTTTTAATATTGTTTATGGTTTCCTTTGCTGTGCAAAAGCTTTTAAGTTTCATTAGGTCCCATTTGTTGATTTTTGTTTTTATTTCCATTTCTCTAGGAGGTGGGTTCAAAAGGATCTTGCTGTGATTTATGTCATAGACTGTTCTGCCTATTTCTTCCACTAAGAGTTTTATAGTGTCTGGCCTTACATTTAGGTCTTTAATCCATTTTGAGTTTCTTTTTGTGTATGGTGTTAGGGAGTGTTCTAATTTCATTCTTTTACATGTAGCTGTCGCGTTTTCCCAGCACCACTTATTGAAGAGGCTGTCTTTTCTCCATTGTATATTCTTGCATCCTTTATCAAAAATAAGGCAACTGTATGTGCGTGGGTTTATATCTGGGCTTTCTTTCCTGTTCCATTGATCTGCATTTCTCTTTTCGTGCCAGTACCATACTGTCTTGATTACTGTAGCTTTGTAGTATAGTCTGAAGACTGGGAGCCCAATTCCTCCAGCTCCGTTTTTCTTTCTCAAGATTGCTTTGGCTATTCGGGGTCCTCTGTGTTTCCATACAAATTGTGAAATGTTTAAATCTAGTTCTGTGAAAAATGCCAGTTGTAGTTTGATAGGGATTGCATTGAATCTGTAGATTGCTTTGGGTAGTACAGTCATTTTCACGGTGTTGATTCTTCCAATCCAAGAACATGGTACCTTTCCAACTGTTTGTATCGTATTTAATTTCTTTCATTAGTGTCTTATAGTTTTCTGCATACAGGTCTTTTGTCTCCTTTGGTAGGTTTATTCCTAGGTATTTTATTCTTTTTGTTGCAGTGGTAAGTAGGACTGTTTCCTAAATTTCTCTTTAAGGTTTTTCATCATTAGTTTATAGGAGTGCAAGAGATTTATCTGCATTAATTTTGTATCCTGCTACTTTACCAATTTCATTAGTTAGTTCTAGTAGTTTTCTGGTAGCATCTTTAGGATTCTCTATGTATAGTATCATGTCATCTGCAAGCAGTGACAGCTTTACTTCTTCTTTTCCAATTTGGATTCCTTTTATTTCTTTTTCTTCTCTGATTGCTGTGGCTAAAATTTCCAAAACTATGTTGAGTAATAGTGGTGAGAGTGGACAACCTTGTCTTGTTTCTGATCTTAGAGGAAATGGTTTCAGTTTTTCACCATTGAGAACGATGCTGGCTGTGGGTTTGCCATATATGGCCTTTATTATGTTGAGGTAAGTTCCCTCTATGCCTACTTTCTGGAGGGTTTTTATCATAAATGGGTGTTGAATTTTGTTGACAGCTCTTTCTGCATCTATTGAGATGATCATATGGTTTTACTCCTTCAATTTGTTACTATGGTTTATCACATTGATTGATTTGCATATATTGAAGAATCCTTGCATTCCTGGGATAAACCCCACTTGACCATGGTATATGATCCTTTTATTGTGCTGTTGGATTCTGTTTGCTAGTATTTTGTTGAGGATTTTTGCATCTTTGCTTATCAGTGATATTGGCCTCTAGTTTTCTTTTTTTGTGACATCTTTGTCTGGTTTTGGTATCAGGGTGATGGTGGCCTCGTAGAATGAGTTTGGGAGTGTTCCTCCCTCTGCTATATTTTGGAAGAGTTTGAGAAGGTTAGGTGTTAGCTCTTCTGTAAATGTTTGATAGGATTTGTGTGTGAAGCCATCTGGTCCTGGCCTTTTGTTTGTTGCAAGATTTTTAATCACAATCTCAATTTCAGTGTTTGTGATTGGTCTGTTCATATTTTCTATTTCTTCCTGGTTTAGTCTCGGAAGGTTGTACATATCTAAGAATTTGTCCATTTCTTCCAGGTTGTCCATTTTATTGGCATATAGCTGTTTATAGTAATCGCTCATGATCTTTTCTATTTCTCCAGTGTCAGTTGTTACTTCTCCTTTTTCATTTCTAATTCTATTGATTTGAGTCTTCTCCCTTTTTTTCTTGATGAGTCTGGCTAATGGTTTATCAATTTTGTTTGTCTTCTCAAAGAACCAGCTTTTAGTTTTATTGATCTCTGTTATCATTTCCTTCATTTCTGATCTGATCTTTATGATGTCTTTCCTTCTGCTAACTTTGAGGTTTTTCTATTCTTTCTGTAATTGCTTTAGGTATAAGTTTAGGTTGTTTATTTGAGATGTTTCTTGTGATAGGATTGTATTTCTATAAACTTCCCTCTTAGAACTGCTTTTGCTGCATCCCATAGGTTTTGAGTCGTTGTGTTTTCATTGTCATTTGTTTCTAGGTATTTTTTGATTTCCTGTTTGATTTCTTCAGTGATCTCTTAGTTACTAAGTAGTGTATTGTTTAGCCTCCATGTGTTTATATTTTTTACAGATTTTTTCCTGTAATTGATATCTAGTCTCATAGCATTGTGGTCGGAAAAGATACTTGATATGACTTCAATTTTCTTAAATTTCCCTAGGCTTGATTTATGACCCAGGATATGATCTATCCTGGAGAATGTTCCATGAGCACTTGAGAAGAAAGTGTACTCTGTTGTTTTTGGATGGAATGTCCTATAAATATCAATTAAGTCCATCTTGTTTAATGTGTCATTTAAAGCTTGTGTTTCCTTATTTATTTTCATTTTGGATGATCTGTCCATTGGTGAGAGTGAGCTGTTAAAGTCCCCTACTATGATTGTGTTACTGTCGATTTTCCCTTTTATGGCTGTTAGCATTTGCCTTATGTACTGAAGTGCTCCTATGTTGGGTGCATAAATATTTACAATTGTTATATTTTCTTCTTGGATCGGTCCCTTGATCATTATGTAGTCTCCTTCTTTGTCTCTTGTAATAGTCTTTATTTTAAGTCTATTTTATCTGAAATGAGCATTGCTACTCCAGCTTTATTTTGATTTCCATTTGCATGGAATATCTTTTTTCATCCCCTCTCTTTCAGTCTGTATGTGTCCCTAGGTCTGAAGTGGGTCTCTTGTAGACAGCATATATATGGGTCTTGTTTTTGTATCCATTCAACCAGTCTCTGTCTTTTGGGGGGAAGGTTTAATCCATTTACATTTAAGGTAAGTATCGATATGTATGTTCTATTACCATTTTCTTAATTGTTTTGGGTTTGTTATTGTAGGTCTTTTCCTTCTCTTGTGTTTCCTGCCTAGAGAAGTTCCTTTAGCATTTGCTGTAAAGCTTGTTTGGTGGTGCTGAATTCTCTTCACTTTTGCTTGTCTGTAAAGGTTTTAATTTCTCCATTGAATGTGAATGAGATTCTTGCTGGGTAGAGTAATCTTGGTTGTAGGTCTTTCCGTTTCATGACTTTAAGTATGTCCTGCCATCCCTTCTGTCTTGCAGAGTTTCTGCTGAAATATCAGCTCTTAACCTTATGGGGATTCCCTTGTATGTTATTTGTTGTTTTTCCCTTGCTGCTTTTAAATTTTTTTCTTTGTATTTATTTTTTGATAGTTTGATTAATATGTGTCTTGGCGTTTTTCTCCTTGGATTTATCCTGTATGGGACTCTCTGCACTTCCTGGAGTTTATTGACTCTTTCCTTACCCTTATTAGGGAAGTTTTCAGCTATAATCTCTTCAAATATTTTCTCAGTCCCTTTTTTCTTCTTCTTCTGGGACCCCTATAATTTGAACGCTGGTGCATTTAATGTTGTCCCAGAGGTCTCTAAGACTGTCCTATATTCTTTTCATTCTTTTTTGTTTATTCTGCTCTGCAGTAGTTATTTCCACTATTTTATCTTCCAGGTCACTTATCCATTCTTCTGCCTCAGTTATTCTGCTGTTGATTCCTTCTAGAGAATTTTTAATTTCATTTATTGTTTAGTTCATCATTGTTTGTTTGCTCTTTAGTTCTTCTAAGTCCTTGTTAAACGTTTCTTATGTTTTCCCCGTTCTATTTGCAAGATTTTGGATCATCTTTACTATCATTACTCTGAATTCTTTTTCAGGTAGACTGCCTATTTCCTCTTCATTTGTTTTATCTGGTAGGTTTTTACCTTGCTCCTTCATCTGCTGTGTATTTCTCTGTCTTCTCATTTTGCTTAACTTACCATGTTTGGGGTCTGCTTTTTGCAGCCTGCGTGTTCATACTTCCTGTTGTTTTTGGTGTCTGCCCCAGTGGCTAAGGGTGGTTCAGTGGGTTGTGTAGGCTTCCTGGTGGAGGGGACTAGTGCCTGTGTTCTGGTGGATGAGGCTGGGTCTTGTCTTTCTGGTGGGCAGGACCGCATACAGTGGTGTGTTTTGGGGTATCTCTGACCTTATTATGATTTTAGGCAGCCTCTCTGCTAATGAGTGGGGTTGTGTTCCTGTCTTGCTAGTTGTTTGGCATCGGGTGTCCAGCACTGGAGCTTGCTGGTCGTTGAGTGCAGCTCAGTCTTGGCGTTGAGATGGAGATCTCTGGGAGAGCTTTAGCCATTTGATATTATGCAGAGCTAGGAGGTCTCTGGTGGACCAGTGTCCTGAACTTGGATCTCTCCCACCTCAGAGACACAGGCCTGACACCCACCCAGAGCACCAAGAACCTGTCAGCCGCACGGCTCAGAAGAAAAGGGAGAAAAAAAGAGAAAGAAAGAAAGAAAATAAAAAGTTATTTTAAAAAATTTTTAATTATTAATAATATAAAAAATTAAAAAGTAATAAGAAAAAGAAAGAAGAGAGCAACCAAACCAAAAAACAAATCCACCAATGATAACAAGTGCCAAAAACTGCTAAAAAACAAAAAGAAAAAAACAGACAGACAGAAGCCTAGAACAAATGGTAAAAGCAAAGCTATACAGACAAAATCCCACAAAGAAGCATGCACAGAGACACTAAGAAAAAGAGAAGAAGGAAAAATATATGTATATCTCTATATAAAAAAAAGGATGAGAGCAACCAAATCAGTAAACAAACCTACCAGTGATAATAAGCTCTAAATACTAAACTAAGATAAACATAAAACCAGGAACAAATTAGATGCCGAAAGTAAATCCCAAGTCTGCAGTTGCTTCCAGTGTCCGCCACCTCAGTTTTGGGGTGATTCGTTGTCTATTCATGTATTCCACAGACGCAGGTACATCAAGTTGATTGTGGAGATTTAATCCGCTGCTCCTGAGGCTGCTGGGAGAGATTTCCCTTTCTCTTCTTTGTTCTCACAGCTCCCAGGGCTCAGCTTTGGATTTGGCCCCGCTTCTGCGTGTAGGTCGCCTGAGGGCATCTGTTCTGGCTCAGACAGGACGGGGTTAAAGGAGCGGCTGATTAGGGGGCTCTGACTCATTCAGGCTGGTGGGGGAGGGAGGGGTACAGAATGAGGGGCGTGCCTGCGGCAGTAGAGGCCAGTGTGACATTGCAACAGCCTGAGGCGCACCGTGTGTTCTCCCAGGGAAGTTGTCTCTGGATAATGGGACCCTGGCAGTGCGGGGCTACAGAGGCTCCCAGGAGGGGAGGTGTGGATAGTGACCTGTGCTCGCACACAAGCTTCTTGGTGGCTGCAGCGGCATCCTTCGCGTCTCATGCCCATCTCTGGGGTTCGCGCTGATAGCCACGGCTCACGCCTGTCTCTGAAGCTTGTTTAGGCAGTGCTCTGAAGCCCCTCTCCTCGCGCACCGCAAAACAATGGTCTCTTGCCTCTTAGGCAGTTCCAGACTTTTCCCCGGACTCCTTCCTGGCTAACTGTGGTGCACTAGGCCCCTTCAGGCTGTGTCCACGCAGCCAACCCCAGTCCTCTCCCTGGGATCTGATCTCCGAAGCTAGAGCCTCAGCTCCCAGCCCCCGCCCACCCCAGCGGGCGAGGAGACAAGCCTCTCAGGCTGGTGAGTGCTGGCGGCACCGATCCTCTGTGCAGGAATCTCTGCACTTTGCCCGTCGCACCCCTGTGGCTGCGCTCTCCTCCGTGGACCCGAAGCTTCCCCCGCCACCCCCCGTCTCTGCCAGTGAAGGGGCTTCCTAGCCTATGGAAACTTTTCCTCCTTCAGAGCTCCCTCCCCAAGGTGCAGGTCCCATCCCTTTTCTTTTGTCTCTGTTTTTTCTTTTGCCCTACCCTGGTACATGGGGAGTTTCTTGCCTTTTGGGAAGTGTAAGGTCTTCTGCCAGCGTTCAGTAGGTGTTCTGTAGGAGTTGTTCCACATGTAGATGTATTTCCGATGTATTTGTGGGGAGGAAGGTGATCTCCATGTCTTACTCGTCTGCCATCTTGAAGGTCTCCCCGACATTGTTAATTTTTTAAGAATAATTTGGATGAAGTTTATTTTATCAGTGTTTTCTTTATGGATAATGTTTTAGGTGTCATAGTTACAAAATCTTTCCCTCATCCAAGGTCAAAAGATTTTGTTCCCTATGTTTTCTTTGAAAAGTTTTGCAACTTTACAGTTCTACATTTGGGTTTAAGGTCCACTTTAAAGTATGGATGGAAGTTCAGTTTTTGCACATGTGTATACAATTGTTCTAGCCCCCAATTATTGAAAATTCTTTCCTTTCTCTATTGAATTGCCTTTGCACTTTTGCTAAAAATCAGTTGTCCATCTATGTGTATTTCTGGATTCTCTATTTGGTTCCTGTCTCTCAGTCTTTACACCAATATCACACTGTCTTTGTCAGTGTAGGTTTATAATGAGATTTTCTATCACATAGTGTTAGTTCTTCTGTTTTGTTCTTGTTTTTCAAAGTTTTGTTATTTTAACACCTTTGCATTTCCTTGTCAATTTTAGAATCAGCTTGTCAATTTCTACCCAAAAAAAATTAAAAATAAAATGCTTGCTGGGATTTTTATTGGGATTGTATTGAATCTACAGATCAAGCTGGAGAGAATTGATATCTTGACAGTATTGATTCTTCCAAGCCATGAGGACGGTATTCATCTCCATTTATTTAAATCTCTTTTAACTTCTCTCTGCACTATTTTGCAGTTTTTAGTATAGGACTTGAACATTTTTTATCAGATTTGTCCCTAAGTATTTTGCGATTGTAAATAGCATTTGTTTTTTAATTTCAATTTCTGTTTATTAGTTGCTAGCATGTAGGTACATATTGATCTTTGTTTATTGATCTTATATCCTGCAACATTGTGAAACTAACTTATTAATTTTTGTAGATTCCACTGGATTTTCTATATAGACCATCATGTCATAGAGTGGTTTAAGGCTGCATTCTGATTTTCTTCCTACTTATTCTGTCTGTTACTAAGTGAGGGATATCGAAATATGGCTATAATTATAGGTTTGTCTATTTCTTCTGGCCATCATATCCATTTTTTCTTCATGCATTTTGAAACTCTGTTATTAGGTGTGTAGTCATATAGGTGTAATGTCCTATGGATGGATGGATTCCTTAAACATTATGATATAACCCTCTTTTCCCTGGTTGCTCTGAGATACACTTAGATATTAATATAACCTCTCTAGCTTTCTTTTGACTAATGTTAGCGTGTAATACCTGCTTCTATCATTTTGTTTAAATCTATTTTTTTATATTTAAAGTATGTTTCTTATAAGCAGCATATAATAGGTCTTGATTGTTTACGCACTCTCACCATTTCTGTCTCTCAGTTGGGATTTGAGGATGTTTTCATTACCTGTTATTATTGATATGCATAGGACTAAGTCTGTTGCCTTGCTATCTGTTTTCTACTCATTCTTTTTTGTTTGTTTGTTTTGCTTCCCTCTTTTTCTGCCTTCTTTTGTATTGTTTCATTATTGCATTTTATCTTATTTGTTGTCTTACTAACTATAACTCTGCTTAGTTATTTCAGTGGTTGCTTTAGGGTTTGTAGCAGACTTCTTTAACTTATCACAGTCTACTTTCAAGTGATATCCTGGCACTTCGTGTACAGTATAAGAACTTTTCAATAGGATACTTTCATTTCCCACTCACCTTTATGCTATTGTTGTTACATGTTTTCCTGATACATGTTATAGACTCCACATCAATTATTATTTTTGTTTAAACAATCAATTATATTTTAAACACATTTAATAATAAAATATATTTTTATGTTATTACCTCTGAAGTTACCATTTCCAGTTCTCTTTAGTCCTTTGTGTATGTCCGTATTGCCATCTGTTATTTTCCTTCTGCCTACAGGAGTTCTTTAACGTTTCTTGAAGTGAAGATCTGCTGGTTATGAATTCTTTCAGCTTCTGTATGTCTTAAAATGTCTTTATTTTACCTTAGTTTTTCACAGGTATTTTTGCTGGTTATGTATTACTAAGTTAGTATTCATTTTCTTTCCACATTTTAAAGATGTGGCTCTACCATTGTCTCACTGGCATTGTTTCCAACAGCAACAAAAAAATCTGCTGTAATCCTTATCTGAATTTCATGTTACTCTGGCTGCTTTTAATATTTTCTCCTTATCACTGATTTTTGAGCAATTTGACTCTACTGTGTCCTGGTATAGCTTTCTTCATGTTTCCTGTGCTTAGAGTTCATTGAGTTTCTTGAATGTGTGAACTTATAATTTTGATCAAATTTGAATTTTTTTCATTATTTCTTCAAACATATTTTCTATCCCCCTCATCCCTTTCTTCTATAGGGACTCCAATTTCATGTACATTAGGACACACGTGAAGTTATCCTGTAGTTCACTGATAGTCTTATTTTTTTTTTTTTACCATTTTTTTCTCTGTGTTTCATTTTGTGTAGTTTCTATTGCTGTGTCTTCAAGTTCATGAATCTTTTCTTCTGCAATCTCTAGTCTGCCGTTATTTGCATTCACTGTATATTTTCATCACACACTGTAGTTTTTATCTCCAGAAGTTTGATTTGGGTCTTCTGTATATCTTCTGTGTCTCTTTAACTTTGGGGACATATAGATTACAATTATAATAACTAATATCCTTATCTGCTAACTTTAACACCTGTGTCAGTTCTGAGTTGATTTTGACATGTGTTCTCCTCCTTATGGGTTGCATTTTCTTGCTTCCTTGTAGGTCTAGTAATCTTCAGTTGGATATCAGATGGTGAGAATTCTGCCTTTTTGTATTTCTATGAATCTTCTTGAGCTTTCTTCTAGGGTGCAGTTAAGTTACTTGGAAACAATGTGATCCTTCTGGGTCTTGCTTTTGCAATTTGTTAGGTGAGAACAGAGCAGCATTGAGTCTATGGCTAATTATTGCCCACAGCTGAGACAAGATTCTTTTGAGTGCTGTATCCAGTGCCCCATTAATGATGAGGTTTTCCACTCTAGCTAGTGAAAACAATGACTGTTTTTGGCTTTGTGTGAGCACCTGGTGTTTTCTTTCTGCTCCTTTCAGATGATTCTTTCCCCAGCCTCAAGTTGTTTCCTCACACACTTGGGCTACTCAGGATTGTGCTGAGTACTCTATGGAGACCTTCTGCAGATCTCAGGGTTCTCTCTATTGCAGTAGTCTCTCTGGCACCCTGTCCTACAAACTCTAGTCACCTTGTCCTCCCAGACTCATCTCAGGATGGTCACTGGGCTATCCTCTAGATACCATAGTCTGGAAACTCTCTTAATGCAGGAAGCTGGGGTAATGAATAGCTCTACCTCACTTCTTTTCAATCTCCCAGGAATCAGTGTTGTTGATTGCCTAATGTCGAGTATCTTGAAAATGTTTTTTTTTTTTTTTTGTGGTACGCGGGCCTCTCACTGTTGTGGCCTCTCCCGTTGTGGAGCACAAGCTCCGGACACGCAGGCTCAGCGGCCATGGCTTACGGGCCCAGCTGCTCCGTGGCATGTGGGATCTTCCCAGACCGGGGCACGAACCCGTGTCCCCTGCATCGGCAGGCAGACTCTCCACCACTATGCCACCAGGGAGGGCCGAAAATCTTTGTTTTATGTTCTTGAAAATCTTTCTTTTATGTATTTGTCCCAGTTTGGAAACTCTTTGAATTATAATAAATTTTCATAAAAGGAAAAAAAAAATCATGACAGTGTTAAACTGTAGAGTTTTTTGTTATTGATCTGTTTTGTTTAGCTGTGTTGGGTCTTCGTTGCTGCACTCAGGCTTTCTCTAGTTGCGGCAAGTGGGGGCTCCTCTTAATTGCAGTGCATGGGCTTCTCATTGCTGTGCCTTTTCTTGTTGCGGAGCACAGGCTCTAGTTGCATGGGCTTTAGTAGTTGTTGCATGTGGGCTCAGTAGTTGTGGCTCGCAGGCTCTAGAGCGCAGGCTCAGTAGTTGTGGTGCACGAGCTCAGTTGCTCTGTGGCATGTGGGATCTTCCCGGACCAGAAGTCGAACCCTTGTCCCTTGCACTGGCAGGCAGATTCTTAACCACTGCACTGCCAGGGAAGCCCCCTAAGCTGGAGAGTTTTATATCAAGTAATGCGATTGCGGGCACAATGTGTTTATATATGTCAGTTGCAGTGGGTTCTACAGTAGGATATTAAATATAGCTCAGTGGGAAAATTGCTGGTATTTTCCCAGCTTTAAAACTTATCAAACCTTGTCAGGTTTGCTTAGATCATAAACTATGAAGAACCTCTATACTGAGATTTGCAGATTTTAAAATCCTGATTTTCTGAACAGATTTTGACTATTGTTGAGAGTCTAAGATTAAGTAGAATGATATGTGTTGAGGCCTTGGAGTTCCTTTAGCTTCGAAGGGTAATATGAAATAAAACTGTAGATATTCAACAGTCTCCTAAGTTGCCTTGATCACTTTTCCTTTATCCAGTTTTTCACAAATAGTGCTTCTAAGATTAATTTTTCTAAGTCATATTTCTTGATTTTGCACTCACCTCCTCAAAAGCCTAACTCATAAGAGGAGGCAACATGTGAACAAATTAATGCAGTGCCATGAAGTACATGCCAAATACGGTTGAGTCCTACGTAGACATAGAGGAAGATAGTGTTTCAACCACGTGGAGGGCAGAAGAGGCGTTTACTTGGTGGACAAGAGAAGAGAGGTGTCAGAAGCAAAGGAAAGAGCACTGTGAAGGTATTAAAGCTTAAGGAATAAAAGTTGTTGGAGAAAGAGGTGGGTAAATGTAATGAAAGCCCAGAAGCGAAGCCATATATATGACATTGGCGGAGGGTTACAGTTTTCCTGTGATCATGCTCCTTTATTTCTGTTATTACAATACTCACTTTGGATTAGCATTTTAGCACTACCAAAATATCCCACTGTAGACAATAAGTTATATCGTCAGCTTGGAAAGGTGTTAAGCTCGAGAGCAGCAGCATCACGCTTGTATTTTTGAATGGTTCCTCTGGTGAAGTAATAATGGCATAAAATTTGTCCTTCCATCGGAAATAGCTAGAAAACGGCACAAAATACATGAAATAACTATTTTCAGACATCAGAAAACAGTCAGTACAGATTTGTGATTCTATTAGAAGGAAAAACAAATTAGATGCCTCCTGAAACCACTTCAGATTCATACTCAGAAGTGCTTTCCAGTCTGCAATATGGAGAGGTGGCTTCAAGCAGAACCTATAAGTCTCGCCAAGATGAGAGGAGAGAAGAATGTTTGGAGAGGCCTAGGGAACTGGAATTTGCAAGGCAGAATACAAAAATGGAGGCATTCAGAGAAGGAGTTTCAGAAATCTGCCTGGAAAGCCCCTTGAGTCTTTGGCTGAATACTAATCCTTGCATACATAATGTGAAACTCCACAGGCCATGCAAATAAAGATTTCCATGGAACTGTAAACTGAACAAGTTCCCAGAGCTCACATAAGGCAGAGATATATTTGAATTCTCACAAGCCATAATGGAGGGAAAAAAAAAACAGACCATTAGTAGAGACACAAGAAGAGTCATGCCTTAGTAATAAGGATAAAATATCCCTAGAGGAAAGGCTACTTTGGACACACCCTAACGGACTTTAAAATTAAGCCTTGTAAAGATAAGCCTTATTTACTAGTAGCAAATTTCACCAATCTTTGTAGCAAGAAAAATGGTTAAAACAATTATCATTATAACATTCATGTTAAGCACTCATTCCAATTTTTTAGGCATAAAAAGAAGCTGCAAAATGTGACCTATAATAATAGGAAAACTGCTCAATAGAAACATCCCCAGAAATGAAAAAAATTTTGAAATTATCAGATGAAGGCTTTCCAACAGCTAATATAAATGATCTTGAAGATTTAAAGGAAAGACTAACACAATAAGGAAAGAAATTGCTGATATGAAAATGGAACTTCTAAAGCTAAAAGTATACTATTTGAAATTTGAAATTCACCGAATAGACTTAACCATTAAATTGAGGCTTCAGAAAATAAAAATCAGTTAAGCTGAAGACATCACCATGGAAACTATCCAAAATGAAGCATAAGGGGGAAAAGGATTGCAAAAGCAAAAGAACAGAGCCTCAGTGCTCTGTGTCACCGTATCTACATGGCTATTGTAGGTGTACCTGGCAATCCCAGAAGGAGAGAAGAGGAGAAAGATGCAGAAAAAAATATATTGAAGAAATAATAGCTTAAAGTCTTCCATATATGATGAAAACTATAAGCCTGCAGATCCAGGAAGTTCAAGAAACCCTATGTAGGATAAATACAAAGAACACACAATCAAAGTAGATCATATTCAAAATGCTAAAAATGAGTAATGGAGAATTTTTAAGCAGATAGAGAATAAAAAGGAACACTATACAAAGGGGAACAAACAGAAACATAACTACAGTCTTATTGTCAGAAATAATACAAACAACAGCATAATGGCATTTTTAAAGTGTTGAAAGAAAAAAAAGTCAACCTAGAAATATATATCCAATGAAAATATCTTTCAGAAATGCAGACAAAAATGACTTTTTCAAATAAACAAACGGTGAGAGAATTCATTACCGACATATTGGACTAAAGAAATTTTAAAGAAATTTCTTCAGGCTTAAGAAAAATAACGCCAGAGGGAAACTTGGAGTTACATGAAAGAATGAAGAGCTCCATGAATGGTAAACATATAATTGAATACAAAATATAAAATATTTTTCCTAATTTACTTTCATGTTAAAGATAGCTGGCAATTTAAAACCAAAGATAGAGGAGATTGGTTCAAGATGGTGGAGTAGAAGGACGTGCACTCACTCCCCTTTGTGAGAGAACTGGAATCACAACTAACTGCTGAACCGTCATTGACAGGAAGACATTAGAACTCACCAAAAAAATACCCCACATCCAAAGGCAAAGGAGAAGCTGCAAGGAGATGGTAGGAGACATGCAATCACAGTAAAATCAAATCCCATAACTGCTGGGTGGGTGACTCACAAACTGCAGAACAAGTATACCACAGAAGTCCACCCACTGGAGTGAAAGTTCTGAGCCCCACGTCACGCTTCCCAACCTGTGGGTCCAGCAACAGGAGGAGGAATTCCCAGAGAATCAGACTTTGAAGGCTAGCGGGATTTGATTGCAGGACTTCGACAGGACTGGAGGAAACTGAGATTGTACTCTTTGAGGCCTAACACAAACTAGTGTGTGCATCAGGTCCCAGGGGAAGGAGCAGTGACCCCATAGGAGAATGAACCAGACCTACCTGCTAGTGTTGGAGGGTCTCCTACAGAGGCGGGGGGTGGCTGTGGCTCACCGCGGTGACAAGGACACTGGCAGCAGAAGTTCTGGGAAGTACTCCTTGGCGTGAGCACCCCCCCCCCCCCCCCCCCCGCCCCGAGTCTGCCATTAGCCCCACCAAAGAGCCTGGAGGCGCCAGTGCTGGGTTGCCTCAAGCCAAACAACCAACAGGGAGGGAACCCAGCCCCACCAATCTTCAGACAAGTGGATTAAAGTTTTGCTGAGCTCTGCCCACGGGAACAACACCCAGCTCTACAAACCACCAGTCCCTCCCATCAGGAAGCTTGCACAAACCTCCTAAATAGCCTCGTCCACCAGAGGGCAGACAGCAGAAGCCAGAAGAACTACAGTCCTGCAGCCTGTGGAACGAAAATCACATTCACAGAAAGACAGACAAAATGAAAAGGCAGAGGACTACATACCAGAGGAAGGAACATGATAAAACCCCAGAAAAACAACTAAATGAAGTGGAGATAGGCAACCTTCCAGAAAAAGAATTCAGAAAAGTGATAGTAAAGATGATCCAGGACCTCAGAAAAACAATGGAGGCAAAGATTGAAAAGATGCAAGAAATGTTTAACAAAGACCTAGAAGAATTAAAGAATAAACAAACAGAGATGAACAATACAATAACTGAAATGAAAAATACACTAGAAGGCATCAATAGCAGAATAACTGAGGCAGAAGAAGGGATAAGTGACCTGGAAGATAGAATGGTGGAATTTACTGCCGTGGGACAGAATAAAGAAAAAAAGAATGAAAACAAATAAAGACAGCCTAAGAGACCTCTAGGACAACATTAAATGCACCAACATTCTCATTATAGGGGTCCCAGAAGGAGAAGAGAGAGAGAAAGGACACGAGAAAATATTTGAAGAGTTTATAGTCGAAAACTTCCCAAACATGGGAAAGGAAATAGTCACCCAAGTCCAGGAAGCACAGAGAGTCTCAGGCAGGATAAACCTAAGGAGAGACACGCCGAGACACATAGTAATCAAATTGACAAAAATTAAAGACAAAGAAAATTTATGAAAAGCAACAAGGGAAAAACGACAAATAACATACAAGGAAGTCCCATAAGGTTAACAGCTGGTTTCTCAGCAGAAACTCTGCAGGCCAGAAGGGAGTGGCAGGACATATTTAAAGTGATGAAAGGGAAGAACCTACAACCAAGATTACTCTACCCAGTAAGGATCTCATTCAGATTTGATGGAGAAATCAAAAGCTTTACAGACAAGCAAAATCTAAGAGAATTCAGCACCACCAAACCAGCTCTACAACAAATGCTAAAGGAACTTCTCTAAGTGGGAAACACAAGAGGAGAAAAGAACCTACAAAAACAAATGTAAAACAATTAAGAAAATGGTAATAGGAACATACATAACGATAATTACCTTAAATGTGAATGGATTAAATACTCCAACCAAAAGACATGGGCTCACTGAATGGATACAGGAACAAGACCTATATATTTGCTGTATACAAGAGACCCACTTCAGACCTAGGGACACATACAGACTGAAAGTGCGGGATGGAAAAACATATTTCATGCAAATGGAAATCAAAAGAAAACTGGAATAGCAATACTCGTACCATATAAAACGGCCTTTAAAATAAAGAATGTTACAAGAGACAAAGAAACGTGCTACATAATGATCAAGGGATCAATCCAAGAAGAAGATATAACAATGATAAATATATATGCACCCAGTGTAGAAGCACCTCAATACATAAGGCAAATGCTAACAGCTATAAAACAGGAAATCGATGGTAACACAATAATAGTGGGGGACTTTAACACCTCACTTACACCAATGGACAGATGATGCAGACAGAAAATTAATAAGGAAACACAAGCTTTAAATGACACAATAGACCAGATAGATTTATTTGATATTTATAGGACATTCCATCTGAAAACAGCAGGTTACACTTTCTTCTCAAGTGCACATTTAACATTCTCCAGGATAGATCACATCTTGGGTCACAAAGCAAGCCTTGGTAAATTTAAGAAAAGTGATATCATATCAAGCATCTTTTCCGACCAAAACACTATGAGATTAGAAATCAGTTACCTGAGAAAAAAATGTAAAAAGCACAAACACATGGAAGCTAAACAATACGTTACTAAATAACCAAGAGATCACTGAAGAAATCAAAGAGGAAATCAAAAACTACCTAGAGACAGATGACAACGAAAAGACAACAATCCAAAACCTATGGGTTGCAGCAAAAACAGTTCTGAGAGCAAAGTTTATAACAATACAATCCTACCTCAAGAAACAAGAAAAATCTCAAACAATCTAACCTTACACCTAAAGGAATTAGAGAAAGAAGAACAAACAAACCCAAAGTTAGTAGAAGAAAAGAAATCCTAAAGACTGGAGCAGATATAAGTGAAATGGAAACAAAGAAAACAATAGCAAATATCAGTAAAACTAAAAGCTCGTTCTTTGAGAAGATAAACAAAATTGATAAACCTTTAGCCAGATAGATT
Source organism: Stenella coeruleoalba (assembly GCF_951394435.1). NCBI lineage: Eukaryota > Metazoa > Chordata > Mammalia > Artiodactyla > Delphinidae > Stenella > Stenella coeruleoalba. The sequence continues at coordinate 7,420,634 of NC_137159.1, forward strand.
CATCAAGAAAAAGAGGGAGCGGACTCAAATCAATAAAATTAGAAATGAAAAAGGAGAAGTTACAATGGACACCACAGAAATACAAAGCATCATCATAGTCTACTACAAGCAACTCTATGCCAATAAAATGGACAACCTGGAAGAAGTAGACAAATTCTTAGAAAGGTATAGCCTTTGAAGACTGAAGCAGCAAGAAATGGAAAATATGAACAGACCAATCTCAAGTAATGAAATTAAAACTGTGATTAAAAATCTTCCAATAGACAAAAGTCCAGGACCAGATGGCTTCACAGGTGAATTCTATCAAACATTTAGAGAAGCGCTAACATTCATCCTTCTCAAACTCTTACAAAAACTTGCAGAGGAAGGAACACTCCCAAACTCATTCTATGAGGACACCATCACCCTGATACCAAAACCAGAGAAAGATATACAAAAAAAGCAAATTACAGACCAACATCACTGATGAATATAGATGCAGAAGTGCTCAAAAAAAATACTAGGAAACGGAATCCAGCAACACATTAAAAGGATCATACACCATGATCAAGTGGGATTTATCCCAGGGATGCAAGATTTCTTCAATATACGCAAATCAATCAATGTGATACACCATATTAACAAATTGAAGAAGAAAAACCACATGATCTTCTCAGTAGATGCAGAAAAAGCTTTCAACAATATTCAACACCCATTTATGATAAAAACTCTCCAGAAAGTGGGCATAGAGGGAACCTGCCTTAACATAATAAAGGCCATTTATGACAAACCCACAGCAAACATCATTCTCAGTGGTGAAAAGCTGAAAGCATTTCCCCTAAAATCAGGAAGAAGAGAAGGATGTCTGCTCTCACCACTATTATTCAGTATAGTTTTGGAAGGCCTAGCCACAGCATTCAGAGAAGAAAAAAAATAAAAGTAATACAAGTTGGAAAAGAAGAAGTAAAACTGTCACTGTTTGCAGATGGCATGATACTATACATAGACAATGCTAAAGGTGCCAGCAGAAAACTACTAGAGCTAATCAATGGATTTGGTAAAATACCAGGATACAAAATTAATATACAGAAATCTCTCGCATTCCTATACACTAACAATGAAAGATCAGAAAGAGAAATTAAAAAAACAATCCCATTCACCATTGCAAAAAAAATAAAATAAAATACCTAGGAGTAAACCTACCTAAGGAGATAAAAGACCTGTACTTAGAAAACTATAAGACACTGATGAAAGAAATAAAAGATGACACAAACAGATGGAAAGATATACCATGTTCTTGGATTAGAAGAATCAATATTGTGAAAATGACTATATTACCCAAAGCAATCTACAGATACACTGCAATTCCTATCAAATTACCAATGGCACTTTTTATAGAACTAGAACAAAAGATCTTAAAATTTGTATGGAGACACAGAGGACCCTGAATAGCCAAAGCAATCTTGAGGGAAAACAACGGAGCTGGAGGAATCAGTCTCCCTGACTTCAGACTATACTACAAAGCTACAGTAATCAAGACAGTATGGTACTGGCACAAAAACGGAAATATAGATCAATGGAACAGGATAGAAAGCCCAGAGATAAACCCACCCACCTGTGGTCAAGTAATCTATGACAAAGGCGGCAAGGATACACAATGGAGAAAAGACAGTTTCTTCAGTAAGTGGTGCTGGGAAAACTGGACAGGTACATGTAAAAGAATGAAACTAGAACACTCCCTAACACCATACATGAAAATAAACTCAAAATGGATTAAAGACCTAAATGTAAGACCGAACACTATAAAACTTTTCAAAGAAAACAAAGGAAGAACACCCTTTGACATAAATCACACCAAGATCTTTTTTGACCCACCTCCTAGAGTAATGGAAATAAAAACAAAAATCAACAAATGTGACCTAATGAAACTTAAAAGCTTTTGCACAGCAAAGGAAACTATAAACAAGATGAAAAGACAGCCCTCAGAATGGGAGAAAATGTTTGCAAACGAATCAACAAAGGGTTAATCTCCAAAATCTATAAACAGCTCATGCAGCTCGATATTAAGAATAACAAAGAATCCAATCGAAAAATGTGCAGAATACATACCAGATGGCCAAGAGGCACATGCAAGGCTGCTCAACATCACTAATTATTAGAATAGTGCCAACCAAAACTTCAGTGAGGTATCACCTCACAATGGCTAGAATGGGCATCATCAGAAAATCTACAAACAACAAATGCAGGAGTGGGTGTAGGGGAAAGGGAACCCTCTTGCACTGTTGGTGGGAATGTAAATTGATGCAGCCACTATGGAAAATAGTATGGATGTCCCTTAAACAAAAAACAGAATTACCATATGACCCAGCAATCCCACTACTGGGCATACACCCAGAGAAAATCATAATTCAAAAAGACACATGCACCCCCAGTGTTCATTGCAGCACTATTTACAATAGCCAGGTCATGGAAGCAACCTAAATGCCCACTGACAGACGAATGGATAAGGAAGATGTGGTACATATATACAATGGGGTATTATTCAGCCATAAAATGGAACGAAATTGGGTCATTTGTAGAGACGTGGATGGACCTAGAGACTGTCATGCAGAGTGAAGTAAGTCTGAAAGAGAAAGACAAATATCATATATTAACGCATAAATGTGGAATCTAGATAAATGGTACGTATGAAGCAGTTTGCAAGGCAGAAGTAGAGACATAGATGTAGAGAACAAATGTATGGACACCAAGGCGGAAAGTGGAGGGGGTGGGAGGGTGAGATGAACTGGGAGATTAGGATTGACATATATACACTAATATGTATAAAATAGATAACTACTAAGAACCTGCTATATAAAAAAATAAATAAAATAAAATTCAAAAAATAAAAATAAAACCAAAGATAGACATTTATTCAAGTGTTTATAGCATATGTAAAAGTAGAATGAATGATAACAACAGTACAAAGGACTGAAGAGGGAAATAGAGGTTACCGTTGTAAAGCTCTTACGTTGGAAATCGAGTGGTATACTACTTTAAGACAGACCATAATAAAAATACACAGTGTAAACTGAAGAGCAACATCTTAAAAGTAAACAGAAGTATAGCAAATAAGCCAATAATGGAGGAAAAAAATACAAGAAAGATTCAATTAATACAAAAGAAGGCAGGAAAAGAGCAGAAAAAGAACAAAGAACAGACAGGGCACATAGAAAACAACTACTAATGTAGTAAACTTAAACCAAAGCCCAATGTAACGTACACTTAACAAATTAATGTAATTTCATAATTACATTAAATGAAATGGTCTAAATACTCTAATGAAAAGACCAAGATTTTGTTTTGTTTTGTTTTGTTTGCGGTACGCGGGCCTCTCTCCGCTGCGGCCTCTCCCGCTGCGGAGCACAGGCTCCGGACGCGCAGACCCAGCGGCCATGGCCCATGGGCCCAGCCGCTCCACGGCACGTGGGATCCTCCCGGACCGGGGCACGAACCCATGCCCCCTGCATCGGCAAGCGGACCCCCAACCACTGCACCACCAGGGAAGCCCAAGACCAAGATTTTTTAAATGGCTATAATAAAGGCAGAAATCAACTATATTCTGTCTGCATGCTTTAAATATAAAGACAGAGATAGACAAAGTGAAAAGATGAAAAATATATTCAAATATTAATCTAAAGAAAGACTGAGGGTCTATATTAATATCAGCCAAAGTAGAATTCAGAAGAGATAATATGGCCAGGTATGTAGTGTATGTTTTAAAGTGATAAAGATTACATAATAAGTTATCCAAAGTGCATAACAGGACTTCCCTGGTGGCGCAGTGGTTGAGAGGAAAAAACAGAGGAGGAACCTTTGCCCAAATACTTATGTGAGACCAGTATTACCTGATATCAGAATAAGACAAAGAACACTATAGACGATCACCCCTCATTTATATAGACTCAAAAATCCTTCACAGAATTTTAGTAAATTATATCCAGAAATACATAAGAAAGTTTATTCTATGACCAAGTAAATTTTCCCAGGAATGTAAGAAGGGTTTAACATACAAAAATCAATAAATGTAACTTTCCACATTAACAAAGGAGAAAACCATATCATTTCAGATGCAAAAAAAGCATTGAACAAAATTGAATATAAACTCTCAGCAAAGTAGGGATGTAAGAGAACTTTAGCTTGATAAAGGGCATTCTCGGAAAGCTTAGAGAAACATTACACTTATTGATAAAGGAACAGATACGTCCCTTCTAAGATAATGAATAAGGCAAGGATAGACACTCTTGCCAGTGTCTTTATACAAGTAATGACCAATACAAAAATGAAATAAAATAGTCCATTCACAACAGCATCACAGTTGTAAAGTAGGTATTGATAAATTTAGCAGAATACATGCAAAATTATACTCTGAAAGTTATAGAAAATTACTAAGGGAAATTAAAGAAAGCCTAAATGAGGAGCTAAACCATAGTGTTTCGGGAAACAGACATTGTCATAGACGGAAATGCAAGCATCATAGAGTCTAGTAGAGGACCCACATGTACAGTCAATTCTCAGTACTCATGGCATTTATGTTCTATGTTGCCATGAATTCTGAATTCCAAAGTATAAACCTAGGGGAATAACAATAAAAGGTTCCCGCAAGCCTCTCTGGTCACAACATTTTCATCAACCCATCAGTACACAACCTTGATTTGTGTGTGTTTCTTTTTAAAGGCACCTTATTTAATATATGTTATTGGTTCATTAGCATTGAACTCATGGTCAGCACTCTAACTCAGACCTGACTGAAGCTCATCTCCATAAGACACATCACAGCTTTCTTGTGATGTACTTTTCTTAGGAGCACCGGACAGCACTTCAGCACTATGCGTGGGGGCTATAAACAGCGAAATCACCGACAAAAAGTACAGAAATGCGAACACCATGGCACTGCATATACTGTGATAAGGACACTTGTTTATAGTATGAGAGCTGAAAGAAGATGGCAAAGCATCGTCGCCTTGTTGGACCTCAGCGGGAACATGCACGTTAAGCATTTCAGTTGTTCATCATTCTGGGCAAGTCCATGAAAGACCACTATGATATTGTGATTTATAATAAGAAATATATATTGGTTCTTCGTTGCCGGCCTACCACTCCTCAAACCCTGAGGATTTCCTGGGTGATAAGAGAGAGAAAGATTTCTTTTGTTTTTCATAACAGACCTCTTTCAACCATGCCCGAGTTTATATTCATGAGGTGATTTTTGCTGAAGCCCCGAAGTAATCTAAAGATGGAGGCTAGTTGCCAGTAGAACCAACCATGTGATTAGAAGGTTGGAACTTTCAGCCTTACCTCCTGACCACCAGGGAGGGGCAAGGGGCTAAAAGTTGAATTAATCACCAATGGCCAATGGTTTAATCAATCATGCCTACAGAATGAAGCCTCCAGAAAACCCCAAAAGGATGGGGTTCAGGGAGCTTCCAGGTTGGAGAACAAGAACGGATTCCTATGCTGGGAGAGCAAACTCGCTTCAGCGTCTTCTGAACCTCCCCCTGTGTATCTTCACCTGGCTGTTCATTTGTATCCATTCATTTGTGGCTCTTGATTCGTGGACATGTGTTTTCATTTATCTTGGGTAAATACCTAGGAGTAGAATTGCTGGGTTGTGTGTTTATCAGCCTTGGCACTCTTGGCATTTGGGGCCAGAGAATTCTTTGTTGTGGGGGCCTGTTCTGTGCCTTGTGGGATGTTGAGAAGCACCCCTGGCCCCTACCCACTAGATGCCAGTAGCATCCCCTCAGTTGTGACAACCAAAAAATACCTCCAGACCTTGCCCCTGGTTGAAAACCACCCTAGAATTTGGTAGCCACTTAGTGGAGATGGCTAATAAGCTTCTGCAAGCAAACAGTGCTCAGTGAAGGAAACATTTTATCCTCAGATGCATGAGTATTTCTCAGAGTTCCTTTACCAGGGAGAAGCAGATCTTGGGTGTCTCATTCAGTCACAGAAGATCCTGTTCAGTGCACTTCATTCAAAAATTCCAAAGCCTTAGGCCCATTGTGTCTGGATATTGAAGAGCATATGTTAATGTGCTTATTAATAGGTTTTTAGCCGTTTTGTTTCGGGCACCACTGTTGGACACCATGGTTACCATGTTTACCTGGCTCTTAGTCAATTTCAGCCAGTTCTTGTTACACTTCATTTACTGTATTGGCTTTTCACACAGTTCAAGACTCTGATGTTGCTGTCACATTTCTTCTCTTATCTGTGCTGTGTACACATTTTTGGACAAGAAACGTTAGCTTGCAGTATTTTCCAAAGCAGGTTGGTAAATGCTTGAGTAATCATTTTGTTGGAAGAATTCATCACAGGCGAGAGAGCTTCGCATGGGAATGTATGTATTTTCTGATGAGCAATCGCTTTGCATTTATTTTTGCAGGAGCTGCCACCGAGAGTCTAATTTTAGGTGTCATCACTAGGGTCCATGTGTGTGTAATTTTGACAGGATCTACGTTCCTTTCATTGTCGAAATTAGTTGAATGATTCTGTAATTGGCTTTAAAATGCAAAGAAGATCATTCTGTAGCTATATCTTAATTTGCAGAGCTTGTGCTTCTGCCACTGATGTTTATTTTTCCTGACAAGACTTTAAAACGTGTGGGCAGATCTCAGCACTGTCACTTTCCCATAGAGGCAGCCTGAGTCCTTGGGCAGTTCCTCTCCAGCTTCTCCCCCATGACCCATTCTCAGGGCTGATTTGCAGCATTTCCAAAGTGAGTCTTCCCTGATGCCAGAGGCAAGAAAAGGCATCGCTGCCTCCCACTGCTTGTTAATCCCAGCTGTTATCAGTGAGGCCTGATGGAAGTTCCAGGCGAGGGCAGTCATGGTCACACTTCCATGATTTCCAGGGTCTAGAAAAGAGCACAGTACCCATTGCTTGAGTCCTCAACAATTTCTTATTAAAACTATGGACGTTAAGCTTTATACAGAGCATTTCATAGGTGTTATCTAATTTTTTTTTACCTAGAGTTGTTTTCTATGAGAAGTATCATACGAAATCTGGGAGACATCTTACAGAGACTAGAACAAAGCCCCAGCTCACAGAGCTGGTTCAGAACCGAGCGAATTCAAAGCCAATCCTCTGAGTAAAACCCAGGATTTTTTTTTTTCCTGCTCTGCCAAAACTATCTCCATCCAAATTAGAAACCCAGACGAATGGTCTCCAATCAGAAATGTTTAGACTTTCAGAGCAGCAGCCCCGATCAGAACTCTCCAGGGTACCCCGTCATAGGCAATTCATAATTAGTTGGCCAAGTGATGTGATTCTGAAACATAAATTTGTGACCTGTCTGGGGAGGGGGTGGGCCGGAGCTAGTCAGGGGAAGCGTGTTGCCTTGAAGCCCTGTAAAGCAAAGAGCCAAACCATGAGGTTTTCTTAGAAAGCAAAACACACCACTTTGCACTGCATGAGTTTGAAAGGAAGGGGTTGCAGGTATCCAGAGTAAACGGCTTCCAGAGAATACCTAGACTGCCATTTTTGCTTATTTTCTACTCTCTGTGCTTTAGCCTGGCCTCACTGGCCTCTGATGTAAAGAGTTGAGTTTGCAGGCAGGTTGCTAATTATGACTCAACGAGGCCCTTCTGGCTCCTCCTGGTGTGGGTGGGTGAGAGCCAGCCACCGCCATGGCCTCCCATGGCCATCTGTGATTTAGAGCAAAATCTTTGAGGGAAGTATAACTGCCTGAATTACTGCTCTTTTATATGTTTTTAAATGAGGATGTAAAGGCCAAGGGCATTTTTTCCCATTTAATACTATTAAATCTGTCATTAAATCTCTCGCTGAACACTGGCTGGTTTTAATGATACCCTCAAGGGCCGATCTTGCTGCTTGACTGTGTTAATATTGTTGTATATATAGATACAGTAAATAATGCTTAGCTAAGATGGTATGAGAAGCATTGTGGTGTGTATCAATAAAAAGAGTCGTGCTAATGAGACCAAGCGTCAGGAACAGATGTCATGGTGGGAATCCAGCCATTGGAGCTAAAAGTACGGGAAAGGACAGAGCTCCACGGCACATTGAACCTATCACTAAAGTCAGCCTGAATCCTTTAAATATTTCATAGCAAGTTCGCATAAAAGGATTAATTTGGAGTTATCATTTATATGTTTACTCTCTTACTCTATAGCACTACAGCATCAAAACCACAGATGCTTTCCAGTGTCTGTTCTGTTTACTGACTCCAGCACCCCCGATTTCTGGGCAGCGTCAGAGGCTCACCTGCCCGATTCTTTTCCACATTACGGAGTTACACTCATGTTTTTATCACACAGGACCATTAAACAGAGTGTGGGAAATCTTGATTTTTTTTTTTTAAACGTTGGTTTTGAAGGTGAAACATTATTTTTTTATCTGACTATGCAATATTATATCCTTCACTTTATGACTACTTTAATCTTTAATAATAATTTCAATGGATAAAGAAGATGTGGTACATATATACAATGAAATATTACTCAGCCATAAAAAAGACTGAAATAATGCTATTTGCAGCCGCATGGATCGATCTAGAGATGATCATACTAAGTGAAGTAAGACAGAGAAAGACAAATATCATATGATATTGCTTACATGTGAAATCTAAAAAAATGATACAAATGAACTTGTTTACAAAACAAATAGACTCACAGACAAAGAAAACAAACTTGGGCTTCCCTGGGGCGCAGTGGTTGAGAGTCCGCCTGCCGACGCAGGGGACACGGGTTCGTGCCCCGGTCCAGGAAGATCCCACATGCCGTGGAGCGGCTGGGCCCGTGAGCCATGGCCGCTGAGCCTGCGCGTCCGGAGCCTGTGCTCCGCAACGGGAGAGGCCACAGCAGTGAGAGGCCCACGTACCGCAAAAAAAAAAAAGAAAACAAACTTATGGTTATCAAAGAGGAAAGGCGGGGGAGGGATAAAATAGGAGGTTGGGGTGAACATATACACACTACTAAATATAAAATAGATAACAAGGACCTACTGTAGAGCACAGGAAACTACTCAATATCGTGTAATAACCTATAATGGAAAAGAATCTTAAAAAGAATAATATATGTACACATATGTACATGTATGTATAACTGAATCGCTTTGCTGTACACCTGAAACTAACACAGCATTGTAAATCAACTATATATCAATACATTTTTAAAAAATTTTTTAAAGAAAGCATTCACCCTGAAAAAAAGTTGTCAATGGCCACAACTGATATTGAAAAACATACAAGGAGCTCATGTGCTTATAGTGGCTTTAGTGCTCGTGTCTTTTCTGAGCCTCCCATTGGCCCTTGAGTCAAGTACTGTCATCAGTCCCTATTTACAGATGAGGAAACTGGACCTGGGAGGTTAGATAACTTGCCAAAGGGCACAGAGCAAACGCAGCAGAGCTAAGATTCAAACCCACCCATGGTCACGTTATAGAGCTCAGACTCTTCCCCTCCTGCAGTTCGTATGCAAAACACACCAGGCATTGTGTTGGGTGAATGTCACATGTCACTCAGTGGAATTCAAAGAGCAGGAACTCAGTGAGTATCTGTGGAATGGAGAGAAGGGAATATGTAGACAGGTGTATTGCACTAGGTGAACTCCACATCTTAAAGAGCTTCTTAAAAAACTGAAAAGTTTGTACTTGACTCCAACTCCCAGAATTTCTTGAGTGTATGGAAATAGTTGAAAGTTTTCTGAAGCGTTCTAAACTCTTCCATATCATGGAAGAAGATAGAGCAGAGAAACCTTTCATCTACAATATTTTTTACAACTTTTAGCTTAAGTATCTATCAGAAACCCAAAGTGAAAGAGAAAGTCCCCCTTTTATTGCCCTTAGAGAACTTCTGATACGATTCAGTTGTAAAAAGAGAAAAGGAATAAGGAGAGAGAAAAGCTCTATTCTTTTTAAGCTAGTCTTTCTGTCTTTGGCAGTTGTAACCTTTCCAGGTAATTGCTGGAGATTTGGATATAATTTTTGAACTAGCACTGTCCTTTGAAAGGCAGGTAGAATCCACCTCCATGCTATTATTTTAGATTTCGAAATGGCCCCTTACTATGAGTGAGCGCCAAGGTAGTGATATATAATCTGATAACTCACAGACTCCATTACTGTAATTCTCTATTCTCTGTTTTCCTCTCTTCCTGTTATACAGGTCCACATAGATTAGAGCTTGCGATGGCTTAGGCAGAGTTTGATTAGGAACAGACGAGCCAATTCAAGGCTGACCTGCAGCACCTCTAACTCATTCTTCTTCTTCTTTCCCCCTGTGTGTCCTCTTGGCTGCCAGGACACAAGCAAGGATGTAAATGAGGATAAGGTAAAGAAAACCTCAGAGGGTCCCAGCATCACCTCTATGCACACACACCAAACAAGACACAAACAGTTTAAGATACTGTATAGTTAGGATTCCCTCAACAACTGCAGAGCTAAAGTTAAAGATTGAGGAAACACGCAAAAGAGAGTACGGAGAGCACATTCGCAAAGAGGAAAACTAACACACTGTCTTATAGGATCATTGTGAATTTTTATACTCTGATAACTTAGCATGTACTCATGATAGAAACAGCCTCTAAAGGTAATTGAAAGGGTATGGACTAAATTTTAGGGCAGTACAAGTACATGGGCATAGTCTCACTTCAGATCCCGAAACAAAAAGTGGCTAAGAGGATTGAAGTTCGCATTATTCAGTAGAAGAAAACTGCTGTCGTGTTTAATGCCTTGTAGAGCCTGCTCACCACATGCTGACAGCCTAAGATTTTAAAGTTGAGAAACAGAATATCTTAGGTCTGCACAAAGCTTTCTACTGTCCTAGTATCATACTCGTATGTCACGTGCATGAATAGAATTTCCTAGTGTGTGCAGCTCTGTTGGCCGGCCCATTTGCCTTCCGTCCAGCCTTTGCTCTGAGTCTGTTCCTGGCCCCTGTAGGGAGGGAAGTCCCAGGCCTTGCATCTGTCATTCCTGTTCTGTGATGTGCACCATGGTCCCTGGTGTGAGTCCTGCATCTGTCAGGCCTGCTGAGGCTGGACAGGGTATTACTACACTGATGTGCACACGCGCACACTGAGCCCAAAAAGCACCCCTGACTAGAGGCCTGAGGCAGCTCCGTGATGAAGACTTATTTCCAGGCAGTGAGGCGTCGGAGAGGACGAGGTCCTGGGAACTTAGGCTCTGTGGGCCTGGTTCTGATCAAGACTCCGCCTCCAGTTTCTCTGGACTAGATCCAGTTCTCTGAGGGGCCTGGGGCTTAAATAAGTCACTCGCTAATCATTCAGGCCAGAGCAGCTGGCGAGGTAAGTCCAGGCCTAGGAGGAGGTTTCCTTGAGTATTTTCTTTGGTACTATGGGGGACGCCTGGGTGCACCTTAAAAAGTTGATCAGAGTGAATGCAGCTGCCCAAGGTACTTGCAGTGGATGGTGTCTGACTGACGAAGTACAGTCTCTGAGCTTAGCACAGAGTGGGTGCTCCAAAGAGAGCTCTGATTGGCTGCTCTAGTCAGGCCCAGAAGATCCTCCCGACTCCCTTTCCCTTTCCACGAGGGCGCCGTGTCTATCAGAGCAGAGAACAGAATACCTTAGAAAAGTGGTTGGTTTTAGAGCTTCAGAGCGGTCTCTTGACCATTCTTTCCTTTTCTGGAGGAAAGGTTCTGCAAATGACGGCTTCCACACCATAAAGTGGGCCTGGATTCTAGAAAGATAGGCTAAATGCTTTGTTACAGATGATTTGAATGAAGATGTTTGTTTGAGAAAAGAGCACACTTTCTGTCAGTGACCAAGCTGAACTTAGTCCTCAGGACCACGTGGGGTTGAAGTGAACCGTCTTAGGTTGTCTCGTCCTTCCTGTCACATGGCGTCTTTCCTTAGTAGATACTGAGCGCCCTTGAGAAACAGAGGCCTGCGTGACACGTGAAGCCTGAGTTTAGGTGGATTCTCTCGCAACGCAGGGCAGCTTGGCTCCTGGCACAAAACTGCAGGATTGACATTTATAGCCTGCCCAGTATCCCCGGGCATGGACAACACATGAGCCCCCTCCGAGCGCAGGGACTCCAGGGGAGGAAGTGGTAATGCAACAAGCAGTATTTCAGGATCTCCACAGCTGGGGCCAAGGGTGGAGGGAGTTTCCATCCCCTCAAGTTTGGAGGAAGATATTAAGAGTATTTAGGAGGTGCGGGTTGGCAACGCATGGCAACGACCCTTTCCTGCCGTTTTGAAGTTGGGTAAATAGTGAAGTTTTCTCATTGAAATCTCTGCTCGTTGTCTGTTTTCCTCCTGTGAGGGATGGATTTTATCCAATACTGTCTCTCTTTTTTTCCCATCTTGTATTTATTTATTTATTTTTGGCTGCGTTGAGTCTTCGTTGCTGCGCGCGGGCTTTCTCTAGTTGCGGCGAGCGGGGGCTACTCTTCGTTGTAGTGTGCAGGCTTCTCATTGCGGTGGCTTCTCTTGTTGCGGAGCACGGGCTCTAGGCACGCGGGCTTCAGTAGTTGTGGCTTGCAGGTTCTAGAGCTCAGGCTCAGTAGTTGTAGCACACGGGCTTAGTTGCTCCGCGGCATGTGGCATCTTCCCGGACCAGAGCTCGAACCCAGCTCCCCTGCATTGGCAGGCGGATTCTTAACCACTGTGCCACCAGGGAAGTCCCTCCACCACTGTCTTCTGTAAAAGAGATACCAAGAGAAGAGAAGGCCAACCTGGGCTCAAGGCTCCACGCAGCCATTCACTGTCTCTGTCCCCCACTTAAGTCCCTGAAACTCGAGGCACTTGCCAAAAACAGCAAAGCAAGACGGACTTTGGGATGTTGAAAATGATTTGTCTGGCAGATATTCAAACTTAAGAAAATAGACTCTCTACACACTTGTGGGTCACAATAAGCATTTGTGTCCTTTTGTCCTTTCTGGATCTCTAAATGTCATTAAAGTGTTGATATTTTGGGTCCTTTTATAGGGCTTTGGAGCACTAATTTTACCTTCAGAAGCCTCATCTCTGAGTTCGCCGCCAGTGGGGGTGTGTGTGTGTGTGTGTGTGTGTGTGTGTGTGTGTGTGTGCACATTGGGGCAGGAGTATTTGTCCACACACCCAACTACCGGTTTGAACGGTCAAACATCGGGAGAAGCCTGATCAGGCCTTGGATGTTACACCGAAAGTAAAGCCCAGAGGAACTGAGCGGATGCATTTGAAGCTGGGTCTCTTGAGAACAATCACTGCAGGTCAAGGTTTAAAAAGTTTCAGGAGCAGCTTCAAATGGATTAACTTGGAAAACCTCGGCAGGGTCAGTGTGGGCCCCTCATGCTACGGCGACAGCAAAGGTCGTGGCTCAGGCAGGGTGTCCCCTGAGTGTTCGGTGGGGACATTGTACTGCCTTTTAATATTCTAATGCTGACCTTCCCCCTTTTGAGTTCTGTCTCTTCCTCTCTCTCTCTCTCTCCCCCCTCCTTCCGTCTCTCACGCTTTCGCTGGCAGAATTAGTGCCTTTAAAAAGAATAACATCATAAACCTGGAATCCTGTTTCTTTATTTTATAATGTTCACTAGCATTTACAGATGTTTGGGCTACAGGGCTTTTGGTAACGCCTACATTAAGCATTTCAAGTGCACTCTGTTTACAGTTATTACAATGTGAGGACCCTAAATCCCAAAGACAACAGTCTTCATGCCCAAGGGGAAACGGAAAATCAAAACACTGGCCAGAATAATTTAAAGAAGAGAAAGAAAAAGAACTTTCCTTTTCGGTTTCTGAAGCAGTTTTTTTTTGGGGGGGGGGGGTGTGTTTGATTATCTGGAATGAAGTCTCCCAGATAGTAATGCTCACCGTAAGCTTAAATGACACGTCGGCTCACAGCATCCGTCTCAGCATTGCTCTATCCTCACATCAAAGACAACGCATTGTATTTCCAGTTTATGGAAAAGACAATTATAAAATATCTTTTACATATGTTTGGATTTTATTAAGTTCGAATCTCTATATTCTGCTATACTTAGTTAAGCTGCTAACAAATGCAGATACCCCTTTTGATATGATATTTCTTCACCCGACTTCTTTGCTTTTTTTCTTTTTCCCTTTCAGTCATTCGTTCATTGAACAAGTGTGCTCAGTGCCTCTGTCATATGCCAGCATGGTCTTCTAGGCCTCAAAACAGGGGTCAGCAAACTTTCTCCATCAAGGGCCAGGTTGGTAAATATTTTAGGCTTTGTGGCTTGTATGGTCTCTGTTGCAACTACTCAGCTCTGCTCTAGTAGTACAGAAGCAGCCAGAGGGAACCATAGTGAATAATGGGGTATAGCCGTGTCCCAATAAAACTTTATTTACAAAATCAGGTGACAGGACACATTGATCTGGAGGCCGTTGTATACTGACCCCTGTTCCGTGATAGAACAATGAACTAAACAGAGAAAGATCTCTGTCTTCCTGAAGTTTACATGTTAGTGGAGGGAAACAAGAAACAAATGAACCAGTGAATATATAAATGTCAAGTGGTCATAGATGCTAAGAGGGAAAATTAGGCAGCATGAGAGTACGGAGAGTGAGTGGGCAAGTGTTATCGAAGACAGGACGTGGGCAGGAGGGCCTCTCTATTGAAGTGACAGTTGAGCAGAGACCTCACCGAGGAGGGGGGTGAGTGGTGTTGCTGTCATGGAGTGGAGCGGATGGGCTAAGGGAACAGCAAGTACAAAGGTCCTGAGGCAGGAGCTTGTTTGGAGAAATAACAAGGAGGCCAGTGCAGGTAAACTGGAGGGAGTAACAGGAGGATAATGGGAACTGAGTTAGAGAGGGAACCAGAGGCCAGATTGTATGGGGCCGTTCAGACTTTCGTAAGGCCCTTGGGTTTTATTCTCTGTAAGACAGGGTGCCATTGGAAGGTTTTCAGCAGACGAGTGACATGATTGGTTTTGTGTTCTTAGGCTTGGGGTTACGGTTAGACCTGTGGTAGAAATCAAGAGCTCAGTTTTCAATGTACTAAGTTTGGGGTACTCTTCAGATATCAAAGCGGAGGCAAATGGGAAGCAGTTAGATACGTGAATTTGGAATTCCAGGTAAAGATGTAGGTTATCAGGATAAACTCGGCTGAGATGAGATCGCCTAGAACATAAGTCTGTTTGGAAGAGTAGTGGTTGAGGGCTGAGCCCAGGGTCACACAATCCTCTTGCAAAGGAAACCGGAAGGAGTGGCTGTTAAGGAAGAAAAACTAAGAGAAGGTGATTCCGTGACCAGGTGCAGTGCGATTTGTGGAGGAGAGAATTCTCACCTGAAATAAAGACTGCTGAGAGGTCCAGTAAGACGGAGACTGAGAATCAGAGCTGGATACTGTGTCGGCTCAGTTTGACTGGAATTGGGAGATTAAGGAGCGGGCATGGAGCCAGAGAGTAGGAGTTAACTCCAAGGAGTTTTGTTATAAAGGGAGCAGAAAAACGGGATCGTTGTTCAAGTGTGCTGTGAGGTCAAGGGAGAGTGTTTGGAGATGGGAGATAAATCCTGCTGTTGCTATAGTGATAGGATGATACATAGAGAGGAATTATGAGCAGATGACCTTTAAATGCTTCCGCGGCTTCGCATGTTGGGATTCTAGTTTTAATGAGGTGTGTTCCTTACCTTTTCTTATAATGATCCCGTGGCAATCTTTTCAGTAGAATTTTAAAAACTATTTATTGGTGGTTGAATATATAGACTGGAAATGAGAAGATCCGAATCTTGGACCCAGGTCCACCATTTGCCTTTGTTGTATCCTTGGGCAAGTTTCTAAGTTTCAGTTTCTTCACTTGTACAATGAAGATGAATAATAATACCTGGGTGGTCACTTGACCAGGGTGTTTTGTTTGTGAAAATTCCATGAAAATGGAATTACCACACTGGTATATCATGCTATAAGCATAATGATCATCTTCCTGCTGTTATTAAGAATTATTGTTTAAGGATTTATCCCAAGAATTCAGTATTGATTCAACATATGAAAATCAAGTAATGTAATACACCATAACTAATGGAATAAATAATTTTTTAAAACCTATGGTTATCTCAGTAGATATAAAAAATTTGACAAAAGCTAACACCCTTTTATGATAAAAACACTCAACAGGGCTTCCCTGGTGGCGCAGTGGTTGGGGGTCCGCCTGCCGATGCGGGGGACACGGGTTTGTGCCCCGGTCCGGGAAGATCCTACATGCCGCGGAGTGGCTGGGCCCGTGAGCCATGGCCGCTGAGCCTGTGCGTCTGGAGCCTGTGCTCCGCAACGGGAGAGGCCACAACGGTGAGAGGCCCGCGTACCGCAAAACAAAACAAAACAAAACAAAACAAAAACACTCAACAAACTAGAAACAGAGGTGAACTTCTTCAACCAGTAAAAATACATCTATGGAAAACCTACAACTAACATCATATTTACTGGTGAGAGACTGAAAACTTTCCCCTAAGATCAGGAACTAGACAAGGATGTCTGCTTTCACTGCTCCATTCAACATTGTACTAGAAGTACTATCTAGGGCAATTAGGAAAGAAAAAAGAAAAGAAAAGGCATCCAGATTGGAAAGGAATAAGTGAAACTATCTCTATTCACTGAAAACATCATCTTTTATATAGAAAGCCCTAAAGAACCCCCACACACAGACATACATAAAACTATTATAACTAATAAACAAGGAGCAGCATTGCAGGATACAAGATCAATATACAAAAATAATTGGACAATCTGAAAGTGAAATTAAGAAAAAAAGTCCATTTGCAATAGCATCAGAAAAATAAAATTAGGAATAAATTTAACCAAGGAAGTGCAATACTTGTACACTGAAAACTAGAAGACAATGTTGAAAGAAATTCAAGGCCTAAATAAATATAAAGATATCCTGTGTTCATGGATTGTAAGAATAATGTTAAGATGGCAGTACTCCTCCAAATTGACCTACAGATTCAGTGCAATCCTCATCAAAATTCCAACTGCAGTTTTTGCAGAAGTGGACAAGCTGATGTTAAAATTCATATGGAAATACCACAGACCTCCAAAGCCTAAAAAGTACCTTGAAAAGAACAAAGTTGAAGGACTCACACGTCATGACTTCAAAACTTACTACAAAGCAACAGTAATCAAGGTGTTGTGGCACTGGGATTAGGATAGACATACAGATCAATGGAATAGAATTAAGAGTTCAAAATTAAACCCATCATTTTATGGTCAATTGATCTTTGACAAGGATGCCAAGCCCATTCAATGGGAAGAGAGGAGTCTTTTCAATAAATGGTGATGGGACAACTGGATGACCACATGCAAAAGACTGAAGTCAGTTACCTCATCCCATATATAAAAATTAACTCACGATGGATTAAAGACCTGAATTTTAGAGCTAAAACTATAAAAATCTTAGAAGAAAACATAGGTCTGAATATTTGTGATCTCTGATTAGGCAATTATTTCTTAAATATTACATGAAAAGTAAAAGCAACCAAAAGGAAAAATAGCTATGTTAGCCCTTATCGAAATCTAAACGTTTTGTAATTCAAAGGACACTATCAAGAAAGTGAAAAAACAACTCACAGAATGGAAGAAGATATTTGCAAATTGTATGTCTAAAAAGGATCTATTATCCAGAATTTATAAAGAACTCTTAGAATTCAACAATAATAAAACAACTAAAAAACATGGGGCTTCCCTGGTGGCGCAGTGGCTGAGAGTCCGCCTGCCAATTCAGGGGACACGGGTTCGTGCCCGGTCCGGGAAGATCCCACATGCCACCGAGCGGCTGGGCCCGTGAGCCATGGCCGCTGAGCCTGCGTGTCCTGAGCCTGTGCTCCGCAACCGCAAGGACAAAGGATTTAAGTAGACATTTCTCCAAAGAAGATTACAAATGGTTGGTCAATAAGCACATGAAAAGGTGCTTATCGTTAGTCATTAGGAGAATGCAGATCAAAACTTCAATGAGACACCACTTCACACCACTAGGGTAACTAAAACTAAAACAAGTATTGGCGACGTTGTATAGAAATTGGAGCCTTTATACATCGCTGGTGGGACTATAAAATGTTGCAGGGGTTGTGGAGAACTGTCGGCAGTTCCTCAAAAAGTTAAACACAAAGTAACCAGCGACCCAGCAGTTCCACTCTGAGGTATATATCCAAGAAAAATAAAAACGTACGTTCACACAAAAACTCGTACATGAATGTTTATAGCAGCATTATCCATAATAGCCAAAAAGTTGAAACAACCCAAATGTTAATCAACTGATGAGTAGGTAAACAAATTGTGGTACAATGAAGTCTTTTTGGGCCATAAATAGGAATGAAGTACTAACTGACATAGGCTACAACGTGGATGAACCTTGGAAACATTATGCTAAGTGAAAGAAGCCGGACACAAAAGGCCACACACTGGATGATTCCATTTCTGTGAAGTGTCCAGGATAGGCAAATCCATAGAGACAGAAAGTAGAGTCGTTGCCAAGGGACAGGAGGAGCGTGAAGCTGGAAGGTACAAGGTTTCTTTTGAGGATGATGGAAGTGTTCTAGAATTAGAGGTAGATGAAGATTGTACAACATGGTGAATAACTAAACACCCCCTGAACTGTGCTTTTTAAAATGGGTAAAATGATGACATTTCTAGTATGTGAATTTTACCTCAGTTTTTAGAAAGTTATTCTGTAGTTCCTAGTACAAATAACACAATGGCCGTTTTAGGCTCTGAGGTGCCAGAAAAATCCAAGTGTAGAATATGCTTTATTGCAGGGGTGCCCAACCCCCGGGCCGCACGGCAGGAGGTGAGCTGCGGGCGAGCGAGCGAAGCTTCGTCTGCCGCTCCCCATGGCTCCCCATCGCTCACGTTACCGCCTGAACCATCCCCCACCATCCCCCCCACCCCACCCACCGTGCGTGGCAGAACCGTCTTCCACGAAACGGGTCCCTGGTACCAAAAAGGTTGGGGACCGCTGCTTTATTGGGAAGTGGCCATGATAGGCATCTCCTTAGCACATACACACTCATCCACACACACTGACACACACAAACCCTTTCCTGCTCTTCTCTTCATTGTGAAGGTAGACTGTTTGGGTCAAAAATAACAAAAAGAGCCTTCACATAGGAAATATAGTGAAGCTCTGTGATGCAGGCCTATTACCCTAACATATGTGGCCAATGAAGTCTTAAAGCCCCATAATCTTTTTCTTTCCCCAAAGCCTATCTAAATTTCAAGGTCTGGGAGTCATGAATCAACATGTTTGTCTGTGGCCATTTGAATTGAAAGTGACTGAGGATCTTAACGTCATCACAGCTGAACATCTGAAGGTCCACCTGTACCCTTCCATCAACGAGAGTCCAATGAGCATTTTTCTCAGAGCCTCTTTTTCTCATCACTAAATTTAAGATGATCCCTAAGGAGGGGCTATACTTTTTTAAATGTCATTTCATTTCCTGATTATGAAATGTGTTCATTTAAAGGTGCCACTGAATTTAGTGTATATATATATATATATATATATTGTTTTTGGTTTTTTTTGCGGTACGCAGGCCTCTCACTGTTGTGGCCTTAGTATATTTTTTTAAGTCATTTCACGGTCAACATATCCTAAAAACCACAAGCCCACAAAAGTTTGACTTCAGAAAGGTATCCTTGTATTGAAATGTTTGAGGAGGAACCACTTAAACAGAGATGACTCTTCTAAGCTCCTTATTTCTATATTTCTATGTAGGGGGGGTGGCGGCAGAGGACACGCACATGTTTAATACACACAGAGATGCCCTCACGAAACACTCTTGATAGATGGATCCGTAGATCCGTGGACAGATGGGCATCCATATGGACCCCACGGATGCTCACGTAAAAGGCGAGATGGACGTGGGAGCTGGAGAGAGACAGGCTGCGGTCCTGCCCCAGCTGGTTGTTGCTGAGAGCTGGGGGAATCGTGCTGGAGTATGTGTGTGTACGTGATACCTCTCCTGCTTCCTACATCTGCGCTTCACCCCGTCTCCTCCGCCTTCCATCCCCGTAACTGCCTGTCTCAGATACCCACTGCTTCACCCCTTCCTTAGATCAACGGTCTCATCCCTTCAATCCCCGAACAAATACGGGCGAGCTCAGCGCCAGTACTGTGGTGAGCCACAGGGAACGGCCATGGACCTGTGGGAGGAAGGAGATGAGGAGACTAGAGGCCGGGGAAGGGGAAGCGCTCCCCGAGCAGAGGGGGCGCCTGGCGGCTCTGACCCATGAAGCAGGTACCGGCGTCACTCTGCTTTTGGTGCTGCAGAGACCGCTCTCTGCCTCGGGCCCTCAGGCCTGGGACAAACCAGCTGAAACCTGTCTTTACTACACAGTCAGACCTGCAGGGACCAGGCCGTAGGCACATGCAGGCTGCCCATTTGAACTGCCAGTGCCGGAACTAATTTTCCCAGGTTTGGGGTTTGGGTTTTGTAAAGTAACCCTGGGGCCTGCTTCGGGAGTGCTGGACCTCTCCTCTGGGCAGCCTGGGGAGCCTCTGAAGGTGGCTGACTTCTCCCTGGCAGAAACTGGCTCTCCGGGGCATTGTTGTGTCCGCAGAAAGGAAAGGAACAGAGTAGAAAGCCTGCCAGGTGCTGGAGGTGTTGAGTTAGCATCCTTAGGAGTTATAATGAGGCAGTTTAAGAGAATTGTCACGAGGAGCCTTGTACTTAAATCTGGGAGAGACACGTAGGAGGCCAGGCAGTGGGATGCTTAACCCAGCACTGCAAAGCAAGGGCACAGCCATCCAGGGCAGCGTCTTCCCTGGCAGACCACTCCCAGGACTCAGCGTTCGAGCCGGGGACCCAGCATGGTCAGTCTGCAGACGCCTACGGTCCAGGGCTCGCTGCTCTGCACAGCCGGCCTCGGACTCACCGCAGCCACTGTCTGCTGTCAGCTGGTTTAAGGCCCACAGAGAGGAGTTGCAGGGGTTTGGGCCTGGAGTCAGGACAAGGCTTTTGGAGGAATAGAGATTTCCTCGGTGCAGAAGGCATTGCAGATGCCTGGTGGCACTTTCCCCAGACATGCCTGGGAAGGAAGCAGGTACCTGAGAGGACCTATGTAGGACCTCAGCATGGAGGCAGGAGGCTCTCAATAGATGCTAGTTTAAAACCAAGCACCTAAGCCACAGCTGACTCGAAAGCCTGAATTTTTTTTTTTTTCCAGAAACGCATAGACCCCTTATCAGAGGCCCCTTGCTTGGGACCAGAGATGATTTTAGGTCCAGGACTCCCCCTTTACCATCACACCCCCAGCCTTACCAACAGTCTCTCTGGAAATACCTAGTTCTCTGCAAGTAGCTATGCCTACAAGGTTGTACTAGTGCAAAGTAGATTCCCCCTGAAGAGTCTCCCTGTTTCAGAGTGAGGAGCAACATGGGGCCTGCGTCCCGTCTGGAGGCGTTCATCGTGGAACCTGGGAGAGCCTCGTTCTGCTCTGCAGCTGCGTCGAGGGCTTGGGCAGTAGCAGAAGGCGTCTGCTGAGGGCGGTGGGAGCAGTTTCAGCAGCCAGTCCCCCTGGGTGGGAGCCGGGCTGCGCCTTCCCACGGAGGTGGGCACAGAGACAGCGTGGCTCAGAGGTGGGTGGAGGTGTCGCTCCTTCACTTCCTGGCTGTGTGACCTTGGGCAAGTTCTTTAACCTCTCAAGTCCTCAGTTTCCTCATCTGTAAATTGGCCAGTCGTGTTTACCTCGCGGTTGTTCTGAGGATTGCTGGAGCCGTGTGGAGGGAGCCCTGCGCGAGCAGCTAGTACTCTGTGCCTTTGAAAACGTGTTAGGTGTCCGTGCTCTGGTCAGTGGTAGCCCAAGGAGCTGAATCAGCTAGTCTCACACTTGAATTGTGATCTTTTTTTTGAATTGTGACTTTTTTTTCTTTGAATTGTGATTTTTTTTGTTTTGAATTGTGATTTTAAATGTGACATTTCCAGTTAAAGGTGACTTGGTGATTACACTGATCATCCCCCTTATTGTTTAATCTTCACACATCAACTCAGATCCTTTCCCTCTTCCTCGACGCCCAACAAGTCCTCTGTCTTGAAGTCTTATCCTCCGTAAGGAAAGAGCAAGTGTCCTTTAAGCAAGGCTGCTCTGCTCAGTTTTAGGCTCTTGCGCTTTTTGAAATTATTTGGTCATTGATTCTAAACGTCTCTTTGCTCCTCTAGCCCCTGTGATCTAAAATACATAATGTTGCCCTAAACCACATGCCATTTTGTGCTGTGCACTAACTGATGTGTGTTCATCATGTCTCCACTTCTAACCGCGATTCTCCTGAGGGGAAGGACTGCGGTTTGGATTTCTTCTGTATGGTCAGAAGCCAGGGAAAGACTGTATGAAGCCCCTGCGTGCATTTGAATAAACCAGGCAGGTTGATATGCAGTTTTTGTTTGATTCACTTACATGCAGACCGACCAGGTCCACGCCTCCCTGCAGTAGCGAAAGGAGAATCCAGGAGAGAGAAGGGGGCTCTCTGTGTCCTGGTGGTGCCCGGGCAGGGCAGGGATCCAGGAGTTGGGGTGGGAGTGCCCCATCTAGTCATCCTTTCGGGTCTGGGGCACCGTGTGCTCTTCAAACTGCCTTCGAAGAAACCTGTTCTGAGATCAGAAGTGGGCCCAGCAGACTGTGTCCTCTAAAAGCAATTCCTCACTCTGATGCCGAAACATCTGATGTTTCCTAGAGCCTGCCACTTCCTCCTTCCTAGCCAATTGTAATTGTATTTCTCATCACTTTAGAAGGACGCCTTCTTTTCCACTGTCTCCCCATCCAGACTGTCTGGCACACTGTTGCCAAGTTGCTCTGCCTAAAGCAGCACCTGGCACGTGTGACCCTCCATGTTCAAACCCTCACTGCCCACCCACTGCCAGCCCCTACCCTGCGCGTCTCGATGTGGCATTCAAAGCCCCGTGTAGACCACACCCATTACCCTCCTTAGCTCTCACCTCATTCCCTCACCCCGGCTCAAACTGTCCCTCCAGCCTGTTCCTGGGGTCACCCCAATCTCACCTTCTGTTATAAATTCTGGATAATAGATCCATGCAGCCCTGACCATGCCAGCTTAGGGTGAGCACTGCATCACTGCCTGGCCCTGAATTTGGAGTTTGACAGCCATGCCTGAGAGACCATTCTGCTCCCGCATGGCATATGTTTGTGGATTCCTGTTTCCGCAGCTGCCCTGTAAGCTCCCTTACAGCAGAGTCCATGATTCCTGTTCTCTGTGTCCCTTGACACGTTCAGCCCATTCCCCCTGCAGCCCCCGAGGCCAGCTGTCCCTTGACTTGCAGAGACGGTGTTCGTGATGTTTCTGGTAGTCTGGTTCCTACCTGAGGCAGGGCTGCTGTGGATGCCTCAGAGCTGAGCCTCTCCAGTTTGGTCTGGAGTCTGCCGTGGAGCCCCAGACAGAGAGCTGCTGGCTGTGCAGACAGGAATAATAAAAGATGTTTCAGCGGGTTTTTTTCGTGGTTGTACCAACAGCCCTCCGTCTAAGAGCCTGGAGCCCACTGCTGGAACAGGGAGAGAGCACACTTCCTCGGGCCAGTTCCTCTCCATTGTTATTAGGAAGTTGGCTTGTTTGAAGCATAGCTTCACAGGTGCAGGATTCATCCTCGACAGGTGATTATTATGTTTTGATTTGTATCATCACTTATAAAACAGAATGGAGAGATTTCAGACCATAAAGCCTACTCTGCTGCACATGAGATATTAGTGTTAAAAATTCGTCAGTGTTGCTAAATATTTACCCGATACTAGGTTTCTACCTTCTGCCAACCTGAAGCATTTTCTTGGCAAACGTACTTCGTGGAACTCTGGAAGTCTCTCTGCCTTCCTCATACACAAATACAACCATCTGTCCGTACTAGGTAAACAGACTGACCTCTGTTCTTCTCCTTTTTTTAACTTTTGTTTTAATTTCTTGAAATTTGTCCAAAATAATCCTGACTCTGCTGTTGATTCTTTGTTAGGAGCCAAAAAGACACAATTATAAGGAACTCCAGAAACATCTAGTGCATTCCTTTTTTGCCCAGTGTTATTTGAAACCCCTCTGAGAATTGTAATTTGCAAGTTCCCCACACTTTCCTTCCTCCTGAGAGATCATTATTCAGTTTCGTGTGTCTCCTACCGTTACATTATTTTATTGTTCTACTAGAGATGCTTGGAATTTGTTAGGCATCACATTTATTTCAAAGTCCATATTTGCACAGAACCAAGCTAGTGTTCTACCACAACTGTAAGTAAGGCGCAATCAGTCGGTGTCTGTTTAGTTCCTGTTTTGTGTTTAGTTGCTAGGTTCATTTTTAAAAGAAGTATTCCCGCTTGGGGTATTTTTAATGCATTCAAAGGGATCACTCATTGTTCCTCACAAAGTTATTTTGAGAAGCCAAATACTCATTCTAGTGATGTCACCTCTGAAGCATTCCTAGAGCTGTACTTTCTTTCTGAGGATGAAGTGGATGAGCTCTGAGGGACCAACATCCTGAGTTGAGTTTTGACTCACGACGGCTCTCCTTAGCTTACTCATTCGCTTCATTGAGGCTTGACTCTGAATGACTTCTGACTCTCTGTGAATCCAGATCCACTCTTAACACTGAAACTCCCCACCCTTCATCCTCCGGGAATTCAAAGGCCTGTGATGTAGAGCAGTTAGTTCCTAAAGAGGAATTTCAGAAAGATCTTCAGCTTTCACCGTTGGAAAGAAAGACTCATCTGCCCAACAGTGACAACACAAGATGCCTCTTTCGGCAGAGGTCATAGCAGCGGACTCAGGACCGCATCGCACCTCGTTTGCTTAAGTAACCGTTCTCTGAGTACCTGCCATGAGCGTTGCACTAAGATAGACCCCGGGGAACAAAAGAGGGGTGTCTGCCTTCAGAAGGCTTAACGGTGGTCTCAGTTGGTGTTGATTGAGTGTTATAAACGGTTAGTGCTCTAGACAGCCAAAGAAAGGAAAGGTTAAGCAAAGGAGGCCGTAAGCAGACACTCCTGAACCATCTGGGTCATGAACTAAGATGTGATGGGAGGGTAGCATGTGGTCATGGATGTGATAGCAGAGGTCAGACACCTGAGCAGACTGCAAGGGGGATGCATGAGCCTCCTTCCTGTGGGCAGCAGTGGGAACCCAGCTTGCCTGAACCCCAGGCTCCTGGGATGGGCATCGGGACATGTCCACTCAGACAGGCCAGAGGCACCTGGAATTTTTAAAAATTATGCTTCCCCCAATATTTCTGGGCCCCCATAGATAGAATAGCTCTGTGTAAAAAAGTAGAAATAGCACTGGACTCAGAATGAGGAGATATTGAGTCTAGTCCCAGAGCCACGGGGAACCATGGAATCTGGGGGCGAAGGCCACCGTAGCAAGCGATGTTCCTGTTTTTCCGATGAGAGGACTCGGCCCAGAGAAGTTATCTGCCCAAGGCCACACGGTCGTTCTGGGACTTGGCTAGAATGTGAAACTGGGGCTTCTGCGTCCTTCAGTATTCCTTCAGTCTGTCAAATCGTGACAAGAACGTTTAGCTGGGGTTGGGTGCTGTCAGGGCCATGCTGACGAGGGTCTGGACCCTTCATCAAAAACTTGCTACTCCTTCCTTAAGTCCAAAGCGTCTTTATCATCCCCGTACTGCTCTGCCACTCACCATCTGCAGGCACAGTTGGGCAATCTCTAGCTCTCCTTTTTTGACAACTGTATCAAGGCATAATTTACATATCACAAAACTCACTCGTTTCAAGTGTGTAATTCAGTGATATGGAGTAAATTTATAGATATGTGCACCTACCACCATAAAATAGTTTTAGAAGATTTCGTCAACCTGGTAGGATCGCTCATACCCATTGTGTAGAAGACATTCACACACACACACACACACACACACTCTCACTGACATAACACTCCCCCCCATACACACTCACTCACACATCTGATGGTTCAACTGGAATATTAATATCCTGCCCTATTTAGGCTTTTATTACAACACGGATTTTTAGCAATCTGGTTTCAACATTTAGAAAAGTTTGCTGCTCTACAATAAAACTTGCCTGCTGCATACTTTGGTGAGTATATTGAATACTTTTCAAGAATAAAATTATGTAGCTCAACTTTTCTTCTCAAGAGTTGCTTTTCCTTCCAAGTTTTCTTGTTCATATTTATTTTAGGAATTCTGTCCGTAGAGATGTGATATGGAAAATATATTTGTGGGACAGCCTAACAGGTGGGACAGAGAGCTGATTTCCCAAATACCCAAAGCACTCTTTAAACAGCAATAAAAATATGTACATTCTGATATCAAAGGGGGCCAGGATATAAATAGGTGTTCTGGGAATAGGAAAAGAATATGTCTAATAAATATGCTCTATAATGATTAGAGTTGCAGTTCAAGCAACAGTTGAAGCATTTTTCCTATAAAATTGGCAATGAGGTAAAATGATTTTTTAATTGAGCTATAATGAACAAATAAAATTATAATACATTTAAAGTGTACAACATGATATTTGATATACGTATACATTGTAAAAGGATTCTCACCATTGAGATAATTAGGTAATTAACAAATCCATTGCCTCACATACTTACCTTTTTCTTTTTGTGATAACACTTAAGTTCTACTCAGCAAATTTCAATTATTGAATACTTTATACAGTATAATTATTACAGTATACTTACATACAATAAAGTCTGAGGTTCTAATGTACAGCTGGTAATAATGCACTTATAGTTGTATAATTATTACAACTATAAGTGCATTATTACCAGCTGTACATTAGATCCTCAGACTTTATTTATGTTATGACTGAAAGTTTGTACCCTCTTACCAACCTCTCCCTATTTACCCCACCACCCAGTCCCAGGCAACCACTGTTCTACTTTGTTTCTCCACATAAAGTGATGCCACACAGTATCTGTCTTTACCTTCTGACCAATTTCACTTAGCAGAATGTCCTCAGGGTCCATCCATGTTGTTGAAGATGGCAGGATTTTCTTCTTTTTAAAAACGATTCGTGGGCTTCCCTGGTGGCTCAGTGGTTGAGAATCTGCCTGCCAATGCAGGGGGCACGGGTTCGGGCCCTGGTCTGGGAAGATCCCACATGCCGCGGAGCAACTGGGCCCATGAGCCACAACTGCTGAGCCTGCGCGTCTGGAGCTTGTGCTCCGCAACAAGAGAGGCCACGACGGTGAGAGGCCCACGCACTGCGATGAAGAGCGGCACCTGCTCGCCGCAACTAAAGAAAGCCCTTGCACAGAAACGAAGACCCAACACAGCCAAAAATAAATAAATTAATTAATTTAAAAAAATATTCGTATATATCACATTTTGTTTTTCCATTTATCTGTCAGTGGACACTTAGGTTCCTTGCATACCTTGGCTATTATGAAGAATGCTGCAGTGAACTTGGGAGTGCAGATATTTCTTTGAGATAATGATTAGTTTCCTTTGGATATATACCCGGAAGTGGGATTGCTGGCTCATACGGTAGTTCTGTAATAGGGGCAGGGTGGCACGCGGCTGTTAGAGCAAGACCCTGTGCGCAGTGGTAGGACGTCCCGCTCCACCCATGGTCGGCCTGATGGTGGTCCTCGCGGCAGAGAGTGCAGTGAGAGCGGATGGTGGCCTTCTCCGCGGGGCCCTCCAGGCCTCGGGGCTGGTGGGTGAGCTGGGGCGGGGGCCCAGGGACAGGCTGAGAGCTGTGTCCCCCAGAGCTCCAGAGTCCTCTTCACTACCACCCACTGGCCGGGCCCAGGCCTTGAGGCAGCAGCGAACCCCTCCCCCATCCCCGCCTCCGCGACTTCATGGCGGCGGCCGTCTCTGGGTCGCAGTCCCTGGAGGCCTCGGCAACGGGAGTATATGGACACAGCCATGAAGGTAACAGCTTCAACCAGCTTCAGTCTGTCCGTTCAAGTTTCTAAACTTGGTCCAGCTTAGATCAGTTGTCCACCCCTAGGAGGTGGCCAGAGGACATTGCACGTCGTGACTGCAGGTCCACCTCTGTCGTGGGGCTGTTCTCAAAGAAGGGCAGCTGTGGTGAGCTGGGCATTCGCCTGATTGGCATTTGCTACAGCATGTGCTCCTGTTGACGCTCTGCAAATGATTCTCTCCAGTTTAAATGAAAAGCTGAGGGCCGACTGGGTGCGGCGTGCCTGGCTCCCTCAATGATGACGGCTGGGCGGGGTCTGGGGACCTGGCCCGGAGGGCGCCACCAGCTGAGATCTGCCTCCTCGGCGGAGCCTGGGCCTTGGCCGCAGGACCCAGACTGGGCGCTGGATGAACACTCCCGGGCAGGGTAAGCGACCTGCATAGGCTCCTCTTAGGCAGGACCTGGACCTCGGAGGGCGGAAGTTGAGCCTTGGGCCCTTGTCCTTTCTTGTCAGAATAGAGAAAGACATTTGTTTTGGTGGAGATTTAGGGGAACATCATGACCTGACCGAGACCCGACCTCAAGAACAAAGGATCAGACACCAAGAAGTTAGCAACAACTAACCACGCCCCTCCCTCACCTTTCCTACAAAAGGGCTTTGCTGGAAACTCTCAGGGAGTTCAGGGTTTTTAAGGCATGAGCCACCCGTCTCCTTGCGTGGCCCTGCAGTAAACCTTTCTCTGCTGCAAACTCCGACATTTTGGTATTGTTGAGACTCACTGTGCGTCAGGCACGCGGACTTGCGTTCGATAACAGTTGTATTTTTAATTTCTTGAGGAACTTCCACACTGTTCTCCATAGTAGCTGTACCAGTTTACATTCCCACCAAAAGTGAACAAGGGTTCCTTTATTCCCCACATCCTTGCCAGCATTTGTCTTTTCTTATCTTTTTGATGATAGATATCCGAATAAAAATGCGGTGTACATGGTTTTGGTTTGCATTTCCCTTATGACTAGTGACATTGAGTACCTTTTCATGAACCTGTTGGCCATTTGTGTGTCTTCTTTGGAAAAATGTCTTTTCAGGTCCTTTGCTCACTTTTTATTTGGGTTATTTGGCTTTTCGCTATTGAGTTGTATAAGTTCCTTGTCTGTTTTGGATATTAACCCTTTATCAGATATCGGTTTGCAAGTCTCCTATTCCATAGGTTGCCTTTTCATTTTGTTGATGTTCCCTTTGCTGTGCAGAAGCTTTTAAGTCTGATATCCCACTTGCTTACTTTCCTTGATTTGCGTTTGCTTTTGGTGTCAAACCCAAAAAATCATTGCCAACACCAATGTCAAGGAGCTTATGCCCTGTATTTTCTTCTAGGAGTTTTATAGTATCTGATCTTACCTTCAAATCTTTAATCCATTTTGACTTGATATTTTATATGATGAAGATAGGGGACAGTTTCATTTGTTTGCAAGTGGATATTCAGTTTTCCCAGCACCATTTCTTAAAGATACTATTCTTTTCTCATGGTATATTCTTGGCTCCTTTCTCAAAAATTAATTGGCAATATAAGCCTCAGGGTTTAATACTGAGCTCTAATTCTATTCCAATGATCTCTCTCTGTTTTTAATGACAATACCATACTGTTTTAATTACCACAGCTTTGGAATATAGTTTGAAATCAGGAAGTGTGGTACCTCTGCCTTTGATCATCTTTCTTACAATTGCTTTGGCTATTCAGGGTCATTTTTGATTCCATACAAATCTTGCAATTGCTTTATTCTATCTCTGTGAAAAATGTCATTGGAATTTTGATAGGGATTGCATCAATAGCGTAATATGGATATATATATATATTTTTTGGTATGCAGGCCTCTCACTGCTGTGGCCTCTCCCGTTGCGGAGCACAGGCTCCGGACGCGCAGCGGCCATGGCTCATGGGCCCAGCCGCTCCGCGGCATGTGGGATCTTCCCAGACCGGGGCACAAACCTGCATCCCCTGCATCGGCAGGCGGACTCTCAACCACTGTGCCACCAGGGAAGCCCTGTATACAGATCTTTTACTTCCTTGGTTAAATTTATTCCTAAGTAATATATTCTTTTTGATGCCATTGTAAATAGAATTATTTTCTTAATTTCTGTTTCTAATAGTTTGTCGTTAGTGTATGGAAATGCAACTGATTTGTATATACTGATTTTGTATTCAATTTCACTGAATTCATTGATTAGTTCTAACATATTTTTGATGGAGTCTTGAGTGTTTTCTATATATAATACGATGTCGTCTGCAAACAGAGATAATTTTACTTTTTCCTTTGCAATTTAGCTGCTTTTTTCCCCTTTTTCTAGCCCAACTGCTCTGGGTAGGACTTATAGTAATGTGTTGAACAAAAGTGGCTGGAGTAGTCACCATTTTCTTGTTCATGATCTTAGAGAAAAGCCTTCAGTCTTTCACCATTGAACATGATGTTAGGTGTGGGCTTCTCATATCTGGCCTTTATTATGTTGAGGTAAGATCTTCTATACCCAATTTATTGAGAGTTTTTATCATAAATGGATGTTGAATTTTGTTCAGTGCTTTTCTCTGCATCTATTAAGATGATCATATAGTTTTTATCCTTCATTTTGTTAACATCATATAGCACATTTATTAATTTGTGTTTGTTGAACCATCCTAGCATCTCTGGAATAAATCCCACTTGATTATGGTGTATGATCCTTTTAATGTGCTGTTGAATTCAGTTTGCTAGTATTTTTTTTAAAACTTTTGCATCTGTGTTAATCAGGGATATCAGCCTGTAGTTTTCTTGTGTTGTCTGTGTCTGGTTTTGTTATCAGGGTAATGCTGGCCTCATAAAATGAGTCTGGAAGTGTGTCTTCTTCAGGTTTTTGGAAAAGTTTGAGAAGGACTGATACTAATTTTTCTTTAAATATCTGGTAGAATTCACCAGTGAAGCCATATCCTCTTGATGAATTGATTCCTTCATCATTATGTAATGAGCTTCTTTGTCTCTTGTTAACATTTTTGGTTAACATCTATTTTGTCTGACCTAAGTGTATTTAACCCTGCTTTCTTGTAGTTTTTGTTTGTGTGGAATATCTTTTTCCATCTCTTTACTTTTAGCCTGTGTGTCCTTAAAGCTGAAGTGAGTGTCTTGTAGGTAGCGTACAGTTGGGTTTGTTTTTTTATCCATTCAGTCCATCTCTGTCTTTTGATTTGAGAATTTAATCCATATACATTTAAAATAATTATTGATAGGTACGGGCTTACTGTTGCAATTTGCTCCACTGTTTTCTGGCTGTTTTTTAGTTCCTTTTTTCCTTTCTTCCTCTCTTGCTCTCTTCCTTTGTGATTTGAAGAGTTTCTGTAATGATATGCTTTGATTCCTTTATTGTTTTTGCTTCTACTGTAGGTTTTTGCTTTGTGGTTACCATGAGGCTTATACAGAACATCTTATAGGTATAACAGTCTATTTTAAGCTGATAACAACTTAACTTAGAACGCACACAAAAGCTCTACATTTTTACACTCCCTCTCCCACATTTTATGTTTTTGATGTCACAATCTTTTTATAAATCTTTTTATACTGTATATCCATTACCTAATTATAGTTATTTTAAATAATTTTGTTTTTCAACCTTTGTACTAGAGTTATAAGTAATTTATCACCATTTGAATACCCACCATCATTATAATATTAGAGGATTGCAAATTTAACTATATATTTACCCTTACCTGTGACTTTTATACTTTCATATGTTTTTTGTTACTATTTTAATTTGCATTCTTTTACTTCAGCTCATAGAAGTCCCTTTAACATTTGTTGTGAGGCTGATCTAGTGGTAATAAACTCCTTCAGCTTTTTTTTTTTTTTTTTTTTTTTTTTTTGCGTTACATGGGCCTCTCACTGTTGTGGCCTCTCCCGTTGCGGAGCACAGGCTCCAGACGCGCAGGCTCAGCGGCCATGGCTCATGGGCCCAGCCGCTCCGTGGCATGTGGGGACTTCCTGGACCGGGGCACGAACCCGTGTCCCCTGCATCAGCAGGCGGACTCTCAACCACTGCGCCACCAGGGAAGCCCACTCCTTCAGCTTTTGTTTGACTGGAAAACTTTTTATATTTCCTTCCGTTCTGAAGGACAGCCTGGCTGGGTAGACTATTCTTGGGTATCATCCTACTCCATTCTAGACTGCAAGGTTTCTGCTGAAAAAATCTGCTCATAGTCCTATAAGGGTTCCCTTGTGCATAACAAGTTGCTTTTCTCTTGCTGCTTTTAATTTGACAATTTAATTATAATGCATCTCAGTATGAGTCTCTTTAGATTCATCTTATTTGGTACTTTCTGGGATTCCTGGACCTGGATGTCTGTTTCTTTCCCCAGGTTTGGGAAGTTTTCAGCCACTGTATCTCTGCATAAGCTTTCTGCCTCTTTCTCTCTTTCTTCTCCTCTTGGGACCCCCACAATGCACATATTGTTCTATTTGGTGGTGTCCCATAACTTCCTTAAGCTATCTTCACTTTTTTTCCAATCTTTTTTTTTTTCCTCCTCTTATTGGATGAATTCCACTGCCCTTTTTTTTTTTTTTTCCGGTACGCGGGCCTCTCACCATTGTGGCCTCTCCCATTGTGGAGCACAGCCTCCGGACACGCAGGCTCAGCGGCCATGGCTCACGGGCCCAGCCGCTCTGCAGCATGTGGGATCTTCCCGGACTGGGGCACGAACCCGCGTCCCCTGCATCGGCAGGCGGACTCTCAACCACTGCGCCACCAGGGAAGCCCCCAGTGCCCTTTCTTCTAGTTCGCTGATCCTTTCTTGCATTTGATATAGTCTGTTTTTGAATTCCTCTGTTGAACTTTTCAGTTCAGTTATTACATTCTTCAGGTCTCTGATTTCTCTTTCATACTTTTTAATGTTTTCTGTCTCTCTATTGAAATATTCACTTTGTTCATGCACTGATCTCCTAACCTCGGTGAGCATCCTTATGACTGTTATTTTGAAGTGTTTGTTGGGTAAATCCTCTTTCATTGACATTGGTTTCTAGAAATATATCAATAGCTTGTTCTTTTGTTTGGAATGTATTCCCGTGTTTCTTTGTTTTCTGATGCATCCTTTGTTGATTTCTGCACACTAGATAGAAGAGCCACTTCTCTCAGTCTTGACAGACTGGTCTTGTGTAGATGAACCTTATCAATCAGCCTGGGTGAAGCTCCTGGTTATCTTTCACATCTTTGTGATTGTCCAAGCTGCTGTCTTTGTTTTTAGTGTCTCCCAGTAGTTGGGAGTGTGCCAACACCTGTCAGTGTCCCAAAGGGGAGATTTATAGTACCTAGATGCAAGCTGATCGGAAACTGGACTCTCTGGAAGCAACTGGGAAAGTATGCAGTTGAACCCCTTCCAGGGAGAAACGTGAAACTGCGTGTTTTTACCTGCTCCCTCTGCACTGAGCCAGGTGTGTAGCCATGGGAGTATTCCTGTACTTCTTAACAACTGCTTCTGTAGTCCTATTTTCCGTGGTCCTGTGGGACTCATGAATACAAGCCCCACTGGTTATCAGAGCTGAGTGATTTGGGGGCCTACCCCTCAGGTGGCATCCTTAAAGGTTGGAGTGCTAGATGTGTGGTCTGTGGTCCAAATGGTTCACTCTCAGGGAGAAGCTGGGAGTTGGGGAGCTGCTTCCCCAGTCTGTGGTGCTATGCCAAGGGTGGGCTGTATGGCAACAGTGTGTCTCATCCTTTCCCACCTAGTTTGATATGGGCATGTTCTCTGTTGGCTGATGTGTAGGAGTCACTCATCTAGTTTCCGAATTTCTCTCAGAGGAAATTACTCCATGTGTAGTGTATATTCAGTGAGTCCATGAGAGGAGAGAAGTTCAGGAGCCTCCTGTGTTGCCATGTTGGTCCAGAGCCCACTTCAAATGTGATTTTTAAAAAGAGTATTAGTAAAGGTGTTTAGGAACAGGGACTCTTATATTCTGTTGGAGAGCTGTAAATTAATAGACCATTTTTGGAGAACAATTTGACATCATATTAAAATTTAAAATACTTGATACCATTTGACTTAGAAATTCTATACCAGGAGTTAATCCTATGGAAGAAATTCAGAACCATAAAGAAAATCAATGGACAAGGATTTTTGCCAAAGGATATGGTCATGGTAATGAAAAAATAGCCACATCTTAATTCTCCATCCCTTGATTAAACTATAGTACTTCCAGGCAATGCAGTGGTCTATGCAGCCTTTAGAAAGGATATATTATTTTGAACGTAACTTCTCTTTTCTTGAAGACCTGTGAAGTTTTGAGGGAAAACACTTTAGTCTTTTGCTTCTCCTCTTTAAGGATATTTTAACCTCCTGGTTAAAAAAAAAAAAATGTCTCCAGGGCTAAGCAGCTTTCCTCTAGCCTCTGGATTTGGCTGTCCGTATCTAGAGTACTTCAGTAGACATTTTCTGTCTCCTGTAACGTCATCCTGCTTTTCATATTCATCCTTAAGACTGGAAAACATCTGGCTGGACTTGGGCAATGCCATTCAGTGATTTATAAATCACCTCTCAAACTGAGAAGAAATATTTGGGTAAACTTAATAGACAGAAACCTTGTATCCAGAAGGACGTTAGCTGGGAAAGGGCTTGAAGGAGAGAACGATGTGTACCTTCAGCGGGGTGAGGTCCACAGCAGCACAGAAGCTGAGACTTCCATTCCTTCCGGTGAACCAGAAATCCTGCCACACCAGGGACTTTTGTCTCAGCCCCAGTGGCTTTCAGGATCTGTTTATGTCCAGGCTGGCCTACCTTGCTGTGTGCCCTGCCTGGATGCTAACACAGTAGCTTTCCTCCTTTACGTCCCATTTCCCCATTGCCTCCTTCAGCTCATCTGAGATGAGCTCTCAGGCCAGCGTACCAGCTAGACGGCCCTCGCCGTTGCCCCGGGAGAAGTCTATAGGCACAAAGGCAAAGCATCTAAACTCTTTGGAACCCAAAACCAGCTTTTGGGAAGAGGATGCCTCCTGCTTACTCGTAATTGCCCCATTTAGGAAAAATACCAGACACTGAGACAGCATCCCCCATTCCCTCTGTATGCATGATGCTTGAGTGGCAAACGGCATTAGGGAGGCACGTTATTGTTTAATCAGCACACTTCAATTATGCCTTCTATTTGACTATGAATAATTAACCAGTTAAATATTAAGTAATTCACTGAGTGAAATAGATTAGAAAACAAACTCATAAATGTCTTCTGTATTCATCCCCTCTTTTCACAAGGTCCAAGCCAAAAGCTGGAACACTAATCATAAAGGTAGTGACACAGCAATAATTACCTTCTGCGGAGCACCTACTCTGTGCCAGACCCGGTGCTAGGTACTTTGTGTATTTATCACTAACCCTTTCAGTAATCCTGTGAGATAGGGTTACTAACACCAGTTTACAGATGAGGCCACCAATAGTCAAAAAAGGAAACTTGCCCAGGGTCATTCTTCTGGTTCATGGCAGGGCCAGCATTAGGCAAGTTTAGCCAGTATTAAACTCCAACTCCAAGCCTGTTCTGTTCCACCATTCTACTTCCCTGTAATTGAGACACGGGTTTCATCAAATGCACATTTCCAGATTGTCTGTCTGTGGAAAGAAGTTCAGGAACGTGTTAAGCGGAAAGCATGGCCAAGAACGTAATTATGACCCTCCTCTCCTTCTAGCCTCCGTGGCCTTCCTTTCTGTCGCAAACCATAGCATCTTTCCCCTTAGATGCCTATGAAAGAGCAGTTTGATTATTGCAAGCCACAGCTAGTTCAAAGATTAATTACAACCTTTATGTCTTTACCAGGGCAAATTTCTGAGCGTTTGCGCTACCACTGAGAGGTGTTGTGTAGATCAGAAGTCAGGTGACAGTGGCATCATTAATAACATGACCTTTCTCACAAGCTGGTCAGAAATTTGACTCACTTCTTGTAAATCTAGACTTAGCATGATTTATTCTCAGAAATGATATGGGAAAATACCAGCCCAAGATTCAGAATTTGGGGAAAACTCTTAATGCCCCTCAAATGCTTTAGTATTTTCTTTAAAGCATTTTTTTAAATTTAAGATTAGACCAATGAGTGCCTCTTAGCGGGAGCACAGGGTTTGTAGGAGTGTAGGAAACTAGCAGGTGCCTGTGCGTTGGAGCAGGAATTCAGGGGCGAAGTTGTCACCTGGGTTTAACAAGAGTCGTTAAGTTCCTGCAGCTGTACACTCAACATCAAAACCATCTCCTTTACATTCTGAGAACCCAGCGTAGATTCCACTACTTTTTTTTTTTTTTTTTTTTGCGGTACGCGGGCCTCTCACTGTTGTGGCCTCTCCTGTTGCGGAGCACAGGCTCCAGACGCGCAGGCTCAGCGGCCGTGGCTCATGGGCCCAGCCGCTCCACAGCATGTGGGATCTTCCCGGACTGGGGCACGAACCCGCGTCCCCTGCAACGGCAGGCGGACTCTCAACCACTGCGCCACCAGGGGAGCCCGATTCCACTACTTATAACATTTTAATACAACGTTCTGTTCTAGAAAAAAATCCCCAAATTAAAGCATGGGAATGATAGTACGCTTTAAATATATTCATTTTAAATGAATAGGCTTCATTTAAAATGAATCTTAGAAATGTGTGGTTTTTATTGTTCCAAAAGGTCCCAAGTACATAGATAGAAGAAGGAAAGCACTTAACACAGAGGGACAAGAGAATAGGACAGATCACGTCCACCTTCCTTCTGCTAAAGAAAACAACACAACTGCATCCAGAACAAGAAATCTTCAGAAAAGTCCAAAATGAAGAAATCCAGCGTGAGATAATTTTTTTAAGAGTGACAGTTAGGGCTCCCCTGGTGGTGCAGTGGTTGAGAGTCCGCCTGCCGATGCAGGGGACGCGGGTTCGTGCCCCAGTCCGGGAAGATAACACGTGCCGTGGCGTGGCTGGGCCCGTGAGCCATGGCCGCTGAGCTTGCGCGTCCGGAGCCTGTGCTCCACAACGGGAGAGGCCACAGCAGTGAGAGGCCCGCGTACCACAAAAAAAAAAAAAAAAAAAGAGTGACAGTTACATCGACTTCAGTCAAGGCTCTTATCCTTTCCATGAAGAGTCCAGAGTTTGCAGGGGCCACTGAAGTCAGGTGGGTGAGAGGTCCGGGTCTCCAGCAAATGGGACTGATTTCCTTACAATGAATCACACTCTTTACAACGTGAAGGAAATAAGGAAAGACCAGACACCGCACGGCCTCAGCTTTGTGAGAACTGGAAATCGTGCGGACGATTTGTGGGAGCGAATGGGCAGTACAGGTATTAAGGAGCCCTTGGAGTTTCCGGTTTGAAGGTTTGCTCTGTATTTGTCAGCACCCAATGCTTGCCCTCCTGCCGTAAGCCCCTGGAGTCATACTGTTGTCTCATGCATGTGTTCTCCAGTCTGCGAAACCTGATTTGAAAGCTGCTTCTCGATTTGATTCCGGTTATCTTTACCTATGTGGTCCACCCTCCGTTTTATCCATTGGTGATTACCCTCACTGAGAGCAGAGGAAGGACAGCGACAAGTTAAACAGCTTGGGTGTTGCAGTGAATTAGAGTAGTCAGTGTTCCAATCAGAGATTCTCTCACCCAGGGGAATGCATGCGACCAGAAAATAGACAGACAGCAACTGGGAATCCCCTTCTCAGGCCAATTTTAGTTCAAATTGGACATATGCCTGGCTTTTCAGTTAAAGAAACAAGATTTCATTGTGATTTTGGGTAACCCTATTTTTACAGATTTCCATTGGTTATTTGCATGTTTTTAATTATAGCAGCCTAAGCGTTACTAAGAAAAATAGGTTTTTACTCACAGACTCACAGACATAGAGAACAGACTTGTGGTTGCCAAAGGGGAAGGAGAGTAGGGGGAGGGATGGATTGGAAGTTTGGGATTAGCAGATGCAAACTATTATATATAGAATGGATAAACAACAGGGTCCTACTGTAGAGCACAGGGAACTACATTCAATATCCTGTGATAAACCATAGTGGAAAAGTATATGAAAAAGAATGTATGTATATGTGTAACTGAATCACTTCGCTGCATGGCAGAAATTGACATAACACTGTAAATCAGCTATACTTCAATAAAATAATTTTTTTAACAAAGGAAAAATAGGTTTTTAAAAATCTTAATGAAGAAAATATTTTTATTTTTCAGCAGCTACTGTTTTTCCAGAAGCTTTCCATCAGTGGTTGCGAATGCACTATACTTACTACTTTTTTCAAAGTATAGGTCCCTCTACTGTGGTAACAGAATGAGGATGTTTTTGCGTTTTTGTGGATTTAGGGGCCAAATTAGAGATTTTGACTGTGACCTCCTTGTTCTAAGCCCAAGTCTGCCTAGGCTTCAAGTCTGACCTGGTGTCTGTGTTTACAGTCCGGGAGCGGATTGACAATTAGAATGTACTCTCCGGTTCTGTCAGGGGAGGAGCGTGTTTCTCCCACTTTATCTCGCCCAATACCCGGCCGGTACTCTGCCTCCCAAGTACAGGCCTGCAGGAGTGTTTTCCTTTCACCAGACACGGTGCTCCTGTTAGCTTCCAGCATTGAAAGGATATGCAGTGTAATAAAAATTACCGCGTTCTGTGGTTGGCGACACTTATCTGATAGGAGTGTCATAACATGAATAATACGTGTGAAAGAACTACAGTGCTGAGTGATGGTTCTGAGATGGAAACCGAAAATAGAACAATGCTCTGATCTGCAGTAACCACTGCCACACATAATAATCAACTCTGGCGTTTTGCATTTGACGGGATTAATTCAGTGTTTTATTTTGAAAAGCGTTTCTGAGCACAGAGCATTCTGGAGTTTACTATGGTCACGGGCCAGGCCTGTGGATGTGGACCCTGAGTTGGCAGTGGTTGTGAAGACATTGCTGAGAGAGAGAAGGAAGTAATTTAATCTCTCTCAAACCTGGCAGCAGTCGTATGTGTTTGGTGGGACCAGTATAATTTATTGTCGCCACCATTTTACAGGCGAGAAAAGAGAATCCCAGAGAGATTAAATGAATGATTAAATGGTCCTATTATTTTACCCATTGTGTAGGCCTTTGAGAAGTTACGAGAGAGTTATGACACAATCCCTTCCCTCAAAGAGGTTATCATCTAGTAGGGGTCAAAAAGTTTATAATCTAATACCAGTAACCCATAAAATGAAAACTCACAGCCCCAGGTAGCCTGTAAACGTTAAAGTGACACAAATCGCGGGAAAGGCAGGGGGGGTGGGCAGCCCTCGCTGAGGACAGCACTGGTCAGTGACCTGATTCATAGAGAGGCCGGGGGTGAGAAAAAAATGAAGAAGTAAGTGAAGTTGGAATCACATGAAAGGAAAACTAAACGATGTCAGGACAGGAAAATCTCGGGCAGGACAGGAAGCAAACCCATTGGTTTTGGAGGAGGAATGTAATAGGAACGTAACAGACCAGTAACCCTGCAGTGGTCCTTGATGGTGCCCTATGACAGTGCATCCTTAGTGTTTGGAGCAGGGTCGCTGGAAGCCACGTGGCATCGTAACTGTTTCCGCTAAAACACCTCTGTGGCTGTGACTAAGGCAGAATGCACTGGGGAAACGGTAGCCAGGGAGAGAGACCAGGGGAAGTGTTTTTCTATTCACTGAATCTAATAGGAAAGTTAGCATACAGTTTAAATTTGTTCTGATTTCATCTTTTTGCAAACTCAATATACTTTGCAGCTCTTCATAACTGAATGTTTTGAACTCCAAGATTAGATTTCAGGCTAAAATTCAATTTTTGTTTCTTCTCTTTTTTGATAACAAAGAGCTACGGTGCTTAGTGAATGGATACCATAATCCTCCAGCCATTCGTCCTGAGACAGGCTGATGCAGGTGACATCAGAGCAAGTGGGTAGCTACCCAGGGTGGACGTGGGGTGCAGAATGAGGACACGAGAGTCTGCTCACCTTGAAGCTGTGGATTCTTGGGGCTTGTGGTCAGTCTTGCTGTTCAGTAGACAGGAAAATGGCAACTAGCCCATGTGCCCCGTGGCCTTCTGAAGATGGTATATGGAGGAGAGAGAAAGCTGGACAGTTAATGAAAGGCAGTATTCTATGCCCCAATCATTTAACCTCTTCTGTTCTTTCATTTAGGACAAAAGTGAGTGTATTTGCTATAAAAAGACTTGGCATTTTAAGTCTATTTAAGAAATAAGATACTCTGAAATATATCCCTTGAGTAACTAGACATTTGCTTAGGGAGCTTAACACAATAAGGCTGTGTGAAGACAGATGTATGGATTCTTTTTTTTTTTTTTTTAACCGAAGTATAGTTGATTTGCAATGTTCTGTTTCAGGTGCGATTCACAAAGTGATTCAGTTGTACATACGTATATATATATTCTTTCGCAGAGTCTTTTCCATTACAGGTTATTACAAAATATTGAATATAGTTCCCTGTGCTATACAGTAGGTCCCTGTTGTTTATTTTCTTGATAAATATATAGGAGTGTGTAGCTGCCAATCCCAAGTTCCTGATTTGTCCCTCCCCCTCTTTTCCCCTTTGGTAACCATAAGTTTGTTTTCTGTGTCTGTGAGTCTGTTTCTGTTTTGTAAATACGTTCATTTGTATCATGTCTTTACATTCTTAATCCTGTCAGTTGGCTAAGGAATGTAGACTCAAAAGTGAGGACCTCCCAGTGCTGGGAGATAGGATGTGCCCTCACTTCCAAGTGACAAGAAAATCAAAAAGAGAGAAGGGCAGACAGATCCTGGCAGTGGCAGGGAAGTTTACAAGATCAGAAGGTAGCTACCCAGACCTGGGAGTAATCAGCTTCAAACATTGTATTTCTCTTCCTGTCTTACCTGTGGTCCAGGAAGTGGGTAAAGGACAGCCGAGTGGAGGGAGGAGGAGCAAAGCAGTGATGAGGGGATGGTTGAGGTTAGGTGGTCAGGAGCAGTGACGGGGGTGGGGACCCGTGGATGCAGTGGTGTGGGATCCATGGCCTAGCAATGACACAGCGTCCTTTCCCTGTGAAGAAAATAATCCCAAGCAAACTAAGTGAAGTTTTAGCAGCTACGAAAAGTTTTACCTTTGCTTTTATTTTAAATCACTGCCAGAAATAAGGTACAAATTAAATACGTTTTTAAAAATCAGATCTTCCCTCACTGACTGCTATTATTATGTCAGAGATCTGCTCTGATGAGAAAACTTAAGGACGTTTTTTACAGGATAAAGTACAAGTCATACTTAGGAATCATAATAGTCTCTTTAAATAACTTACAGTTTTAGTAATATATAGTTTGTATTAATTATTACTAGCTTAATTACAGATTACATTTGCACAATACTTCATTCTTTTATCAAAACACTTTCCCAGATACTCTGTCATCTCAGATTCCCAACATCTAAAACACAGAGAGAAATTCTATTTCTCATTTTAGAGAGAATTCTGAAAATCAGCTTGGTATTAATCAGCTGGTTTTTATTGAATGATTAAACACAAGGGAACCATGCTCATATATATGAGCTCTCATTTAATCATTTAGTCCCCATGATTCAACCATGATATAGTTAACACCTACATTTCCTCTGGTTCAGAGATGATGCCCCAAACTGAGATCTGATTGATTCCGGAGTCTTTGGTTTGAAATCACTACAATTGGCTAAAGATGTGACTTACCTAAGCTCACTGAGCTAGTAAGTGATGGAAGAGGAAATAAAAATAGTGTATTTGCCCTTAATTTTCCCATGTAACCCTAATGGAGAATTTTAATACGATGAATAATCAGTCTTAAAAACTCATTGCACAGTAAATAAAAACAAATATATTTAAATGGTTGCTATAAATAATTCTTATGTTTTGGGAAATTCTAACAGATTTAATTGTTTTAAGCAAGCTGTCTTTACTATTCCTTCGTATATTTAGTAGTACTCATTAGATGGAAAAATCACCTGGAAATACTTAGCTATAATTAAAGTAATGTTAGCAAGCAATTTTGCATTGAAATATAGGCGTTCAGTTCAATTCAACAAGTTAATTTTGGGCAAGGTGTTTTATTTAGTCTACACAAAGATGAGCAGACAGTATCCCTCTTGGAGGAAGTGTTCAGTCCTTCTTTAGAGAACTCTTCTTGAAAGAGATTGTTAGGATTCCTAAGCATGATTTTTATTCTGCATTGGGGGAAGGGTATCAGAAGAGGAGGAAATGGTTGAATGCAGATTGAGGTATATACTCATAAAACTACAACACAAAAAGGAATGTAACAGTTACTGTGAAAAAGAAAGGAAAAGAAAGTGCCTTGGAGGAGGATGAGAAGGGAGCTCTCATATCATATTGGAACAGAAGGGGAATCAGCAGAGGCTTCAAGACAGATGTAATATTTGAGATGACCCTTCATGGATGGCTAGAAATCCAAAAGGCATGTGGCGATAGGGCATTCACACACAAAGGGGTTGCTGTAAGTAAAAGCAGAGACGGTAGTTTGTCTTACATGTAGTGTGTGTAGTTTAACCAAAAGGCACAAGGCTGAAAACTAGGACCTTGTTGTAGAAGGTCTCGAATGCAGTAGAGTAAAAAACAAATACCAGACTGGTACTAACACGATAGATTGTGCAAGTATCAGTGGTGGCAGTTAATCTTTTTGAGTTTTGACTTCCTCACCTGCAATATGGAGATGATAATAATTACATTAAGGGTTGGATGTCAATGAGAAAACTTGTGTGGAATTAGTACTCTGAAAACGATAAAACGCAACCAGTGGCATCATCACCATCGTTATTGCTGTGTACATGATGGTATATGAAGATTGTAGAGCAGGGGAGCTTTTTGTTTGGATCTGCACTTAAGGAGAATTAAGTTGGCAGGGATGTGTAGGATTTATTAATAATGGAAGAAAGAGAACCATCAGAAACCATTAATGAGAGGAGATGGATTCAATATGGCAGAGTAGAAGGACGTGTGCTCACTCCCACTTGTGAGAGCACTGGAATCACAACTAACTGCTGAACAATCATCGACAGGAAGACATTGGAACTCACCAAAAGAGATACCCCACATCCAAAGACAAAGGAGAAGCCACAGTGAGACGGTAGGAGGGGCGCAATCACAGTCAAATCAAATCCCATGACTGTTGGGTGGGTGACTCACAAACTGGAGAACAGTTACACCACAGAAGTCAACCCACTGGAGTGAAGGTTCTGAGCCCCACATCAGG
Source organism: Stenella coeruleoalba (assembly GCF_951394435.1). NCBI lineage: Eukaryota > Metazoa > Chordata > Mammalia > Artiodactyla > Delphinidae > Stenella > Stenella coeruleoalba. Next base: position 7,463,590 of record NC_137159.1, read on the forward strand.
CTTCCCAACCTGGGGGTCCAGCAACAGGAGGAGGAATTCCCAGAGAATCAGACTGAACGCTAGCGGGATTTGATTACAGGACTTTGACAGAACTGTGGGAAACAGAGCCTCCACTCTTGGAGGGCACACACAAAGTAGTGTGCACATCAGATCCCAGAGGAAGGAGCAGTGACCCCATACCTGCAGGTGTTGGACCTACCTGCTAGTGTTGGAGGGACTCCTGCAAAGGCAGTGGGCGGCTGTGGCTCACCACTGGGACAAGGACACTGGGAGCAGAAGTTCTGGGAAGTACTTCTTGGCGTGAGCCCCCCCAGAGTCTGCCATTAGCCCCACCAAAGAGCCTGGAGCTGCCAGTGCTGGGTCACCTCAAGCCAAACAACCAACAGGGAGGGAACCCAGCCCCACCAATCTGCAGACAAGTGGATTAAGTTTTACTGAGCTCTGCCCACCGGAACAATACCCAGCTCTAGGCACCACCAGTCCCTCCCATCAGGAAGCTTGCACAAACCTCTTAGATAGCCTCATCCACCAGAGGGTAGACAGCAGAAACAAGAAGAACTACAGTCCTGCAGCCTGTGGAACGAAAACCACATTCACAGAAAAATAGACAAAATGAAAAGGCAGAGGACTATGTACCGGATGAAGGAACAAGATAAAACCCCAGAAAAACAACTAAATGAAGTGGAGATGGGCAACGTTCCAGAAAAAGAATTTAAAATAATGATAGTGAAGATGATTCAGGACCTTGGAAAAAGAATGGAGGCAAAGATCGAGAAGATGCAAGAAATGTTTAACAGGGACTTCCTTGGTGGTGCAAGGGTTAATAATCCACCTGCCAATGCAGGGGACATGGGTTCGATCTCTGGTCAGGGAAGATCCCACATGCCGTGGAGCAACTAAGCCCGTGCGCCACAACTACTGAGCCTGCACTCTAGAGCCCACAAACCACAACTACTGAGCCTGAATGCCACAACTACTGAAGCCCACATGCCTAGAGCCCGTGCTCCACAACAAGAGAAGCCACCACAATGAGAAGACCGTGCACCGCAGCAAAGAGTATCCCCCGTTCGACACAACTAGAGAAAGCCCACGCACAGCAACGAAGACCCAATGCAGCCAAAAATAAATAAATAATAAATAAATTTATTTTTAAGAAAAAGAAGTGTTTAACATGTAGAAGAATTAAAGAACAAACACCTAGAAGAATTAGAGAACAAAGAGAGATGAACAATACAATAATTGAAATGAAAAATAAACTAAAAGTAATCAATAGCAAAATAAATGAGGCAGAAGAACGGATAAGCAATCTGGAAGAAGGAATGGTGGAATTCACTGCCGTGGGACAGAATAAAGAAAAAAAGAATGAAAAGAAATGAGGACAGCCTGTGAGACCTCTGGGACAACATTAAACTCACCAACATTCTCATATAGGGGTCCCAGAAGGAGAAGAGAGAGAGAAAGGACCCGAGAAAATATTTGAAGAGATTATAGTTGAAAACTTCCCTAAAATGGGAAAGGAAATAGCCACCCAAGTCCAGGAAGCACAGAGAGTCCCAGGCAGGATAAACCCAAAGAGAAACAGACGGACACACATAGTAATCAAACTGACAAAAATTAAAGACAAAGGAAAATTATTAAAAGCAGCAAGGGGAAAATGACAAATAACATACAAGGGAAGTCCCATAAGGTTAACAGCAGAAACTACAAGCCAGAAGGGAGTGGCATGATATATTTAAAGTGATGAAAGGGAAAAACCTACAACCAAGATTACTCTACCCAGTAAGGATCTCATTCAGATTCGACAGAGAAATTAAAAGCTTAACAGACAAGCAAAAGCTAAGAGAATTCAGCACCACCAAACCAGCTCTACAGCAAATGCTAAAGGAACTTCTCTAAGTGGGAAACACAAGAGAAGAAAAGGACCTACAAAAACAAACCCAAAACAATTAAGAAAATGGTCATAGGAACATACATATCGGTAATTACCATAAATATGAATGGATTAACTGCTCCAACCAAAAGACACAGGCTCACTGAGTGGATACAGAAACAAGAACCGTATATATGCTGTCTGCAAGACACCCATTTCAGACCTAGGGACACATACAGACTGAAAGTGAGGGGATGGAAAAAGATATTCCATGCCAGTGGAAATCAAAGGAAGCTGGAGAAGCAATACTCATATCAGATAAAATAGACTTTAAAATAAAGAATGTTACAAGAGACAAGGAAGGACACTACATATGATCAATGGATCAATCCAAGAAGAAGATATAACAATGTTAAATATATCTGCACCCAACATAGGAGCACCTCAGTACATAAGGCAAATGCTATCAGCTATAAAAGAGGAAATTGATGGTAACACAATAATATTGGGGTACTTTAACACCTCACTTACACCAATGGACAGATCATGCAGGCAGAAAATTAATAAGGAAACACAAGCTTTAAATGATACAATAAACCAGATGGATTTAATTGATATTTATAGGACATTCCACCTGAAAACAGCAGATTACACTTTCTTCTCAAGTTCACATGGAACATTCTCCAGGATAGATCATATCTTGAGTCACAAATCAAGCCTCGGTAAATTTAAGAAAATTGAAATCACATCAAGCATCTTTTCCATCCACAGCACTGTAAGATTAAAAATCAGTTACAGGGGAAAAACGTAAAAAACATAAATACATGGAGGCTAAACAATATGTTACTAAATAACCAAGAGACCACTGAAGAAATCAAAGAGGAAATAAAAAAATAACTAGAGAAAAATGACAATGAAAACACGACAATCCAAAACCTATGGGATGCAGCAAAAGCAGTTCTGAGAGCAAAGTTTATAGCAGTGCAATCCTACCTCAAGAAACAAGAGAAATCTCATATAACAATTCTAACATTACACCTAAAGGAACTAGAGAAAGAAGAACAAACAAAACCCAAAGTTAGTAGAAGGGAAGAAATCGTAAAGATCAGAGCAGAAATAAATGAAATAGAAACAAAGAAAACAATAGCAAAGATCAATAAAACTACAAGCTGGTTCTTTGAGAAGATAAAATTGATAAACCTTTAGCTACACTCATCAAGAAAAAGAGGGAGAGGACTCAAATCAATAAAATTAGAAATGAAAAAGGAGAAGTTACAATGGACACTGCCGAAATATAAAGCATCCTAAGAGAATACTACAAGCAACTCTATGCCAATAAAATGGACAACCTGGAAGAAACTGACAAATTCTTAGAAAGTTATAACCTTCCAAGACTGACCCAGGAAGAAATAGAAAATATGAACAGACCAATCACAAGTAATGAAGTTGAAACAGTGATTAAAAATCTTCCAACAAACAAAAGTCCAGGACCAGATGGCTTCACAGGTGAATTCTATCAAACATTTAGAGACGAGCTAACACCCATCCTTCTCAAACTCTTCCAAAAAACTGCAGAGGAAGGAGCACTCCCAAACTCATTCTATGAGACCACCATCACCCTGATACCAAACCAGACAATGATACTACAAAAAAAGCAAATTACAGACCAATATCACTGATGAATATAGATGCAAAAATCCTCAAGAAAATACTAGCAGACAGAATCCAACAACACATTAAAAGGATCACACACCATGACCAACTGGGATTTATCCCAGGGATGCAAGGATTCTTCAGTATATGCAAATCAATCAATGTGACACACCATATTAACAAATTGAAGAATAAAAACAATGTGGTCATCTCAATAGACGCAGAAAAAGATTTTGACAAAATTCAACACCAATTTATGATAAAAAACTCTCCAGAAAGTAAGCATAGAGGGAACCTACCTCCACATAATAAAAGCCATATATGACAAACCCACAGCAAACATCATTCTCAATGGTGGAAAACTGAAAGCACTTCCTCTCAGATCAGGAAGAAGATAAGGATGTCCACTCTCACCACTATTATTCAACATAGTTTGGAAGTCCTAGCCACAGCAATCAGAGAAGAAAAAGAAATAAAAGGAATACAAATTGGAAAAGAAGAAGTAAAACTGTCACTGTTTGCAGATGACATGGTACTATACATTGATAATCCTAAAGATGCCACCAGAAAACTACTAGAGCTAATCAATGAATTTGGTAAAGTTGCAGGAAACAAAATTAATACACAGAAATCTCTTGCATTCCTATACACTAACAACGAAAGATTAGAAAGAGAAATTAAGAAAACAGTCCCATTCCCCATTGCAACAAAAGGAATAAAATACTTAGGAATAACCCTACCTAAGGAGGTAAAAGACCTGTACTCAGAAAACTATACAACACTGATTAGAGAAATCAAAGAGCTGGAGAGATATACCATGTTCTTGGATTGGAAGAATGAATATTGTTAAAATGACTGTACTGCCCAAAGCAATCTACAGATTCAGTGTAATCACTATCAAATTACCAATGACATTTTTTACAGAACTAGAACAAAAGATCTTAAAATTTGTATGGAGATACAGAGGACCCCGAATAGCCAAAGCAGTCTTGAGGGAAAAAAATGGAGCTGGGGGAATCAGACTCCCTGACTTCAGACTATACTACAAAGCTACAGTAATCAAGACAGTATGGTACTGGCACAAAAACGGAAATATAGATCGATGGAACAGGATAGAAAGCCCAGAGATAAACCCACCCACCTGTGGTCAAGTAATCTATGACAAAGGAGGCAAGGATACACAATGGAGAGAAGACAGTCTCTTCAGTAAGTGGTGCTGGGAAAACTGGACAGGTACATGTAAAAGAATGAAACTAGAACACTCCCTAACACCATACACGAAAATAAACTCAAAATGGATTAAAGACCTAAATGTAAGACCGAACACTATAAAACTCTTAGAGGAAAACATAGAAAGAACACTCTTTGACATAAATCACAGCAAGATCTTTTTTGACCCACCTCCTAGAGTAATGGAAATAAAAACAAAAATAAACAAATGGGACCTAATGAAACTTAAAAGCTTTTGCACAGCAAAGGAAACTATAAACAAGATGAAAAGACAACCCTCAGAATGGGAGAAAATGTTTACAAATGAATCAACAAAGGGTTAATCTCCAAAATATGTAAACAGCTTATGCAGCTCAGTATTACAAAAACAACCAATCAATAAATGGGCCTACGACCTAAAGAGACATTTCTCCAAAGGAGACATACAGATGGCCAAGAGGCACATGAAAAGCTGCTCAGCATCACTTATTAATAGAGAAATGCAAATCAAAACTACAGTGAAGTATCACCTCACACTGGCTAGAATGGGCATCATACGAAAATCTAGAAACAACAAATGCTAGAGTGGGTGTGGAGAAGAGGGAATCCTCTTGCACTGCTGGTGGGAATGTAAATTGATACAGCCACTATGGAGAACAGTATGGAGTTTCCTTAAAAAACAAAAACTAAAATTACAATATGACCCAGCAATCCCACTACTGGGCACATGCCTGGAGAAAACCATAATTCAAAAAGACACATCCACCCCAATGTTCATTGCAGCACTGTTTACAATAACCAGGTCATAGAAGCAACCCAAATGCCCATTGACAGATGAATGGTTAAAGAAGTGGTGCATATATACAATGCAGTATTACTCAACCATAAAAAGGAACGAAATTGGGTCATTTGTAGAGGCGCGGATGGACCTAGGGACTGTCATATAGAGTGAAATAAGAAAGAGAGAAACAAATATTGTATATTAACACATATATGTGGAATCTAGAAAAATGGTACAGATGTGAACTGGTTTGCAAGGCAGAAATAGACACACAGATGTAGAGAACAAACGTATGAACACCAAGGGGTCAAAATGATGGTGAGGTGTGGTGAGAAGAATTGGGAAATTGGGATTGACATATATATACACTAATATGTATAAAATAGGTAACTAATAAGAACCTGCTGTTTAAAACAATAAATAAAAAAAATAAAATTTAAAAAATAAAGAAAAGAAACCATTAATGTCCTCTGGTTAAAAATAATGAAGGTGTGGTTAGGGTGGTAGTTCAGGTAACCAGAAAGCAAGGTAGAGACATTGCAGAGATACTAATTCAAAAACGTACTGAGCACCACCTGTCTTCCTGGACACAAATTCAGCAGGGCTGCTTAGCATCCTCTTCAAAAGAGACAACAAGGGTCAGATACAGGACAGAACAGGCAGGTACTTGGGGAGCAGAGGAGCGAGGGTCATAAAGGGACACTGGATCTTCCTTTGCTTTCCACTGGAGAAACCTTGGTAACATCAGGATGGAGAAGGGACACCTCGAGTGTCTAGGAGTTTGACCACCCAATGGCACATGTGTCACAGTAGGTGAGAGGTGATATAGGGTCAGTAAATCTTTCCCCGGTGGGTTTGAACACGCTCACTGTCCTTGTTCTCCGTGTGGGTCCACGCTCTCTCTGGTGCTGGGGGGAGAGAGTTACCCAAGAAAAGAAGGCACAAGAGCAGCCTCAAGAAACTCTCCCTTCAGACACCTGACAGATTCCCTTTTCAACCTCCCGCCCCACAACCCAGGGAAGTGAGAAATTGTCTTTACCTAAAGAAAGAATTTCTTACTTTTCTCAAAGTGGATCAACTCCTGCCTCTGTACTTGCTTAGATTTGGAAGTGGAAGGAGTCAAGAAATAGGGTTGAGACCTGATTTGTAAATTCCAAGTCACTTTCCTGGAAATCAGAAATGGATTCGATTTAATTCCACACTCATTTAGTGAATGCAAATATCTTCCAGGAGAAGGAACTGGAGAAAAATACTGGATGTTAATGCAACAAACCTCTCCCCACCTTGCTCTCTCACAGTTTAGTGAGAGCGTATGTCAAAAAGTATAGGAAAGATTACATGCTGATCCTAAGTTGTGTTCTTAATACTGTTATAAAAATCACAGCACTCTCTCTTTATTTCATATGTGTAATTGGTTTTTTCACTTCTCCATGAATGACATTTTTATGAAGACCAAAATGATGTGTGGGACCTATTGGAAACTTACACTGATAGGAGTTTCTAATAAAATAAATAGCCCCGCTAATAATGATCCCTAATGTAAAAGTACTTTGTTCATTACTTCAGAAACTTCCTGTAAATTTTGTGGGAAGCAGCTCCCTTTGTATGGCATTTTACATAGAACTTTTACTACTGGGTTGTCCCTTTACTTAGGAGCTTAAATGAAATGGAAATAGGACAGGCTTGTAGATCTTTTTAAGGTATAAAGGGTTGATGGCAATAGCCACTGAACCAAGAATTGGTAAGATTAGGGAAAGAAATTATAAAAGTGGGTTTTAAATCCTTTTTTAAAAAAATCCCTTTCATTTCTATTCATCTCTTGTTCATTCCTTATCCCATCTATGCTTATTAAGGCAGACTTGTGAAACTGCTTTGTATGCTACTGAGTTTAAATACTCTCTGTATTACAATGTTGTTTGTTTTTCCCTCCCTTTAGGAGATGACCTGGCTTCCACCACTTTCAGCTATTCCAGCGCCTGGAAAAGTGGAACCGAGCAAATTTCCATTTCCAAATAAGGTGAGATCCTGCGTTGCCCAGGTTGAATAGGCTTTTTACTCACACAGAGATTTTTAGTGGACAGTGGGTTTCCCTTGATTGTCTTTTCCTCTGTAAATATTCCTGCTCCAGGCACACGGATCTGATTTTCAACAGTTTGCAAGCATAGGTCTGTTCATTCCAAGGGAAGAAATCAAACTTGCAGTCCTACCTACCTCCACTTCTATACTTCCTGCAAAATATGATGAATATTACAATTATCATGTTATCTAAAAACACCTGTGAAGTTGAAATGCATCTTACGATCATTTTATACATCCAGTGTGATTGTATGTCTTGTTTTTTCCTGAAAAGCTATTATTAAATTAATGATGTATTTTAAAATCAGTGTCTTAGAATTGAGGACATGAAGTATATAATTTCTCGGTTATCTTTTATAAAACTGAAAATATTTTCTAGGACTTAAAAAAAATGATTTCCATATTTTCTAAGAACCAGCATACACAGAATATCAGCTACAAAATATATTTAAATTATACGTGAGTCTAATAAGTTTTGATTTTTATTAACCATCCAACACGTAATTACATATTCATTACAAAGGTGAAATTATGCACATAGAAGCAGCAAAATATGAAAGTTTCTCATGCCCTTGTCCAGATTTTCCTTCCCTACCCACAGATGACTATCAAGAGTCTGGTGTGTACCATTTCAGTCATTTTCCCTGTGTGTTACATACACATATGTGCATATGCAGTTTTTTAAAAATCCTAAATGGTACTAAAAGTACTTTTTCTAAGAGTAGACTTTTTTCCAGATACACACAGTACATAAATATCATTGCTAAATATTAACATCACAACGTTCTAAAGTAAATTATTGAAATAATAGTTCATTATTATCACAATGGTAAATTCCATTCTAAGTGTCGGTTTTTATTTCCCTTAACAAGGCGTATTTAGAGATCTTCCCAAGTGAATACGTAGAGATTTTCTTACTTTTTCTTAACAGCAGCAAAATATCTCATAGTGTGAATTTGCTGTAATTTATTTGCTCAAGCTCCTTTAATGGACATTGAGACTGTTAATGGTTTGCTGTTAACAGAAACACTATTACAACACACAGTTTTTGTAAGTGCCTCTGTGTGTGCCTCTTATTCAGTGTCTCTTGTCCAGACACCTAGAACAGGAGCTGGGGTGCTGGAGGCATCAGAAGCCTTATTTACCCTTGACTATGTTTCAAGAGTATTTTTTTATGAATCTTTGCCAGTGTTTAATATTATCTGGTTTTTTATCATCGTGTCTGTAGTATGGATGAAAAACTGTTATTTCGTTAATTTGCACTTCTCCAGTAATTTCTGAGTTTGAGCATTGACTGTTTTTCCTTTGCAGATTGCCCATTCGTGTCCATTGCCACTTTAAAAAAATGATTCGTAGGAACTCCTTATATCTTACTCATTTGCCTGTTCTATATGATGCAACTATTTTCTTGCAGCCTTACTTATGTACCTTTTATACTAGCAAAGTGTTTAATTTTCATGTCAGAGAAAAAAGATCTTTCCCGGCCCAACATTCTAACAACGTTCTCTATTTTATTGTAATTCTTTTATAATTTTTGTTTTTAGGTTTAAAACTTTTGTTTGCATTGGTGTGTCATAGGATTCTAGCCTTATTCTTTTCATTGGTTGAGTAGATGATGGCAACACTATCAACAAATTAGCCCATCTTCCCCCCACTGGTTTGAAATACCACCTACGTCAACACCTGAAAGTCTCATAAATACACAGTTTTGTTTCAGGACTGTCTATTCTGTTCTTTTGATATATTCATCTCATTCTTTCCCAATAACTCATTGTTTAAGTCAGAGGTCAAATAACTTTTTATTTAAAGGATCAGATAGTAAATGGTTTAGGCTTTGCAGACAATATCTGAATGAATGAATGTGACTATGTTCAAATAAAACTTTATTTACAGAAACACAATTAGTAAAGAAGTCTTACAACTTAATAATAGAAAGAGAACTCGTTTTAAGAATAGGCAAAGGGGCTTCCCTGGTGGCACAGTGGTTGAGAGTCCGCCTGCCGATGCAGGGGAGACGGGTTCGTGCCCCGGTCCAGGAAGATCCCACATGCCGCGGAGCAGCTGGGCCCGTGAGCCATGGCCGCTGAGCCTGCGCGTCCGGAGCCTGTGCTCCACAACGGGAGAGGCCACAGCAGTGAGAGGCCCGCGTACCACAAAAAAAAAATAAATAAATAAAAAAGAATAGGCAAAGGATTTAAATAGACATTTCTCCAAAGGTGATCTACAGATAACTAATAAACATATGAAAAGACACTATTGCTATCATTTAGGAAATGCAGATCAGAACTACCATGAGACTCCTTCACACCTACTTAAAGGGCTAAAATCAAAGACAGACAATACCCAGTGTTCACACGAGTGTGGAAAAATTGGAACCCTGATGTCAGTTGCTGGTGGGATCTTAAATGGTGCAGCCTCTTTGAAAAAGTTTCAACATTTCCTCAAAGGTTAAACATTGCATTATTGTATGACCCAGCAATTCCACTCCTAGGTATATCCCCAAGAGAATTGAAAACACACGTCTGCAAAAAATCTTTTACACACATGTTCACAGCAGCATTGTTCATAACAGCCAAAAAGTGGAAGCAGTACAAATGTGCATCAACTGATGAATAGATAAACAAAAGTGATATATCTTTATAATGAAATATTAGGCCCCATAAAAAGGGATGAAGCATTGATACACGATTCAACATGGACGAACCTTGAAAATATGCTGAGCAAAGGTGAAAGACGTTTCACCTTTGTCACACCTTGTCACAAATGACAACATGTCCAGAAGAGGCAAATGCAGAGAGACAGAAAATAGATTAGTAGTCGCTTACAGCTTAGGGGTAGGGAGAGAGGGTTGAGTGACAGCTAAAGGATAAAAGCTTTCTTTTTGAAGTGTTGAAGATGTCCCAAAGTCCCTTAATAAGAATGATTCCAATGTGTTATTGTTAAATATAATAATTTCTTATTCTGTGTCCAGCTGAGGGTACTTCCTTCTATTTTTCTAGCTTTCTGAATATTTTAAAGATTTGAATTTTCTTTCCATTTAAAAAAATTAAGGTATAATTTACAAACAGGCACTTCCCTGGTGGCACCGTGGTTAAGAATCCACGTGCCAATGCAGGGGACATGGGTTCAAGCCCTGGTCCAGGAAGATCCCACATGCCTCGGAGCAACTAAGCCCGTGCGCCACAACTACTGAGCCTGTGCTCTGGAGCCCACGAGCCACAACTGCCAAAGCCCGGATGCCTAGAGCCCGTGCTGAACAATAAGAGAAGCCGCCGCAATGAGAAGCCTGCACACCGCAATGAAGAGTAGCCCCCGCTCGCCACAACTAGAGAAAGCCCGCACGCAGCAATCAAGACCCATTGCAGCAAAAAAAAAAAAAAAATAGGTGACTTTACAGAGTGTGGGGACATTACATGATTTTAATAATGCTTTTCTTTCAAAAAGTTCACAATAAGTGCTGGTAACGTATCTTGTATCGGACTTCCCTGGCAGTCCAGTGGCTGAGACTCCGTGCTCCCAATGCAGGGGGCCCAGGTTTGATCCCTAGTCGGGGAACTAGATCCCACATGCTGCAACTAAGAGTTCACAGGCCGCAACTAAAACATCCCACAACTAAGACCTGGCACAGACAAATAAATAAATAAATATTTAAAAAAAATTTTATCTTGTATCAATGAAATAAGACTTCATTAGTGTCATTTCTACTCTGACGAATCACCATAAACTTAGTGACTCACGACAACATAAATTTATTATCTTACAACTCTGGAAGACAGAAGTCTGAAATCAGTTTCACGGAGCTAAAATTGAGGTGTGGTCAGGGCTACGTTTCTTCTGAATGTTTTAGGGAAGAGTTTGTTCTCTTGTCTTTCTCGGCTTCTAGAGGCTGCCCTGCTTACTTAGCTTGTGGCCCTCATCATGCTGACCTCTGACCTCCTTGTCACATCTTCTCTGACTCTCCTGCCTCCTCCTTTTCCTTATAAGAAACTTGGTGATGATACTGGGCCCACCTGGATAATCCAGGATAATCCCCCATCTCAGAACAGTTAACTGAATCACATCTGCAAAGTCCCTTTTGCCATGAGAGGTAACATATTCACAGGGCCTGGGAATTAAGATACAGACATCTTTGGAGGAGCCCTGACTGTGCCTACTTCAAAGACATCACGAGTTCTCACCCATAGTGCACTTCTTTTAACCTGTGTCTCAACTGTTTAGTATTCTGACAGCTGGAGGCTTGCAATTCATTAATTAGCCTACTAATGTTTGAGATGATCACAGTTGCTACTATGTAGGAGCTAGAATTGTTTATGGAATTTGCAGGGCAGAATCTCCCAAATGACTAATAAATGATGAAATTAAGCCCTTATTGAGATTAAAGGGGCAGTTTGACCTCACAAGTAAAGTCGATTTAAATGTGCTTTCTGAGCTACCAGTACCACTAAATTAATTAGCTACATACTTCCAAGAATTTTCCCAATTTGTCCGGGTATTGAAGGACATAATATATAATAAAGTCAGTTGATACTGAACTTGGATGTTTTTTTCTATTCTCTGGAGGCTTAATTGGGAGTCACAATTCCCTAGACAAACACTATCAGACGTGCCTGCCTCATTCTTCAAATCTCAGAAGTTATTGACTTTGGTAAAGAAAAGAATGCATGCTATTATGAGGTATTTCAACCAAGAAAAAGAAATGAATTTGCTTTGTCCTTTTCCCTCGGTTTCTGTAGCAGTCTCCTAAGTTCTGAAATGCAAATAGCTAAAATTGTAGAACTTTTTCCATACTCAGAAGGCATCTGTGCGGATCTAATGGCATTTCACAAGCATTTCATGTGGCAACGAATGCCAAATCTGATGGGATCAGACCTGGTTTGAAACTATTCTTGCTGATCAGTTTCTAAAGCATTAGGCAGAAAAGTTCTAGCATGATTACAGAAATGAGAATCCTATTGCCATCCTCTTTCTACAGTACAAGGAGAATGAAAGCCAGCAAGTGTGAAGGAAAGTGCTTTGAAGTTGGGAAGTTTATGATATGTCTCCCTCTTTGGGTTCCTAGCGTGCTTCAGAAACGACCACAAAATGCTTGGGGTAAAACTTTATGTTTACTTCATTACCTCAAAGTAAACATTTACATTTACGTCATTTACATTATTTCAATTGTTTTGAGCTTTAGAGAAAAGAAAGGGATTGGTAGGGAAGCAGTAAGACCAAACCACACCAAGTGGTGCTTTTTCCTAGAGTAATTAGCTTTACGTGGAGGTCTGAAAACCAAAGAAGATATATTTCCATTTCTTGCCTTTTGTAATTCTAATGATGTATTGACAGACAAGCAAGAGGAGATAAGGGTACAGCAGTCCTCAGATGGTTCCAAAAAGCCATTTTTAAGGAGTGTTCTCACAGGATAAAGACTGCCCTCCATCAGCAACATGGCTTAAGAACAACTATACTTTATCGGTTTAAGGTGCATATTTTTTTCACGTTTTAAGATCCCCAAAATCAGGGTTTGTTTTACAGCTCTTGGCATTTTACAATTCATTGGCAGCCATTCTCTTCCATAGTAATACATGAGGCAATGCAGCCTTATACAGTTTGGTTACGTGTGATGAAATACGGTACTTATTATCGTGCTTCCTTGAATGGCTTTCTCGGCTGCCAGTGCACTTGGTTATTTCTGCCTTCAGTACAGTGATTTGTAAAACTTTACTTCCCAGCTAAATACCACCTTTGAAGAAGTTTGGGGATTCCTGTGTATGCAACAATAGTTTAGGTGTTGGGAATAAAGGATTTAAGAAAGGAGAACAAGTTTCCAACTGCAGATATTCTTCTAAGTAACTAAGAAGTGGTTCTCCTCTTTGTGCACGTGACCGTCAGAAGGACACACACTTGCTGAGTGAATGTGGGAAATTAAAAGCAGTAGAGTAGGGCTTCCCTGGTGGCGCAGTGGTTGAGAGTCCACCTGCCAATGCAGGGGACACGGGTTCGTGCCCCGGTCCGGGAAGATCGCACGTGCCGCGGAGCGGCTGGGCCCATGAGCCATGGCCGCTGAGCCTGCGCGTCCGGAGCCTGTGCTCCGCAACGGGAGAGGCCACAGCAGTGAGAGGCCCGCGTACCGCAAAAAACAAAACAAACCAAAAAAAAACACTAAAAGCAGTAGAGTAATCTCGGCAATGCCCTGTTAGGAATTACAGGCAACTTGTTCTTATACTTTCCTATTTTTCTGAATTATTTTTTAATAAATTAATGTTACTTTTTGTTGTTTAAATAGCAAATACTTAATAGGATGGAGCCATCCTTGGGTCAAGACAATTAATAATAGTAGCGTTCTTTTTGTATGCTTTCATATGTACAGCTTATGTTATATCATGTATACCTTGATAAAGCTTTTTTTTTAAGGAGTCATAGTTGAAAATACAATTCCTGTAATGGAAATTTGACACAGTGTAGTGTAAACATAAAGAAAGCAAGTAAGTCCTTCTGAGATTCAGGAATATTTCAAAGAACAGGTAACCCTTGAGCTTTTTTGTTCTGAGCCTGGAAGGAAGAATGAAGTTCGCCAGGCAGAAAACAGAAAATGGCAGGACATGCATCCCAAAGCTGAGGACAGGCTCTCGAGGCTTGAAGCACTCCCACACAGCAGTGATGAAATGCCTTTCAGCCCTGGGTTCTCGTAACTTGCATACACATCACCTCCTCTGCTGACTCACTGGGCTCCCAGGCCCGGAAGGCAGGGGCTTTGTACCCTCACTTCTGTAACCCTTGAGGACCCAACAGAGAACCTAGCAGGCCTCCTTGAATGCTCCCAGAGGAGGCTGAAATGACAGTGCGCAGATGTGTTGAGCCATGCCCTAGGCATCTACTCAGGGACGATGTTCACAAAGGGAGAGAAGGCCTTTGAGGCAGAAGCTATAGGTGTAAGGGTGCCTATCTGGATGGGGCAGCAGGAGACACAGAAGCAGAAAGGGCTTCAGTGCCTGGGGCTTGTTGCCCTCTGCTCTGAACCCAGCCTGGCTCTGTGAAGGACGAAGGATCTGCACACTCTGTGGGGCCCCCAGGGTTTTGCAGCCAGCTGAGCAGGGCAGTAGTCCTTCATGGACCCTGTCTCCATTCATTCATTCTTTTATAACTCTCCTGTATATTTCATATTAAATGGGACTTCTGCAAGGAAAGAGGATGTGAATTCCCAAGACAAAATTTAGCATTTCACTTTAATGGAAATAAAATCAGGTTCAAACACTGTTTACCTGATCAATAACTGAACTCAAATACCACATAGTACTGGCTTTCTGCCATTTCAGATAAGTGGAAATCTGTAATAACCTTTCTACCCACCAATGTGAGATTGACAGCAGTTGTTCAGTGGAGTGTCCCTGATGGGATGGTTGCCAGCCTCGTCTGCAGTGAGGTGGTGAGAGTGAAGGTACATTCAAAGGGAAGTGGGTTAGATTAAAAGTCAATAATATAGGACACTTCGCTGGTGGTGCAGAGGTTAAGAATCCGCCTGCCAGTGCAGGGGACACCGGTTCAATCCCTGGTTTGGGAAGATCCCACATGCCGCAGAACAACTAAGCCTGTGCACCACAACTACTGAGCCTGCGCTCTAGAGCCCGCAAGCCACAACTACTGAAGCCCATGTGCTACAACTACTGAAGCCCACGTGCCACAACTACTGAAGCCCACATGTCTAGAGCCCGTGCTCCGCAGCAAGAGAAGCCACTGCAATGAGAAACCCACGCACCGCAACAAAGAGTAGCCCCTGCTCGCCTCAACTAGAGAAAGCCTGTGTGCAGCAACGAAGACCCAATGCAACCAAAACTAGATTAATTAATTTCTAAAAAAAGGATTGAAAAGAAGGACTCAAACAAGTACATGTGCATGTGTGTGTGCTTACCAGGTACTGAAAAGAGGGGGAAATGGGGAAACACTGCCGAAAGGGTAAGGAATTTTACTTTGGAATGATAGAAATATTTTGCAACTAGATAGGGGTGGTGGTTTAGTACATTGTGACTGTGTGAAATGCCACTGAATTGTTCAGTTCAAAGTGGTTAATTTTATGTTATGTGAATTTCACCTCAATAAATAAAACAAAAAGTCTGTAATACAACATGGAAGTGATTGTGAGCTCTGTTACCAGAGCTGCTTAACAGACACGTAAATGTTTCTCATTACGGTAGCTGGTAGAGATTATGATCTGTGATTAGGTTCTGAATGACCAGTAATATATCTCATATTCAAGTTACATTTTGAAAGTCAAAATAAGAAAATTAATTGATATTTCTTTTTTCTTTCTTTTTTTTTTTTTTTTAGGACTCTCAGCTCACTTCCTCGGGACACAGTAATCCAAGTAAGAAAAGTTTCTCTCTATAGCTTCATATGTGGGCGTTGGAGGGGGTGGAACAGGTGAGGAGGCTTAAAAGAATTTCACTAAAAGACAAAATCAAGTGGGGAAAGGAGGGCCATTTGTCCAAGTGCTACCCAAAATGGATAAGATGCATGGTGACCGTGAATGCTCCTCTGTCTTTTTATTCAAGGGAGGGAGGGCCAAAACATAAAATGGTGAATTTCAAACCAACCCGAGGAGGAAGGAACGCCATCCTTTCTTATAGTTGGCCTCTGGTATGTGTAAGGGGAAAAATTTTTAAAGGCAGCTAATGAGTTACCTAAATTGAGAGAAAATAGGTGGGTAAAGAGATCAGAAGACCTCATGATAAATGTCCTTAGAATCCGTGAAGAAACCATGCCCTCTTCCAGGGAGAAACAGACTAAAGGGTCCAGGAAGGAATTTCATTACTGAACCCAGTGTCTAATAAAACATGTGGACTTCATCATCGAAGAGGGAATATCATTTCATGAAGTATTGTTTTAATTCTCTTCTTTGGCACTGTTAATTGGTATTAATGTTTTCTTGAGCATTAAATATGCATAAGCTGCCCCATTCATGTCGTGAAAGCACACCCACGAAGACTGGGCTCTGTTAGTCTCCTGATCGGCCAGTCGGCTGAGAGCATCCCTTGCAAATTTCAAAGCTATGTTTAAACATGAAAATCACTCTGAGCCAGTAGATGTGTCTTAGGAACGGAGGCTCACCTACTGAGCATCTGTGAGGGCCGGAGGATTATGGAGAAAAGACATCCAGACAAATGCATTGGGCAGCCCCAGACTTTTAATGCACAGCTAGAGAAAGGCCAGGGTAGGAGGATGATGGCATAATGACCCACAGGCAGTATCCCGTAGTTATCCCACCCTCTGCTGGAATTTGCTGTGAGTACTAGCACCAGGGAAGAGGTGAAATGCCAAGGGACTTGAAATCTATAGAAATTAATAAATGTAATAGTAAGGAAAGGATTCAGGAGATGCATGGTTAGGTCCATGAGGTTCGTAGGCATCAGCGTCATATGCCGAAGGCTAGAGCGTACGGAAGAATTGCCATTGCTTCCCTCACCATTTCTTTCCATTTGAATTTAAACAGTTCGGCGTAAAGGGAGGAGAAAATAGATATAATAGAATAAATGTACCTTCTCTCAGCTTGGAGTCTTTGACGTAAAGAAGAACAAAGGAAACAGCTGTTCAGTCCCGTCTGTGTTCAGTCTCTTCTTTATGTATGCTATTTTATTTAATCCTAACCATAGCTGTGTGAAGTAGGCATGACATCTCCATTCTGCACGTGATGAAAATGAGATTCTGCAGTTAATAACTAACCCATTACCTTGACCCCCCAAATGTTGCTTCTGTCCCTTCAGTGTGAGATTGAATTCTTGTCCAAGATTTCTGTTTTCATCTGGCATATTTTTACAGCATGCCATAACTTTCACTCGCTGATGCTACGATTGAGATTATGTCAAAGCAGACGTATCTTCTGGGGAACTGTGAGCGGCACTTGCATGGTGTGGTATAAATCCCTTTGGCATTTCATCACCTGAGGACATTTGTAATTGGTTTTCTCTTTTCTAGGGGTAAGGGGATTTTTTTTTTCAAATAAATCCCCGCCCCTCAAAACCAAGCACATCTATAAAAAGGTAATATCACTATTTAAAAATCATAGTGATGTGGTATATATATGCTATGGAATACTACTCAGCCATAAAAAAGAAAGAAATAATGCCATTTGCAGCAACATGGATGGACCTAGAGATTATCATACAAAGTGAAATAAGTCAGACAAATATCATATGATATCACTTATGTCTGGAATCTAAAATATGACACAAATGAACTTACTTACAAAACAGAAACAGACTCACAGACATAGAAAACAAACTTACGGTTACCAAAGGGGAAGGGGGGATAAATTAGGAGTTTGGGATTAGCAGGTACAAACTACTATATATAAAATAGTTAAACACCTAGGTCCTACTGTATTGCACAGGGAACTATATTCAATATCTTGTAATAAACCATAATGGAAAATAAAAAAAGATAAAAATTGCAGTGTCCTCTGTAGATTATAGCACATTGGAAATTTTAGGACAGCTGGTCCCACCAGCATTTCCTGTGCTGTTTCTTGTATTTGGTTTGGAATCATTACAGCTTTGGGAGTCATGACTCCAGTAAATATGTAGAAAATAGGAAAAAACTGTACTTCAGAGAGACAGAATGTGTCTTGATGGACTGACCTTCGCCACTTTAGGTCAGTCATTTTTATCTTTTTGAAATTAGAAAAACTAACTTGTGTAGGTACTAAGAGAAGAGAGTGTATAAATTAAACAGAAAATTATTTTTTAATCCAAATCTTTTTAAAGAGAGCTACTTTAGCCAGTTTGCTGATTACCGATTAATTTAATTTAATATAAAATAGAAGCTAATTAAGTATTGAGAAACTTAAATATTAAAACAGGTGATGGACGTCTACAGTTTTTTTAACGCGTAAGACTGTCCTGTTCAGGTGGCAGCCTGAGCATAAGCGCTTCTTTCCCTGCCTTCACAGTCTCCATTGAACTAACCGTAAAGCAATAGTGATGCAAATAAATCTGTAACAGCACTGAGAACCAGAAATTCAGCTGAGTGTCTGGAAAATGGAGACTGGACAGGACCCTACTGTTAGATAGGTAATCCTGG
The DNA here is from genome assembly GCF_951394435.1 of Stenella coeruleoalba. NCBI lineage: Eukaryota > Metazoa > Chordata > Mammalia > Artiodactyla > Delphinidae > Stenella > Stenella coeruleoalba. The sequence goes on from NC_137159.1 coordinate 7,482,234, forward strand.
GCAGGGAAGGTCATGACCCAGAAAAAGAAAAAAGGAAAATAATGAACCAAACAGGAACAAGCTGTGGTGGTAGAGGGAATGTCCTTGGGAGCTCCAGGAAAGACTTGATTTCCTCTCAACCCCAACAGAGAAGAGACGTGGACTGTGCGTAGTGATAGGAACATGGCCATTCTTCCACCCATTACTCCTCTACCACTATCTTAGCGGGTTTTCATACAGAGCTTTCAGTCTGGCTTTCCTCCCTCAAAAAAACAAAATACAAAAAAAACACATAGTAATATTTGCTAAGAAAATGAACAGCTAACTAGAACTTCTAGTTGGGAGCTAGTACCTAAGAGAGAAGCAGAATAGATTCTGAGATAATACCAGACCTTAAACATAGATATCTCTGATGGGCGGAGGAAGAGCTAACTTTTCTCAAGAAGGAAGTAAACTGAAATGCTATACACCCAGAATAAAGTACTTCGTATTTTTGTTGGGGAGTGAGAGAGCAGTCAGGGCTCCCAGCTTGTCTTGAGGCCTCTTCTCCTGAACCCTAAATGAAGCCTTCCAGTTAACATACCCTGTCCACTTAGAAAGAGCCCTAAATCAGCCCTTCCCTACAAGGGAGACGTATGTTAGCAAAATGGATCAATATACTAATATGGGAAATCCACGCCAGTACCTTTGTTAACCAGCCTGTTATCATTCAAAGATGTGAATACATAACCCAGGAGCACCAAAGAGAAGGAATGACCCAGAGGAAATCTACTTAATTCAAGGAACAGAAGAAAAAAATTTCAAATGTAATTACAGTCTTCAGAAGGATTTGAAATTATTTGCATCAAATAAAAAGACCAGATTGGTATGAAAAAGAAGCAGTTACAGAACAAATGAGCACTCCGGAATTAAAAATAGGGTTGACAAAATTTAAAAATTTAATAGATAATAGCTGAAGTCTGAAGTCTGGAATATAAGGTCGAAAACATTTTTTTTTTCTGAATATAAAGCAAAAGTCAGATGGAAAATATGAAAGGAAGTTAAGTTACATGGAAGATCAGTCAGGGTGGAAAGGTCAAATCCAGCTAGTAGGAATACCAGAAAAAGAAAATGGGTAAGAATAAATAATAATAGAAATAGAATTCCTCAGGAAATGAGCACTCATTGTCAAAAACACTTGTGTGCAATGAAACAAGAGCAAGGAAAAAGAACAGACAGCAGAGAATTAGAGAGATCTCCAAGGACTTCAGATATTGGAATTACCAAGCCCAGAATATAACGTAAGAGTGCTTACTTTAATTTACGGAAATGAGAGAATTGAAAATATGATAAAGAACAAAAACATTTGAAAATGTACTAATCAGAACCTCTAGAAGTTAGAAAATAATAACAGAAATAAAATTTCTTTGGTCAGGTTTAACAGCAGATTACACATAGGTGAAGAAAAAGTAATGAATCAGGAAACTAAACTTAAGAAATTATCTAGAATGCAACCTAGAGAGACAGAAATGGAAAATATGAAAAGGAAGTTAACAAACCTGGAGTATAAAGTGAGAAGGCCTAAATATATTTAACTAGAATTCCAGAAAAAGATAAGGGAACAGAGGGAATATTAAAGGAGATGATGGCTGGAAATATTCCAGAATTGAAAGACACTAACCCATAGATTCAAGAAACCCAATGAATCTTCCCAATGAATCTTAAGCAGGATAGATAAAAAGAAGTCCACCCTAGACATATTATAGTGAAACTGCAAGCCACACAGGTAAAGGAAAAATTCTTAAAGTGCCCTTAATAACTTCAAAGAAGTAACAATTAAACTTCCAGTTGACTTCTCAACAGCAGCCGTGTATCTGGAATTTGACAAGGTGATTCTCAAATTTATTTGATAGAACAAGGAACCAAAAATAACTCAGACACTCCTTAAGAAGAACCAGGTTGGAGCCTTGCCTTACTAATATTATTATATGAATGAATGAATGAGTGAATGAATGAATAAATGTTTTAGCTAAGTAATGAAGATAATAATAAATTGAGCAATGAAACAGATGTAAAGGACCCAGAAACAGACCACAGATTTATGAAAACTAGATTCGTGTCAGAGCTAAAATGTAGATCAATGGGGAAAGAATGGGCTTCTTAATAGATAGTACCAGAATAATTGGTTATCTATAGGGAAAAAAAGGAAGCTATCTCCTACCTGACATCATATACAGAAACTATTCCAGGTATTTGTAGAAGACCTAAATGTGAACAGTAAAATTATACACTTTCAAAAGGTAATAGAGAACATCTTTCTGATGTATTTCTTAAGTAGAACACCGAAAAAGTGTCAAATAAAGGAAAACGGCAGTTTTTTGTTTTTTTTTTTTTGCGGTATGCAGGCCTCTCACTGTTGTGGCCTCTCCCGTAGCACAGGCTCCGGACGCACAGGCTCAGCGGTCATGGCTCATGGGCCCAGCCGCTCCGCGGCACGTGGGATCTTCCCGGACAGGGGCACGAACCCGTGTCCCCTGCATCAGCAGGTGGACTCTCAACCACTGTGCCACCAGGGAAGCCCAAAATGACAGATTTTTATAAGGAGATGCTGCACAGCAGTGAGGGTGAATGAACCAAAGCTATGCACATCACATTGGCTGAATCTAAAGTCATATCATTGAATGACAGAAGTAATCCCAGAAGAATGCCTACACTATGATTGCATTCATACGAAATTTAAAATCAGGAAAAACTAAAGACTTTTATTTACAAATTAATTCATGGTGGCAGAAACTGTCAAGAAAGGGAGAATGATTAACACAAAAATCCATTGCTAGCTAGCTGGGCTTGAATAGGACACAAGCTCAGGAGGCTTCTGGGTTATTTCTTGTCAGTGTCCCCTTTCTGGGCCTGGAAGGTGTTTTTACAGTTAACTCATTTTACTTTTTAAAAACTGTATATAAACATTTTTGTACACATTACATGCATGCTCTATTGAATTTCTCTTTAGGAAAAGCATAGCCTTTACTTGAGACAAATGAACCTGTGCCATGATGAGATATAAGAATGAGAATCCATTTGACGTAAATACTGGGAACCCTTGCCTTCTTTCAAGTGTAGTGGCCATCCCTCCGTGCAGGTCCAGTCTCTCTACTGTTCCTTAGAGGCTGATATATATGTTGTTATAATATTGTAAATTCCGTTACTCATGTATAATTTTTCTCATGGCCTATGGGCAATTCCCAAAATTAAATTATTGATAAAATTAATATTAATGAGGATGACTCATTAATAGTTACTGAACAGAATATAAATATTTTAAATCTTGGCTATGCCGGAGGAAAGGTATAGCTGTGCATAGTGGGATGTGAGTTGCCTCACTTTGCATAGTACAAAAGAAAAGGTACTGTCAGAAGTTGTTTAATCAAAAAATAGGTTAAATTTATTCAAAGTTAAAATACCCACTAGACACTAAAGTTTGACAGAACTAACAAAAATTTTAAGCGGAAGGGAGGTGGTAGTATAAGTGTATTAAATATCTTATCTCTCATTTTTCATATCAGAAATTATTACATACTGTCTGAAGTTGATTCATCTAGAAATAAGCTTATTACTTAGCGTTATAGTTGCAGGGCTAACAGGACTAATGACAAAAGCAAGCAGAGCCGTTACCTTTTCTCTACTGTTCAGTTTTTTTTTCTTTACACTGAGCACAGATTCCTTTTATTATAAAGTGGTAGCACGGCAAAACCTGCCTTTGAAGCAGAATACAGCCTAGGTCGATTTTGATTTCCTTTTCATAGCGCGAATTATGGTACTCCAGCAGTGCAGTCATTTTCAGTTGAAGGGGCGTGAATTAGATATTATCTATGTTTCCAGAGAGACTACTCGACATAAACGTCCTTGGTAGATTTACTGGATTAAACATGTCGCTACTGTAATTTTTTAAGTGACCTGGTGGAGGCATCAAGCCGTTTCATACCCTAACTTGTATACCGTCTCCGTGGTATGTGTACCTTTGTCCTCTTTTCCCACTGTAGCGTGGGACACTGCATTAATGATAGGTCATCAGACAGAAGACATATACTGAGCATGTAATATATGTTTGGTACTGTGGAAGACTCAGGTAGACAAATATGGAGTGTCAAGTTGAAAGTATACATGTCATATACATGTACACATACATATGTATTGATATGTGAGTGTGAATGTGTACATTTTCTTTCTATGGCTCGTTTTTTCTCTTTCTGTCTTTAATTATATGTCCGCCTGCAAAAGGACCACGCTGCACCTGAGCCTCTCTCTTATGCTCAGTGTCTTAAAGATCAATGCAGGTTCCTTCCCTAGGAGAGCAGTGTTGAATCTATCATGAAAACAGCTGGAATAATCAGGACGAAGCCCCAACAGTCCTCATTGGCGGCGGAGAGGAAACATCTGAGCACCCAACTGAAAAATCCCTTACTGAGGATTTTTTCCGGCTCCCATTCATCATTTTCCCTTGGGTCCTGATAAAGAGCCTATGATTCTCCATAGCTTGTGCACAGAGACACTTCAAGTTAACTTCAGAAATTACATCACGTAAAATTTCCAGATATTGGGGAGAATTTTGTGTTCTGAAGGGCAAACAGAGTTTTACTTCCTGACTCCATCCTGCGTTTCCTTTTCTCCAAAAAGGTTAATTCATGATCCACTGAGAGCACTCATTCCCTGACTGCTCATACATGCCCAGTGTGGCCCCATTGCATCCTTCCTGTTCGCCAGAACCTATTCTGTTTTCCCTGTTGCCACAACATAAGTGCTGCTAAGAGCAGAGATAACCAGCTGCAGCTTTGTTCCTGCGCCGCTCCCGCTCCCGATTCCCGCAGCCCCCAGCTCCCATGTGCAATAAGGCCTCTGTCCTCTCAGCCCACGGGGTATCTGGCAGCATTGTTGGCCAAGGTGAAACATATTTATTCAGACATCCAAACACTGTCTTCATGTATCAGATTGATTTCCTTTTTTTTAATGACATAAGTTGTTGAGAAACGTTTACTCCTGGGCTTCTGAGCCTGCTGCCTACATTCCTGATGATGATTGGATGTGGGGTAACTTCTGGCAGCTCCAGACCAGGGAAAGTAACCAATTTCTCCAAATTAAAGGGGGAAAAAAAGATCGCTATGTTTGAGAAAAATTAAACCTCCATTTAGTTTTATCTTAGGTGATGCAGGTGTTACAACTCTGTACTTTAGGATTCTGGCAGGAATTGTGGTTTCTCATTTGAAAAGTGATTTTGGACAGTACTAAGGTTATTTTCTAGCACCAAAGCCAGTTGACAAGGTCTTGCATGTCTCCTAAGTGAGTTTACAACAAACCTGGCCTGGAAGAGAAAATATATTATGAACGTACAAGCTTTAGAGCAAGTTCATTAATTCTCTGCCTCTATTTTTACTTCAGCATGGTTTCCCACGTACTGGGACTCCGTCAGTGTTTGCTATTGAGGCAGTTAAAATAGATGTGACTTTTCACAAGGTGACTGTCCCTCACGTATGTCCCGGCAGCGTGTAGACACACATTAGCAGAGAGTCACATCTGAGATAGATGTGTGCACTATATGTCACTGTCTTCTTTCTCTCACAACCGTTCTGTTTGAAAGAACTAAAAGGAAAAGAAATTATAAAGTTTACTTTTGAGTTCAGTTTGGACGATATCTTCAGAATGTGTTCATCATGTAATTTAGGGGGTCATTCCCAAGCCTCGGTGACAATAAGCTAATGGCTACAGCTGACAAAAGGGACTTGGTACAGGACATAGGCCTGAAGCCCTAAACAGCAGACTGGGGGATTCTGTGAGGTCTCCAGGCCTGGCTTGAAAGAGCAAAGCAAAGCAAGTTGCCACCATCAGGCCCATCTCTTGCAACTCATAACCTTCTCTGGGGTGTGTTAAACTATTAGCACTACATAACCAGCCTAACTAACCACAGCTAACTCACAATGGCAGTCATGACCTTCCTCCATCCCGTAGCCTCAAGAAAACAAAAAGAAATGCCTTACAATACAAGGATGTATGGTGTCAAGCCATCAATGGTTGAGGATCTAAGACTTACATTACGTCAATTGCAAGAGGAATTTGCCCTTTAAAACTACAAGAAACGAACTGGTTCCAGGCTCCCTTCATTAAAACCCATTCAATCCTCGGTGACCACAGACGGCAGAAACATTTCTTTAACTAGTCTCTCAGATGGCCAGGAAGGATTTCTGATTTATATCTTATTCTGCATTAACAGGGTGACCCCAGAGCCTGCTGCTGGGGCTCTCTGTGGGGTGTAATTCTTGGGAATCTTGTAAGCTGGGGTGCAACCTCAGTGTTGTGTAAAATTCTCTCCTCCAAGTTCTGATGTCACCTGACCTGGTTTAGCTTGTGTTTGCAGAAGGGATCGGAATTCAAAACGCCTTGCATCTAGAATGCTAATGGGGTTTATTTCCTTAACTTTTCTGTAAAAGAAGTAGAAGGAAACAGATGCCATCTGTAAGGTATTCATCTTTTGGCAGGGTCTCCACTCTGAACCTCTGCTTGTTTGCAAACAGCTCCGTAGTACCTATTCACAGATCCTTGCCCGGGCCATTGTATTACAAAGAAGAAATTATTTTGCAAATCCGGTTCTTGGACAATAAAAAAGATGTTTGAAAAGCTTCCTGCTGCACATTTTGAATGGTTGTTAGTAGGAGTGTGGAAATATATTGAACCTCTCTTAAATCTTATAGGCTGTAACGCTCACATGTTGGTATTTTCTTCCTTTTTAAGAGAAAGGTGATGCTGAGCCAGGGAGTCCAGACAATGGCACATCGAATACATCGTAAGTCTGTTTCCTGTTTCTATCCCGAGATGACTGTTCTTTAATATGCTTATAATATGAAACTGCGCAAATAACTTGTTATAGTAACAGTAATAATGGAAAGAAGCCTGTGGTTCTCTTTCTCATGATAATGTGTTTTTAAATGCTTTTGGGTGCATATGCATTTTGAGGTCTTTCTTATGCTTTAGCCCAGTAAGAATAATCTTGAAAACACAAGGCTCCTTCATAAAGTACAAATGTAACGAGATTTAATGGTATTATTTTGGCAGGGGGAGGGGAGGAAAGCTTTTGGAATTTGCTTGGCAACTTCCATCACTGTCATAAATAATTAGAGGACTTTTCACACATACTAGGAGATAGTCTGTCCTGCACACCTGGGAAGTACCAGTGTCATTTTAAAGCCTGCCCTTTGCAATCTGACCTCTGAATTATGTGAAATATACAGTTATAGATATCTCTGGACCCTCAAGGGTTTGTTCATAGTTTTGAGTTAACAAACACAGTTTTGAAAAGATAAGAAGAGGCTTTTAAAACATGTTCTTCACTCTACATTTTGTCTTTTTCCTCTCGATAGCCAAGCAATCCAAGAAATGTTTTGACGATTAATTCGATGCCAAATTTATATGCCAAAGTTTACATAATTCACAAGCTAACAAGTTATTTTAGCTCCATAGGAATTAGTAACAGGTTTATTCCTTAAAAATCATTATTTTTTATCATTTCTGAGGAGTTAAATGTATTTTCTTATTATAAGACAGTTTTGTGCATATATCTATATTTGGACCAGTGCTCTTATTACTAAGCATTTAAAGTGCTATTCATTAGAAATGACAGCTTACTATATAACATTATTGAGTGTATTTGTCCAAGATCTGTTTCTCAATCTAGGAAGAGCCTTTGGCTTACATAGGATGGCTGTTTGTTTCATAAAGGTTATGATTACATGTTTCTTAAGATGTTACCCTAAAAGTTCAAAATAGTTCCATTATCATGATTTCTAATGATATAATGAATGTGACTGGTTTTAAATGGTTAAAATATTACTAATTTTTAAATTTTTGATTGTAAAATATAGTAGGAAAAGGGTTTTAATGCCATCTGGAGGCATTCTAGAGAACTGAAATGGGTAGAATCATTTAAATATGTAGTTCTTTTGAGCGGTGTTTGAGACTACATAAGAATTTATGCAACTAGAATGTCAACTATTTGGGAGTAAGTTATATTTTTTTATAAATAATTTTATAAAAGTGTTAATTACTGTAGAAACAACAATTTTTCAAATTCTCGTTAACAAATCATCTTAAAAACAGGCAAAGGAGCATACAAAATATTTTGGAAAGCTGCTAGCATCCTGCATTTAATTTTTTCAAATTTAAAATCACATTCAATGGGCTCCGATTTAGTTAATACAGTTTGATGTGCCGCTAAAGTTCTGCACCCCTTATACATCTCCGAAAAGTCCATTCCCTAAAAGAATTGGTTTCCATAACTCATTACCTTATCAAAATAAATATGTTGTCTGAGGAATTATTTTTAAACCCTCTGGAGATTGGTGAACAGTGAGAGTTTAAAGCATCACCCCACATTCTTGTCTCTTTGAGCAAAACAGACTTAGTCATCCATCTCATATCCTGCCTCTTGAACTAGAAACAGCAGAAATAAAGCCTGAGGCTGCAAGTATCCCTCTTAAAAGTGGAGAATTCTAAACTTGATCCTCCCAAAGAACCTTCTAACCGTGGTCTGTTATAATTAGGCAAGAGGAGCAGCTCATTATGAATAAAGAGCAGGGACTCAGGATGCCTTAGACTTGCGTAGCATTTTACAGTCTCTGTGTGGTATCCTATCTGAGCTTTATGTATGCAGACAGATAGGTAAGACAATATCCTTATTTCATATATAAGGAATCTAAGGATCAGAAAAGTCATTCAACTTAAGTGAAAAAATTCGGACACACATCTTTGGATATTCAGCTTTTTGGGCCATTTACCGTACTGAGGGGTCAGGGGATCTTAGGAGACAAAACAAAGTCATAAGTCAGAACCAAGGAGAAAAGTGGGGACCCATTTATTTGTTAAGTGGTAAGGGTATTAGTTTGCTAGGGCTGCTGTAACAAAGTAGCATAGATTGGGTCCCTTAAACAACTGAAATTTATTGTCTCAGTTCTGGAGGCTAGAAGCCCAAGATCAGTCATTAGGGTTTGTTTCTTCTGTGAAAGAAGGATCAATTCCAGACCTTGTCCGTTGTTTTGTAGATAAACATCTTCTCCCTGTGTTTCTTCACATCATCTTCCTTCTCTGCATGTCTCTGTGTCCAAATTTCCCCTTTTTATAAAAATACTAGTTATGTCGGATTATCGCCCACCCTAATGTTCTCATTTTAACTTGATTACCCCGTGAAGATGCTATCTCAAAATAAAATCACATTCTGAAGTACTGGAGGTTAGGACTTCAACATATGGATTTTGAGAGGACACTCAACATTAAGGGTCAGAGCAATCAAAATGATTTAGAAGCCAGGTCAGGAGAATCAGGAGTATACAGATGCCAGAAGATGGAACAAGGTGGTAAAACAGACCAAAAATTATGAGCTCCATGGAAACCAAAGAGGTGAAGGAGAGCTGAAAACTGTAAATAACATACACACAGGCACTAGGAAAGATACCTCTTCTACATTTGTGGTTTGGTGGGACAGACTTGGCTTCAGTCAGTAATGCCTATACATCCCTCTGTCTGTATAGTTCCATGACCTGTGAGTCATTTCAAGCCATTATTTGGTTTTAAACTGTAGTATAAAATTGAGAGTATCCAGACAGCTCATTTTCTGAAAAAGCATCTTTCCTCACTAGCCTCTTTTAAAAATGAGAGATTAGCATTGTTTGCAATGTCCAAGACATGGAAGCAATCTAAGTGTTCACTGATGGATGAATGGCTAAAGAAAATGTGGTATCTGTACGCAATGGAATATTATTCAGCCATAGAGGGAAATCCTGCTACTTGCGACAACATGGATTGACTTTGAGGGCATCATCCTAAGTGAAATAAGTCAGACAGAGAAAAACAAATACCATATGACCTCATTTGTATGTAAAATCTTAAAAAAAAAAAAGGGCTTCCCTGGTGGCACAGTGGTTGAGAGTCCGCCTGCCGATGCAGGGGACATGGGTTCGTGCCCCGGTCCGGGAAGATCCCGCATGTCGCAGAGCGGCTGGGCCCGTGAGCCATGGCCGCTGAGCCTGCGCGTCCGGAGCCTGTGCTCCGCAATGGGAGGGGCCACAACGGTGAGAGGCCCGCGTACCGCAAAGAAAAAAAAACTGGATGAAATATTTTTTACAAAACAAAACTATTTGAAGACACTAGAGGCTGATCAAAAGAAGGCAGAAATGTTGGCAACTTGATCCTTGAGAGAAAGAATTGGAATGCATGAGACCTACATTTTTACAGCTTCTCTCCTGAGGGCACTCCCCATTCCACCAAGAGTAACTACAACTCAAGGCCACAATCATATATTCTTGAAGTGTATGAGGATGGAGTTCAAGGCTGCCAGAGTGGCTGGGATTTAAGGGAAGAAATTCCAGAAAGGAGGCAGCCATAGAGAAGAGAGTTCCACTTCTGTATATAAATTCTCCTCCATGCTTGGGTGACTTCTGAACTGCATAGGTATGGGAGAAAGGCCAGTGAGCCCAGTGGAAAACAATAGCTAGAGAGCTGAAAAGCTGAGCATACATTTCAGTAGCTGCCTACTGCCTACAAAGATTGCCCGTAGAGTTTGGAATTTGAATCTCACCCAAGTTATAGGGACTTGGCAAACACTTAGGTTTTTGTCTGAACCCTCAGAAAGGCCTCGCCTTAAGAATAAAGGATTCATCCTAAAACTAAGGGCAAAACCAAAGTATATCATAACAAAGTGTAATCCTAAGCATTCACGAGTTCAGCTAGTAATTTGTCTGAAACAAAAATATTAACACTCTTTAAAGGAATAAAACAGATCTAGAGCCTCTATTACATGTCATTCATAATATTTATTATCTAATCAAAAATTAACAGATATGTATAGAAGTAGGAAATTGTTACTCATAATCAAGAAAAAATGTAATCGCTATAATAGAACTTGAAGTAACCTAAATGTTGGAATTTTCAGGCAATAACTTTAAAGCAGGTGTTAAAATATATTCAAGAATATAAAGGAAAACATGGTCATAATAATTGAAAGAAGAAGACCCTCAGCAGGGAAATGGAAATGATTAAGAAGAACCAAGTGAAAATTCTGGAACTGAAAAGTAAAATATTTGAAACAAAAATTTCACTGGATAGCCTTAGTGAAGAATGGAAATGACCAAATAAAGGGTAAGTAAACTTAAAGTCAGATCAATAAGCATTATCCAATATGAAGAACAGTGAGAATGAAGATTAAAAACAATAAGCAGAACCTCAGTGAATTATAGGACAATATCAAGTAGTATAATATACATGTAATTGGGGTCTGAGAAGGAGAGGACAGAAAAAACAGATCAGAAAAAATATTCAAAGAGATAATGGCTGAAGGCATCCCAAACTGGCTGAACACATTAACTTACAAATGCAAGAAGCTTAACAAATCCTAAGCAGGATAAATAAAACAAAACCACACCTTGAAACGTTACAGTAAAATTGCTAAAACCTATATTAAAGATAAAGAGAAAAATCTTGAACATTGCCAGAGATAAATGACATATTATGTAAAAGGTAACAGTGATGCAGTTAACCAAAGGATTCCCACCATGAACAACGGAGGCTAGAATATTATTCAAAGACATCTTTAAAGTGCTGGAAGACAAAATAAAAACAATAAATTAAAAAAAATAAAGAACTTTATCAAGCTAGAATTCTAAATCTAGCAAAAATATCCTTCAAAACAAGGTGAAATAAAGACATTTTTGGTTTTTCAAAATCTGAGAGAATTTATTTCCAGAAGGCCTGCACTACAATCAGTGATAAAGGAAATTTGTCAGGCTGAGGGGGAATAATATCAGGGGGAAGTTCAGACCTACACGAAGGAAGTATTTACAGGAAATGATAAATATATATGTAAATATAGAAGATTATGTAATGTAAAAAACAAGATACTCTTTTATGGGACTTATGATGTATGTAGATGTAAAATGTATGACAAAAATACCACAAAGGATAAGAGAGGGCAAATGGAATTGCATGACTCTTAAGATTCTTACATTTTATGTGAAGTGATACAATATTAAATCCAAGTAGACTGGCAATAAGTTAAGGATGCATAGTGTAATAACCAGAAAAATCACTAAAAAAAAAAATACCAAAAAAAGCATAAATGTCATTGGAGGGATTAAAATAAAATACCAAAATAAATTAGATTTGAAAGACTGCCTACTGTCTATAAGGTATACAATTTAAATATAAAAACACAGTAGGTTGAAGCCAGAAGAGGGAAAGATAGACTGTGTAAACAGTGAGCATAAGAAAGCTAGTGTGACACTATTAAACTGCCAAACAGACTTCTAGACAAAGAGTATTAGAAGAGGTAAAAAGGACATTTTATCATGCTAAAAAGGTCAGTTAATGAGGAAAACAGACCAGTCATAAATATGTACGTATTTACTAAGAGATTATCAAAATATATGAAACAAAAACTGACAGAACAATAATAATAGAGATTTTAAACATCCATTTCTTCAGTAATCAGTAGAAAAATTAAACAAAATATTAGGAAGTATATAGAATATTTGAACATTATCAACCACTTTGACCTAATTGACATTTATAAAACACTACACCCGACTGGTGCAAGATATGTAATCTTATCAAGTACACATGAAGCAAGACCTTACTGTGCACAATAAAAGACATATAGATAAATTCCATATGATTAAAATCTTGCAGAATGTGTTCTGTGATCACAGCATGGTTATATTATAAGTCAATAGCAATGAAATTCTAGAAAATGCCTACTATTTGAAAGTTAAATAACATTTCTAAATAGTTTTTGAGTTAGAATAAATCACAAAGGAAATTAGAAAAAATTTTAACTGAATGAAAATGCATATACAGTTTATGAAACTTTATGGGCTTTGCTAAAACAATACACACAAAAAAATGTATAGCTTTACATGACTAGAAAAGAACAAAGTTGAACATCAGTAATTTATGTTTCCACTTTACGAAGCCAGAAAGGAAGAATAAATTAAACCCAAATCATTAGGAAGAAGTACATAATAAAGATAGGAATAAAAATTTTTAAACAATAGAGAAAATTAAAAAACCAAACTTTAGTTCTTTTAAAAATTTAGTAAAATTAACAAAACACTAACAAGTCTAATCAAGGAAGAGAGGAGGGAAACATAAATCACTAACATTAGCAAAGAAAGAGTGGGTATCACTATATAGCCTACAGAAGTTTAAACAACAGTAACTGGATATTATGAACTACTTTCTGCTAATTAATTGGACAACTTAGATGAAATAGTCAATTTCCTTGAAAAATACAGTTACCGTAAGTAACTTACCATAACTGCCACATGAAGAAATAGAATATCTGAATGACCCTATTGCTATTAAAGAAATTGAATTTGTAATCAAAACTTTTCCACAAAGAAAATTCCTCCAGAGGCAGGTGGTTTCACTGGTAAATTCCATCAAAACTTAAGTAAGAAATGTTTTTACCAATGAAACATCGACAAATGAACTGCTAGTCTTATACAAACTCCTTCAGAAAATAGAAGAGGAAGAAAAACTACCCAATTCATTGTATAAGGCCAGTATAACCTTGATACCAAAATCTGACATAAACCTTATAAGAAAAGAAAATTGGAATCCAATATCTCTTATAAACACTAAAAAATTCTTAATAAAACATTAGCATATATGTTCCAGTGATATATGAAAAGGACATTATTCATTATAACTAAGTAGGGTTTATCACAGGAATGAATGGTTGGCTTAATGTTAGAAGAAAAATTAACGTAATCCACCGTATTAATAGAATGAAGGAGAAAAACCATATGATCTTCTAAAAAAATGAAGGCAAAGCATTTGACATGATTCAACACCCATCCATGATTTTTAAAACTCTCAGCAAACTAGTACAAGAAGGGAACTTGTTTAATCTGACAAAGGGCATCTACCCCCAGACCGACTGCTAATGTCATATTTAATGGTGAAATACCAGACACTTTCCTCCTAAGATCAAGAACATAGCAGTAATGTCTGCATTTATCACTTCTATTCAGCGTTGTAGTTCTAGTCAGTACAATAAGGCAAGAAAAAGAAATAATAGGCATAAAGATTGAAAAATCTCTTGGAAAAATCTTTATGAATGATTGTTTATAGAGAAAATCCTAAGAAATTTAATAAACAACTACTAGAACCAATAAAAGAATTTAGCAGGGTCAGTTTACAAAAATCAGTTGTGTTTCTAATAGCAGTAAGCAATTGCAAAATGAAATTTAAAAAGCAGTCCCATTTGCAATGATATAAAATACTTAATAAATTTAACAAAAGACATATAAGACTTGTACACTGAAAGCTATTAAACCTTGATGAGAGAAATTTTAGACTTAAATGGAGAGATGTTCATAAATTGGAAGGCTCCTAATGTTAATATGTCCGTTCTTCTCATAATGATATACAGATACAACACAGTGTTGATCAGAAGGCCAACAGGGTACTTTTCTAGAAAATGACAAGTTGATTCTAAAATTTTTATAGAAAAGCAAGGGTCCTAGGTAGCCAAAACAGTCTTGAAGAAGAGCAGGGTTGGAGGCCTTACAGTACCTGATTTCAAGACTTACTGTAAAACTAAAGTAATGAAGGTAGTGTGGCATTGACATGGACAGACAAATCAATGGAACAAAACAGAGTCTAGAAATAGACCCACACATATATGGTCAACTGATTTTTGACAAAGACAAGTCTTCAACAAATGGTGCTGGAGGAACTACTGGGGGAAAATCTGAATCTCACTTAAGACACAATTGAGATGGATCACAGACCTCCATTTAAAGGCCCAAACTATAAAGCTTCTAAAGGAAAACATGGGACAATATCTTCACAACCTGCAATGATTTCTTACAGAAATCACAAAACCACAGAAAAGAAAAGAAAACCCCGATGAATTGGATTTCATCAAAACTCAAAACATCTGGTCATCAAAATGACAAGGCAAGACACAAACTGGGAGAATATACTTGCAATACATATATCTGACAAATAGTTTGTATCCAGAATGTATAAGGAACTCTGACAATTCAATAACAAAATGATAAAGACACAAATTTTTTAAACGGGCAAAGCCTCGAACAGACAAAGAAGATATACAAATGTCCAGTAAGGAACTGAAAACATGCATTTTACTAATAATATTCATCTTCAGGGAAATGCACATTAAAGCCACAATGAGATACCACTGTATACACCCACTAGAATGACTAAAATTGAAAAGACCAACACCACCAAATAGTCAGGAGATATGAAGCCATTGGAAGCCTAGTGCATTGCTGATGGGAGCATAAAATGGCATAACCATTTTTAAAAACTGTTCCTTTTACACACATTTATTGCATTCCCCAGCAATTAGGCACACACTTGGTACTAGATCCAACAATTCCATTTGTAATTATTAGCATGGGAAAAAAAAGAAACGCATGTCCTTTAAAAGCTTAGTACAAGAATTTGGGCTTCCCTGGTGGCACAGTGGTTGAGAGTCTGCCTGCCGATCCAGGGGACACGGGTTTGTGCCCCGGTCCGGGAAGATCCCACATGGAGCCTGCACGTCCGGAGCCTGTGCTCCGCAATGGGAGAGGCCACAAGAGTGAGAGGCCCGCGTACCGCAAAAAAAAAAAAAAAAAAAAAGATTAGTACAAGAATTTTAATAGCAGCTTTATTCTTGATAGTCAAAAACTGGAAACAACCCCAATATACATCAGCTGGTACATGGATAAACAATCTTGGTATACTGGAATACTTTCCAATATATTGGAAACATAATGGAATACTTCTAATAAAAAACAAATTCCCCAACTTGGTCTATAGATTCAATGCAATCTGAATCAAAATTCCAGCAAGGTATTTTGTGGATATCAACAAACTGATTTTAAAGTCTCATTGGAAAAGCAAAAGACATAGAATAGCCAATACAGTATTGAAGGAGAAGAACAAAGTTGGAGAACTGACTCTACCCGACTTCAAGACTTACTATAAAGCTACGGTGTTGGCGAAAGAATAGATAAGTCAATCAGTGGAACAGAATAGAGAGCCCAGAAATAGACCCACGTAAATATAGTCAGCTGGTCTTTGACAAAGGATCAAGGACAATACAATGGATAAAGATGGTCTTTAAAACAAATGGTGGTAGAACACTGCATATCCACATGCAAAAAAATGAATCTAGACACAGACCTTACACCCCTCGCTAAAATTAACCCAGAATGGATCACAGACCTAAATGTAAAACACAAAACTAGAAAACTCCTAAAAGACAACATAGAAGAAAACCTACATGACCTTGACTATGGTGATGACTTTTTAGAGCAAATGACTAAGGTAGTGCCTGCAGAGGAAGAGCAGACTGAGATCCTGTTAGTTTGTCATCTTCACTAGGAAAGTTCTAGGAATAAGGAGCAAATGGAAATTTCCAAGCTACAGCAAAGACCACAATTTCACAGGGTCACCGTGCCTGCTTAATCCAGATTTGCCCACCACTGGCAAGTCCACGCTTAAGTCAGAGGTCAAAAGCGTAGGCTTGCAGAAAACTCCTAACAGAGGACCTGTCTGCATTTGAACGAAGTACCTGTTACTTTAAAGAATAAATGAGGATTCAAAAATGACCTTCATAAATTAAGGAAATTGGATTAAACACAAATAGTTAAACTTCTAGAAGAAAAAAATTAACAAAATGAAGCAGAAGGAAATGGTCTACCAGGTGTGTACATTGTACAGTAAAAGACTTGGAAACTCCTATAAGCTCAAACTGAATTAGAGCAGCCCATGAAATCTTATTTCTCCCAGGTTAATATAGCAGTTGGAAGTAATATATGGAAAGTGCCCATTACCTAGTAGGCACTCAGTAAATACTTATTACTGCATTTAATAGGATTCATGATTTAGAAAAGATAGAAAACAACCCTATCTCTGCAGTTGGTACAGATCAGAGCTTAATGAGAATTGTCATCTCTCCTTTAAAAAAGGTGACATGCTTAGAAAGGGTTAAGTTTACAAAGGTCTTCTAGCGAAGCCGGAGCTGTGAAGAAGAATGTAGAGTGGTCAGTCTTCTCCAGACATGTCAGCCGGAATGAGCTCTTCTCCCAGCCTTCAGACGATAGGACCAGAGGCCAGCAGTGCATGGCTTTACCTCTCCCCAAAGGAGAATGCATGGCCAGGAGGTGGCTGGAGAATTCACCTCCACCACGGACTTCTAATCTTAAATGTCTTAGAAGACTTGGATATCACTGACTGATGGAACAGAGTGGGTCTACCGGTGATGCCCAAAGCTCCTTTCCAGATGTCTGATGTGCACCTGTGAGTCATTTATAAAGGTGAAAGGTGAAGCGTGTTTATATCAGTGAAAAGTATTTACCTCCATCAGTTCAGGCTGCTGTAACAAGCCACTGTAGACTAGGTGGCTGATAAACAGCAGAAGTTTCTCTCTCACAGTTTTGGAGCCCAGGAAGTCTAGGATCAAGGTGCCGGCAGATTCAGTGTCTGGCCCACTTCCTGGTTTGCAGATGGCCATCTTCTCGCTGTGTCCTCACGTGGCAAAGAGCGGAGAGGGGAGAAGCAAGCTCTTTCGTGTCTCTTCTTATAAGGGCATTAATCCCATTTGTGATCGTTCTACCCTCATGACTAATTACCTCCCAAAGGCCCAGCTCCTAATACCATCACAATGGAGGTTAGAATTTCAACATATAAGTTTGGGGGGAGGGGAACACAAACATTCAGTCCATAGTTATTTATTAAAAATATCTTATGCCCATTGTAGAATTATCTTAGGAAATGTTAAATATGGAGGGAAAATATACAGAGGAACAATTATGTGCTAAACATATAAAGAAATCTATCACTTACGCATGTGCTTTTAATAATAAGATTATACAAACTGATCATATAATAGGTTTTGGAATTTGAGAGATCAAAGTCGATCTGAGAACTGTTACCAAAAGATGTTTTTTTTTTTTTTCAGAGAAGTTTAAAACCTTCCTGGTATTTATTTTGGCCATAGCAATGCGTGTCTAAAATGATGAACTGTGACTGTTCTTTTAGCCCACGAGGTACCTTCCCCAGAGACTTCCTTTCCGTATCTGTTTAAGTAATTTGCCAGGCTCCTGTCTGCTAGGAAAATGAGAAATCTAGTATAGACACTTGGCCTAGAGAAAGTTGGCCAGATCCCATTTCTCCAGCATTTAGACACTAAGAATAAAAAATAACGTAGGAAGGGTCTCTAGGGCTCCTTGGACCCCCTTGTTATGTAGACGAATAAATTAGACCGAAGGCCTTTGAGAGGTATGGCTTGTCCAGTGGATAAGGAGGGAAGGCCTTGACCCAGCCTTCAAAGACCAACAAGTCCAGCTGGGGCTGGGCACCATTGCTGAAGGAAAAGAGAGGTGAGAAGGCTGTCAGTTTTACCTGAAAAGGAAATTAGATGTTGCTGTTGTGTTGGTTATACCGTCAGATTAAAACAGCAAACAGATCCAGGAATGTAGATCGGAAATTATGACATCACAGAACAAGACTGCAAACCTTATCTTTCATGTTCGTACACCAGACTGGAAGGCCCATGGTCCCAGAGGTCATAGAAGAAAATTCTTCAGCAAAACTAGGAAGTCTGTTCCCCTCTCTTGTTCTGTTCCCCTCTCTTGTTTTGTTCCCCTAAACTGATGCTTTCTCTTTCCTCTACACCTGGACTCCATCCAAACATACCTCTCCTCAAGGTGTCATCTAGGTCAGCATTTCTCAAGCTTTTTTGGGGTAATTTAAAGGGTTTTAATTTTAATTGTGATAAAATATGCAGAGCATAAAATTTATAGTCTTAACCGCCTTTAAGTGTGCGGTTCAGGGGCATTAAGTACATTCAGATGGTTGTGGCTTCCATCACCGTGAAGTATTCCCAGAACTCTTCATCTTCTCAAACTGAAACTGTCCCCATTAACAGGCCAAATTAATAGATTGCCATAGCTAGTAACTCTCCATTTCCTCCTCTCTCCAGCCCCTGGCAACCAGTACTCTGCTTTCTGTCTCTCTAATTTTGACTACTCTAGGGACCTCATATAAGTGGAATCAGACAGTATTTGTCCTTTCGTGTCTGGCTTATTTCACTTAGCATTATGTTTTCAAGGTTCATCCATGTCGTAGCAGGTGTCAGAATTTCCTTCCTCTTTAAGAAGGCATTTTCTTTCTTTTTAAAACTGAATAATATTCCATTGTGTGTATAGACGTTTTCTTTATCCATTCATCCATCCATGGACATTTGAGTTGCTTCTACCTTTTGGCTGTTGTGAATTACGCTGCTAGGAACATGAGTATACAGATATCCCCTCAAGTTCCAGCTTTCATTCTTTGGAGATCATACCCATCACAAATTTTCAAATATAACCTACCCAGTCAGCCATATGTCACATCCTACGAGAGTGTATGTTTCAAACAACAGTGTCACAAAACAGGACCCACCATGACGCTGACATTTTCTTTTTTTTGTTAATATTTTTAAAATGCACGTCACACTACATAAATTCATTTTTGGTCAACCCATGTTCACGAAACACAGTAGAGGTTACTGACCAACTAACGAGATAGCTTGTGCCACGGGAGTCAGGAACAGAAAGGAAACCACCTGTAGGGGCCCTGCAGTGCTTCTGACCCCAGCTTGGTCACCTGATGAAGATGATTTCTTCTGTCCTCCCAATAGCCTGGAAAGGAAGTTCTTATTTCCTGTTTTACAGAAGAGGAAATCAGGGCTGAAAGAGTATAAGAAGCTTGTCCAAAGATTTGCCTCCAGTGAGTCTGTCGCCTCTCCCATCTGCCACGGGCCATCTCTCTGGCCCACACTGCCTGACAGGCTAGTGTATAGGGTGCCTGGTAGGACTCCCCTCAGAGGACCCAAGGCATTCTATTAGGGCCAAGGAAAGCTTTAGCTCAAGGGAGTGACAACTCAGAAAATTTCAGGACCCATTCACAGGCTCAAGAAGTAGGTATTTGGGGTGTATGCCATGCAGGCAGGGTTAGTTTTCACCAACCCCTAACTAGACCACAGAAGCCACTGCTTCCTTCACTTAATGATTCAGGTGGACAGTATCTGAAAGTGAGTTTGGCACGTTTGCAAAGAGCTCTTTCAGTCCAAAGAGACATTCACTAATAAACTGGAGCTCCTCGGTATTCAGCGTGACTGTAGCAGATGGCAGTGTTTTTCTGAGTCACTCTGGCCAAGGGAGACTGTGGTAAATCAATAAATATTACCATATGTATTGATTGCAGTGCGTAATCAATAAATATTGCCTGACATTAACAGGCTGATTATGCTTCCTCCAAGTGTTTTCTTTCATAAAGCTGCTTCACACTCTTGTGTTGAAGCCTGGCCCAGCATTCAGAACATAATACTTATTCAGTAAAAGATTATTAGTGTGAGTAAATGAACGCATGCAGGATAACACAGAAGATGTCTGGAATATATCCGCTGTGCATTTCGTGTATCTTCTTTCAGAAATGCCGTTAGCTTGATTTGTGCTTTCTTTTCTATGGATTTTAATTAGACATAAATCTGCAAAATGCAGAGCTTGTATATTTACAAACTGAGTTCTCCCCCGTCCCTCCCACCCCCAGATCACAGATTCTCTCTGCACCCCTATGCCTCTAATGCTGGTCCCCTCTCAGGCAGCCTAGTACCAAAATGCTACTCCCCAAGCTTTCAATGTCTATCTTGTGTCAGGCACTCTGCCGGACACGTTGTCTTATTTCAGTCTCACAACAACCCAGTGAGGTGACATTACTACATCTCAAATTACAGAAGGGATAATCGAGGTCTCAGTGAGTGAGACCTCACAGTTGGCAGTGGCAGAGCTGAGATCCCAGCTGGGTCAGAGCCACTTGGAGCCGCTGCTTTAGGTCTGGTGCAGAGGGCGCATGGACTAGAAGAGACACTAAGGAAGAAATTCTGTTTCTGAGCAGAGGGCTGGCGTCTCCCTTCAAGCCCTGAATATCTGCTCTCCTTCCATAGTGTCGAGAGCATTGCAGCCCACAGAGCCTGTGAGAAAGCTTGCGGAAGGAGACAGGAGGAAGCCTGGTTACAGGCGATGAGTCAGGGTAGTATTTCTGCCTGGTGATGGAGGTCTTGGAAGTAGTAGAGGCTGGAGTCTGGAATTCATTTGACAGTCCGAGTAGCTGGCAGAAGTCGAAGGACAGCTCCCCGGCCCCGGCCCACCTGCTCACCTCAAAGGGCCTTCTGCTGTTGGCAGAGTGTATTTTGGTAAAGCAGTGCTCACATGATCCCCACAAAAACATGTAAAATATTTAAGCCTCTGCCCTCAGGGCTCTGCCACAGAGAATTCCATCTCCACTCTGAGCTTCTTAAGTGACTGAAATATACAAAGAGACAGGGACTGTAGGGATAATGGGCAGATGACCAAGCATTCACACACACGTGCGCACTCACCCTTCTGTGTTAAGCAGGCCATTCCTGCTTGAAAGATGAGGACTCCGTGGGATTTAAAGCATTTCTTTCAAATAGTACCAGTGTCAGTATATCATGATGAAGAGGTAGCAAATACTAACTATAAGCCAGACTGTGTACTAAATGCTTTCTAAAAATAGGAGAGCTGTATAATATAACAGTAATGCAGGGACAGCCGGTGTAAACGGAACACAGGATCACCCTGCAGATGAATCAGTTCTTTGAATCCTCATAGCAACTGGGAACCGTCGACAGCATTAGAACCTCCCTTTTTATAGATAAAGAAACCGAGGCTACAAGAGCTTACACAGGTGGTGTGGCCCAGCCAGGATATTCCCCTACAGTTGTCTGACTTGAAAGCCCCCTTTCTTCGATGCCGCCTTAAACTGCAGACACGTGCGCTGCACCGTCGTGTGGATCTAAGCAGTGCTGGGCTCAAAACACAGACAAAGTTACGAGTGACCAGATGGCAGGAAACCCAGCGACTGGAGACTATTTCATTTGAAAGTCTGTTTAACACTAAAGCTAGAGGGTTGAGTTAGATGAATTGGCTTGTAGGGATGGGGGAGAGAGTATTAATCATTTGCTTTTGGAGTTTTGGCAAGTAAGGAAAATAATAAGCAGGGTGAGACAAGAAAAACAAGCACTAGTTGGATAGAACTGGTAATCGTATAGCCTCACTTCTTGAAACAGGATGATGTTACTTTCACTCAACCCCAGAAGCAGGTTACTCTGAAAACAGAGGATTTTTTAATGGTTAAATACGTAAAATATCATTGTTTTTAATTTTGAAAAAAATAGATATTATCCGTTTGACCACAAGGAAAAAAACTCTTTTTTCTCATGAGCCAATTGTAAGAATGGAGACATTCTCTAATTTTGTGAGTTTTGTTTTCCTATTGACAGTTTTGACTAGGTCGTATGACTCTCGCTCCTTAAGTTTACTGAGCATTTATTATGTGCTAGGCACTATTCTAAGCATTTTACTCATATTATTCTCACAGCTCTCTGGGATGGTTATCCCCATTTACTGATAAGGGAAATGATGCACTGAGAGGGTAAGTAACTGGCCCAGAGTCACACAGCTAGTGTGTGACAGAGCTGGGATTTGAACTCATTTTGCCTCCTGAGTCCATGCTTTTAACCTCGCTTCTATACAGCCTTCATTTCAGCTATTAGACTTCAAATTACTTCCAAATACTGAATATTAATGTGTCTCTGAACAAGAGAACAGCATTTCTGAATTGTGTGATACCCCTGGGTATACTCAAGATGTTGAAAAATACACTTGAATTAATAATTAGCATAGGGCTTCCCTGGTGGCGCAGTGGTTGAGAGTCCGCCTGCCAATGCAGGGGACACGGGTTCGTGCCCCGGTCCGGGAAGATCCCACGTGCCACGGAGCGGCTGGGCCCGTGAGCCATGGCCGCTGAGCCTGCGCGTCCGGAGCCTGTGCTCCACAACGGGAGAGGCCACAACAGTGAGAGGCCCGCGTACCGGAAAAAAAAAAAAAAATTAGCATAATTAAGATTTTAATCTTATCTATAAATGTCTGTAGCATATCATTATTTTTACCTTCCCCTTACAATGTCCAAGAGGTGATCATTTCATTACATTTTGAAGTACGTTTGAATTCTGTTGTTTTTTCTAATAATACTGTTACCAATCATGCTACACAGCCTCAGAGTAAGAACAGCAGAGAGTTCAGTGCCTTTGCAAGTACTAAATTTGAGGTTCAAATTTTGAAGAAAAGTGAGCCATTAAAACTTGAATATTTGTACGGTTTTTGTTGCTTGGACTAAAATTGCATGTTTCCTGAGGGACCGATTTTGCAAGTTCTGGATTCGGGTGGTGCTGGGTTAGCCCTGAAACCCTGGCTGGACTTCTTCAGTATCGAGATGTGATATCCTCTGTGGAGCTTTTAGTAAAACTTGATTGATCAAAAATAAATTGAAGTAATGCCACAGAAAATGTTACACCTAGACCAAAAGCATTCAGGAGGACGGGAATGGAAATGTCTCTTCTTCCAGTTGTTGTAAATAGATGTCTTTGTTGTTTCATGTCCCTCTGTTTAGCCTCCAAACTAGGACTGCCAGATTAAATACCAGACACCCAGTTCCATTTGAATTTCAGATGAACAAGGAATAGTTTTTGAGTGTAAGTATGTCTCATGCAGTATTTGAGACATACACTAAAAAAAACGTTTTTTACCAGAAATTTGAATTTCACTGGTGATCCTGTATTTTTTTTAAATTATTATTAATTAATTAATTTTTGACTGTTGGGTCTTTGTTGCTGCGTGCGGGCTCTCTCTAGTTGCAGCGAGCGGGGGCTACTCTTCGTCGCAGTGCACGGGCTTCTCACTGTGGTGGCTCCTCTTGTTGCGGAGCACGGGCTCTAGGCACGCGGGCTTCAGTAGCTGTGGCTTGTGGGCTCTAGAGCGCAGGCTCAGTAGTTGTGGCACATGGGCTTAGTTGCTCCGCGGCATGTGGGATCTTCCCAGACCAAGGCTTGAACCTGTGTCCCCTGCACTGGCAGGTGGGTTCTTAACCACTGCGCCACCAGGGAGCCCCAGGATTCTGTATTTTTATTTGCTAACTCCAGCAACCCTGCCAAATCTCACATAGACTGTAGGGCCAAGTGGATTTTCATTTAAATCCATAATTTGTCAAAGAATAGAAGAGAGACAGGGTGAGGAAGGGAGAGAAAAGAGAAGGGAGAGGAGGTAAAGTAATAGGAGAAAGAGAGAAAGTAAGAATGAATTTGGGCAACCCGCCAAGTAAAATAACTAACATTTTGCAAGAAAGAAATTCTAAAACAGGTCATAGGATGGAAAAAGTCTGTTTCACAGACTCTTTGGCCTGAACATTGGCCAAAAAAAAAAAAAAAAGGCATCCTATTAACATCTGAATACCAAAGCTCATCCAGGAATGGAAAGATTTGGAATTTGAAGGTTCTTAGCTTTCAACTTGGTTAGAATACCCCAATTCTTTATTAATTGCAAGGAGGATTTTGTTTTTTCAGTGAGATGCTTCGGTAATTCGATATCAAAGAAAGCTAGCTAATTTCCGTTTATGTTACTAAGATGCATTTGAAACTTCGCGGGTCGTGTTTTGTTTGCTTGCCTTGCGCTGACATGCAAAAAACTATCAGATGCCTGATAGGAGAATTTACCTCTGTTTAAAAATCACACAGTTCTGCTGTGAAGCATGAAGATGGATTTTTTTTTTTTTTAAGTGAAAAAATATTAATTGACAGCTCAAGACAGGTTTTTTTCTTTAATCTCTAACCAGACAAATTACTATAAGCAAGAACCCTCTTGCCTTAATCCTGGACACGTCACAGATGTGACAGTGTTCTGTAGGAGATGGCTTTTTAACTGTGGATGAGGGAAAATAACCTTTGGAATTTTTAGGATGTTATTACAAGCAAGTTTACTAGTTTTTGACTTACTAAGCCACAGCTGGAGCCAGCCT
Organism: Stenella coeruleoalba; assembly: GCF_951394435.1. NCBI lineage: Eukaryota > Metazoa > Chordata > Mammalia > Artiodactyla > Delphinidae > Stenella > Stenella coeruleoalba. The sequence continues at coordinate 7,507,161 of NC_137159.1, forward strand.
TCATCGGGGTAAGAATATTTTCATGCTGCTATTATATCGTTCGTATTTCAAGTGTAGGATTATTACATTGGGGGGAATATGGCCTTTGAGGCTTGTACTGTCTGTTGAGAATGCAAATGTGAATATCCTATAAAAAGAGAGAAACTGACTGCTTCCGTCTGTGCTGTAAACTTAAAGACTCCAACAGATGAGGTACTGGGGCTGCTGGAGCAGGAATTAGATCACACCACCATTTTGGATAAAAGAAAATGTTGTATTTCTCTGGGAGGCATTAAAAGAGCTGGGCTTGCAGCCTCCCTCAAAGCCAATTATGTGTCAGGTTCTCATTTCTGTAGTTGTTGTTGTATTGTTGCTGCTGCTTAAAAAAAAAAAAAAGAAAAATCGACAGAAGAGGGCAAGGAATTTTCAGACCAAATTAATTATGAATCTGCTTGATCAGATTTTCTTTCGAATTAATGAAACATGAACCATCGTTGCTTTTTCTACCACCTTGTCTCCATTCTGCATCTTACTGTTTCTTTCATAAGGTACAGTGTGTCGTTAGTTCAGAGAAAGAACAATGTTATTCTATATGCTTTCCCTTAAAGAGACTTCAAAAAATTCCAGTGTCTCTCCAAATAGCAGAGATGACCTCCCCACCAGCCTGGCTGCCTGTGGAAATGCACTGAGAAGCCACAGGGAATCATATCGTCCACCTGTGACAGCCAGGCTAGGAGCAGGTGCTGTTTTGATAGGAAAAATGTCTGAAGGAAATTGCCAGGTGATATCAACAACAGAGAACCAATCTGCATGGCGACTTCAGCATCCTTTCCAACCAGGTGGCTTTTTCAATCCCATTTCTTGACCGTGTTTCTTAACCAGGGTGCCCATCAGATCACCTGGGGAGCTTTTAAAAATATTGATAGCTGTGCTCTGCAGAGTCAACGTCTGCCCCCGCCATGATTTTGATACACGTCTTTGGTTGGAAACATACTAGGAGGTCTCAAACCCAACTAACCATCAGAATCACTGAGGAGGCTTTAAAATTCAGGTTCCTGGGCTCCCTCCGCCAGAAATTCTTTTTCAGTGGGGCTGGGTTGAGGCCTAGGAATCTGTATTTTTTAAACTTTCCCAATTAGTGTTGCTGATTAGTCAGATTTGGAAACCCCCTTTGCCCCAACTGAATTACATAAATTTCATTGAGAAAAGCATTTTGGGTTAAAAAGAAAATTAATCATGTGTACAGAGCCTTTAGAGCAGCATCCTATACTTTCATTGTTTTCACCTTCAGTTTTTCCCTAGCTACGTGCCTCCCTGCTTCTCTCCCATCCCGGAGGAAGAAATGCCTGATCCTTTTCTCCTCTGGTTCCCTGACCTCATCTCCTCCCTCCATCCTTCTCCAGGCCTGGCTTGTTCTTTCCTTAGGTACTCTTCCTCCTACAGCATACTCATATTTTCCCAAACTAAACAAAATCCCCACACATCAACCATTGTAGCTGCTGAGCTCTGGAAGTCGTTCTCTCTCTCCCAGTCCTTGAACCTCTCGTGGGCCCTGCTTTCTGGCCACCTGTCCACTGCATCTGGTTTCGGGCATCTGTACATGTGGGCCACCATGATCTACTTGCATCGGGCCAAACCAGTGGCCCTTTCCCAGTCCTTAACTTCCCTGATGTCTTGGCAGCCTGTGACCTGTCAATCATGCCCTCTTTGAACCATCTACTCTTTGTCTGTCATCTGACTGCACTCCCTTGGTTGTTTTGTTTTGGTTTTTTACCAGGGTTCAATCTTTGGTCTGTTTCTTTTTCTCTGCATCCTCCTCATGGTGAGCTCATCCACTTCTGCCGCTTTCACTCTCATCTCTGTCCAGGAGCCTACTGCATTGAGATCCCTAACTGTGATGTCTTCCTTGAGCTCCTAACCAGTCTTTACAGCCAGCCACTGAGACCTTAGATCCTACATGTTCAGAATCTCACATTCCTCTCCACCCTCCCCCCAGCTCTTTCTCTTATTCACCTACTTTTCTTAGTGCTGCCTCACAGACTCAAAACCATGGACTTTCTCTCCTTCCTTAGCTCTGGAGCCCAATCACTTGCTGTATCCTATCACGTTCTATTTTTGCAGCCTCTCCTACCTAATTCTATTCCTTTACATCTCCATGGCCACACCTTTGTTCATGCCTTCCCTGCTTCATTCCCAGCCCTCTGTAGAAGGCTGATCTCCCTGCTACCCATTTCTTCATTCCAACTATATGATTAATGTATCTAGAGTACAGTTCTGATCATGCCAAAATGTGAGTTAGCCAGGTATTAGCACACTGACCTAGGAACATAATACATTCCATGATACAGAACTGCTAGAAAAGCAATAAAGGGCAAGAAACATGATTAGTTGCTTGTTGGTTTTAATTTCCAGAATTCAGAGGTAGTATAGAAACCAAATTCTGCAAGTGGAGTAGCTCTCCATGGTGGGATCCGTACCTTCTGAGACAAGTACTTCATTTTACCCAATTACAGCCACAGATGTGATCCTGTATATTGACACTGACCATCTGCCTAGGGCTTTTAGACAGATGTTCAGACATCTGCGGTCTGAACTATAGTGGATGGTTATATTCTTATGTTTCTTTAAACTGCATTGATGGGCATAAAGGAGGGTATGTTATGTGGGGTACCTGCAAGCTCGTTGCCTGTACAAATAGGGTGTTACTAGTACAAGAATGGCTTGAGACCTCAAGGTCATACCTGAAGTTCAGGGACCACAGGGCTTTATATTTTGGACCCAACCTTCTAAAACTCTATTCTTATCCCAGGTGAACTGTTGTAGTTTTCATAATGGAGAGGATAAAGGGACTTTAATAGAGGTAACTTTTCTATGCTTCAAAGTGGATACATTAGGCTGTGATAAGTTATCTATGTGTATGGCATTACCTAAAGCAACCCGTAAGGAATCTATACAAAGCAACATACTCTATATCTATACTATAAATAAATTAAAACAGAGCTCTGAGAAAGGTACTAGTAAGCCATATGAAGGCCAAAAGAAAGAGGAATAAGAAGCCAAAGGAAAAAAATAGTATACAGTGGATAACATGGCAGACTTATACTCTAATATTGTCAATAATTACATTCAATGTAAATGGTCTAAATACAGCAAGTAAAACCTAGAAATTGGTAGAGTGGATTTTTTTTTAATGACCCAACTATTTACTGTCTACAGGAAACTCACTTCAAACATAATGACATGGGTAGGTTAAAAGTAAAAATGTCAGAAAATACATCATGCAAAAAGTAATAAAAAAATCAAGAGTGGCTATATTAATATAAAAAGATTTTACAGCAAATAAAATTACTAGGGACAAAGAGGAAAATTACATAAAGATAAAAGGATCAACCCAGCAAGAAGATATACCAATCAGAAATGTGTGTGGAGAAACAACAGTGCTTAAAAATAAATGAATCAAAAACTGATAGACCTGAAAAGATAAATAGACAAATCCACAATTATAGTTAGGGACTTCAAAACCCTACTTTCAGCAATTAATAGACTACTAGACAGGAAATCAGCAAGGATATAGACGAACTGAAAATACCATCAAACAGGATCTAATCGATATTAATAGAACACTTAACCCAACAACAGTAGAATACACATTCTTTTCAATCTCCCATGAAACATTCACCAAGATAAGCCTCATTGTGGGACATGAAACAAACCCTAACAAATTTAAAAGAATTGAAATCATATACAGTATGTTCTCTCACCATAACAGAATCAAACTAAAAATCAGTAATGGAAAGATAACATGAAAATTTCCAAACACTTGGAAATTAAACAGCACACTTCTAAATAACCCGTAGGTCAAAAAGGAAATTTATAGTATACATAGAAAGAAAGAAAAATGACAACACACCAAAAAAAAAGAGACAGCACAGCATATCAAACTTTGTGGGATACAGCTAACAGTACCAAGATGGAAATTTACAGCACTAAATGCTTACAGTAGACTTGAGTAAAGATCTGAAATCAGTTAGCGAAATCCTACTTCAAGAAACTAGAAAAAGCAGAGCAAAACAAAGCCAAGGCAAGCAGAAGAAAGGAAGTAATACAGCTAAGAGCACAAATCAATGAAATTGAAAACATGAAAACAATAGAGAAAATTAATAAACAAAAGCTGATTCTTTGAAGAAATTAATAAAGTTCTAGCAAGGTTGAAGATAACAAGAGAGAAAACACAGGTCAAGAGTGAATCGAAGGAGGGCTTCCCTGGTGGCGCAGTGGTTGAGAGTCTGCCTGCCGACGCAGGGGATACAGGTTCGTGCCCCGGTCCAGGAAGATCCCACATACCGCAGAGCAGCTGGGCCCGTGAGCCATGGCCACTGAGCCTGTGCGTCCAGAGCCTGTTCTCCGCAACAGGAGAGGCCACAACAGTGAGAGGCCCACGTACCGCCAAAAAAAAAAAAAAAAAGAGTGAATCGAGGGATAACAGTATAGACCCTGCAGATGTCAAAAGGATAAGGTAATGCTATGAACAGCTCTACACACATAAAGTTGATGACTTATGTGAAATGGACCAATTCCTTGAAAACAACAAATTACCAAAACTCAGCCAAGTTGAAATGCTTAACCTGAATAGCCCTGTAATTATTAAAGAAATTTACTTTGTAGTTTAAAAGTTCCTTCCCCCACCAAAAAAAAAATCTCTAGGCACTGATGGTTTCACTGCAGAATTTTACCATATATTTAAAGAAGAATTAACATTAATTTTATACAATCTCTTCCAGAAAAAAAAAGGAGGGAACACTTCCCAAATCATATGAGACCATTTTCCTGATGCCAAAACCAGACAAAGACAAAACAAAAACAAAATAACAGACCAATATCCCCCATGAACTTAGACATTTTAAAAAAAAGTCCAAGAAAATTTTAGCGAGTTGAATCTTACAATGTATAAAAAGACCATGACCATGACCAAGTGAGATTTATTCCAGGTGTGCAAGGCTGGTTCAGTATTTGAAAATCAACCATTGTAATCTACTATAGCAACAGGCTAAAGAAGAAAAGGCATATGATCATATCAACTGATAAAGAAAAAGCATTTGACAAAATTTAACACACATGCATTATAAAAACTCTCAGTACACTAGGAATAGAGGGGAATTTCCTCAACCTTGTAAAGAACGTCTGCAAAACACAGCTAACAGCTAACATCATACTTAATAGTGATAGAGTGGATGCTTTCCCTCTAAGGTTGAAAGCAAGATAAGGATGTTCACTGTCACCACTCTGATTCAGTATCATACTGGAAGTTCTAGCCACTGCAATATGGCAAGAAAAAGAAATATAAGGCATACATATTGGAAAAGAAGAAATAAAACTGTCTCTAATTGAAGACAACATGCTTGTCTCTGTAGAAAATCCCAAAGAATCTACCAAATAGAACTAATAAACAGGTTCTGAAGTATTATAGGATACACGGTCAACACACTAAAATCATTTGGATTTCTATATGCTGACAAGTAGAAACCAAATTTAAAACTTCAATACCATTTACAGTTGCTTCACAGAAAATGAAATACTGAGGTGTAAATCTAACAAAACATGTACAGGGGCTCTATGATGAAAATTATAAAATGCTGATGCCGAAATGCCTCAAATGTTCCCGTGAGATATCTACAAATGTGTCTCTATCAGCACCATGGGGAAGTCTGTCCTAGCAGAAGAGTGCTAACTCTGATCTATAGTGAGCCTTGGAAATTGCTGGGTAAATATGTAAAAGATTAAGTGCTTAAATGGATAAAAATTATTGGCAGCATGGATACTGATATAAAAGTTTTCCACTGTCTCAATATCAAAAGCCCAAGAATGCCAGATTCCCAAAGTGAGTCAGAGTGCTTGGATTGTTTTGCACGAATGCAGCCAGCCAGGATCAACACCCTTGGAGTAGAGCTTGAGGTAGAATTTCCAAATCCTACAAACATTATGGTGACAGCCACCCAGCATCCGAACGCTGGGCAGTCCAAGGCATGAGTCACAGGCAGATTCTTGGACAGTCAGCAACGAAGAGATGCCCAGCTTGGCCCCAGCACTCCATCGTTAGCGGTGTCAGAAGACACGTAGCCATGGGGTGGAGAAATGAGCTAAAAAAAAATAATAAGCTGCTAAAATAGTAGTCCAAAGGCAAGGAGGAGAGATGCCTGGCTAGAGATTGTTGTTGCTTAGATTAGATGAGTTTTCAAGCTGGAAAGAAGTTTAGAGATTGTCTGGTTCTTGGAACGTTGGGTGAGGTACAGGAACAGCCTAGCGCTCTGCCGTTGCCCAATCCTGCAGATGATACACACTTGGAATTCTATTTTGAACAGGCTGGGAATATACAGAGAAGTTTTAGAGGAAAAAAAACCCAGGTATAGACCATTATAGATGAGAGTTTGTGATACAGGCGGTAGATATATCAGCAGCATGCAAATTCAGTCAGGTATTTGTTTACTACTGTATTTATGTACATTAAAAAAATGTTTTTCAAAGCACTTTCCATTCTACTATATCACGTTGTCTTCAAAAACAAGGTATAAAGAAGGCAGAATTGGGTTCTTTATTCCCATTATAAAGAAGCCACCGGAAAGTTTATGGCTAAATAGTTAACATCAGAGCCAGGAGAAGTCAGATCCTCGGGTCTTCCGGTCCTCAGCTCTGAACACCTGGCAGAGCTGTCAGACCCTGAAAACAGTTCCTGGGACCTGGGTCCTTACTAGGACCTATTTTTCTCTTCTTTCCATCCCAAGGGCCTTTCTTCCAGAAGAGAATGCCTTGCTTATTTAAAACAAAAATAGTCTTTACGGTAGAAGTACGTCCAGAAACCTAACTTGTCATCTTAGTCACTGCTTTCTTACTACATTTTCTCTGTAGACCTGAAACTTGCATATTTTATTTCTCTGAAAAAAAAAGAAAACCTCTGAGCTCTTAACAGTTGGTCTTTGAGTTGGAAAGTCTTTTTCTGTGTAGAATATCCACAGTCCCAAACACACACACACGTGCACGCACCACTCCCCACATCCAGGTCAGGAATGGGCAGAAGGCCATCTCATGCCACGGGCAGGGCCACCTAGCTAAGTAGGTGGCAGGACCCCACACGGCACTGAGAATTCTCAAATCTGCAGGAACCTGATCTGATCTCTTGTGAAATGCCCTCTCACCAGCTTTCCATTCCTTCTTCTAAATAGTTTCTGCTTAGGAAGAGCCAGGTGGGCTTTATTTCCTTGGTATGGGAAGAAAAGTTGAGTTGAGAGACCTGATGCTTTCAAATCTTCATGGCATGGCAGGGATCTCGGAAGAAATAGATGGTGGAAGAGCAGAACAAAGGTAGCAGAGAGGCTGGCCAGCTCCTTCTCCACGGCTGTCAGTAATCCCACCAGAACACAGAGATCACATGCTGTGTCGTAAGATGTGCAGACTTTTCGTTAGTCCAAGTTCTGGGCTTCCAGAGACTGTGTGTCCAGTGCAGAAGAAGGAGGAACAACATGGAACAGTAATAAGCGAGACTTGATTCTCTTTCTCTTGTAGAAAACAAAATGGAGGTAGATATAACTGTGCAGGTTGCTGACACTCTGGGCTCTTAGACCTTTTCTATGGAACGCAACTAAAAGTTTAAATAACAACAGCACAGGATAAACTTGGCTTGAAATTGCATAGTCTTTGGCTGAGAGGCAGTGATTTTAGCTTCCTGCATGTAAACCACCCGAGCCTTGATGCTGTAAGATGATGGGACGCCAGTGGGAGGGCGTTGGAGGAAAATGAAGGGTTATCGATGAAACTTTTTATAGCTCTTCCGAGCAGCCAAGATTTTAGGTGATTGTATGTCAAATTGACTTCCCAGGCAATTCATCTAGGAATTTTATCTACACCCCTCACCAAAAAACAATCAGCTTTGTTTGAATGGGTTTGGATGGCTAGCTGCTTTGGGGGCCATCCGTCCGTGAGGAGTGGGTGCCTCCTTGGGAAAGCTGAGCAAGTATTAGGATGACTCATTGTTTAGTAAGTGCCCTGTGGGCACGGTTTGGGGTGTCTCCACACACACGAGTCATCTCTTCACAGATTCTGGAGAGGTCTTTAGCCATATAAAAACGACTCTGTGGGCTTCCCTGGTGGCGCAGTGGTTGGGAGTCCGCCTGCCAGTGCAGGGGAGACGGGTTCGTGCCCCGGTCCGGGAAGATCCCACATGCCGCGGAGCGGCTGGGCCTGTGAGCCATGGCCGCTGAGCCTGCGCGTCCGGAGCCTGTGCTCCGCAATGGGAGAGGCCACAGCAGTGAGAGGCCCGCATACCGCAAAAATATAAAAAAAAAAAAAAACGACTCTGTGATGGGTCTTTATTTTGGCAGAGACTTTATTTCGACTTCCATCAAGCTCCCTTATTTTATGGCATTCAAGCGCTTATAAGTGCTCACAAAGTCTCAGGATTAATCATTCCAAATGAAATCCCATCTCTTACCAATTAAAAAAAGCAGTGAAAATGTAGGGCTGTGTTGTTAGTTTGAGAAATCTGTTCATTACGGTTGTCGGAACTAAACACGTTCATTTATAATGAAAAAAAGTGGGGGCAGAGGTAACCCTACCTACTCCATCCTGTGTAGCTACAGGCAGGCATGTAAACTCAGAGTTTTTACAGGAAAGCCCACATCCCAGATTTTCCCTTGCAGTCTCAGGACAGACTTTCAGCCTCTCTCAAAAGATCTAGCTGGAGGAGAACATGTTTATGCTCATACATACAGGCACCTGGTCTAAATCCCCTTGTCGTTGGGAGGCTAATGAATTACCTGAGTCAGTTTGTCCAGAGCTGTAAGCGTTCAGTCTACAAGGGTCCCACTTGGGAGACTCACTCAGCAAAGAGCCGAGAGTGGGACCTGAGCCCCCCAAGGCCCCACTGGGGAATCTAGGGCTGCACTGCCCGGTCCAGCAGCCACCAGGCCCAGGCGGCTGTCGAAGTGTGGAGAGTCTGGACCGAGATGGCTGTTAGTGTAAAATACACACCGGATTTCAGACACTTCATACCAAGGGGAGAAAAAGTAAAAGGTCTCATTAGTAACTTTTTATTGATTACATGACAATATTTAGGGTGTATTGGCTCAAATAAAATATATTATTAACATCACACCATTTCTTTTTACTTTTTTAGCACAGCTACTAGAAATCTTTTAATTACTTAGGTGGCTCCCATGATGTTTGTACTAGACAGTGCTGTTGTAGATAGAGAACGGACCCGCACGTGGGGTGGCCAAGGAGGGGACTTGCAGAAAACAATGCAAACAGTTTCAGACTGGATGGCTAGGCGTTCCTGTTCTTGCAGGCCCTTGGCTGCCCCACCGGCTGCTTCTCCCCGGCTTCGTTGCGTGGCTTCAGCGTCCATCCCGCACCAGCCCGCTGGGCCCCCTCCTCGCCCTCTGCCTGTCTCTGGGATTGCCCCACAGTCCAGACACCCTGCCTTCCATGGAGCTGAGCGGTTCCTCTGTCTGACCCGTCCCCGGACTCCTCTCCAGGCGATCAGCAAAACATAAGAGTCTTTGGTCAGCCAGACCCCTCCTCCTGAGAAGGCTTTTCTTAAAATATCAACCCACAGTCTCTCTCCTGCCATTCATACATTGTGAAAGCTCTGAACGCCTGAAGTTTTTAAGAACTCATCTGGTACAACTGACTGAAAGTGATGTATAGCTTTGATCCCACTTCCCGTGGTTGTCTGTTCGTTAGACGGCCCAGACCCTGCCTGGCGTGGTGTATGGTGTGTGGTGTAGGCATCAGTTTGCCTTCCTAAAATACAAAGGTTCTGAATCCCAAAACACATCCAGACCTGAGGGTTTCAGGTAAGGACTGTGGACCTGAAGCAATTTTTCCCTCCCTTAAAACCTGGCTTGGCTCTCCCTGTCTTCCATCAAGTCTCCCTTAAAGATGGATCTAAGCAGGTCATTGTCCTGCTTTTAGTCCTTTTAAGGATGCCCACAGCCTCCAGGACCAGGTTCCAGCACCTTCACAGGTGTCCAGGTTCCTCATCAGCAGGTATTTATCACCTGCTACAGGCTTGGTCCTCAGACAGGGACTGAGGGAACTCAAAAGACACTTGAAATACAGTCTCTGACCTCAAAGCAGGGAAGGTGAAGCCCCAGAAACCACGGTGAATAGCAAAAGGGTTAAGTGCACAGGTGAATGAAACCGGCTCCAAGTGCAGGCAGAAGAAGAGAAGAGAGCAGAGCAGCCAGCACAGGCTCCCAGGTCTGGGGCGTGCGGAAGAGGCAGGCGGGGCTGGGCAGGTGCAGCATGGAGGTGAGGGGGCAGGAGAGGGAAGGAAAGGGGGTGCAGTTTTCCGGTCCCTCACCTGGATGTCTGTCCTCTCCAGATACTTAATGAGGCTTGGCCTGTTGCCTGCCTTTCCAGGAGGCCCAAGGGACACCCTAAGGATGCTGCCTTCTAGAATTAAATGAGTTCCCTGCGTTTTGTCATGTGAACTGATTCCTTAGATCCACATCACCAGATGTTGAAGTTCATTACTTCCATCCTTGTGTCAGTTAAGAAAGCTGATTGGAGCGTACTGAGCCCAAGTTTAATCCGCCAGCCTGATTGCCTGCCTCCCTCACCTCTGGTTTACATGTCAAGTTGCCAGAAGAATTAGTGGTGGCTCTTCCGTACCCTGCAATTCGGTTCCTATTTCTTGAAGCCCTACTGTGTACAGGGCTCTGAGCCTACACTGATACAAGCCCTCATATTTATCCTGTGCTGTAAAATTTGCAGAATACTTTTGTCTACATTTTCTTATTCAATTCCCCAATAGTCCTTTAAAGTTGAGAGGATATGTACTATTTATTCTCAATTTACATTGAGAAGTGGAGACCCGAAAAGGCTGAATAATTTACTCAGGGCCATAGCGCTAGTTAGTGACAAAGTTAGGAGTCAAAAATTAACTGCAGACCCAGCACTTCTTCCCATGCAGGTGTCAGCCACTTCCTGTTCATGCCGTACCTATTGTGAGTACACGTGTTGGACGTTTGAAGGTCATTGAGGAGGTGTGATGGCCTGCCCACTGCTAGCCCAGAAATGTGACTTTTCTTATTATTTGCCAAAGCAGTGTTGGCACCATTCAGCCTCTTTCCCTAATACATCTTGACAGTTAGGGTAAAAATCTAAATGATACCCCAGACTTGTGAAGGAAAGGTTGACCCAACCATGCGAAATGGCAGAATGGAGCCGGGGAGGCAGCAAATAAATTATGAGAACTGGTCTCAGAAACGACCCAGGGTGCTGGCTCAGTGAAAAGGGCTGCTGTCTTGTAGGGATATGAAAGGGGGATGCAAGCCTTTGGTAGATAAATTCCCGAGATAAGAAATTGCAGTATATCTCATAACCAAGTGACAAACTTATTTTTATTAGTTTTTATTGGAGTATATAGTTGCTTTACAATGTTGTGTTAGCTTCTGCTGTACAACAAAGTGGATCAGCTATACATATACATATATCCCCTCTTTTTTAGATCTCCTTCCCATTTAGGTCACCACAGAGCATTGAATAGAGTTCCCTGTGCTACACAGTGGGTTCTCCTTATCTATTTCATACATAGTATCAGTAGTGTATATACGTCAGTCCCAATCTCCCAATTCGTCCCCCTCCCCCTCCTTGGTAACAGTAAGTTTGTTTTCTACATCTGTGACTCTATTTCTGCTTTGCCAATAAGCGATATTATACAGTATTTGTTTTTCTCTTTCTGACTAACTTCACTCAACAGTCTCTAGGTCCATCCACATCTCTGCAGATGGCACTATTTCGTTCCTTTTTATGGCGTGATGATGTTTTATTCCTGGGTGTACAGAAGCCTTAGTTCAACATAGCGTTTTTCAGGTACACCGTCCTGAGAGAGTATTTTATTTTCTCCTTTACAGAGGAGGAAATGGACAGTCAGTACCGCCACCACATCACCCAGCTGGTAAAGAACACTAGCGAGTAGAGCTGGAAACTCACCCACTCACACTCAGAGCCCCTGACTTCCTCTGGGCTGCCAGGGTGACTGACTGCCCAGGGCCCACACTGACGCCACAGCACCCCTCTCTTTACACCTGCTGCCTGACCAGTGTGGTAAGAGCAGCCAGATGGGTCATCCTTCAGAACTTGACCTTGAGGCCACAAAATCCTTTGAAAGCCTGGAGTACCCATCTCTAATTTCTTGGCTGGAGAGTTCTGAAAGGCATGTATTTACACAGTGAAAAGGCTAGAGATTTGATGTAGGATACCTTAACACTGGAAATAATGATGGGAAAGGAAAGAAGTGTTTTGAGTGCTTTACTTATTACCAACCTGAATATAAATTGGGCACCAAAAATCGCTGGCTTTCATGTTCATTCTTTAAAAAAAAATAGTGGCTTTATTTTTGAGGAATAAGGGAAAGGTAGAAGGAAGTACTTGGTGTCACAGGATAAAAAAAAAAAGTCATTTCCCTGTTATCAAGGAACGAGCAATAAACCTAGGACAATAAACCTGCAGGGTCCAGGAGGCAATGCCATTTCTGTACTATCCACTCACTCTTTAGTTTTTCTTTGGTTGAAGTCACCCTGGCTTCTAAAAAAAAAGAAAGAAAGCGTAAGTGTTTTCCTTTAATAGAAAAAATTTAGAGTTACCGTAATTCCCAGGTAAGAAATTACCGTAATTCCCAGGTAAGAAATCCTAAACTCTTTCCATATGAAAATTAGATTTGGACACAGCCGGTTTTTGCAATATCTGAGAGTAGAAGGAAGGTTTATTTCCAAGAATCTGACTGAACTGCACACAGAGAAAAATAAAATTTTCTTGCAGAGTCACATTTAAAGATACCCATTTGGGGTAATAATCTTAACATTCCTAACAATTAACACTGACTTGAGTTGAAGTTAGAATGGAATTCTCATCTCGACATCGTTTTATCCCCCTTCTCTTATTCCATCACCCGGCTCTTTCCTGTGTAACCACACAGCTGTCTGTTCCTTTCCATTTGGTTCAGTTGGGAATCTGTTCATTTGTTACGTTCCTTCTCTGCTGGGGGCCCCACCCTCAGCACTGGACGTGACCAGATAAATCTGGGAAAATGGCACGGCCCCTGCTCACACGACATTGACCCTGCTGGAGTGGGGTGGAACAGAGAAGGGTGTATCCGGAGGGGCTCAGAGCCCCACGTGACAGCAGCAGCTCCAGCCTCAGGAAGCTTTGACATTGAGTCTCCTCACGCTGCATTTAACCTGGTACCCAACCACCTGACTGGTCCAAAGGACGCCAGAGGATTTTCACGCATCATCTCGGTCCTTCAGAGTCTAGAGGAGGAAGGAGACCCCTGGCGCCCAGCCAAGACATCGGGTCCATGATGGGGCTCAGAGAAGAGCGGAGATCAGAGAAGGTGGACGGTCTGGTGGGCTTCCTAGAGGAGCGGTTCTGGGGATGGACATACTCAAAGGTGTGTATGGTTCAAATTCTAGAGGAAGGAGGCCAGGCTGCAGGTGAGGACGCAGCACCCAGCACTGCAGGATCTGGCTTGCTGCGTCTCCTCTCCACTCATCGAAAACTCCTCCGGCCCCTTCATCAGCCCATCCTCCTGCTGTTACCTGCAACCCAGGCACAGCCCTCACCTCCAACCACCATAAAATGATAACCTTTTCCCAGCCCTTGCTGCTGTTAATAAGATGGTTGGGCAAGAATCGAAAACAGTGCTGCTGAAGAAGGAACCAAGACCAAGGGACCAGCAGAATTCACTGTCCTGTTCCCCTGACCACAGGGGCCACCCGGGCTGATGGGCGACCTCGGCAGAGGCCGACACCAGATTTAGCAGCTGGGGCTTTTCTGTGCCTTGGGCCTCAGTCCTGCCGGGGAAAGAGTTAGCAGTGCTCTGGATTTGGCGGGAGGCGGCCTCAGCCCAGACTGGGAGGACACGGGCCAGGGAAGCAGCAGCCGCACCCTCCAGGGCCTTCAGCAAAGCTGCTCTGACCTCGCCACTCAGGCCAGCTCAGCCAGAGCCTTGGGGGATGATGACCAGTCGCTGCTCCCAAGGAGAAGGCAAGAAGGCTCTCCCGAAACATCCTTAAAGGAGTCTGAGGTTTAGATAACATTAATTCCATGTTAATTACTAAGTCAATTTCATGAACTTAGCCCTTCCTTGGGCCCTGATCACTAAGTAAATATCCTCCTGAAACATGACCTCTCTGAGAATGAATTTCTACCTTTTATCTAACAGCCCTTGTCCTGGGGAGCTTTTCCCTTAAGTTCCGTTTTCTCCTAACCTTGCAGGACTGTCCCGCGTGCCTTGTCACAGTGCTGTTTCCCTGTGGAGGACTGAGTGGCTGGTGAGATGTTTGAGGCCCCTGCCCTCCTGCACAGGCTCTCCTCTGCAGAAAGGGTTGGGATGCCAGCAACAATAGCAGTTTATCAACCACCGGCCTCCGTCATCGCCAAAGCCTCTCAAATCCCTTTCCAGAGGGTTTCTCTGGTGCACGAGCTCATTCACGGCCTGAGTCCTTTGACTGTGGTTTTGGGTGGAGGTCTTTGGGGAAGGCAGCTCAGAGGAAGCAGGGAAACGCTCTGGTTTGGACACGGTGGGGGGACTGGGGGCAAGGGCACAGGAGTGTTGCATCACCAGATGCTCCAGAATAATGCCCCGCCCCGGACCGCAGGCCGCAGGCGTCCCGAGGGCACACACGTCCCGGTGGAGCTTTGTGATGGTGTCTGTATCTTTCTTGAAGATCATTTGGGTGCAGGTATACTGAAAGATCCCACACGGAGCTCTCAGAGTACCCGTGAGACTAAATCTGCCGGGAACCCAGACTCAGCTGGGAGGACGGAGCAGTGATGGGTCGCAGTCTGGGTTGGAGATCAGCCTTGGGAATCCAGCAGGTTGAGATTTCTCTGAAACAGGGAGTGCAGTGCAGGTGGGAGGGAGGAAGATCTGGTTAAGATGGTCTGGTGAGGAGGGAGAAAGGGCAGTGAGGGGGTCTCACAGGGCTCAGTAGCACCTGCTTGGCCTCAGATTTCTGAGGGCCTGGTCCTGTAGGCCACAGACAAGGTCAGGGCAAAGGAGGGGTGAGTCCTGTTAACACCCGCCTTTGTGCCTGCCTCCTGGGCACCACAACCTGGACATTCAGCTGGAAACACACCCAGTTGGCTTGACACTGCACAGCAGCCAGCGTCTGCATCCTTCCCCGATCACCGCTCCTGGCCCCCCCAGCTCCTGCCTCTCCACCAAGAAAACCGAAAGGAAGTGCACCACACCTGCGGAGAAACCATTCGAAACACAAATGAATTTTCCTTTTTTTTTTTTTTTTAAAAAAAAGGATATTGTAGTAAGATACCTCAACCAAAATATATTTGTCAAATGCCAAACTCTTACTTGGAAAAGGTCTGGATAAAAAGTAGCATACGCTATCTTGTCATCTCCTACAGGAGTTCCGACAGCAGCATGTGGGTGTCCAGTCTTGCAACTTTTATTGCATAAGCGACTACCCAGCCGGAGGAGGCCTGGGGTTCTCAGCAGTTTCTGTGTGAGCTCTTCCCGTTGTTGGTCTGACTCTAGAGCAGAGAGATGTGCACTTTTTGAAGTAAAAGCCAGTGAGCTTTAAAATGCGTAATTGTTATCAAGTGTTTTCTCTTTTAAATAAGCTTTTATGTAACTTAATTGGAGCTCGTTGGTTTTCAGCTCGCTAAAGGTATATAGGTATATTGTTAGTGTATTCCACCCCACTTGGGGTCAAGGATCAAGTTCTTCTGTGCACAGTTACAGGTCTTGTCTCTTATTTTGAAGGGGTGGGTGCTGATGTTTTTTCAGTTAGACAGATACTTGTGCCCCCAGGCCCTGGTGACACAGAAAGGAGTGAGGCCAGACATTTCCCTCAAGGAGCCCATGATTCAGGTAGGTGAGACAGACTTGAAGACAAATACTTACAATATAGGGTGGCAAATGCACTGATAGACGTGTGTACAGAAGAGGGTAATTAGTTAAGGTCACTGAGCATCAAGATGTACCCTCTGGGGTGGCCTTTGAAAGGTAATAAATGAGAACAGGGAACAGAAAGAAGGGCACTTAAGGCAGGAGGAGAAACCCTGGCTGACATTCAGAGAAGCAGAACCAGAAATAGTTTGCAGTGTTCCAGAACTGAGTTCAAGGGCTAGGACAGGGAAGCACCTGCAGTGAGCTGAGGCCAGGCGGTGAGGAGGCTTGTGTGCCTTAAGAAGCAGCAGGCACCGTGAACTTAGACTTTAGATGGGCTGAAGCCAGGTGGGAAATAGAAGCTGGAGGCAGGACTGGAGAGAGGAGGGAGTGAATAAGGTATTACAGTGAGAACTGGAGTGTGGGAAGGGGTGAGGGTATGATAAGGGATAAAGAAAGACGCCTTCAAGAGAAAGCTGAAGAAATTGGACAGACACCTCTAGGAGTTTTGTTGTCCATAAGGAGGAGAGAAGGGAAGTCAAAAACCACGTGCAGGTGACCGGGTGGATACAGAATTCAGCAGTGAGTGTTGGATTTTAGGTGGGGAGGTAGCGGGACCTGGTTTGGGGCGGCACATCAAGGTGGAGGCACGTCCAAGTGGAGATGAACTTACTTGCTCAACAAACATTTACTGTGTGGTTATTCTGTGCCAGGCGTTTGACTAGATTCTCAAGATGCCCAGTGACATAAAATGTGGGCTCTAGCCTCCAGGAAACCACAGTACAGAGATGCACTTGGCCCTGTAGAGCTGACAGTAGGAGGACAAACTCATGGTGGTCTCCTTGGGAGCAGATGAAGAGATGAGAGGGTGCAGAAGACCAGAGAACCGAGGGTAGGATCCTAGGATAGCATCAGCTTCTGAGCAGTGGCCAGAAGAGGTGGATTCATCCAAGGTAGTTTGAAGTCAAAGATAAAGAGACCCTTGAGAGGCCAGAGAGCCGTGCAATGAACATTGCAAGGAAGGAGTGTCACATAAATGGCACATAAATCAGTGACCAAGAAAGACAAAGAAACAAAGATGTCCGTTTGATTTGGCAATTCAATGTCCCCGATACCCTTAGTCGGTATGTGTGCAAATGCAGTTATCTGCCATTTGGAAAAAAATTCTACTCTTGCTGGTCAAGAATGTGAATGCTCTGTTAGGACTTGCAGTGTCTGGCCAGAACTTTACCACTTTGCACAGGTAATGCAAGCCTTTGATTTGTGCCTGTTGCTACCACTGGCAACACACTGCAACCCCACCCCTTAGCTGTATCTATAGACTTCAGTCTGGTACTTTTTTTTTAATCTTTACATGCTTTTCCCCTTCCTTTATGGGCTTTGGTTCTGTTACTTTTTTTTGATTGAAGTATAGTTGATGAACAATATTATATGTTACAGGTGTACAATATAGTGATTCACAATTTTGAAAGGTTATATTCCATTTACAGTTATTGTAAACTATTTGCTATATTCCCCATGTTGTACAGTGTATTCGTGTAGCTTATTTTATACCTAAGAGTTTGTAGGTGACTAAGAAACAGCTGACTACTATTGGATTCTAATGTAGAAAGTAAATACACAAGAGTCCCTACTGATATAAATAAATGAGTAAATAAATAAATGGGGGCAACTGTGTCCCCGTACATAGTTCCCCCAAATGTCCCGTACAGAATTTTCCAAATAATTCATGTACGTATTGCCCCCTCAAGGACGTGGAACATAACTCCCCATCCTTAAGTGTGGGCTGTCTTAATAGCTTCCACGTGCAGCCTGGAAGGGGTAAGAAGGGTAAGGTCTCAGCACAGGAACCAGACCAGTACAGCCTCAGCCCGGTGATAAGTCACGTGCGTAACAAGCACCTGCGATGATGGGATGAGCAGGCCCTTCAGCTCTGGGGCCCTTCACCTCCTCCCCCAAACCATAAACTCAGTCTCATCATGAGAAAAACATCAAACAGCCCCATGAAGGATCCTTCCACAAAATACATTGCCAACACTCCGCAGAATGGTCAAGGTCACCAAAAACAAGGCACGTCTGAGAAACTCACAGCCGCAAATAGGGACCTAGGGAGACATGACAACCGAGTGATCCCATCCTGGACAGAAGAAGGTCAGGTGAAAACTAAAGAAATTGGGACGAAGTGTGGACTTTGGTTAATAATGACATCTCGATACCGGTTTATGAGTTGTGATAAATGGATCACACTGATGGAAATCTTAACAGCAGGGGAAACTGGGTCCTGAGCTTCCAAGAACTCCCTGTATTATCTTGGTACCATTTCTGTAAATCTAAAACTAGTATAAAAGTTTGTTTAAAAATAACAATGGCTGGGCTCCCCTGGTGGCGCAATGGTTGAGAGTCTGCCTGCCAATGCAGGAGACACGGGTTCGTGCCCCGGTCCGGGAAGATCCCACATGCCGCGGAGCGGCTGGGCCCATGAGCCATGGCCGCTGAGCCTGCGCGTCCGGAGCCTGTGCTCCGCAACGGGAGAGGCCACGACAGTGAGAGGCCCGTGTACCGCAAAAAAAAAAAAAAAAAGCAATGGCTGACTATTACTGGCCTGAGTTTTCCCACTGAGCCCCGTGCTTTCATGTACTGTTGGCTGGACCTCACCCAGGAGGAGACTGCCACCTCTCCCTTCTGCAGGCCGGTGAGAGCTGGCCCCGTGGCTTGAAGTTCGTCCCCGCTGAATACACAGAACGCTCCCTCTGTTCTTATTGACTTGAAGTTACGTGTCTCTCCCGTCACCCACCTAGTTAATCCGAGGATCCGGTACGCCTCCTACCGCACCCAGCCCCTTGCTGCACGGGAGCAAGGTGTTCCCTGGCCTGAGACTAGCCGATTCAAATCAACAAATACTCACAAAGTACCTCCTGTGGCCCATTTAGCTGCTTGCTATTAAAAACGGCTATGTGAGTCTCAGTGATGAAAATGCAGCAGAAGCCAGGGGTGAATTTCTGGTAGGAAGCTATCTTTGGGCCATATAGAAAGTGACATTCCTTCTGTTTGTTCTGAGTTTCATGTCACATCCTTACTGCATCAGGGGAATCTAGGAGCACTGTTTCAGAGATCCCGGGACAGTTTGTTGTCCAGGTAAGAAAATCCTGTAAGCCTGAGCTCCTTTATCAGACTGGAGCTCTGTGAGGTTGGGGACCATTTCTTATTTGTCCTGGTCTACCCATCTGCTAGCACAGTGCCTGACACATGTAGGGTACCAGTAAAATTTTACTTAAATAATTAATCTCACTACAGGTGATGTAGGCTGCCGCTATGCTGTTATCCCAGAACAAGATAGGCTCCTGGTTTTAGGTGCAGTGCTGCCTGGACCCGGTTAGACACTGTCTCATCTCTGTCGGGCCTTCACCAGGGCTCCTGGTCAAGAATGCCCACTCTTTTCTGTGTTAACTGTGCAGTAAGGCCGGTTGAAAGTAAAATGGTCCATCCAAGGGCCTGACACTGTGCCTGAAAACTTCTACTCTTACTTTCACACCTTCAGGATCTTTTTTGGTGTTATTTGGGGAGGTTTCTGTTGTGTTCTGTTTTTCCGTTTCTTCTCTTTTTAACTGTGAGAAGTCATCACAGATCACAAGCGCCTGGGAAACTGTTAGAAGGGGTGTGTTCTGGCCAACCTGCACCATGCAGTGTGTCTAGGTCACAGCCGCTTCCAAGGGTGTGGGCTACAGAGGAAGATTATTTTAGCAGGTAGGCAGGAAAGGAGACCCATTCTAGACCATGGTTAGGGGCCAGGCAGGGGTAGGGGGTGCTCCAGTGCCCGTGTAAGAAAGGAATCTGGATGAAAGCATAGCCCTGGAGTGGGGGGAGCACCCCTGAAAAGGTAGGGGTTTTCAAAGATAAGTGTCACCTACCTCACAGTGTTGTCTAGTGTTGATCCAGAGATCAATTGATTTTCTGCCATTTTAATGAAAACCTATGTACCAGGAGTCTTGACTCATCTAAAATTGGAAAATCAAGAAGTCTGCGTTGGTCATGGATCCCATCTCTTTTCAGCCTTCCTCTCCTGTCCTCCATCAAAGAATAGACCCAATTAGGCAGGATTTAGCCATGAGTTCCAGTATAGTAACTAAATTTATCATGATTAGTACTGATTATCTTCTTAAGCAGCAAGTAGAAAAGCACTCTTTTGAAGTCAAATTCTGTCTCAAAAGTTTGCACTCGCACTTAAAATTTTTCATTGAATCATTTTTCTTTGCACTTGAGATTCCCTTCTGCCAACTGAAAATCAAGCGCAGGTGGACCTCGGAGATACTCTAGGTTGGGTTCCAGACCACAGCATTAAAGCAAATATCGTAGTAAAGTGAGTCACACAATTTTTTTGGTTTTACAGTACATATAAAAATGATGCTGGCGCTATGCTGTAGTCTATTAAGTGTGCAATAGCGTTATGTCTAAAAAACAATGTACATACCTTAATTTAAAAACACTTTATTGCTAGAAATGCTAACCATCATCTGAGCCTTCAGTGAATCAGAGCAGTAAAACATCAAAGGTTACGAATCACAGGTCACCATAACAAATATAATAATAATGAAAAAGTTTGAAATATTACAAGAATTACCAAAATGTGACACAGAAACATGAAGTGAGAAAATGCTGTTGGAAGAATGGCACCGATAGACTTGCTTAACGCAGGGTTGCCACAAACATTCAGTTTGTAAAAAACACGATTATCTGCAAAGCACAGTAAAGTGAAGTGCAGTAAAACGAGGTCTGCTGTAGATGAATACATAAAAAGTTGGATAGGCAGCAAACAACTTGATTCTGCAAGTTTACTCTTCTTTACTTAAACCCAAAATATACCTGATCTAAAACCATGAGGAAATGCTGAAGCTTTCTTGCAGAGTGGCCTGACCAATGCTGGTGTTAGTTTGTGGTATAAAGCAAAGTGATTCGGTTACACATATATATATTCTCTTTCATATTCTTTCCCATTATGGTTTATTACAGGAAATTGAATATAGTTCCCTGTGCTGTACAGTAGGACCTTGTTGTTTATCCATTCCATATATAATAGTTTGTATCTGCTAATCCCAAACTCCTAATTTATCCCTCCCTCGCCCCCGTCCCCTTGGCAACCACAAGTCTGTTCTCTATGTCTGTGAGTCTGTTTCTGTTTTGTAAATAAGTTCATGTGTGTCCTATTTTAGATTCTACATATAAGTGACATCATATGGTATTTGTCTTTCTCTGTCTGACTTCACTTAGTGTGATCATCTCTAGGTCCTTCTGTGTTGCTGTAAGTGGCATTGTTTCATTCTCTTTTTTTTTTTTTTTTGCCTATGCCACCTGAAAATTAGAACATTTCATATATTGACCTAATTTTCAAACCTATTCACTGTAAAAAAAGAAAAAGTGGTGAACTAGTCTTGGTGGTGTGTGTGTGTGTGTGTACATATATATATGAGATCTTTAAAAAAATTTTTATTGGAATATGGTTGCTTTACGATGTTTTGTTTCTGCTGTACAGCAAAGTGAATCAACTATACATATACATGTATCCCCTCTGAGATTTCTTTTTTTTTTTTTTTTTTTTTTTTTTTTTTTTTTTTTTTTTGCGGTACGTGGGCTGCTCACTGTTGTGGCTTCTCCCGCTGCAGAGCACAGACTCCGGACGCGCAGGCTCAGCGGCCATGGCTCACGGGCCCAGCCGCTCCGCAGCATGTGGGATCTTCCCAGACTGGGGCACGAACCCGTGTCCCCTGCAACAGCAGACGGACTCTCAACAACTGCGCCACCAGGGAAGCCCTGAGATTTCTTTTTTAATTGAGGTTATCTGACTTACGTATTCTGACCACCTGGATTCGTTTTACAGTAAATAGTTCTAGAAGCATCAGAGATAACATGCAAAGTACTACAAAAATGGTAGCATTAAAGGTGAATTCACGGAAATGCCTTGGTTTGAGGATCAAATGCCAACCTCCCAGTTCAGTGAATAGCTAACAGGATGCTTTTGCTTTAACATGGAACATATATGGCTTTTCCTTCTCCTTACATTTAAGTGATCCGCTTCCTACGTTTGTGGCAGAGAGGGTGAGTGGATTCATGTAGAAGGCTGCGTCTAGGCATAGGCAGCCGAAGGCACACGTTCCAGAGAGGGACAGCTTGGAGGTGCAGCGCTGGCGGGATCCCTGCCGTATCCGGTTCCAGCTGGTTCTGCCCATAATCACAGGGGCCAGAATGGGCATCTTGGTCCACACAGCATAGGAGGTTAACATTCCATAAGTCTCAAATGACCTATGGATACCCTGAACAGAGAGGCAGTGGCTTCTTTCCCTCAAGACTTAATGGGAATGGAATATTACTCAGCCTTAAAAAGAAAAGCAAGGGCTTCCCTGGTGGCGCAGTGGTTGAGAGTCCACCTGCCGATGTGGGGGATGCGGGTTCGTGCCCTGGTCCGGGGAGATCCCACATGCTGCGGAGCGGCTGGGCCCGTGAGCCACAACTACTGAGCCTGCGCGTCTGGAGCCTGTGCTCCGCAACGGGAGAGGCCACAGTGGTGAGAGGCCTGCGTACCAAAAAAAAAAAAAAAAAGGAAAACGAAATTGAGTTATTTGTAGTGAGGTGGATGGGCCTAGAGTCTGTCATACAGAGTGAAGTAAGTCAGAAAGAGAAAAACAAATACCGTATGCTAACACATATATATGGAATCTAAAAAGAAAAAAAAATGGTTATGAAGAACCTAGGGGCAGGACAGGAATAAAGATGCAGACGTAGAGAATGGACTTGAGGACACGGGGAGGGGGAAGGGTAAGCTGGGACGAAGTGAGAGAGTGGCATGGACATATATACGCTACCAAATGTAAAACAGATAGCTAGTGGGAAGCAGCCGCATAGCACAGGGAGGTCAGCTCAGTGCTTTGTGACCACCTAGAGGGGTGGGATAGGGAGGGTGGGAGGAAGACGCAGGAGGGAAGAGATACGGGGATATACGTATGTGTATAGCTGATTCACTTTGTTATACAGCAGAAACTAACACATCATTGTGAAGCAATTATTCTCCAATAAAGATGTTTAAGAAAGAAAGAAAAAAAAAAGACTTAATGGGGCAGGAACAACTCAATGAACTAAAGTGGAGAAAGCTTTAATTAGAGAAACTTAGGAACTGTTGACTTCCAAGGTAGAACAGGTACTTCTCCCCCTCCAGTTAATACTGAGTTAGCTTGGGTAGTGGACTTTGTCCTTCACATGACTGTACCCTGGGAAGGACATTGGGGAACTAATATTTGAAGACTATACAGGTGTTTCAAAGACTGGAGAATAAAGCCCATGAGGAAAGAAAAAAAGGGGCCAGGATTTTCTGACAAGGAAAGAAGATGGGGATCTGTACTCCCACTTTTTATCGCTTCACTAGGCTTACTTATCTATCTTTCCCTTCAATAAACAGTGAGCCATGTGAAGGCAAAGGCTTTTCAACCTTCTATCTCGAGCATCTAGAATGTACCTGGTTCACTGGCGGTGGTCAGTAAATTAAGAAGTTTCTGTTAGAAAAAGTGAAATGGACTTAAGTTACAGCCTGGTGATTGTTACAAGATGGCATGGGTAGTAAAATTCCAATACGAATGTTGAATATTGAGTCATTCCTGTGTATCAGCCACCGTATAAAATGTTGTATACATTTTCCCCCATATAATTCCCACATTCCTTGGGGGTTACCGCTCTTATTTGTCTATTTTAAAGATGAGGAAACTGAGGGAGCGACTCTGAGTTCTTTGCACAAGGACACACAGCTAGTATGTGGCAGAGCCGGGATACGAATCCATCAATCAGGCTTTCTGACTGCAGAGCTCAGGCTCTTAATTACTATACCCACCAGTCAGAATTCAGTCTGGAAAAGAGAAACCACTCTAGGTGTTTTAATAGGAGGGCACTTAACATAGGGCATGAATGCCTTCCAAGTCCATCAGGAGGGCTAGGGAATCTAAGGTCAGGGGGCCAACAGGAAATCAGTGATTAGTTCAGGAAATCAGTAAATGCCAGAATTGCAGAGAACTGCTAACAGACATCTCAGCATTGACAGGTTTTATTCCCAGAAGGTTGCCTGGAAGACTCTGGCAGAACCTCACATCTGCCACCTGCTGAAGCTTATACACCTGCTTCCACTGCCTTGGTACAACGATGGCCTCTGTTACCCTTTGGCCTTCCAAACCCTATGGGGGTGCCTCTCATTGGCAACATCTAACTCAGAACCCTGCAGGCAGGCATGTAGGAAATGTAGTTCCCAGTCCTCTAGCCCCTGTGAAACAGGGTAGTGCTCCAAAGGGAGAAATGACGCTGAGATGTCCACAGATTACCTTGCATACTGTGCCGTACTGTCTTGAAGAAACCTTGGGGACTTCTCCAGAGAACTTGGAAGGCAGGATAACCTATGGTATCTTTTGTATTTCCTCCCAGAGGCTAAAGAACAGGCCCGAAAATGATCTCAGATGCCCTGGCACTGCCTATGATTTCTGAAAACAACCCCTGAAGAATTCTGAAACGCAAAATGATAACTCCTTAACTCATTAGTAAGGATGGGCTTGTGCCTTACGCTAGGTACTCAGGAGGTAACACCCCTCCCCTGGAAGCATTCATATTCCAATGGAAGACGGGGGAAAGGTGGAGGCTGTTGAGTTGATACACAGTCTTAATACAATGCACTAGTTCTGTACAAAGGCAGATAAGATGCGGAGAATTCTATTCTGTGGATTGCAGATGGTTTTAATGAGAAGGCGAAAGTTCACTTGGAATCAGGCAGTGGTTTTCAACCCTGGCTGAATTGTAGATTCCTCTGGGATGCTTGTCAAAAATGCCGATGCCTGTGCCCAATCTAGGACCAATTAAATTAGCGTCTCTGGGAAGGAGGCCCACGAATCAGCGTTTAAACACCACGGGCAATGCTGACCTCATCATTGAGCAACCCCTCGGAGGCTTTACAGTTTCCAGTGTGCTTTCACTTTTATTGTCTCATTTGTGTCTCTACTGTCGTAGCGTTTTATTAGCGGACAAACTAAAACTCAGAGTTCGGGACTTGATCCAGGGAACAGAGCTATTCAAGACATTCAGCTCTGCAGACGGTCCAAGTTCACTCTGTGTTGTCTAGGGGTTCCTATGCCTTGCTGTAAATTAGAATCACCTAGGGAACCTTTAAAACTGTGGATGCCCAGATCACACCCCAAATCTATTCCATCAGAATATGGGGGTGGGGTGGGAGCCAGGCATCCATATTTTTCAGAGTCCCCAAGTTGTTCCAGTGTGCAGTAAAGTTTAGAAACCACCATGTTAGGCCATATTCAGGGAACATGTGACATGGGCGTAGCTCAACATGTGTGCATTTGCTTATTTGGAGATTACGCTGGGTTCTCTTTCCTGACCCTAACAGTTTATCTGTTCAATTAAATCTCTTAATTAGGGGCTGTCTCAGGAATCAACTTGTCAATAACGATCGCCACAGACATGCAAAAACTGGTATTGGGCCCGCCGTATGTGTGACCCTTCTAGATTCAATACATTCTTCCTCTCAAAAGTTATGAATGAGGGCTCCCCTGGTGGCACAGTGGTTGAGAGTCCGCCTGCCGATGCAGGGGACACGGGTTCGTGCCCCGGTCCGGGAAGAT
The DNA here is from genome assembly GCF_951394435.1 of Stenella coeruleoalba. Classification (NCBI taxonomy): domain Eukaryota; kingdom Metazoa; phylum Chordata; class Mammalia; order Artiodactyla; family Delphinidae; genus Stenella; species Stenella coeruleoalba. Next base: position 7,532,703 of record NC_137159.1, read on the forward strand.
GCCACATGCCGCGGAGCGGCTGGGCCCGTGAGCCATGGCCGCTGAGCCTGCGCGTCCGGAGCCTGTGCTCCACAACGGGAGAGGCCACAGCAGTGAGAGGCCCACGTACCGCAAACAAACAAAAAAAGAAGTGCCCATGGTCAAGTCTGTGCAAAGCTTCCCAGTCGAGGTCCCCCAACCTCTCTTCCAGTTCTGCCGAAAAAGGACCATGTTCTTTCACACTCTGTACTTGAATTCATTACGCCTTAGAAACGGAATTCTCTAATACCAAGAACATTAGTTCAGAAGCTAATTTTCTAAAAGTCCTTGTACCGAACAAAGAGAGGAATTTTAAAACCATCTTTGAGGAGTGAGCCTTCCCTATTAAAGTACCCTTTCTAGAGTCCAGCTTGTTTTTTGATAGAAATGATCGAGTCCGTCCAGCCCTCTTTCCCTATAATTCTTTTAGGAGGAAGCAATTTTCAAGTCAGTTCGGAGAAAGCTTCTTTACAACCGTGGCCTGCAGTGCCCTGAGTGGAAAAGATGGAGCATCTTCATATTTTCACAGTCACACCAGCTGTGTGCGGTGCTTACAGCTTTCTGGGTGGAAAGAGTCCTGAGATGTTCAGGGAAACTGGGCCCAGCATTCCATTTCTCCCAGACAAAGAGTTCCCTCCAGGCTGCTCAGATCCCCTATCTAGTCCCCTTGCAACTGTAATTCCAAGTAAAAAGAACAACGAGCACACTTTTTAAAATACACAACTGAAAAAAAAAAAAGCAAAAAACAAAACTAAAAAGAAAACCTGGGATATTTCAAATAACTTTAGTGAGATGTGTCTTTACTACATCCAACAGAAATGGGGACGTGATAAATGAGAGCAAACAGTGGACAGACTTCCCTTGCCAAGCGGTCAGCGTTTTACAAGGTGTGTTTGCAAGGCTGCCCCTGTTCCGTTTTCCGAGGCCATGGCTCCTCAACGCATGGCCCTGAGCGTAGCCCTCTGTGGGCCACCTGCAGCTGTGCGCTGGTTTCTGCCTTACAGCAGTTTTGTAAGACATCACGGCGCGCCATGCCATGAGCAGATAGCATCATCAGAATTGGGAGCAAGATGGGTCGTTAACACGTTCAACTGGCTCAGAAACAGGCCTCTGGAATCCCTGTGTCCACCAGCGGTCGTCATTGGGGCTGTGCGGTTGCAATCCGTTCTGACCAGAGCCTTCCCTTTTTCCCGCTCAGCTCCTCCACACTCTAAGTTACCAGGGCCTTTACCTTCACAGGCTTGTCCAGTGCACCCTGTGAGGCAGGAATTGTAGAGAAGACTGACCCCTGCAAGAGGCAAAGGAGAGCTGCAGGGAGGTGGGGACATGATACCTTCTGGAGTTGTCAACACCCCTCACCTTCTGCAGAAGCTCTGAGCCCGTGTTGTCCAGTCCAGCAGCCACTGGCCACACATGGCTACTGAGCCCTTGAAATGTGTATGTTGTCACCTTGAAATGCTATGTTGGCTTAAACATATTGACTATATTGTAAGTTTACCTGTTTTTCCTTTTTTTTAATGTGGCTATTAGAACATTTTAATGACCTGTTAGGCTTGCGTTATACCTCTGTGAGACAGTTTGAATGATGGCTGTTCATGCTTTGGCGCAAGCAATTGGGAGTGACCTTGAAAAGGGACACACTAAATATTTACTACCATCCAGTGGCATACCAGTTACTTGTTGATGCCAACAAATTACCCGCAAACTTAGTGGCATTTGTTATCTCATGGTTTCCGTAGGTCGGGAATCTGAGCATGGCTTAGCTGGGTCCCCCGGCTAAGGGTCTCTGGAGAGGCTGCAGCCGGGGCTGCAGTCACTTCAAAGCCTGACTAGGGAAAGATCCATTTCCAAGCTCACATCGCGTGATTGTTGGCCAGACTCAGTTCCTTCCAGTGGTTGGGCTGAGAGCCTCATTCCCTCCTTGGCCGTTGGCCAGAGGTCCCCTAAGCTCCCGGCCGTGGGGATTTCTCCATACGGCAGCTCGTGGCAGCTTTCATCATCTGAGCAAACCAGCCAGAGAGCCAAAGAGTATGCATGCCAGCAGGCGGACATCACCCAATCTCACGAGTGACACCCCATCACTTTGCCCTGTTCTGTTCCCTAGAAGGAAGTCACTAGGTCCAGCCACACTCAGGGTGGGGAGGACACAGTACCAGGAGGCTGGGGTCGTTGGGAGTGTCTTAGAGCTGCCTGCTGCAGCTAGATAACGAGGGTCCCGTTAACCTTACACCCGTCCACCAGTGCCATGTACTGACTGTAAGGGGTCCAAAGTGCTGTGTTCCCATTTGCTGGTTAATGCATTAAAGAAACTCGGAAATCATCTATAAGAAACTACAGACAGTGGTGACTTTGGGGGAAAGAGTGGGAAGCGAGCAGGTAGAGACAGGAGGGGAGGTAGACATTTCCCTGGATTTTTTCTTGGGGGGGGGGATGGCATTGGAACCCTGTGTGTGTATCACTTTTCCAAAAGAAAAGAACATCGTGGGAGCGCAGGATATAACCTGCCTCCAGCCCCAGGCATGCCATGCTCGGGGGTCACCTTCCCCGACTCCATCTGACTTCTTTAGGAGTCTGAAGCCAGCACAGGTCCTTCCTCCTCCAGTGCTCTGCTCCAGGGCCCATCCCACCATATAACAATCACTGGATTACTTGTCTCTGTCCCCTGATAACCCGATGCTCTGAGGGCAGGCACAGAGCCTTTGGAACTTGTATTCAGTGAGTCAGGCTCAGTTGGTTGAATGAGCGAGCTCTTTTCCTTAGCAGATTTGGGGGTGAGAGGAGGGGGTCCCTGGTCCTCTCTGGGGTCCTACCCTGTGGGCCAGGGCAAACTGGGAGAGATCTGGGGAGGAGTACACATCCTCAGGGCCCCAGGCCCCCCACCCATCCACCCAGACCACAGGCCCCAATATGCCCTCAGAGGTGGCTCAAGGGGCCATATCACAGGCTCTCGACTTTCAGTAGCTGACTAGAGATGTGATAAACCTCTGCGGGCAGGAGGTGATGGCCTAGCCCAGCGCTTCTAAAACTGTGGCCTCTGCCCGGCAGCCTCTGCATCACCTGGGGACTTACTATAAATGCAAAATTGGGGGCCCCTTCCCACCCCTGGAGGTGGGCCCAGACACCGGCGTCTTAACAAGCCCTCAGGTGATGCTGCTTCTGCTCTAGTCTGAGAACCACTGGCCCAGCTTTGACTCCCAGGGTGCCTGTGGAGGGAGCTTCCTGCTTCCCTAGGGCTGGAGGTCAGAGCAGGTGGCCTGCTAAGGCCGCTTTTCTCTGTAAACATTCTCCCACAGCACCTCCGCGTCCTACGGCAGTCCACCTGCCCCAGAGGACTGATGTGATGAGGAACTTCTCGGTACACTTGGCCGCTAGCGTCCCGTTTTCAGTTACTTGGAAGAATATTTTGTGACTTCCTGCTTTTCTAAATGTGCCTTCGTGGTGGAGCTCGGGGACACATTGTTCCTTAGAAAGAATGAAGGATCCTGCAGACACAGAGCGTTTGAGAGGATGTATGGTTCTGGCGCCGTGTGGCCCAGAGCCTAGAGGACTTGACGAAGGCTCCTTGGGGGCTCAGCAAATGCTCTGTTGCTCTGCTCATCATTTAGCATACGTGTCATCTGATTTTATTTGCAGATGCTGTTAGGAGAAAAGAAAAAGATGAATCTAGTTTTTTTAACTACCCAAAAGCTGTTGGATGTGTGTTTGGGGAGACATTTCACTGTAATAAGGAAGTGTCCAGAAAATACCTAGAGACAATTGATTAGTTTGTAACAGAGGAAAGAACACTTCCCTGGTCTCAAGCCCAGTTGGGGAACTGGCATGATCTCCCAGTCCAGTCCTTGTGGCCACCTGGTGCAGGAGCTCCGGGCTCCAGTCTGATTATTGCCTTTGTTCCTGGTCCACGAGAAGCTGCTCTGGTATCATAGAGTCACAGGCTGTTGCCTGAGGGCGAGGCTCTGTCCTACACACCGTATCACATGCGAAATGTTTCCAGAAGTAGTCAAACATTCTATGTAGCACCCTACCATCTAAAAGCACTGCCATGTCCATTTCCTATTGAATTTTTAGAACAACGATGGGAAATGTCTTACCTGACATACGAGGAAGTAAGTGCTCAAAGAAGTAACCGGACTTCACCCCAGGCTCCTGACTCCAGTGTGGATCCTGACTCAGATTCCAACCTGTCAGTTTTACTTTTATGAGTCGTATCAGCTCAGATCCAGGGAACCCTCTAAACCTCCAACAATCTAACTGGACTTTCCACGCATTGGTAAAGGCAGAGAGTCAGAATTCAGAGCCACAAGGGGCTGTAGAGGTCCTTTTATCCCAGCTTCGTTTTAGAGATGTGGAAATGATATCCAGAGTGAGTGCACACTTTGCCCAAGTTTACAGAGCTGGTTACGGACAGAACTCAGACTCAATGCTGGCCAGCCTCATTCCACCACTCCACACTCTAGTACCACAGACTGTGTCCTTTTATTAGTGTTGACTTTTACTTTCCTTTGATTTCCATTTATTCTATATTAATATACTAGATATGGGACTATTTGGAAAGGCGGTTGCTTGACTGAGATTTTGAAGACACACGTTCATCCCGCATCTCACCAGGGTTTGACAGGTCTCCTGAATGAGGTTGGCTTTTGCGAGGGTCTGAAGTAGCAAGAAATGAGATGCTGTCCCCCAGGGAAAACAGGCCTGTGTCAAGGTCGCAGGTGGACTCATCGTATAAGCGGAAGAAAAGGACCATTGGAACCTATTGTTCTTAAACAGAAGAGGTACAGGACACCTTCGCCCCAGGGTGAACATGGCAGAATCAGAAGATCATTTGTGATTTCATTGACAGCTAGAACCAATCCTAGGAAGAGGGGGTCCAGGAAGAAGATGTGTGTGAACAGAAACCATCTCCCTATGCTCCACATTGCCTCAAAAGATGTAGGTAGGAAACCCAGGTAGGAAAGCATCAGAGCTGGAAGCTCTCAGGTCATCTAGACCACCCTTTGTCTCGTTCCTGATTTCTACGTTGGCTTCCAGACTAAGTTCCTTCCTTTGTGCCTTGGATGCACTACATCACCAGCCCCAGGCTGAGCCTGTCCAGGCCATCCTGGTTCCCAGTTACCTGGGGAATGGCGCAAGTTAAATTCTTCTGAACGAATGTGGAGAGGAAGGTGGTCAAGTGTTTCTGAAAATAAGCCCAGGCAGATGGTAGTGCTGACCCTGACAGAGCAGTGGACTTCAAAAACAATGAAATGAGTTTTATAACTTCTCCTCCTGTGTTCCAAGCAGTGGAGAGGATGGCTTGGATTCCTTCAGAGAGGTGGACCTGCATAACAGGTTTATCATGCACGGCTAATTGTTAGAATAGATATTTGCGTATATGAATATGGGTTTTTTTTTTAGTAGTACTATCATTTAATCATTGAGGTTTCAATGAGATGCACTATAGAAAATGTCTTTTTTTTTAACATCTTTATTGGAGTATAATTGCTTTACATTGTTGTGTTAGTTTCTGCTGTATAACAAAGTGAATCAGCTATACGTATACTTATATCCCCATATCCCCTCCCTCTTGAGTCTCCCTCCCACCCTCCCTATCCCACCCCTCTAGGTGGTCACAAAGCACCGAGCTGATTTCCCTGTGCTATGCAGCTGCTTCCCACGAGCTATCTGTTTTACATTTGGTAGTGTATACACGTCGATACCACTCTCACTTTGTCCCAGCTTACCCTTCCCCCTCCCCGTGTCCTTAAGTCCATTCTCTATGTCTGCATCTTTATTCCTGTCCTGCGCCTAGGTTCTTCAGAACCTTTTTTTTTTTTTTTTTAGATTCCATATATATGTGTTAGCATACGGTATTTGTTTTTCTCTTCCTGACTTACTTCACTCTGTATGACAGACTCTAGGTCCATCCATTTCCATACAAATAACTCAATTTCATTTCTTTTTATGGCTGAGTAGTATTCCATTGTATGTATGTGCCACATCTTCTTTATCCATTTTGCATATATGAATATGTTTAATGGGGATTCATAAACATTTGCCTTTGGCTTTAAATCTCAAATAGGTGGAGATCATAGAAGCACCGGCTATAGAAACAAATCTGCAAACCAAACAGCCCATATAAAAGTCAGATTTTCAAGAAGCCATTAAGACATAGCAAAATGAAATGAACTTTAAAGGACTAAAGGATTCAGATCTGATAAGGACCCCAAATGACAAGTAATTCCAGGGAAACCCTATTAATTAAAAACTGCTGCTCTGTGAAGTGACTGCCGTTACATTTGAAGGTAGTTAATGTGCCCGTTTGCAATACCTGTGTAAGATACAGATGAACCCTAGAAGCAGTTGGCCATCTGTTATGGGTAGGCTACTATTTCTGCTTCCTGAGAAATTGTGGACCTCAAAAATATAAGCACCAGGGACTTCCCTGGTGGTACAGTGGTTACGAATCTGCCTGCCAGTGCAGGGGACATGGCTTCGAGCCCCGGTCCAGGAAGATCCCATATGCTGCAGTGTAACTAAGCCCGTGTGCCACAACTACTGAGCCTGCGCTCTAGAGCCCACATGCCACAGCTACTGAGCCCGCGTGCCACAACTACTGAAACCCGCGTGCCGAGAGCCCGTGCTCTGCAACAAGAGAAACCGCTGCAGTGAGAAGCCCACGCACCACGGTGAAGAGTTACCCCTGCTCGGCACAACTAGAGAGAGCCTGTGTGCAGCAACGAAGATGCAAGACAGCCAAAAATAAATAAATAAATTTATTTTTAAAATATATATGTATATAAAAGCACTAGCTACAACGTAAAGTTGTCTACTGCTCAATTAAAAAATAGTACACACAGGGAAGCTACCATCATCAGATAGTAAAGTTGGAAGGGTTGTATTGAATTCCTCCCTTTTCTGAGGGCCTTACCTTCAGATGAGGTGACTGGGTTCTGTGAGAGTTCATTATGCCAGACCTTCAGAATTTTAAGGCACTTAAAAATGGCTAAAACGGCAATGCTGATTTGAATGTAATGTGTGAGAAGAACCAGCCCTGGGAGACAGTATGCTTTCCAAAGATAGGTGCCCACCACTGAAAGAACGCAGTAGAAAATTGAATGTGTAGGTGATTGGGTGTTTGAATGCCAATTCTACTGTTGGTGGTGAGGCAGTGTTTTCTTCATCCTTCACTTCCAGAAGCAGAGAGGTTCACCTGAGGTGGTCCTTGGCAAACCACAGATGGAAATGTTTGTACTGGGTTCCCCGATCTGAGCTCAGAGGCAAACCTCCACACACCCTTTCCACTACACAGTTCCCATGGGACCCTCTGTCCCTGCATGAAAGCATAAGAGCCTTCAGCCCGTGGCTCAAACCTTTTGACCCTTTGTACCAGGTGTTCAGGGGGCGTGTTGTAATTTTCCTGGGACAATAATTTTAAGAAACTGTTGTCTACACAGTTCACCAGTGAAAAATGGATAGAATCTGAATCACCTAATTGCATGTTTAAAAAAAAAATCCTGCCTCGGTCCTGTCAGGGCCCCACTGTGAAGTCAGCTGTCTGGTCAGACTCCACTGTGAACTTACCACCAGGCACTGACCGGAAGTGCTCTGGACACAGTGTGACAGCTGCGCAGGTGCTCAGGGCACGAAGTCCAGGTTTCTCTGTACCTCTAGCTGCACCTCTGCTCTCTGGCCTTCATTCGCAGAGTTTGATTTTATTATCTATTTTATTTCAGCTGTTGTCATCAGGCTGTGGGTACTCCAGGCTGTGTGACCGACCACAGGCTCCCAGGATATGTCCCCTGTGCACTCAGGCTGGTGGCCATGTTTTCTGTCCTCTGCAGGCATGAACTCACATCAGATCAATCAACCATGGCAGCAGTTATATCCTAAAATAGATCCCCCTCCGCAACCTCTAGAAAACGTCATCTTTTCTTCTCAAGATGGCCTGAAAACAGAGCAAATGGCTTAGTTTTAAGGCATTGTTACAGAAACATCTTCTGTCCCAAACTGTTTACGCATGCAAGTTTCTTAAACGCTCCAAGGCATGGCCCTCAGAGGTAAAAGAGGAACACTAATGAAGAATGAACATGTGTTGAATGTTGGTTCCGCACAAGGTTCTGTGCTAATAGCAAGCTGAGTGGCAGAGCCAGGATTCCTCCTAGGCAGTCTGACTCCAGAGTCTGTGCTCAGACCCCCGAGGCCTGCTGCCCCGGCAGCACCCACCTCGAGGTATGGTTGAATGAGATCAGGTTGGACAGGAGCTGGGACACCTAGGAGGGTGCTGCGGGGACACGAAGGGGGGGTGGGCGCCAAGGGACATGGAAGGAGCGTGGCTGTGGGTGGGTGGGCGTCACCATCGGGAGGAAGGCCTGGTGGTGCTCAGATGAGGGGGGTGTAGGGATGCAGAGGTGCGTCAGGGTGCCCTGCGAGTCAATGTGATGCTGGAGCACGGGCCCTGCACTTATGTGCTGATGACCCTTCCCAGTCTCCATCCTCAGCGCTTCAGAGCATCAAAAACAGAGTCAGGTATCCTCCGTCTCTGCCCTGTGTCCTAACCAACACTTACTTTGCATTTTCTTTCACTCTTGGTTTAAAACTTTTGTTATTATTATTCTTGTTTAATTTACTCACGCCAGTGTAATTCCTTTTGAAAACAGACAGATGATAAACATGTTGTCAAGCAGGTGGGATCAGATTTGGGGGCAGACTGCTCCGATGGTGCCATTTGTGTGTTTCAATGGAGGCAGACACAGCCTTCACCAAACGAGGACAGCTCTCAGGCTTCTAAGTGGCCCCAGCTCTCCCGTATTCTTCTCTAGCTTCACATCTTCCTCAGCTCCTCCTCAGGCTCTCAAGAAGCCACTCTGGTTTTCCCAGCATTAAAAGGGACCAGCACTGTGCTTTGGAAGTTGAGTCCCAGGGACTCCACTGTGACCAGAATGATGCAAAAGGGCCGGGCGTGTTCTTGGGTGGCCTTGAGACTGAGTCATCTCAGCGCACGCCTGTTGGGGTCTGGGGCGCCGGGCAGTGGTGACCGTCTGTTCCAGGAATGCGGTCCCTCGTGCTGGTAGCAGCAGGCTCACAGGATTACTGTGCAATGTGAATGAGCTGTCGGACTCGGTGTTCCCATTTTTCCAAGACATTCTGAAGCTTATTGGCGTCTAACTTCTCTCCAGGCCTCTGTTGAATACAGAATGTTTTTACATTTGATCCTTTGTTTTTGGATCTCAGACCAGAAACACAATTAATCTTTTTTTTTTTTTTAACATAAGAGAGGTAAATTCAGTGATAATTTCTATTCCCAAAGTGAGGTGGATCTCTGACTGCTTTTCTTCTGGAAAGGATGACAAGGGAGCTGAGTCTCACTCTAGAAATGACAAAACCATGGCCCAGAGGTGTGACTCTCCCAGGATCAGGGGTGTGAAAGGCAGCCTGAGATTCAACCAGACACATGTTCATGTGTTGACACATTGAGCGTGCACCTAGAATAAACAAAACAAGTTCTACTCCCTACCTTAAAAGGAACCCCACACACGGCTTTTACTCTGCCAGCTTCACGTGGTAACCGAGCCACAGGACGGGTGTGCGGCCAAGCTAAGATCCCTTGCTTTGGGGCATTTAGGGGCATCTTGCTGTGGTTGGCCATGGCCTTCAAATCTGTCCACACCGTCGCCCATACGCAGATGAAACTCCTCAGTCACCCTTGACGTGACTTCCATCTAACGGGGGTCATTAACAACGATTGTGTGTCCTTCCCTCCCCCTTCCCATCCCCCGACGGAACCACCCACACTTTGAACACCCAGTGTTTACAGGGCAGTCCTTGAGAGTAAACCGAATCGCAGTTGGCAGCTGACCCCAAAAGAGGGAGTGAGGAGTGGAGGGTAAGAAACTGTCCTGACTTCTCTGGTCCTTTTCATCAGAAACGTATTTGTGCCTTTGGGTAGGAAAGTCATCTTGGGGGGACTTCCCTGGTGGCACAGTGGTTAAGAATCCGCCTGCCAATGCAGAGGACACGGGTTCGAGCCCTGGTCCGGGGAGATCCCACATGCCGCGGAGCAGCTAAGCCCACGAGCCACAACTACTGAGCCCACGTGCCACAGCTACTGAAGCCCGTGCACTTAGAGCCCGTGCTCCGCAACAAGAGAAGCCACCACAATGAGAAGCCCGTGCACCGCAACGAAGAGTAGCCCCTGCTCGCCACAACTAGAGAAAGCCCATGCACAGCAACGAAGACCCAACGCAGCCAAAACAAAAAACAAAAAAAATCGTCTTGGGGTAGCTGCCCACCCCAGCCAACCAACTGGTACTGTACTCTGTGCCGTCACCATGCTGGTCAGTAGTGTCCCAGGACAAAGGAAACACCATCCTCTCCTAGATTCTCCCCCCGAAGCACTCTAATATAGTAAATCACCAGCATCTCTTCTCTTCGAAGCCCAGGTTCAAGTTTGTGAGGTCAAGGGAAATGAGTGACGTGCCACACAGACGTAAAGGGCGGTTGAGGTGCAGCTGTGCAGTCCTTGCCAGTGTTTGGCTTGTTTGCTTCTGGTTTGAATAATAAAAGAAGAATACCACTTGCTACTAGTAGAATAGCTGTAGCCAGGGGGGATTTGGTGTCCTAATGGTTATGGCTTAAATTCTTAATACCAAGAATTGCTTTAAAATTTCATAACTGTGCTCTTCAGAGCAAATACAGGAGTTGTTTTACTTTAGGAAATAGGGCGCACATTTATTTTGCAGACTTGGACGCTAAAGGAGGACTGGACCTTGGAGATGTCCAGCACAGCCCTTCATTTTACAAAGATGGAAATGGGGCTGGGGGCGGGGCCGTTTATTGATTTGCCCTAAACACACAGCCGTGAGAGGCAGAAGTGGGCCCACGCCCTGCCCTGGCAGGTCTTTACCCCAAGCTCACCCCAAAAGTCACTGAAATTACTTATAAAAATATTCAGAGGAATGTATCTACAATAGGCCTATAATTGGCTTTTATAGGAAACACCACATTTTAGGGGTCAGTCTTTGGACTTTGAAGGTGATTTCAGAGAGGAGAGCGAGGCCTTCGAGCACAGGGACTCAGTGGCCTCCGGACTGATCCCTGGAGCCCCAGGGTCCATCCAAAGACGGACTCTTCCCCTCACTCCGGACAGAAGAGCTCTGCATTCATCTGTGTGTAGACCACACTTCTGAGTGAGACTTCTTATGAAATGAGTTCATCTGAAAACGATTATTCTACAAAGAAATAAATCAGCAATGCTGATAAGGATACAGTTTCATCATCGTCAGAAATAATGTTTGAAATTTTTTCTTTTTTTAATTTAATTTTTTTAATATATCCTCTTCTTTTAATTTCATATTGGAGTATAGTTGATTTACAGTGTTGTGTTAGTTTCAGGTGTACAGCAAAGTGATTCAGTTATACATACCCATATATTCTTTCTCAAATTCTTTTTTTTTTTTTTTAAACTTTTAACTCTTACAGACCCAAAAGTAAGCTTCCCCACTGCGGTTGTCATGACGCAGCTGAGGGACCCAGGGGGCTCTGGGGAGTTCCTCCCCAGAGTCTTTCCAGAAAGTTTCCTCCTATTTGGTTTTCCTCATCCGGTAGGATGTTCAGGCAGCTGTCTTTTCCAGATCTTTGATGGGGGAAGACCCAGCAGCTGCTCTGAGAACTTGAGTTTGTGGTTTTCTAGCTCTCGGCAGGGTTCTGCCCGCTCTCTCCTTCTGCTTCCCACGAATGGTGATGGAGATGTAGCTCAGCACCCGCCACATGGAAAACACTGGACAAATAATTGTGGAATTACAACTTCACAAGGAAAAGCACCTATTTGACTCTGTTCGTTTAAAACCTCATATTCTTTTTTTTTTTTTTTTGCGGTACGCGGGCCTCTCACTGTTGTGGCCTCTCCCGTTGCGGAGCACAGGCTCCGGACACGCAGGCTCAGCGGCCATGGCTCACGGGCCCAGCCGCTCCGTGGCATGTGGGATCTTCCCGGACCAGGGCACGAACCCGTGTCCCCTGCATCGGCAGGCGGACTCTCAACCACTGCGCCACCAGGGAAGCCCAAAAACCTCATATTCCTGAAGCAGGTCATCACGTCCTTTGGCTGTTGTGAGGGTTTATTTTCATGATGTGGCAGTTTGTAATTTCCTAAGTGCATCAGAGGAAAAGGGCTCAATAGGAAACATTTTTTTTTTAATTAGTAAATCTAATACACTCATTACTGAAACATTGCTCTAATACAGGTATTTTGGTGCTAAATTCTCTTGAATTTTCTAAGTATCTGTACCTCTTTGTTCCCTCTTTCAGAATGCTAGAAGATGACCTTAAGCTAAGTAGCGATGAAGAGGAGAATGAACAGGTAAGATTTTCCTTGATGTTGCCGTTCTCTGAATGTGATATGATGATGCCAATCTGGTAGACTGTCCTGGGTATTAACTGAGTCATACAAATGCTCAATTGTGATGCTCTAGGACGCTGGGTATCCTCTGCTGATGATGAGATTCTGTGCCATTGGGCCAGTCTGTTCAAATATCTTGGCTTTAATTTCCCATAAAACTGTAATTCTGTGATCTTCATGGCATCGAAGCCAACAGCAGCTGTTTATAAGGGAGCCGCCTGGGATCAGGCTTCCATGTGAGATAGAGCTTCTCTTTCGGAAAGGTTACTGGCTTTCTGGAGATCAAATGTGTGAGCTTCACCTCATCAGCATGCAACAGGCATGCTTTAGCATTAAATATTGAGAAGTCTTATACAGATATCATTAACATTGAGCGGAAGCAAAGGTAGAGGTGAGCTAAAACGATGAATAAAAAATAATCGCGCTCAGAATAGCCTGTTTGTCTTAAGTGATAAATGTGCTTGAAATGTTCTCCCCTGGTGTTGATTTATCAGCTCGAGACATCAGTCAGGGGTTTATAAATACTCTTCTGATCAGTCAGTTAAGGTGATAAAATACCCAATTAACATTCATCACTCTCACTTCTGCATTTCAGGAAATGTTTGTATTTTAAAGCAAGTTTGAAAGCATGAAAAGACAGATTTTCCTCCACTTCTGTTTCCTTTTTCTCATCACCTGTTTTGTATCGTGTCAAGGTGGGATAAACGTGATAGGTATGAAGACAATTCAGAGAGGTTTTCTGTCATTTTTACACGTGATACAAGACACATGTACTGTTCAGGTCATCTTGGAATGGTGAATTTTATACAGAGGTGTCATGGAATGCTGTGCAGGTGTTGCAGCTGTCTAGACATGCAAATGCACGTAATGTACTGAGAGAGTGTGCAGAGGTGAGATCAAAGGAAATTTCCGGGAAGAGCATCTGAGCCAGATATGACTGTGAGATCACAGAAAAGCTTGCTCGCCTTGTAAGAGAAGGTGAGGCATCAAAGAAGGGACTGGGTATGAGATAGAACCCAGTGCAGTTTGAAACTAGATTGGCCAGCTGAGAAAAGCCCAAGTGAAGAAAGTTTGAGCAAGGAGGGCCACTCAGGCTTTTTTAGAGATTTATTGATCTGTTTCTAGGTGCAAGCAGCAGGCCCGTCAGACAGCCACAACCCAGCAATCTTGGCAGATCTGGGGAACGATTTCACCCCTCATGTTGGTTCCTCGTCTTTGTGTCTACAAGCAAATGACTTCATCTCTTGTGTTGTTTTTCCCAGTGGAGGTCCAGATAGGATTGGACCTATGTTTGCTGTGGATTAAGTCACAGCAAACATGTAGAGTGTGTATACTTGATACTGGAAAAGGGATTTACAGACTGTTTCATTCAGCGAGACTTTCTTAATTTGGAAAGAATTTCCTGAATTATCTCCAGGAAATGTTTCCACTGAAAACACAATTTTAAAAAATTAGTTATCAAGGATGAACTAGAAACGTTCTCTAAGGCAGTGAGAACCTTTCGTTTACTCATTTTGCTTCAGTCTGTAGCTGTGGAAAATATTGTACTGTGAACCTACCAGTCACATCCTTCTTGCTTTCGGTCCGTACGTATGTACACCTTCCTGTCTTTTACAATGAAAGCAGCTGACAGAATGAATGACTTTCATACCCTAATCCTCCCTTGTAATTAAGACTCCGGACAGTGGTTTCGTATGTGGCAGTTTAGTGATTGCTCTAACACTGATTATATTAAGTTATCCTTTATATATCCTATATATACCCTGACCTAATCACAAAATCGTAAATCCCATGCTTTTAAAAAACACTGATGACATAGAATTTTTTTTCTCTTCAAGACCGAAATGTGATTGCACCCCAAAAGAGCGGAGCCTGTGCATACACACGGCACACATACACGCTCTGCATTTCTCTGGCATTGAGAGATAATTAAGCATCTAACGTAAATTATTTTTTCAGATATAATCAGAGTCCGTCTCTTAACCCAGAATCTTTCAAAAATGTACTGTATGTTTCCCTGCCTCGATAAATATAGTGTACTAAAATCCTTGTCCTTTTCTAACATGACACCTGGTTGTCTTTGTGACTGTCGGTCACCAGCCTGTGTAGCCACTGTGATAAAGGAACATCCACAAGAGCATCGAGTTGCTACAGCTGTTTGCTCTTCCTAAAGTAGCCTCCTACACTCATGCATTTGCGTATTCCCGTCTTGATGTTCCTTTATCATTGCCTCTGTGCTCTCAAAATAAGAGACAGGCTAGTTTAGTGAGTGAGCACCAGCTCAGCAGCTCCCTGGGTTCAAGTCCCTGCTCTGCTACCCAGTGGCTCTGCAGCCTTAGACCCAGTCACTGAACTGCTCGGTGCTCTGGTGCCGCCATTTGTAAAATTGGAATCAACCTTAGATCCCTGCAGCCTGCCACTTCCTCACAACTTGTGCTCACCCACAATCTTCATGTCACCAGATCCAGTAGGCTTTTTTCTTCTTTTTTAGTCAACTTACAATGGAATACACCAGGCATAGAGGAAAGTTACACGTTACCTAAGAATACAACTTGATGAATATTCATAAACCACACTCACCCGTGTAGCCAGCACCCAGATCAAGACACAGACATGACCGGCCTCTTGGGTCTCCCACATCCCCTTCGGGGCAGCAGCCTCCAAAAGAATAACCGCTCTCCTGACTTCTAACACCGTAGGGTAATTGCGCTTGTCTCTGAAGCACAATTACATCAGTAGGATCGTGAGTGCACGCTGCTGTGTCTGGCTTCTGTCGCTCAGCATTTTGTTTGTGAGACTCATGCATGATATTGCATGAAGTGAAGTTTTTTCATTTCCATTGCTGGACCCCATTCCATTATGTGCATATACTGTCATTTGCTTACCTGTCCTACTGCTGACGTACACGAGGGCGTTTAGGGCTATTGGAATAGTGCTGTTACTAACATTCTTGTACAGGTCTTTGGGGGGTGTGTGGGAACATTCCTATTGGTCTGTCCCCAAGAGTAGAAGTGCTATAGGATGTTCCATTTGAGTAGACTATCCCAAACCATTTTCCCAGAATGGTTGTACCTTCTGACACTCCCACCAGCAGTATAAGAGAATTCCCATTGCTCTACATTTTCCTCACATGCTTGTCTTTTTATATTCATGAGGAATATTGTTCCGAAGGTTTCTTTTTTTGTATTGCCTTTGTCTGGTTTTGACATTAGGACAGTGGTGGCTTATCATGTGAATTGCAAAGTGTTCCTTGCTCTTCTCTTTCTTGAAGAGATTGTATAACATTGATGTTAATTCTTCTTTAAATGTTTGTCAGAATTTTCCAGGGAAACCATGTGGGCCTGGAGACTTTTAGAAACTTACAAATTCTATTTCCTTAATTGTTAAAGGACTATTCGGATTATTTCACATTGGGTAGGTTATGGTGGTACATGCTCTTCAAGTAATTAATCCATCAGGTCATTTATGTTGTCATATTTATGTGTGTAGAGTTATGTTCCTTCATTGTCTTTTTGATGCCTGGATCTATAGTGATAGCCCGTTTCATTCTTGATACAGATCTTCTTTTTTTCTTTGTCAGTCTTACTAGAGCTTTATCAATTTTATTGCTCTTTTCAAAGAACTAGCTTTTTGTTTCATTGGTAGTCTCTGTCAGTTTTTCTTTTTTCAATTTCATTGCTATCTTATCTTTATTGTTCCCCTCCTCCTGCTTGCTTTGGGTTCATTTTGTTCTTTTTTTTCTAGTTTCTTGAGGGAGCTTAGATTATTGATTTGAGATTTGTCCTCTTTTATTTTTTTTTTTTACTTTCGAAAATTGATTTATTTTGATTTTTTTTAACATCGCTATTGGAGTATAATTGCTTTACAATGGTGTGTTAGTTTCTGCTTTATAACAAAGTGAATCAGCTATACATATACATATATCCCCATATCTCTTCCCTCTTGTGTCTCCCTCCCTCCCTTCCCTATCCCACCCCTTCAGGTGGTCACAAAGCACTGAGCTGATCTCCCTGTGCTATGCAGCTGCTTCCCACTAGCTATCTATTTTACATTTGGTAGTGTATATATGTCCATGCCACTCTCACTTTGTCCCAGCTTACCCTTCCCCCTCCCCGTGTCCTCAAGTCCATTCTCTACGTCTGCGTCTTTATTTCTGTCCTGCCCCTAGGTTCTTCATGACCTTTTTTTTTTTTTTTAGATTCCCTATATATGTGTTAGCATACAGTATTTATTTTTCTCTTTCTGACTTACTTCACTGTGTATGACAGACTCTAGGTCCATCCACCTCACTACAAATAACTCAATTTCGTTTCCTTTTATGGCTGAGTAATATTCCATTGTATATATGTGCCACATCTTCTTTATCCATTCATCTGTCGATGGACACTTAGGTTGCTTCCATGTCCTAGCTATTGTAAATAGAGCTTCAGTGAACATTGTGGTACATGACTCTTTTTGAATTACGGTTTTCTCAGGGTATGTGCCCAGTCCTCTTTTATAATATAAACATTTAGTGCTGTACATTTCACTCTCATCACTGCTGTAGCCACATCTCACAAATTTTTGTATGTTGTATTTTCATTGTCAGTTCAGTGAGACATCATCCTCTTTGATGCTTTTAGAAGTGTGTTGTTTTATTTCCAAGTGTTTCCAGGTTCCCTGTGATCTTACTTGTATTGATTTCTGGTTTGGTTCCATTGTGGTCTTAGTACATATCCTGTATGATTTCAGTTTTTATAAATGCATTGAGTATTTTTTATGGCCCAAGATATGATCTATGTTGGTATATGTTTTATGTGTATTCTGCTGATGGTGGGTGGAGTGTTCTATAAATGTCAGTTAGAACCTGTTGGTTGATGTTGTTGTTGAGATATTCTATATCCTTGCTGACTTTCTGTCTAGTTGCTCTATCGATTGTTGGGAGAGGAGTGTTGAAGTCTCCAGCTGTAATTGTGGATTTGTCTATTTGTCCTTTCCATTCTCTCAGTTTTTGCTTCACATATGTTACAGCTGTTATTTTGTGCACACACATTTGGGATTGCTACATCTTCTTGGTGGATTGACCTTTTATAATTACGTATGTTCCACTCTGGTAATCTTCTTTGCCCTGAAGTCTACTTTATCCTATATCAATGTAGCCACTGTTAGTTTCTTTTGATTAATGTTTGCATAATATAACTTTTTCCATTCTTTTACTTTCAACCTACCTATATTTGAAGTGAGTTTCTTACAGACAGCATATCCACTTTGCCAATTTCTGTCTTTTAATTGATGTACTTGGACCATTTACATTTAATGTAATTATTAGTTGATAATTAAACTGATTAACTAATATTAATTAATGTAATGTTACATTAATGGTAATTAATTATGTTAGGGCTTAAGTCTACCACTTTATTTTTCGTCTTCTGTTTGTTCTCTTTGTTTTTTCATTTTTCTGTTTTCTCTTTCCTGAATTCCTGTAGCTTCCTGGAACATTTTGTAGAATTTCATTCCTGTTTATCTATAGTATTTTTGAGTGTATCTCTTTGTATAGCTTTTTTTAGTGGCATTTCTGGGTATTACATTATATATACGTAACTCACAGCAGTTCACTGGTGATGGCATTTTATGAGTTTTCTCCCTGAGTATCCTATAACTACCTCCATCACAGAATTGATAATATGAGATTTAGTTATCTGTCTTCCTGATTTCTTGAGTGAGTGACCTGAATCTGATGCTGTGTCTTATTCATCTTTACTTCCCTATTGCATACCATGCTGACTGGCATCTAACAGGGAAGCCTCATCTTCCTGTAACCAGATGCACACAACTACCTTTGTCTTCACTCATTGTCTCCCTTCCCCCTACTATAAGAGGACACTGCCTTCCTCTTATCAAAAGTTTGTCCCATTTCCTCTCAGTTACTTGGGGACTTACTCCTTTGACTCTTTTCTGCCCCTCTTCTCCACCAGAACCACTCACTGGGTCACCAGTGACCGCAGTGGGTCTGCAGAGCACATGTACCAGGCTCTTTTCAGTCCTTTGTCTCACCAGAAGAGTTACAGCATTGAAAACTGTTAATTACCCCACTTTTATTGAGTTGTCTAATACCATACCCTCCTGGTTTGTTTCTTGCCCCTCTGGCTGTGTCTTCTCAGACTCCTTTGCTGACTGCTCCTCCTGTAGCCAATCTTGAATGTTGGAATCTTTTAGCATTTCTGATTTTTCCTCTCCACGTCCTCTCTGTCTCTCTCTGGATGATCTCATCAATTCCCATGACCTTCAATTTTTTTTTAATAAATTTATTTGCTTATTTTATGGCTGTGTTGGGTCTTTGTTGCTGTGCACGGGCTTCTCATTGTTGTGGCTTCTCTTGTTGCGGAGCACAGTCTTTAGGCACGCAGGCTTCAGTAGTTGTGGCACGTGGGCTCAGTAGTTGTGGCTTGTGGGCTCTAGAGCGCAGGCTCAGTAGTTGTGGCACACGGGCTTAGTTGCTCCACGGCATGTGGGATCTTCCTGGACCAGGGCTCAAACCCGTGTCCCCTGCATTGGCAGGTGGATTCTTAACCACTGCGCCACCAGGGAAGCCCCAATTTTTATATACTTACAATTTCTAAAATTATACCCTCAGCTCAGAACTCTCTTGTTAACCACAGACCTATTTGACTTTTCCACTTGGATGTCTCACAAGCATTTCAAATCCAAGTTGTGCCAAACTGGAGTTCTGGTCTTTGCCACCCCTCTACCTATCCACACACAAATATGTTCCTCTTGTGACTGTTACCATTTCTAAACCTAGAACTACCAGGCACCCAGTTGTTTAAGTCTAGAAACATCGGGCTCATCCTTGACGACTCCCTATTCCTCACTCAAATGTTAATTTTATCTCTAATCCCTATAAATTCACAAGTATTAGTCCATCCACCTCTTTCCATCCTGGCTAGTCTAAACCAGTCCATTCTCCCCCCTCTATAATACAACTTCCTCACAGGGATCTTTTGAAAAAGATCAAGTCAAAGCATCAAAATCAGATCAAGTCATTCCTTGGTCTAAAATCTTAAATGGGTTCGCATTTCACTTGGGGTAAAATTAGAGCCCGTAGTTGGCCGACAGTACCCTACCCAGCTGGCTTCACTCAACGCTTCCCTTTCACTTCACACTGAGATGGTTCATGGTACTTCCACCCCATGGGTCTTCTTTCAGCTCCTCCAACAAGCCAAACTCAGCTGCCTCAGGCCCTCCATAGGCCTCTCCCCCCTGATTTTTGCCCCATTAATACCTACTCATCTTGGAAGTGCAGCATAAATTTCACTTCATCAGGGAGTCTCCAGTTATCTAACTTGGACCCCTGGTTAGTCCGTGTCACAATAACCTAAGCTTTCTTCTTAGGTCTCATCATAATTTTAGTTGTGCATTACGTTTACTTTTTTAAGTATCTCAACCAACCAGACTGGAAGTTTCCTGAGGGCAGGAACTGTATCTGGCACAGCAGAGGTGCCGGATACTTGCTGAATGGATGCATGAATGATGCATAATGTTATTGAATTGAGAGTATTTCCTGCTGTCTGTTGTCCAGTATCAAAGATGACTTTGGGTCTCCCTTTTTTTTTTTTTAATTAAACACTGATTTTTTTTCAAATTAGTCCTTTCCAAAGATCAAAAGTATTGACAAAGAAGAAAAAAACATAGACCCAAGGACAAAAATTGTCTGTAGATAAATACACAAATCACCTACCTATTTAGGAGAAAAGCATTTATCCAATCTCTGTAGAAATGTCAATAGTCACTTGTTAAATGTGCTTCATACCAAGCCCTATTGAGGTTATAACTTTCTAGAAGGTATCTCAAACAGAAGCCTCGAAAACCAAGAGAGTGCATTTCTTCACAGCCTTCCCTTTCAAAAACTGTAGCATTTTGACTAACCTCTAGAGCTAGGATTGTGACCAGGTTTACAAAATGTGGAGGTTTAATGGAAATGGAGTCGTAATCTCATGTTTGCTCCTGTAATTTTCATACTTGATGAGGTTCAAACTAGAAACAGGACAAATGATTTGAGAATCAGATTTTGTGTCTGAGTAAATGAAGGAAGGACACAAGATATGTGTGGCAGTTGGTTTGATCTCCAGTTAAAACCTGTGGCTCTTGGTTTTAACAATTCTAGACGCCAGCGTTTCTTTGGAAGAAAGTAAAGGAGTTAGAAGATTTAAGACAAAATGATTCCTGAAGGTACTAAGTACTCAAGCCATTTTTTAAATGGATTTGGAAGGGAGAAATGAATTATATTGCCTATCTTCCCATTTAGTAAAAAAAAGAAAATGAGTTCTGGGACTTCCCTGGCAGCCCGGTGGTAAGACACCATGCTTCCACTGCAGGGGGCACGGGTTGGATCCCTGGTCGGGGTACTAAGATCCCGCATGCCACCGGGCGCAGCCAAAAAAATTAAATAAATAAAAGGCAGATTTAAGGTTATTAAAAAAAAATGAGTTCTGCCTCTCAGGTGAGGAGGGTAAGCTTGGGAGGTTGGACACAGCAAATATCTAGATGAAATTATTACCGCTAAGGCATGAGGACAGGGCCACGTGAATAAGACACTCAACAAGGAGCAGCTAAGATCGTGTCAACTGCACACAGCGTTTCAGAGATGACAGATACATAAGTGCAGGGAAGTAAGGAGAGGGGATGCAAACTAAATGGCTGTGTATGTGCCTGCAGCTTCCAGTAATTACATTATCCGTACGTATTAGGCAGTCTTTTCATTTTAATTATATAACTACATTTTTCTCTTTAAATGAGCATGGTTTATCCACTTAAACTGACAGTTTTAATTTTACAGGCAGTGATCCTGAGATATAATCTGTAGAGGGAAGTTCTCCTACTGGCATCATTTACTTCTCACAATGAAGAAAAGTTACCTTTTAATCCCCAGTCAATATTTGGAGAACACACAATTCATTTAATAGATATCCAGGTAATTAGCATAAATCTGCAAGTTAAAGAGCCACTTCTTTTCTTATTCTTAACGCATGGAGTACTAATCATGTCCCTCAAAAAGAATCTCGGTCCTCTTAGAGTGACTCTAAAGCTTCGCGTCTCAAGGTGTCAGGATTATAGGTGGTGAGATTGCTCTGAGCACTGAATTGCAGTTCTTAACTGCCTTTTGTTAACGTTGGTTTCTTAAGAAGAAGCACAAGGAACATTCCCATCTCAATTTTCTGCTGTTTACCGTAGAGGTCACTGGATAAGTAACATCAGCTCTGGGTGTAATATTAAAAGCAGATTGCCAATTGTAATGGCCGCTGGTCATTTTTTTCCTTGTTCCTTTTTAATATGACAATTGCATAACAGAAAGCAGAGCTTTTCAGAAGAACCTCTGAAGCCATCAGCAGTGCGTGTCCATCCGTCACCAGATGTATTAGCCGAATGATATGCAGATGTGAAATAAAAATATAGGAGGTTTTTGCAGCCCAGCTCCACTTCCCTGGGTGTATTTTTCTTCTCAGAATCAGCTTGGTTGATGCTGAAGTTCTTGGCCTGTGAAAATTTATTACCCACAGAGTCAATCTGCATTCAGGCGGCCAAGTCTGAATAAATAGAGTCATTGTGCTTGTCTGGGATTTGTGGCCAGAGTTCATCCAGTCAGCTTGACATTCACATCCCAGGAGATTCATAAAAGCCAACACCCTGGTATGTGCTCTTGAATCCTGCCAAAATTGTGTAGAATTATATAAACAGGAGTTGAAGCAGTAATCAGGACCAGGTTTGAGGGGTGAGCTCCAAAATCAAGTTTCTCCTACATTAGAAATGAACTATATCATAGATGGGATTTGTAGCCAACAAGAGCTGAAACATTTTTCCAAAGGAGTCATTCTGAGAAGAATCTTGTATGCCTACTAAATGTAAAATATTGTGCAAGACGCTGGCTTTGTTGGTCTTGATGAATTACACATTCGTAATATTCATTAAGATAATTTAACCTCAAAAATCTAAAGGACTTTTTAAATGCTGGGAAATGCCCTGTTCTCAATGACTATACAAAAAAGTATGTATTACATATATTAAACCTAACAGCAAAAATAGAAAAAAAAAAAGAGTAGTTTATGTTTTTTATAATTTTTTGTCCTGCATTGATGTTGAACCTAAGCTACCTATCCAGTTTAATTATACTGACAAGTTGGTTTCCTTCTAATATGGAAACGGCACAATAACGCTCATTGAAAACTATCAGATCTTTGTCATCTGTATGTGAAGTAATCATAATTCAAACCTTCAGGCACAGTCAGTGAAACACGAATGTTCAACAGGAGGTTTTTGCATCTTTGTTTATTTGTTTGTTTAACAGCCCTAAAGCTTACTTAAGTAATATTTTATAAATAAAATTTTACTGTCACCAGAGGCAAATGCAAAACTCTTCTAAGAAGGCCAGTTTTATTACATCATGCCACTCTTTATAAACATCTG
The DNA here is from genome assembly GCF_951394435.1 of Stenella coeruleoalba. Lineage (NCBI taxonomy): Eukaryota > Metazoa > Chordata > Mammalia > Artiodactyla > Delphinidae > Stenella > Stenella coeruleoalba. Next base: position 7,555,540 of record NC_137159.1, read on the forward strand.
TGAGAAGCGCAGGCATTGGTGGAGATACACAAAAAAGTAGTTGTCTTTTTTTATATTAATCAACTGTCATTTCCAAAACTGAAATGGTCAGCAAACCTAAATGTCACAGAGCACAGATATACAACGGCTCACAACCCCATCTCCTCACTTTTTTTCTCAGACCTCCTCTGGGGACCTGAGATTGATGGAGGTTTAGTTGTGTCCACTCAGCTTGGATCATAGGATGTGACTGATTTCAACCTGAGGACCCTCAGCGGATATCTGGAAAATGAGAATATTATATAAAAATTAGGAGATGATCCACTGAATTTGGGCAAACATGCAATTAACACAAAAACGGAGAATCATGGCTTTGTTAAGTTGAAGAATTCAGAGGAAGCTACATTCTGGAAACTAAGCCAAGCTTTTTTAACTGTGCATATCAGTACCACCAAAATAGACTCCATTCAGAAAACAGAAGAAGGGCCATGTACCATTATTGGATAGGCATGCTCAAATACAGCTGCCAGCCGGGCTGCTGGTTGGCAGAGGAAGTGGAAATCTCCCTCCGGAGGACACTGCTATTTAACTCGGAGGAATAGCCCTTTGTCCTGTGACTTTTATGGGGTTTTTTTCTTCAGTAGCTTTTGCAGAATTGTAACCATTCAAGACTGGATGCTCCTTGGAGTCTGTGCTATCACTCGTATCCAGGCTTGGGGGCTTTCATATAGGAAAGGATTTACCTGCAGTCATTCAGGTACCTGGTCCAGATATGCACTCGGAAAATTGTGTTTGTGTTTGTGTTTTTCCAAATCTTCTCCAAGTGGGGCCGGTTATCTCAGAAGCACAGATTTTCTCAGGAGACTATCTTAACCTTTTGTTTCTACTGGAGCAAAATCATTTGCAGGAATTCAGTGCCCCTGGGCACTTGCAGTTCCATCCTGACCAGATCTGTAGCCAACAAGTTGTGCCAAGTGAAACAAGAAGCAGACCAGGGACTTTCCTGGTGGTCCAGTGGTTAAGACTCCGCACTTCCACTGCAAGGGGCATGGGTTCGATCCCTGGTCACAGAACTAAGACCTTGCATGCCACACGGTGTAGCCAAGAAGATCAAAAAACAAAGAAGTAGACCAGATGGTTTCTGAAATGTCACCAGACATGGTCCTCTTCACATAGAAAAGTGCTAGAGTGTGGGTTAGCCAGAATCTCTGTCTGTGGAGGTCTGATTCAGCAACGTGTTTCTGGGTACGTCTCCTTTCCACCTGGACTTCATTCTTAGAAGTCCAAGGCAGTTGAAGGAAGAGGGTGTGATTGCATGTTATATGTGAAAACATTTTCAGGTATAAACCATCAAGCAGTGGTCACTTGAAGGGTGAAAATCCTAATACCAATAATAGAACAATCAGAACTGCTTCAGCTTTTCTCTTACGTTATATAATTGGTTTGCAAAGTGCAATTATGAGACTCTTACCTAACCATGACAAACCTATTTTTACCTTCAAATATTGCTACTTTGTCTGACTAAAAGAGATGTTTTGCGAAAACAGAAAGCCAGACTTAGATTTTGGTAGATTTTTGTTCTTCATGCACAGGTTGCATTATTTTAACAAAACTATCAAAATAGTTATGTGACTTGCATCTTGTCTTTATGCAAAAACAAAGTAGCATTTGTATTCCACAACCTGGGCTCTGGTTGCATTCATAAGAACCAACCACCTACTGAGGCAGTGACGTTGACAATGTAAGCACAGAACAAAGCGGGTCTCTGGATAACATCTATTTAGCTGCTGAATTAAACCAACCGCTAACCTAATAAACTGCTGGAATTTAAAAAAAGAAAGAAAGAAAGAAAAAGTAAATGGGACTCCACCAAAGCATTGTATGAAGGTAAAGTAAGGATTCTATTAAAAGCTCCAAAAGGCATTGGGCAAACCCACCAAAGTGGGGAGTGAGCAATCCCAGTGTCCACCTGCTCTGCCAAAGATGAGAGTTATTACTGGGCCACGTCATCTTGGCTGTGCTCAAAGTCTGGCCTGTACTGAAATAGCACTGTGAGAAGAGTTGCAGGAGTGTGTGGCTGACCAAAGCCCTGAGGAGCAGGCCAGAAAGCCAGGCAGCCACGTAGAGCCTGCGAGGCCTGGATTGCATCACCCTGCACGCTCCCAATTTAGCCTCCCATTCCCAAGAACCAGGAATTGCAATCCATGCACTACCTGTAGCCTGTCTCCAGGCAGCTCAGCTGCCATTCGTTGGTCCTTCTTGTTTGCTTTCAATGTGACGTTGACAAGCATGTGCACGCACACACACGCACGGGCCCACGCACACACACGGACTCATTCACATGGAAGGTGTTATTGCCTTGCCAGCGCTCTGTCCCAGAATCCAAAAGCTTCTGCCGTTCTCACAGATCTGAGAGTTGACAGCCGAGCTGGGATCTTTCGCCTTCATCCAACAGCACCAGACCTGACTCAGGCAGGCACTTCCTTTACATGTGTAGTCCTGTCATAGTGAGCCCTGGAGGTAAAAAGAATTCTTCCCTGGGAGTTTCGGGCAAGCTCTAAATGACCCGTATGTTTCTGCCTGTAAACTGCTTGAAGAGTCAAGATTAGTCTCAAAAACCTAAAGCCGTCCTGTCTTCTTTGCAAACATCTAAGAGACGACTCCTTGCTGCTTCTGCATTAGCATCCCCAGAGGAAGCTTGCCCCCCGTGTCTGTTTACATCTGCTCATCATCCCACCAGTCCTCTTTGGCTGGGATTGGCAGAATCCAAAATGTATCTGGTCCCCTTCCCTTCAATCTCTGCCCTGAAGAGTCCACAGCCCGGCAGAGGCAGGACCGGGGTGCTCTGTGGTACTTCACTGGCCTGGTTCCCTTACCTACCGACTCTGACCATGAGGAAGCCAACTTCCCTAAACCTCTGTTCCAATATCTTAATGTCAGTAGACAAAAATGCTAAAGTGGATTAATAGAAAATATTTTAAAAACAAACCACCCCATCAAAAAATGGGCAGAAGATCTCCATAGACATTTCTCCAAAGAACACATACAGATGGCCAAGAAGCCAATGAAAAGATGCTCATCGTCGCTCATTATTAGAGAAATGAAAATCAAAACTACAATGAGGTATCAGCTCACCTTACCCTGGTCAGAATGACCATCCTTAAAAAGTCTACAAATAATAGATGCTGAAGAGGGTGTGGAGAAAAGGGAACCGTCCCACACTGTTGGTGGGAATGTAAATTGGTGTAGCCACTATGGAGAACAATATGGAGGTTCTTTAAAAAACTAAAAATAGCGTTACCATATATCCAGCAATCCCACTCCTGAACATATATCTGGAAAAGATGAAAACTCTAATTCGAAAAGATATATTCTCCCCAATGTTCATAGCAGCACTATTTACAACAGCCAAGATATGGAAGCCACCTGAGTGTCCATCAGTAGATGAATGGATAAAGACGATGTGGTACATATATACAATGGAATACTACTCAGACATAAAAATGACTGAAATAACGCCATTTGCAGCAACATGAATGGACCTAGAGATTATCATACTGAGTGAAATAAGTCAGACAAAGACAAATATTATATGATATCTTTTATATGTGGAATCTAAAAAATAATACAAATGAGTTATTTACAAGACAGAAACAGACTCACAAACATAGAAAACAATCCTGTGGTTACCAAAGAGTAAGGGGGGAAAGAGAAATTACTAGTATGGGATTAACAGATAGTCACCACTATATGTAAAATAGATTGACTCCCCTGGTAGCACAGTGGTTAAGAATCCACCTGCCAATGCAGGGGACACAGGTTCGAGCCCTGGTCCAGGAAGATCCCACATGCCGTGGAGCAACTAAGCCCACGTGCCACAACTACTGAGCCTGTGCTCTAGAACCCGCGAGCCACAACTAGTGAAGTCCGCATGCCTAGAGCCCATGCTCCGCAACAAGTGAAGCCACCACAGTGAGAAGCCCGCACACTGCAACGAAGAGTAGCCCCCACTCGCCGCAACTAGAGAAAGCCCGCGCGCAGCAACGAAGACCCAACACAGCCAAAAATAAAATAAATAAATTTAAAAAAAATAAAATTAAATAGATGAACAACAAGGATATACTGTATAGCACAGGGAACTATATTCAATATCTTGTAATAACCTATAATGAAAAGGAATCTGAAAAAAATACATATACATATGTGCGTATATATTTATATATACATATATGGCTGAATCACTTCGCTGTACACCTGAAACTAACACAATGTTGTAAATCACCTATATTTCAATTTAAAAAAGAATTTATATTACTATAAATAGATATTAGTGTAAAACCATTAAACTGTACATCTTAACATCTCCCCCCCCTCCTCTTCCCCTTCTCCCCAGAAATATTCTTTATTTACATTGCTGGAACTTTTTTTAGGCTTATTTAGGTAATAAAAGGAGAGGAGTACAGGAAGAAGCCAGAAAACTGATTTATCTAAGCAAAGGCAAGGAGCTAATGATAGAAGAATAGATCTAGAAGTCAGAGGAGGAAGTGAGAATGGTGAGCTGGTAATCTAGGGGAGAGAGTAAGGAGGGGGGAAGGAGGCAGAGAGAGAAGAAAGATTAGTAATTTACCACCTGCCCAGCAGGGGTCACATAGAGTAAAACGGTCCCTTGTATAGTACCTGGATAGAAGCTTTTACTGAAAAATGCCACAAGGAAAGAAGTGAATTTCTTACAAGGAAGCAGGTACATAGAGAGTGCCATTTTGATTTTGAACAAAATAATAGTTCAGCAAAGATTTGTCAGATCCTCTCATCTAAAAGGGTAATTGGCAACTGAAGGGTGATGCCTGTTTAAAAGCAAAAGACTGCCTTGTTCATTTCTTTAAAAATAATAATTAAAAAAAATTGTAATTGTACTAACAGAAGCTCGAATAAACTTTAGAATCTGTTAAAGACTAAAGCCCGGTTGTCCCATCCTCTGACACAAATCGTTTTTGGAATGAGACCAAATTGAATGAATGAATGAGATAAAAGCTAATCCGTTATCCCTCAGGGATTCAGGAGGGGCACCATTATGGCTTGGTCACCTAGTGACATTATATTCGTCAAGCATTTACGTGCCTTGTGCTATTGGTTGGACCTTGTACCAAACATTGTTCAGTCATGTAACTGGTACCCACTTCCTATTCTCAAGGAGCTGGTGTCTAGCCTCCCTAAGTCCAGTCCTTTATGGGGTAAATGTCCAGCTGACCAGGTAGAAGAAGCTACTTGCCATGGGACAGTGATGCCACAGCTCTTGAAGCACAAGTTGCTCCCCAGGACCTATACTGGGGCTGAATGTCACCCAGCTCACTTCTCCCTCCCAGCACCCACACTTATAACCTCATGCACAGCCATGGATCTTCCTACCACCACCCGCCCACTTCAGACTGACCTCTTACCACCTCCACACCAGCTACCCCTGGTGCACAGACATCCTCCAGGAATCCACTGGGATCCTCTGACCCATAATGTTGCCCACATGGCAGTCAGTATGGCCCATCACTCAGGGTGCCTGATACCGTCCATACCCTCAGTGGGACCCTGGCCTGCTGGGAGGACTCTGACATCAATCACTGTGGGTGAGGGACAGCCCCCGGGGCATGTACTCACACCATCCCCACACCTTCCCTTCTTTCTCCTAGCTCGTAGCGGCTGCCCCCCGAGTTTTCTGTTTTGATGGCAAAAGCCTCCAGGGCCTGGAAGCAGAAGGGACCACGTGGTAGATGTCACCAATTATTCATAGTGTTATCTCTAGAATAAAATGTCCTGGAAATGCCCAGTGAAGACAAGAGCGCCTCCTTTAATAATCCCTCTCAGGAGATTTGAGTTGCCAAATTTGGGCAGCCCCCAACCTCAAATAATGCCCCCAAATCAGTCAATTGGAACCGGAATCCGAATTATGAGATAATGTTATCCAGCAAACCATCTGGTGTCATCGACCTTAATCAGCACTTCCCATAGGATACACTAGGTACTAATAAATGTCTGTTACCGTCTTTATCAAATTTCTGGTAGACACGTGCAAATCTAAGCCACACAGTTAAAATAAAACAACCAGTCAAAATTTCTCTAAAGAGAAATGTGTACCCTAGTTTTTCAAGATAGTAAAATAGAGAAAGAATATACAGCTAAGGGGGAAAAATGTATTTCAACAAAGCTCTGAAACTGGAGCCATGGCAGAGAGTAACATTTGTTATCACCGGAAGTTACCTACTCATGTCCTACTGGCGAATCACACGGCAGGTGCTGTCCGTCAGCAGGAAGCTCTTTCCGGCGGAGGGAGGATGAGCTGGGATCTCCGCCTTCAGTGATCTTCAAGGAACTTGAATTTTTAGCCAAGACTAAAATTTCCATGAAGCAGATGGCAAGCTCCCCAGGAAAGAAGAGAACCCCACGCTAAGCCATGTTCTAGACCAGGAGCTCTGAGAGCAGAGGGTCAAGAAGAGCTTGAGCGGTCGCGGCAAGCTTCATGAAAAGGACCTTGGGTTGTAGGCAGACTCAAAAGAGGAAGAGGACGAACTGGAGAGAGAACAGGAGAAGCACTGGCTTGATTTAAAGAGACACCAAGAGTCGCAGTGATTTGTCCACCGCTGACCCCCGTTCAGCTGTTTGCTTTCATTATTGGCAGGTTCCTCAGCCCCTGAATTTCTGTCCTCTAATCCTGATCTTGTTTATATTTATAGAGTCATCTTTATTAGAACTGACCATACATTGTGCCCCAAAAAAGCAGAGTTTTCTCCCCTTGTCCCTGACTCCCACTGGGTTAGCATCCCCTTTCACTCTCAGAACTGTTCTTATTTGGATAGAACTATTCTTATTTGGATGATAAATTATATTGTCCTCCCTGACTCTGCCTGACCCCTGTAGAGTACTGGATAAGGTCAAAGTCCACTGAACAAAATGCTTCCTAGACAGCATTTCTAGGAATCCGAAAATGCAAAGTACTCATGACTGAGGAAAAAAAAAAAAAAAAGACCAGAAATAGACTCTTTCCTTTGTCTTACAAATGTTCCTAAATGGGTTGTAAAGCACCAAATGGATGTTCACAACATAAAAATGCTCATCAACGGGGACCAAAATGAAAAACAACAACATAAAAGTTAACGAAACATAAAATATGCTAATAGAGGTAGAAGGAAATTAAACAGGGAAATAAGTTAATAAATAACAAGTCTTAACTTGAAGAAGAATGACAAGAAAAAAGTAAGGCCTCACCAGCCAGAATTCCTAGAAAGACAAGTGTGTCCATATAAATTTCACAGCCTTCTTCCAATAACAGCAAAACACAAATGAAGTAAGATAAGCTGTGATAGTATTTATTCAGGTAATTAAATGTGGAGACAGTGTCCTAACACAGGTGAAGCAATGTGATTACAATCACTGCTGCAGTGATACCTCCTTGACTGTCAGTGTCATAAACCTGATACTGTGTGTAGCAGAGATGGAGGTCAATCCCACATGGAGTGCGGAAACAAAGATGTGTTCTAACCAGCTGTCTCCTGGATCTTCTTCTCTTAGAACAATAGCAAAATGTAGATCCAGAAAATCAAGCCATCTGTCTTCTTATGACTGTCATTTGTCAAAAACATATGGACGTTGTGTACTTAATTATCATTTAGCAGCTTTAATCTCAAATCCAACCGTCTGTTTAACATCCGCACTTGACTTCCCATAAACAACTTGAACTTCACACACCCAAACTTTTTTGGGAGACGGGGGAGAGAGCATAGCATTTTGGAAATACAATTTTTCAAGGTTACTTTCCATTTACAGTTATTACACAATATTGGCTATATTCCTCCCATGTTATACAATACATCCTTGAGCCTATCTTATACCCAGTACTTTGTACCTCGCACTTCCCCACCCCTGTAATGCGTGCCCCCCCCCCGCCACTGGTAACCACTAGTTGTTCTATATCTGAGTCTGTTTCTTTTTTGTTATATTCACTAGTTTCTTGTATTTTTTAGATCCCACATATAAGTGAGATCATACAGTATTTGTCTTTCCCTGTCTGACTTACTTCGCTAAGCATAGTGCCCTCCAAGTCCATCCATGTTGCTGCCAATGGCAAAATTCTTTTCTTTTTATGGCTGAGTAGTATTCCATTGTAAATACACACCACATCTTCTCTATCCATTCATCTGTTGATGGCCACTTAGGTTGTTTCCATGTCTTGGCTGTTGTAAATAGTGCACCTGTGAACACTGAGGTGTATGTGTCTTTTCAAAGTAGAGTTTTTTACACCCAAACCTAAGCTCTGCCTTTGTCCTGCTCCTGCACCCGTCTTGCCCATCAGTGACCCTCGGTCTGTACAAGGTGCTCAAGCCAGGAACCTGGGACTCATTCCTGACGCCTCCCCTACTTCCCACGTTCAATCAATCACCAGTTCCCTCAACCCTACCTCCAAAATGTAGCATGAACTTTCTCCACCTCCACCGCTACCGTGCCCTTCTCTCTCCTGGATCACTGCAGATGACCTTCAACTTTGCCCCTTCCTGCCCCAATCCATTCAACACACAAAGGCCAGAAGGGAATTTGAAAAGTGTAAGTTGAGGCTTCCCTGGTGGCACAGTGGTTAAGAATCCACCTGCCAGTGCAGGGGACACGGGTTCAAGCCCTGGTCTGGGAGGATCCCACATGCTGTGGAGCAGGTGGGCCTGTGCACCACAGCTGCAGAGCCTGCGCTCTAGAACCCAAGAGCCACAACTGCTGAGCCCCCGTGCTACAACTACTGAAACCCGCATACCTAGAGCCCGTGCTCTACAACAAGAGAAGCCCGTGCACCGCAATAAAGAGTAGCCCCTGCTCGCCGCAACTAAAGCCCACGCGCAGCAAGGAGGACCCAGTGTAGCCATAAATAAATGAATGAATGAATAAATAAATAAATAAAATAAAAGTGTGGGTCATTGCCTCACTGCCTACTCTTTTTTTTTTTTTTTTTTTTTGTGGTACGCGGGCCTCTCACTGTTGTGGCCTCTCCCGTTGCGGAACACAGGCTCCAGACTCGCAGGCTCAGCAGCCATGGCTCACGGGCCCAGCCAATCCACGGCATGTGGGATCTTCCTGGACCGGGGCATGAACCCATGTCCCCTGCATCAGCAGGCGGACTCTCAACCACTGCGCCACCAGGGAAGCCCTTTTTTTTTAATTACATAGATTCACCGGAAGTTGCAAAGAATGTACAGGCAGGTCCCATATATCAAGGGTCCACGGCCTGTTATGAACCAGGCCGCACAGCAGGAGGTGAGTGGTGGGCAAGCGAGCAAAGCTTCATCTGCCGCTGCCCATCGCTGCCCATCGCTGCCCATTGCTCATATTACCTCCTGAACCATCCCCCCTGCCCCCGGTCCTTGGAAAAGTTGTCTTCCATGAAACCAGTCCCTGGTGTCAAAAAGGTTGGGGACTGCTGCCATGTATCCTTCACCCAGCTTCCCCTCATGTAAACGTTTCAGTGACTTCTTATTGCTGTGGATAATGTCCAAAATCCTTAACTTGACCTCCGAAGCCCTTGGGACCTGCCACTGTCCCCACCACTCACTGACCTCCCTGACAGCAACCTTCCTGTAGTTCCTCCACTGACCAGAGATCTAGGCCTGCCTTGGGCCTCTGCTCCCGAACACTTTTCCCTTCCTTCCTTCCCCATTCCTACTTCTCTCATTCAGTAACTCTTCTTTGCCCTCCTTGTGGCAGCTTTGTTATCCCTTCCTTAGTGAACCTTCCTTGAGCACTCATTCCAAATGAGGTCCCTTCACATTCTGTCCTCTTTGGTCATAGCCCTTGTCTAGATCCAGGATCTAGAATGCTCGTGTGTGTGTTTAACTTTTCATGTCTGGCTCACGTGTAGACTCCAAGTACAATGTGGCAAAAGCTTTGTCCGCTTTGACTGTCACCCAAGCAGAGCCCAGGCCCTGCACTTGATAGGTACAGCAGTTGGCTTTATGAAGCTGTCCACGTGGTATTTCTGTTTCTATCAAGTAAGAAAGAAACTGGATTATGCTAAGACCCCTCTGAATTCTAGCCTCTTCCCTTTGCTTTCTCCCCCTCCAATATCCATGAACTTGTTCTACGCTCGACCCAGTTACAGTAAGGGCACTTAACTTCCTCTTTGATTTCCCCTCAATAACAGATTGTGACTGGTAATTCATTTAGCGTATGTTGAAACCTGCAAGTCTACTGATTAGGTTCCCAAGCGCCCAGCTTGCTGTGATAAAGACAGAGAAAAGATGTCATCTCTCAAAGAGAACCTGGAAAATAATTATTTCTGGCAGAGAACTTGTTTTGTCTCACAGACTTACCCTTCAGAGTCATTCATGAATGAGTAATGAACTCAGGAAGGATCAGTGACGCATTGTCTTAAGGCTTCAATCTGTTTTGCTGAGAACTGAATAAAAAAGTCACAAGAGGAGACGATGATTTAGAAAGAGAAATATGGTTGCTCTAACATACAAGTCTTGAAAGAAGGAAATTGGGAAATTCATCTAGTTTTCTACGAGTAGTTTTTCAGGTTTCAATCATGAGTCACCTAAGTAATTTTTTTCTCTGCTATTTCATTCCAGTGTTTATTTTATTATTTTCCAACAGTAAAATAAAATAGTGTGCAACAGCCAAAGTTTATTTTAAGAGAGGAGGCAGTAAGAAAAAGGTGGTGGTGGTGGTCTTTGCTTTGGTATATAACATACAATTTTAATGCCGTTAAGTTTGTTTTTTTTTCCCTCAAGGAGTTATTTAAAGCATTTAATATAGTCTCATCTCCTTTTTGATGGGTGATGAGTCCTCCTCTGTAAAGTTCTGAATGATGTAGAATAACAACAACTTAAATAGAACAATCAAAAGCAGGCATTAAAAATAGTAGTGCAGGCAGTCGTGTGGCAGATTGAAGGGTGAGGGTCACAGAAAGACATGCATGATGTCTCAGCCCAGAAGGCCCTTTTGGTCCCAGCATCGTGTCCATCGGCTAAAGGAAAGCTTCCAACTCAGCTTACATTAGAGGACTGTTCCCAGCTTCCAACTCAGCTTACATTAGAGGACTCACCGATGTCAGTCCTAGGGAGTTATTCTCAGCAGGTACCACCACCTGGGATGCGTCAATTCGCAGGCATTCTAGTGATGGTCGGGCATCTGAGTTTCTTGTTTGGGGTTTGTTTTGCTTTGCTTTTGCTTCTTAAATCATCTTCTTATAGACTGCACATCAACAAGCACTGTGTTTCCTTATCACAAAAGTCAGCAGGAAGTATTTGCAGGCAGGAGAGAAGAGAATCAATAGACTTAAAAAAAAATTGACATCCAGGGCTGGACGAAAATTCAGGTGCCATGTGAGAGATTCCTATTGACCTTTTAGTCACATCTCGTGATTTTTGTTATTCCGGGAGGAGTCTGTCTCCAGCGCCTCCTGCTGAGATGATGAGAGGCTGTGCTGATAATACCTGCCATCTTTCCTTCGGGGAGTTCCAAACACTTTTTGTATATTTAGCCAAACACATTGTGTATTTACTAGAGAGTGAAGTTCTTTTCAAGGATAACTGCCGAAAGTGGAAAGCGATCTTGCTGTGTGAGGGAGAACGCTTTAGGAGATGAACCTGGGAACAATGACAGCTGCCTGTCACCTGCCGGGTGCTTTTCGTGAACCTGCTCCTGGGGTGGCCCTCGGGAGAGCACAGACAAAGGAGAGAGAGGAGAGGGCAGGGAGTACTGTCCAGGCCTTCCTTGGCTTCTCACCTCTTCCCCCTGCCACATTCGACCCCCTCAGGTGTCCCCGCAAAGAGAAAGCGCTGTAGTTCTTCTTCTCTATCTTGAACGAATCATGTTCGTTCAATGCCAGGTCACTTGGGCTGTCGTTCCCTGGAATCCAGGCAAGGAGGAGGGGACCCCTGCCCCTTGGATTGTCCACAGTAGCCTAGACCTTGACTGGCTCCCTCAGCCTCCATTTGGAGAAGGAAAGGGTAGTTTGGAAACTGAGACCTGGGTCGAGGACCAGACTCCAGGTCCATAATATAAATGTAAGGCAGAACCTGTCCCAGAATGTAAGACTCTCAATTCCCTGTTGAACAGATTTTATGCTTTTTCCTAACTCACTGTGGTTGCGTCCCTTGTGGAATTATCTAAGTTTCTCTTACTAATTTATTTTCCAATCCTGGTGCCAGGCCCAGGAGCTCATGTTCCCTGGGTTCTGTCTTTCAGATCTGCCTTTCATCGCTACTTTGCTGCAGCATCTCCACAGAGACACCCTTGTTATTTGAAGGGGACAGTTCCTGATTGTACAAGGGGACCCTGCCGACGTTTGAAAAGTGTTAGCATCCCTGGGGCCAGGCACTAAATGCCAGTAGTGATCCCCTCGTGAGTGTGACACGCAGAAACACACTGCGTGTTGGGGGGAGGGTAGCCCAGGTGAGAACCACTGCCAGGGGCTTGGACAGGCCCTTCCTCCGCCGTCTAGTCCAGGACCACCAGTGCCTCTTCTCGCCTGACCACATTTCAGTGGGAAGGGTCCCCTAAGTGATTCGTTCGTTGATGTTTACTCTGCAGATATTTCCAGAGCACCTGCTAACAGCTCCACACCCTGTTTGAGGAGCTGTAGGTCCACCAGCCATTAGTCACCACTCACGTCTGCCCCTTCGTAGCTCTGTCCTATCTTCATCTGTTTATTTGCATGTTACTTCATAACTGTCTGCCAGTCATCCCTGGACCTCTCTTCTGACTCCCTCCCTGGGGACTCAGCTTGTCCAGGACAGTGACCACTTCTGCTTTGGCTTTTTTCCCCTCTGAAACCCCAGAGCAATCATCTTCATGCAGTAGGAATTCAGTAAGTGTTGGTCTGACTGCGTGATCCAAGGATATGCAACCATCGCCAAGGGTATATTTCTTTTCTGTAATAGAGATAATGGTTCTGATGTGTCGTTTTTTCTAATCTGAAGATTCTATTTTGTCTGCCACCCACCTGCAATGAGGAATAGCGTGGGAAACATTGGTATCCCTGGTAAACAGTAAATTTGACATATGTCATGTACGAGGTGAAGACTGACTCTGAACGCTCCTTATTTCCTACGTGCATCCTGAGGAGGCCTTGGTCTTCGAGGCCATGCCTTGATCCCCTCCCAATTGTGACTTCTCAGTCAGAGAAGTCTTTTTCTGCCTTCCGTAGATTCAGAGTGCTTGGCGGCATAAGGCAAACAGACAAAAAAATAGGACAGACGACGAAAGGAAAGTGAGTGCAAAACTTGGAGAATCTGAGGGAGCAGTGGAGGCCTTCTTATTTCCTTTCTTCTTTTAATTTTTATAGTATGGAAAATTTCAAACACACAATAATTCCCAGAATACTATACCATTCCTCCTGTGTTCTTGTCACCTAGCTTCAACAGTTATCAACCCAAGGCCATCTCATTTCATTTCTATGCCTCCCTACTCTCTCTTCCCTCCAATTGTATTATTTTAAACCCCAGCATCGTGTAATTGTATTCATAAGTATTTCAGTATGAATCTCTAAAAGACTCTTTATAAAAACATTGCCACAGTTATGTTCCTGTGTTTAAAACATAGCAGCAATCTCCTAATATCATCACATAGCGAGTCAATGTTCCAATATCCAATTGTGATGCTTTTATCGATAAATCTGAAAACCAGGTCCAGAATTATAGCTGCGTAGGAAAAGAAGCTGCAAAGGAACCAAGACAGATCTTCTCCTTACAGGAAAGTAGAATAAAGCAAATGGTAAAAGGGGATTTCGGAAGTAAAAGTGAAACAGCTCTGATCAGTACCACGTCTCCTGAGACCTGTCCAACCTCACCTGTGCAGTATGTCCAGTCTCCTCAAGCTCACCCCCTGGTGGCAAGTGTGACCCATGGGGGCTTCCCTTAACTCTTCAGAAATATTCGTTTCCTAACACGAGAGGATTCTCTACTGTGTTATTAGTAGTTTCATATTTGGCCACCTGTCAGAAGTGTGGGTGACACAGGGTTTCTTTTTAAGTATTGATTGAACACATAATTTTAAAGTCAGCATATTAAATAAACATCTCTGCCCTTTCTTCCAGCAGGCAGCCCAGAGAACGGCTCTCCACGCTCTGTCTGACAGGTACGTTTTGTCATTTTTATGAACTATAAATTGCTTTATGAAACATTGAGCCCTATTTACTGTGGCATATAATTCATAATCGGATTTTGTCCCTAAAGTGTCTGTGAACTGGGATGTTAAACATTTTGCATGCTTCAATTTGTCATGCATGTGTGGAGTTTATTACTGCAAAAATCGCCTTGTTGTATTTCATAGAAAGTATGAAGAATCCCTTGTTGTACAATGAAACAGGAGACAGGAAACTTGGAGGGAAGGTCCTGAATGGTGCAGTAAATTCTGAACTTTGGAATTGGTTGAGATCTGAGCTCATTTTTCAACAATAAGTACTTCATTTATTCTGGGGTGTTGTCTTCAGACTTCTCTTCCACATCATTTCCCCGAGAGCTGTCTGCCTTCTGATGCGATTCTCTCTCGAACTGTACTTTATGCGCGGAACCCCATTCATGGTGCTGTGCGTGCCTGACTTTTGACTCCTTGCTCTGGCTTGTTTTTCCTAACTTGTGTTATTGAATGAGATATGTAAAGCTAATCAGTAAACATACTCCAGCTGTATTTCACATCTTCCTTTGCCTATAAGACTGTTTGAAAGTATTTGAATGGGCATATATAAAGTTACTTTCTAGAATAGAGCAGACCATCTCTTGGTTTGGGTTGGTCTTTGATTTCTCATTTGCCAAAGTGTGTGTGTGTGTGTGTGTGTGTGTGTGTGTGTGTGTGTGTGTGTGTGTTTTAAAGAACCATCAGGAGGTAAAGATGAAGCTTTGTTTTCTCTCCACAAGTGAGGTTCTCACAGGGCTGGAAACAGCCGGAGGAGCTGTTCCCCTCAGCGGGCTGGCAGGCATCTCGGCATTGTCTAGCTACCACCGCCCCCCTCCCTTCCTTCCCAGCTCTCTTCTGTGGAATGAGCAATAATTGACTATGTAAACCAGCTCAGTTCAGTGCTTCTCCAAGGTGAAACCTGTCACTTAGGCGAATTATCTGTGCTCATGGATGAAAAGCGTTCTCTCGATGGTGGCAGCCTGAGCCCAAGTGTTTTGATTTCAATTGAAAAGCCTTCCCCATGACAACCACACAAGCCTGTGGGCTCTAAGAGTGGCTGCCACGTGATCTTCTGGGGTTGCTTCTGGGATTCTCGCACAAGCTGATAACTGTACTGCTTCTGAGTCTGTTGGTAGAAAGAAGAGAGACTCCGGATCACAACACACTTAAAATCTGACACATTAATTCTTTTCCTCTACATATTTCTTTTTTCCCTTTGACTTTTCTTCTTCAGTGATTCCTTCAACAAAATGCATTGAGAAGCAAGAGAAAGCCCTCAGTTGACAATATTATGCCACTGCCAATGGTGACGAGGTTTCTTTTCGGGGTGATAAAAATGGTGTAAAATTAGATTATGGTGAAGACTTCACAACCCAGTAAATATACTAAAAACAACTGAATTGCATGCTTTAAATGGGTGAGCTTTATGGTATATAAATTACATTTCAATAATGCTACATATCTAGACACAAAATATCTTTATAGACTTTGGTAGAATGAATCAAGAACCATTTTTAAAAACATGGACTCCCACTGAAGACATGATTGTAGGTACAAAGACAAGTCATCAGAAGCTAGGACCAGTATATTCTAAGGCTTCTCCCCAAAAGATACAGGACTTTGTCCTGGTTAGAAAATGTGCATAGATTTTCATGATGAGCAATGCTATTACCTTTGACATTTTCTGATCTTCTCTCAAAAACCCCTCCTGAAGCCCAATAATTATTAATTGACTACTAAGTTAGTATCTTAGCCCTTGTTCTTATATAACCACTTAGTGCAGATACTGTGAGGAAAAAAAAGTTCATTCCCTAGAAACAGAAAAACAGAGGTTCCCATTATCCCTGCTCTTCTAACGAATTTCCCTGTCTTCAAACGTAACTGAGCATTTCCCTCTAAATCTTAACAGTTTTTCTGTTCACAATGGGAGGAACTCAGCGCCTTTCAAAGTAATGGGCTGACAGCAATGCAGTTGTGTAAAGCTACTTCTCTGTGCTTTTCCTGTTTTATATTTTCCATTAATTCAGGACCACTTGTGTATTTCCATGAGTGAGAAGTCTCTGTAATTGTTGGGCGATACAATTAAAAACCCTTCTTCAAAATAAGGACTTGTAACACCTACTGAATTAATTGGATTCATGTTTTCTAGTTTCTTCAATTAGAGAACGCTCACTTAACACATGACAGATGTCATTTTCTATCACATTACCTATTCTGTTGAATAAACTAGTCTTTTCTAGAAAATGAGGGATGCGGCTTTGGGTCCAGCCACCATATGACTTGCCTAAAATTCTGTCTGTCCCAAGAACGACCTCAAGTTGGGAAGGGAATTGAGTAGAAATTCCCCTCCAGGTTGTGACCTTCCCAAGGTAGAGATCTAACCCCAGTATCTCTGTCTACTTACAGTCTGGTGGTGATCTATCATACATTCATTAACGCAGACTCTACTGGTTTCCTAAACTCTTTTTTCAGCCCGTTTTCACCTCTTGATTTAAAATTCCATAATGATTAGGCAGCAGTTTTGTTTCTCTCCGAGAAAAAGAAAGAGCACTTTTCAGGCCTTCAAAGCTGCTTCCTGAGTTCTGCGATTCTGGAGTTGGACAGAAAGCCCATGCTGGCTTGAGTCAGGCTACCATGTGACACTGAGGTATCCCACTGGTTTGCTCCTCTCTGGGCCCATGTCACTTCCATTTAACCTTATAACTGCCTAAGTACCTGGTGAACACAGGACGTGTGATCCAGGAGAAGAGCTGTTTTGTCTCAAGATGTACAACTTGATGATGAAATGGGATTCGCTTGACTGGGATTGTAGGGGCGATGTGAGTTTACACTGTAGGAAGCCAGTTGTCCTCTGCTTCCCCGTAAGAAAGCCGGCCTTCGAGGCTTGGGGACCTGGCCTAATGGGACTAGATATAGGGAAAAGGGGTGTCGTTTCCCTCTATGAGGGCAGATAGAAATCTCATCCCCGTGGGGTGTCAGAGGGTAGAGGATATCCAGACATCTTCTGAAGGTCAGTCTTGTCTATCTTTTCATTGCTCCAGCTTCCTGGTTTCCAGGGGCATTCTAGCAGAAGTCTAGCATCTGACAGTTGGCGATTGTAATGGTTTAAAGTTCAGTGAGTCCTCAGTAGTCAATACACAACCTTGATCAATTAAAACTCTGATATTGCCATTACTAAAATTTAAAAAGCATCTGTGGTCACTCCCATAGAGAACCTTTTGCCTTCTTTGAGTTTGAGCAATGGGCTTAGGTGATGGTTCAGCCGAAATAGCCCAAACACTCCACAGATCCAAACAGGATCACGACAGCGAGGCAGATGTGGGCTTTGGCCCAACTAACCCGTGCCACCTGCAGCAATGGGAAGGGTGTGTGAAGGTGGGATGGGGGCTTGGGTTTTGTTCTTTTCTACTGCTGCCTGTAGAACTTTTTATCCATCTGTTTTATGCCATCGAGAGGCAGCTGGCCTACCAGAGGCCTGCCAGTGCCCCAAATAACGAAAAAACAAGACACCAGGGCAGGAAGAGGTGACAAAATTCTCAGCAAGGTAAACCAGTCAATTACAAGAGAACCTCCCTTTGCAGAGGAGCATACGCCTTCTTTTTTTTTTTTTTTTTGGTGGAAAGTAAAGTTTACTTTATTATGGATGCTGGCAACTGGGGGGAGGTGCAGACTCGTGTCCAAAGGCCGACTCGCTCCCCCTGACAACCAGCGGGCCAGAGCTTTCATAGGCAGAGGGAGCGGGCTACACGCAGAAACGGCACAGTCAGCTCTGGCCGTCATCGAGAAATTGGTCATCGGTGGTCTGACCAGCACCATCTTGATTGTTTTAGGTACAGTTAGCCTTCAGTTCCCGGGTCGGTTTGTTCCCATTTCCTTGAGGCCAGTTCTCGAAATTGTGGCAGCCTGTGTCATGGCTACAGCCTGGTCATCGTGTAGTTAACTTCTTCCACCTGGTGAGGGTTTCAGTACCTGTAAGACAGCTCACAGGATGTGGCTCAGAATATTCTCCAGAGCCCTTGAGAGGGAACTAAATGTCCTTGACTTTGCTTACTGACTAAACTGTTATTGTTTTGTCCTGTTTGGCTGCTTTTCTTTCTTCTACATTTTCTCACTTCTCTGATTAAACTTATTCTTTGGCTAAAGTTTTTATGCAGACAAAAGACAGGAGGATATGGGGGTGGGGGAAGGACCATAGGGTCCTGTTTCATTGCACTCCCCATTGCCCTCTCTGCTGGCAAATGCCAAACCACTTTCTCTCTGTGAATTTGCCTCTTTGGGGTATTTCATATAAATGGAATCCTGCGAAATGCACTCGTTTGTGTTTGGCTTCTTTCATTGAGCGTGTTTTCAAGGTTTATCTGTGTTGTGGCATGTACTAGTACTTCATTCCTTTTTTTTCTTTTGAGATGACTTATCAATTGTCAAATTAATTTATTCTAAATTGCCAGTGTAATTTTTTTTGAATTTAATTTAATTTTTTTATACAGCAGGTTCTTATTAGTTATCCATTTTATACATATTAGTGTATATATGTCAATCCCAATCTCCCAATTCATCCCAACATCACCCTCCACCACCACCACTTCCTCCCCTTGGTGTCCATACATTTGTTCTCCACATCTGTGTCTCAATTGCCACCCTGCAAACCCGTTCATCTGTACCATTTTTCTAGGTTCCACATATATGTGTTAATATACGATATTTGTTTTTCTCTTTCTGACTTAACTTCACTCTGTATGACAGTCTCTAGATTCATGCATGTCTCTACAAATGACCCAATTTCATCCCTTTTTATGGCTGAGTAATATTCCATTGTGTATATGTACCACATCTTCTTTATCCATTCGTCTGTCGATGGGCATTTAGGTTGCTTCCCTGACGTGGTTATTGTAAACAGTGTTTCGGTGGACATTGGGGTGCATATGTCTTTTTGAATTATGGTTTTCTCTGGGTGTATGCCCAGTAGTGGGATTGCTGGGTCATATGGTAATTCTATTTTTAGTTTTTTAAGGAACCTCCATGCTGTTCTCCATAGTGACTATATCAGTTTCATTCCCACCAACAGTGCAAGAGGGTTCCTTTTCTCCACACCCCCTCCAGCATTTGTTGTTTGTAGATTTTCTGAAGATGCCCATTCTAACCGGTGTGAGGTGATACCTCATTGTAGTTTTGATTTGCATTTCTCTAATAATTAGTGATGTTGAGCAGCTTTTCATGAGCTTCTTGGCCATCTGTATGTCTTCTTTGGAGAAATGTCTATTTAGGTCTTCTGCCCATTTTTTGATTGGGTTCTTTATTTTTTTAATATTGAACTGCATGAGCTGTTTATATATTTTGGAGATTAATCCTTTGTCTGTTGATTTGTTTGCAAATATTTTCTCCCATTCTGAGGATTGTCTTTTTATCTTGTTTGTAGTTTCCTTTGCTTTGCAAAAGCTTTTAAGTTTCATTAGGTCCCTTTTTTTTTTACTTTTGTTTTTATTTCCATTACTCTAGGAGGTGGATCAAAAATGATCTTGCTGTGATTTATGTTAAAGAGTGTTCTTCCTATGCTTTCCTCTAAGAGTTTTATAGTGTCCAGTCTTACATTTAGGTCTCTAATCCATTTTGAGTTTATTTTTGTGTATGGTGTTAGGGAGTGTTCTAACTTCATTCTTTTACATGTAGCTGTCCAGTTTTCCCAGCACCACTTATTGCAGAGGCTGTCTTTTCTCCATTGTACATCGTTGCCTCCTTTGTCATAGATTAGTAGACCGTAGGTGCGTGGGTTTATCTCTGGGCTTTCTATCCTGTTCCATTGATCTATATTTCTGTTTTTGTGACAGTACCATACTGTCTTGATTACTGTAGCTTTGTAGTATAGTCTGAAGTCAGGGAGTCTGATTCCTCCAGCTCCGTTTTTTTTCCTCAAGACTGCTTTGGCTATTCGGGGTCTTTTGTGTCTCCATACAAATTTTAAGACTTTTTTGTTCTAGTTCTGTAAAAAATGCCATTGGTAATTTGATAGGGATTGCATTGAATCTGTAGATTGCTTTGGGTAGTATGGTCATTTTTACAATATTGATTCTTCCAATCCAAGAACATGGTTTATCTCTCCATCTGTTTGTATCATCTTTAATTTCTTTCATCAGTGTCTTATAGTTTTCTGCATACAGGTATTTTGTCTCCCTAGGTAGGTTTATTCCTAGGTATTTTATTCCTAGGTGTTTTATTCTTTTTGTTTTATTCTTTTTGTTGCAGTGGTAAATGGGAGTGTTTCCTTAATTTCTCTTTCAGATTTTTCATCATTAGTGTATAGGAATGCAAGAGATTTCTGTGCATTAAGTTTGTATCCTGCTACTTTACCAAATTCATTGATTAGCTCTAGTAGTTTTCTGGTAGCATCTTTAGGATTCTCTATGTATACTACCATGTCATCTGCAAACAGTGACAGTTTTACTTCTTCTTTTCCAATTTGTATTCCTTTTATTTCTTTTTTCTTCTCTGATTGCCATGTCTAGGACTTCCAAAACTATGTTGAATAGTAGTGGTGAGAGTGGACATCCTTGTCTGTTCCTGATCTGAGAGGAAGTGCTTTCAGTTTTTCACCATTGAGAATGATGTTTGCTGTGGGTTTGTCATATATGGGCTTTATTGTGTTGAGGTAGTTTCCCTCTATGCCCTCTTTCTGGAGAGTTTTTATCATAAATGGGTATTGAATTTTGTCAAAAACTTTTTCTGCATCTATCTAGATGATCATATGGTTCTTATTCTTCAATTTGTTAACATGGTGTATCACATTGATTGATTTGCGTATATTGAAGACTCCTTGCATCCCTGGGATAAATCCCACTTGATCATGGTGTATGATCATTTTAATATGTTGTTGGCTTCTGTTTGCTAGTATTTTGTTGAGGATTTTTGCATCTATATTCATCAGTGATATTGGTCTGTAATTTTCTTTTTTTGTAGTATCTTTCTCTGGTTTTGGTATCAGGGTGATGGTGGCCTCATAGAATGAGTTTGGGAGTGTTCCTTCCTCTGCACATAGAATGAGTTTGGGAGTGTTCCTTCCTTTGCAGTTTTTTGGAAGAGTTTGAGAAGGATGGGTGTTAGCTCTTCTCTAAGTGTTTGATAGAATTCACCTGTGAAGCCATCTGGTCCTGGATTTTCATTTGTTGGAAGATTTTTAATCACAGTTTCAATTTCATTACTTGCGATTGGTCTGTTCATATTTTCTATTTTTTCCTGGTTCAGTCTTGGAAGGTTATACCTTTCTAAGAATTTATCAATTTCTTCCAGGTTGTCCATTTTATTGGCATAGAGTTGCTTGTAGTAGTATCTTATGATGCTTTGTATTTCTGCAGTGTCTGTTGTTAACTTCTCCTTTTTCATTTCTAATTTTATTGCTTTGAGTCCTCTCTTTTTCTTGATGAGTCTAGCTAGAAGTTTATCAATTTTGTTTATCTTCTCAATGAACCAGCTTTTCGTTTTATTGATCTTTGCTATTGTTTTCTTTGTTTCTATTTCATTTATTTCTGCTCTGATCTTTATGACTTCTGTCCTTCTGCTAACTTTGGGTTTTATCTGTTCTTCTTTCTCTAGTTCCTATACGTGTAAGGTTAGATTTTTTATTTGAGATGTTTGTTGTCTCTTGAGGTAGGCCTGTATTGCTATAAACTTCCCTCTAATAACTGCTTTTGGTGCATCCCATAGGTATTGGATTGTCGTGTTTTCGTTGTCATTTGTCTCTAGGTATTTTTTGATTTCCTCTTTGATTTCTTCAGTGGTCTCTTGGTTATTTAATAACGTATTGTTTAGCCTCCGTGTGTTTGTGTTTTTTACATTTTTTTCCCTGTAATTTATTTCTAATCTCATAATGTTGTGGTCAGAAAAGATGCTTGATATGATTTCAGTTTTCTTAAATTTACTGAGGCTTGATTTGTTACCCAAGATGTGGTCTATCCTGGAGAATGTTTCATGCGCACTTGAGAAGAAAGTGTAATCTGCTGTTTTTGGATGGAATGTCCTATAAATATCAATTAAATCTATCTGGTGTATTGTGACATTTAAAGCTTGTGTTTCCTTATTAATTTTATGTTTGGATGATCTGTCCATTGGTGTAACGGAGGGGTTAAAGTTTCCTACTATTATTGTGTTACTGTCGATTTCCTCTTTTATAGCTGTTAGCAGTTGCCTTATGTATTGAGGTGCTCCTATGTTGGGTGCATATATATTTATAATTGTTATATCTCCTTCTTGGATTGATCCCATGATCATTATGTAGTGTCCTTCCTTGTCTCTTGTAATATTCTTTATTTTAAAGTCTATTTTATCTGATATGAGTATTGCTACTCCAGCTTTCTTTTGATTTCCATTTGCATGGAATATCTTTTTCCATCCCCTCACTTCCAGTCTGTATGTGTCCCTAGGTCTGAAGTGGGTCTCTTGTAGACAGCATGTAGATGGGTCCTGTTTTTGTATCCATTCAGCAAGCCTGTGTCTTTTGGTTGGAGCATTTAATGCATTCACATTTAAGGTGATTATCGATATGTATGTTCCTATTACCATTTTCTTAATTGTTTTGGGTTTGTTTTTGTAGGTTCTTTTCTTCTCTTGTGTTTCCCCCTTAGAGAAGTTCCTTTAGCATTTGTTGTAGAGCTGGTTTGGTGGTGCTGAATTCTCTTAGCTTTTGCTTGTCTGTAAAGACAAGAGAACTTTTGATTTCTCTGTCAAATCTGAATGAGATCCTTACTGGGTAGAGTAATCTTGGTTGTAGGTTCTTCCCTTTCATCACTTTAAATATGTCCTGCCACTCCCTTCTGGCTTGTAGAGTTTCTGCTGAGAAATCAGCTGTTAGCCTTATGGGAGTTCCCTTGTATGTTATTTGTCATTTTCCCTTGCTGCTTTCAATAAATTTCCTTTGTCTTTAATTTTTGCCAATTTGATTACTATGTGTCTCGGTGTGTTTCTCCTTGGGTTTATCCTGTATGGGACTCTCTGTGCTTCCTGGACTTGGGTGGCTATTTCCTTTCCCATGTTCGGGATGTTTTCAACTATGATTTCTTCAGATATTTTCTCGGGTCCTTTCTCTCTTCTCATTCTGGGACCCCTATAATGCGAATGTTGTTGCATTTAGTGTTGTCCCAGAGGTCTCTTAGGCTGTCTTCATTTCTTATCATGCTTTCTCTTTATTCTGTTCTGCAGCAGTGAATTCCACCATTCTGTCTTCCAGGTCACTTATCCGTTCTTCTGCCTCAATTATTCTGCTGTTGATTCCTTCCAGTGTATTTTTCATTTCAGTTATTGTATTGTTCATCTCTGTTTACTTGTCCTTTAATTCTTCTAGGTCTTTGTTAAACATTTCTTGCATCTTCTCGATCTTTGCCTCCATTCTTTTTCCAAGGTCCTGAATCATCTTCACTATCATTATTCTGAATTCTTTTTCTGGAAGGTTGCCTATCTCCACTTCATTTAGTTGTTTTTCTGGGGTTTTATCTTGTTCCTTCATCTGGTACATAGTCCTCTGCCTTTTCATCATGTCTGTCTTTCTGTGAACGTGTTTTTCATTCCATAGGCTGCAGGATTGTAGTTCTTCTTGCTTCTGCTGTCTGCCCTCTGGTGGATGAGGCTATCTAAGAGGCTTGTGCAAGTTTCCTGATGGAGGGACTGGTGGTGGGTAGAGCTGGGTGTTGCTCTGGTGGTCAGAGCTCTGTAAAACTTTAATCTGCTTGTCTGCTGATGGGTGGGGCTGAGTTTCCTCCCTGTTGGTTGTTTGGCCTGAGAGGACCCAAACCTGGAGCCCACCCTGGCTCTTTGGTGGGGCTAATGGCAGACTCTGGGAGGACTCATGCCAAGAAGTACTGCCCAGAACTTCTGCTGCCAGTGTCCTTGTCCTCACGGTGAGACACAGCCACCCCCACCTCTGCAGGAGACCCTCCAACACTAGTAGGTAGGTCGGGTTCAGTCTCCTATGGGGTCACTGCTCCTTCCCCTGGGTCCCGATGCACACAGTACTTTGTGTGTGCCCTCCAGGAGTGGAGTCTCTGTTTCCCTCAGTCCTGTCGAAGTCCTGCAGTTGAATCCCACTAGCCTTCAGTCTGATTCTCTGGGAATTCCTCCTCCCGTTGCTGACCCCCAGGTTGGGAGGCCTGACGTGGGGCTCAGAACCTTCACTCCAGTGGGTGGACTTCTGTGGTATAAGTGTTCTCCAGTTTGTGAGTCACCCACCCAGCAGTTATGGGATTTGATCTGATTGTGATTGCGCCCCTCCTACCGTCTCATTGCGGCATCTCCTTTGTCTTTGGATGTGGGGTATCTTTTTTGGTGAGTTCCAGTGTCTTCCTGTCGATGATTGTTCAGCAGTTAGTTGTGATTCCGGTGCTCTCGCAAGAGGGAATTAGCGCACGTCCTTCTACTCCGCCATCTTGAACCAGTCTCTCCCATTCTCCTTCTTATTCACACCTTATGATGTGCCTCTCACGTGTCTGTTCTCTGTACATATTATTGTACTAGATGGGGTAGAGAGAGGCAGAGAAGAATGGGGATAAATGGGCTTTGTGGGTCATTTCTAAAGGTGAGTCTTTGGTATCGACACTGCCGCATCACAAGTGATGTGGAGAATATGCAGAGTGCGGTGAGGAGAAGGCAGGATATGTGTGCAGCATGTGAAGTGCCTCTGAAAACCATTAACTTCCCTTCCCGAGTAGTAAATAGTAGATAACTGTGATCAAAAAAGGGTTCGTGTGATTTATCAAGCTGGGCAACTGTGCATCTGCAGAAGAGCCGGAGGTCAGTCTTGAAATCCAGAGCAAGGGGAACACTAGGCAATCGCCAGGTCTGAGAAGTTAATCATCCCCTTGGACCGCTTGCATCCGTCTCAGAGCGACAGAACTGCTGCAGAGCGAGCAGGGATGCTTTATAGCCACAGATCAGGAATTAATATTTTCTGTGAACCCTCCAGCATCATTTTCAGTAACGTGGGTTTTATAAAAATGCAGCATAATTTCATATGAATAAATCACATTCGGCTAGAAAGATGAGAAGCTGGGGGGAAAAAATTGTGCTTGACTTTAACAGAAAAACAAAAAAAGGAACGAGCAAGAAAGCCAACATGAAAACAGTTGTTGAAGCCATGGCCCTGGGAGGGTGCAAATGGCCGTGTGGTTAACTTGTACGTATAATCATCTTCTGAAATGTCAGCCTATGACTCCAGAAACGGCTACATTTTTACAGCCTTGGAGATGCATCACCAGACTGTAACCTGTCTGCCCATCTGGCAGTATCTCAGGTCCAGGATCCATTTATGCTGGAATCCAAACAACTGCCATTGATGTATTCATTTGTGCCGCGAGGCTTCACTGAACGTGTCCTGCGTGCACAGCGGGCACTGGGCTGGTGCAGGTGGGCAGTGGTAGGAAGCAGCCATCCCTCTGCTCATGGCCTCCCCGACCACGGCTTTGCGGAGAGAAAGCCCTTGTTAGCCTCGCGCATCTGCTCACCTCAATTTCGCCCTTCCTCAAATAAACCTCGCCCGTCACATCTCCTCTTCCCATTAGGGAGAATATAATGAAATTAAGTAAGTGAGGAATCATGTAAAATAAAGTGAGTGTGACCTGTGTCTGGAAGCGGGGCTGGAAATGAATGGCCCCACGACCAGTGGGGAGGGCAGGGTAGGCATCTGATGGCAGGGAGGGGGCTTTGCATTCAGCCTGGTCTTCCTGACCTGTCGCCACGTGGACCTGAGCCAAGCCGAGGGAACATGCTGGGAGTGGCCACCAGCGCCGAATGGTGTCTTTCCAGGTCACATTTTACATACTGTCCCTGAAGTCTGAAGAAGAAAGTCACAGTTGCCAGGCACTGGTAATGGTTGGCCTCTTCTCTAAGGGTCCAAAAAGGGGGCTTGGGGGACTTTTAAGAAAGTTTCAAATTTCAAGCTTGGAAGATGACAAGGTAGCAGAAGGACATGTATCAGCCCCACCTTCGAGACCCACGATGGTCTCCAGTCTCTCCAGTGCAGGGGCTTCTGATGATGAAGTCTTTTTGGTAAAACTTTTTAAAAGAGCTTTAGAGTTTAGAAGCCCTATCTCATTGGCTATCTCATTTTATGATCCCACAATAACTCTATGAGATAGAAAGGACCCATTTTACAGATAAGAAAACTGAGCCTGAGACAGGTGATGGACTCACCCCAGGTCACAGGGTAGCAAGTGGCAGAGCTGGGACTAGATTCCAGGTCCTCTGACTCGTGTGGAGTAGAATTGTCTCATCCCCATCACGCAGCAAGGAAACAGGCTTGGATGGGGTCAGAGGCAGGTGGTTCAGGCCACATTTTATATTGTAACAAATAGCTTAGTGTGTACTAATACTTTGTTTCTACTAGTAGTTATAATAATCCGTACATTTCTTGCCTAGCTATCTTTTTATCCCTAGCACCTAGCACAGTTCCTGGCAGTTAGGAGACACAATAAGTTATGTGATGGATGAAAGAAAACAATGAACAAATGAATGCGTGAATCAGAACCCATGTTTTGTGGTTAAGCAATGGCAAATTTGGGCTTAAAATAGAAAATAGATTTCTGAAACTGTGGCTGTCCGCCATTGCAGCAGACCATCTCAGGAGGCAGAGTTTGATGGTCAGGGACTTAAAAAAAAAAAAAACAAAAAACCCTTCAAAAGATTGAAAGCATCCCATGCGATTCAATTCAAGTGAAATTAAATTCTTAGAAATCAGTAACCAGAGAGAACTGTAGGATGGCCGTAGGATGCCTTAGAGAAGTTTCCTGGCCAGAGATGATCACTGGCTTCTCCCTGTGTCCCCCTCCCCACTCCTCATTGCTGTGCTTCCCACTGTGGACACGATTTAAGATGCTCTCCCATATTATCTCCACCAGTTATTCATGTTTCTTTTTTTCCTTCCTTCATTTGATGCACATTTATCGTACAGACCCCCTGCAATGGGTAAGGCATCACATCAGTCTCTGTGGTAGACATGAAAATGCTTTACCCATGCATCCCACTCTCCAGGAGTTTACGGGTGGTAGCGGAAACGTGCGCAGATCTACCGCGTGCATTAAATGTCAACGTGTGCTTGTGTGGTCCTGGGCCTTGTTAGTACAGCAGTGGCGTGTAGGTGCACCACCAAGCATTTCACATGCATCACTTATCATTAATCCTCACGATAACCCACTCAGCCAGGAAGGAGGAATTCAATATTAGGGGCTTAAAGAGATGAACATTTATTTCGTTTCATTTTCCAAACACCCTCCCTAGAATCCTAGTGAATCTGGGTTTACAGAGACACGTAACCGACCCACAGTCTTACGGCTGTAAAGCTGCTGCATGGCCCGTCTGCCTCTAGCAGATGCTCTTAGCAGCTTCAGTAACATCCTTCCACCCCATCAAGTTATAAAGAGATCACTGTCCCTGGGGGGGTGCAGGTAGACCCGAAGCCCTCTCTGAGCAGAGCAAGGGGCGCGGGGAGGGGGCATTTGAAGTAACGTGTAAAGGAGGGGAGCATCAGGGGACCCAAGAGTGGAAAGCGGAACGGCTTTCTCCGCAGACAGAACGAGCACCCTGAGCAAGGGAAGGCTGGGGGTCAACAGGGGCAGCAGGCCCTTCGTTCCCCTGGGGTGTAGGCATCCAGAGGGATAGGGGTCTGGGAGCCAGCTCTCCACACCCCCCCCCCCCAGTGCAGGAGACAGGGGAGCCCGGCTTCCCTCAAACGTGGGATCAAGCCTCATCTTCCACGGAAACCTTAACTAACCAACTACCCTGACTCCTACTGTCCTGTTCCATCAGTGCCTCGTGGAATTGCTGACATAGACCTGCTTCCGCCCTCTGCTCGCTTTATGTGTTTATGTGTGTTCTCATCAGTGGCTGGAGAACAGGAGCCCCATTGTGAATATTAGGTAATACTGTATACGGAATGACTGCTCAGATGTAAGCTATTGTATATAGGATGGATAAACAAGGTCCTACCGTATCGCACAGGGAAATATATTCAATATCCTATTATAAACCGTAGTGGAAAAGAGTATAAAAAAAGCATGTGTAATATATATGGAATCTAAAAAAAAAAAAAAAAAGGTTCTGAAGAACCTAGGGGCAGGACAGGAATAAAGACGCAGACATAGAGAATGGACTTGAGGACATGGGAAGGGGGAAGGGGAAGCTGGGACGAAGTGAGAGAGTGGCATGGACATATATACACTACCAAATGTAAAATAGATAGCTAGTGGGAAGCAGCCGCATAGCACAGGGAGATCAGCTCGGTGCTTTGTGACCACCTAGAGGGGTGGGATAGGGAGGGTGGGAGGGAGACGCAAGAGGGAGGAGATACGGGGATATATGTATACATATAGCTGATTCACTTCGTTATAAAGCAGAAACTAACACACCGTTGTAAAGCAATTATACTCCAATAAAGATGTTTAAAAAAAAAAGCATGTGTATATGTATATGTATAACTGAATCACTTTGCTGTACAGGAGAAATTAACACAACATTATAAATCACCTATACTTCAACTAAAAAAAAAAAAAAGAAGAAAGAATGCTCAATAATGACTTACTCAATGCCTTTCAAACATGAAAGACTAAGAATTCAAATTATGCCACTCATCTCTGCTGCCATGATAAGGAGGGGGAAAAATGCCAAACCTCTGGCCTAGCTTTCCCTAATCTCTTCTCTTTTTTACAAGACGTCATGAAGCAAGCACGGGATTTTGAATCCTTGAGCTTGGACTGGAACTTACTTTGGGCAAAGTATTTATACATCTGAGTCTGAACTCTCACAATTGCATAAACAGGATGGTGATAATGTCCTCCTTGTTAGGTTTATGGACAGATTAAATGAGGCGATAAGTAGAAAAAGTGCTTTGTTAATCTATCCATACGATAGTAATTACTCTATTACATCACTAAGAAAATCCACTCATCAAGGTTCCATGAGGGACTCTTTAAGTCCTGCCAGGAAGCTTAAAAACAAAGAGAGGAAAATGTGACAGAGTGGACTTAATTTATGAAACCATGAATAACTAATAGTATGGAGCGTGTTTTTACCTTGACATTGTAGAAAAATGAATATCAACAAAGCCCAAGAACTATCCCTTACTATTGCTCGTTCCATCCCTACTTTGTAATAGGTTCTAATCTAGCCTGTTCTCCCATCAAAGCCTAACTATGGGTCTCTGGGTCCTGGGTAAGTTCACCTCGACCCCTGAGGAAGCAGCAACCCGTGCCTCCTATGTCAGCATCTTACTTCACTCGCCTGGAAAAGTCATCCTGGGTCATTTCCAGACACCTTTTCCAGCTGATCCCTGAAGAATTGGATTCATCTTATTATTTCCAAAGTAAATCATCATTATTTCAAAAGCAAGCAATGACTCTCAGATAACATGGGAGATCCCTGGTAGAGATCTGTTTGGGGGCCCTGTAAAAAGAGAAGAACGCTAACTGGGCCTCTGTGTGAGCTCTCTTCTCTAACGGGGCCAGCGGTACCCATGGACATTTACAGAAGTGGACACACTCTCCTTACTGCTTCTTCTTAACTGCCACCTAAGTGTCCCCGACCGCCCTTCGGTGACTCTTAGCCCAGCTGACTGCATTAGCATCGTAAGCAAACGTAGGCTATCGAATCTAAAACTCAGCTTTTAAAAAGTTCCCTTAAGTACTGGGCTTCCCTGGTGGCGCAGTGGTTGAGAATCTGCCTGCCAATGCAGCGGACATGGCTTTGATCCCTGGTCCCGGAAGAACCCACATGCCATGGAGCAACTAAGCCCGTGCGCCACAACTACTGAGCCCGTGCTCTAGAGCCAGCGAGCCACAACTATTGAAGCCCACGCTCCTAGAGCCCGTACTCTGCAACAAGAGAAGCCACCACAATGAGAAGCCCACTCACCACAGTGAAGACCCAACGCAGCCAAAAATAAATAAAATAAATAAATTTATTAAAAAAAAAGTCCCCGTGAGTACTAATTTCCACCACGAAACTTAATGGCTCCAGAGAAGACATTGAATTCTATCAGGTAAATAACACACATTTTAAAAGGTCCCAAACATGTATTTTACACAATAGAACAGAGCAGCCTGGAAGAAACTGTTAACAGTCTTTCGAGTAAATGAATAACAATTTGTATGAAGCCACTAATTACCTGTGAAGATGGTTTAGTGGGGTGGTGATGCCTGCAGGTTCTCGTGGACCCGCTGCCTGAGGTCTGGGCAAGGAGGATGCAGCCCGGAGGGACCTCTGGGTGAAAGGAAGTGTTAATAACCCTTTTAGTCAATGCCCACAGTTGCCAGGAACCTAAAGGAGCAGATGGGGTGATGCGAGCTGGGCATACTTTAGCAAGGTTTAACCTCTTTCAAAAAGAATGAAAATAAACGGTTTGTTATGGGATTATGTGAAATCATCTGTGTGAGACTTTTGAAAATTGTAAAGCACTATTGAATGTAAAGAATCTTCCGGGGCTTCCCTGGTGGCGCAGTGGTTGGGAGTCCGCCTGCCGATGCAGGGGACGCGGGTTTGTGCCCCGGTCCGGGAAGATCCCACATGCCGCGGAGTGGCTGGGCCCGTGAGCCATGGCCGCTGGGCCTGCGCGTCCGGAGCCTGTGCTCCGCAACGGGAGAGGCCACAACAGTGAGAAGCCCGCGTACCGAAAAAAAAAAAAAATCTTTCATTCACTAAAAAAGAAATTTAAGGAATGGTAGTGGTGACAGCTGCACAACGATGTGAATATATTTAATGCCACCGAATTTGTCACTTAAAAACAGGTAAAATCATAAATTTTGTATGTGTATTTGCCACAATAAAAAAGAAAAAATGAGTACATCTCTGCACGTACTAATATCCCCAGGTCTTCAGGATGGTCCCTTCTCTCAAATGTCTGGAGTGGGAAGCAGGCGTCTCTCTCCCAGGTTTGAGGTGCTAGGTTCCAGCCTGGAGATTTCTTCCTTCCTTCCTTCTCTGCTAGCAGAGGTGCCTCTGGTATCCTGCGCTGGGGAGACCCACCGTCCCTCCCCTGCTCTTGTTACTGACTCAGATCCTTGGACTCTTTAATCAATAGAAGTTGATAAGATGACAGACAAGAAATTCAGGCAGGGCTTCACTGGGACTCGTGCTGCAGCACAAGGGAGCAAAAACAAGTAACAGGTGCCCTTGCTCACTCCCCGAGGAGAGGGGGCGAGCTGGTCTGTTAAGTGGGGTGAAAGTAGGGGTGGATCTGTGGGTGGGGGCCGGAGGCGGGGCTTAGGTGGTCTGCCCACCCGCTTGGTGGTGTCATGTGCAGGGATCGTGTGCAAGG
Organism: Stenella coeruleoalba; assembly: GCF_951394435.1. Taxonomy (NCBI): domain Eukaryota; kingdom Metazoa; phylum Chordata; class Mammalia; order Artiodactyla; family Delphinidae; genus Stenella; species Stenella coeruleoalba. The sequence goes on from NC_137159.1 coordinate 7,586,948, forward strand.
ACCGTGCTTTTGCTCCGACAGCTCAGAAGTGGCACTTGGTTTGTGGCCTCTTGGTATCTTACTGTTCCTAACTGCCCTGCCTGTGCATGCGCGCAGTTATTTTTAGTCCCTCATAGTTCCTTTGTATTCTGCTCTGGAGGAGATGTTTGTCCAGGTGCAAGCACTGCAGCCCAGGGTCCCAGGTCCCAGCCCACCTCCCTCCTGTCGCCAGGGACCTGTGGCTGCAGAAGAGCCAGGCTCACTGTCCACACCACCTGGTTTAACCAGCCTCAGGAAAGGGACCAGAGGAACAAGACACCCCATGGATGGAGTGACCTAACAGTTAGGACCACCCCTTAGGTTACTAGCTTGGACCTGTTACCGTGCACACGGTGTTCCTCTCTTCTGGACTCGTTCCTTCAGACTAAGTTGATAGAGCTGCCAGTGGTAAAATATTTAAATAACAGAACTGGAGTTGTTTTTGCTGGAAGGCTTTGTCCCTGTGTGTTACCCCTTTTGAACACTGTGTTGCATCACTTCTAGACCAAGGACGATGGTACCGTGTACGTCTGATGTTTGTTGTTCACTTAAGTTTTAATGCATCCTCCCAATTTTTCTTTTTTTTTTTTTTTTTTGGCTGTACGCGGGCCTCTCACTGTCGTGGCCTCTCCCGTTGTGGAGCACAGGCTCCAGACGCGCAGGCTCAGCGGCCATGGCTCACGGGCCCAGCCGCTCCGCGGCATGTGGGATCCTCCCGGACCAGGGCACGAACCCGTGTCCCTTGCATCGGCAGGCGGACTCCCAACCACTGCACCACCAGGGAAGCCCCCCCCCAAAATTTTTAATGTATCCAATACATGAGACATCTCCAAGTTAAAATTAAGAGAAATAAAAGACTGTGTAATGAGCATAGTTTTCAATATTTCTCGATGCTGCCTCTTCCTTTTTAAAAATATATATTGCTGGAGACACTACTCGGAAAAGATCCCTGGTGTTCTCCTTACTTGCTGCAAGTAGTAAATCTTTCCTTTTCTTAAAAAGAAATATATACACACACACACAGTATTTATATATATATATATATATATATATATACACACACACATATTTATATATAAACATATTTGTTTATATATCTGAAGTGGAATTATGCCTGTACATTCTTGAATAACTACTTAGATTGAATTAAGCACTTGCTGTCCTGCACTGAATGTGTTGATGATTGGTTATTAGTGGTCAGTTCTATTCAAATATTTAAACTGATTACACATGAAGATATAATGCAATCTCCCCCGCGTTCCCCCTTTTTAAACTTTGCATTCACACTGACTCAGATCTGGGAAATTGAACTGAACGTAAAATAAACCCAAGAGCAACCAATCATATATTTTACAGGAAAAAATTCACAAAAGGTGCATATTTAATACCCATGTATATTTCTTAACACACTGAGGCCACTGTCTGTAGCTCTTTCACTGGTGTCTGTGCCTTTAGTGAACGGAGGGCAGCTGGAGGAACATTTCTCGTGGGGTGGGTAGTTTTAAAACGAATAGATTAGTGGTGTTTTTTGTTTTGTTTTGTTTAAAACCAAACTACTTAGCTGCTTTTGATGAAAGTTTATTTAAATCTCGACACCACAACTGTTTTTTGTTTTGTTTTGTTTTGAATCTCCTTTTAGTGGAGAAAACTGGCCAAAGCCCTGGAGCCTTCTTTCTCTGCGTTAAGAGCCTTTCAGGCCAGCACCTCTCCATCCCCCTTATTCCCTCCCAGACAGTCCCACCCAGGCCAGTTCGCTCTGGGGATGCTGAGCCAGCTGGAGCGAGCTGCCCATCCTGCTGCTAACTCTGGGCACGGGGCCGGCCCCTCCGCCTCCGACCCTTCACCACTTGCCTCCCGTGACTCAGGCCTCTGGCGTCCTCCGGAGGCAGCCGTGGGCCAGCATTGGCAGGCTGGCCCGCTGGCTCCACTGCGTTTTGGAGCCTGATGAGCTCCCCTGCTGGTGTTGAAAGGTTAACGTGCCCCCCCAGAGGGCAGCAGGCTGACCTTTCCCGCGCTGGCTACCGGGCCAGCTGCCATACCGGATCCTCCCGTTGGCCGGCAGGACACGGCGCCCACCTCTGCCCTCATCAGCCGGCATGGGAGCCCGGCCATCTGCACCCCTGTTATTCGGGGTCTGCCATCTAACCTGAGCAGATTCCTGAAGCTTGCCTCCCCTCCCTGTAATTCTCTGTGGCCTTGAGTTTCACACGCTGCCCGGTACCCACTGCTCCTGCAATCCTGAGAGACGGCGTTCGGTATGTCAACGCCCATTAATGAATTACAGGTCAGTTGGGTTAAATGTTGAAACCACACCAACTCCTTGGGAAGGGAAAGGCCATGGCCCCTTTTCCCATCTCACAGACCAGGTCCGCCTGCTTGCTGGCCCTGCTCCGCTAACTGGATGGGGCCCCCAGAAGCCCAGCCCAGGCCTGGAGTCCAGAGACCCCACTTGACCTCCCTGTGGCCCCATTTGCCCTGTTCATGGCCAGGGAGCCTCTTTAGGCCATGGTTCCTCATCTTAAAATGAAGATATAACCCCTGTTCAGCCAGCCCAACCCTGGTGCCAGTGGGAGGGAAGGCGGATAGAATGTGTGAAGGCCCTGTCGGCCATGGACGCTACACAGGCACAGAGAATTGGGGTATTTATTAGTTTTTGCAGGGCTGTGTGAAGGAGGTCCTGTTTTCTTTGAGTCATTGCCCAGCCACTGAACTATTTGATAGAATTCTGAAAGGACAGCCAAGTGGGCCTTTGGTGTGGTTGCAAGATGAGCACAAAGCTGAATGATACCCCAGCCCTCTGACAGGGGCCCGTGGTCTTCAGGGTCACCCCCAGGCCTCCAAGAGTCTCATGGCTACCACACCCTGTCCTGTGCTGGGACTTGATGTCATAATCCCACTTCATCCCCCCGACTGCCCTCTGGGGTAGGTGTCATTGTCCCTGCTTTCCACACTGGGAAACTGAGGCCTGGAGGATGGAGTCATGTGCCCAAGGTGGCTAGAGCCCAGGTTTCTGGGCAGCAGTGTGGCCCTGCAGACCGAGCGGGTGGCGAAGGGCCTCATCCTTGCTCTGCCTACAGAATCCCCTTGAAACAGGACAAAACCCAGCCTGCCGCAGCCTTGCACTCATGACTCAGGCCTGAGCACCGCATGTGGGGCCACGAGCTGCCCTTGCCCTTGCCCGTGTGTCAGAGCGGAGGCACTTTTAATCACCTTTCATCTTTGCCCGCTTCACGTTTGAATGTAAAACAGGAATGACCGCACAGCCACGAAGGATCCTGCTGGGGCCTTGCGTGTTAGGACACACCTCATCCAGTTCTGTTCTCTCCAAGAAAGTACTTCTAGGCATCTCAGCCATCCTTCTGTGCTCTGTGCTTAAAATAGAAGATGGCAGAAAACTTGAGAAGCGCTATGGTCGTGCTTAGATGGACTTATACGATGAGGAAAAGAGAGCCAAGCCAGCATGATTGCCTAAGACATATTTCTTGAAGATTTTTTTTCCTTCCAACTGGCTGGAGAAATATTAGCTATTCACTAACATTTCAAAATGAAGGCCAAATTTTGCTCACATCCCTACAGCAGCTCTGTGCCCCTGTGAGTCTTTAAAATGTAAACCTGCCCATATGTTGTTCCTTTGCTCACCGGTCATCCTGACTTCCTTGCCTCATTCAAGTGAGGCAAAGCCTCTGGGTAGTGGAGACCACAGGGGCTCTCTCTGGGTGTCAGAAGGGATGTCACACCCACAAGGGCTTAATTTCCAAAATATACAAACAGTGCATACAAATAAATAACAAAAAAAACCAAACAACCCAATCAAAAATTGGGCAGAAGATCTAAATAGACAATTTTCCAAGGAAGACATACAGATGGCTAATAGCCACATGAAAAGATGCTCAACGTCACTAATTATTAGAGAAATGCAAATCAAAACTACCATGAGGTATCACCTCACACTGGTCAGAATGGCCATCATTGAAAAGTCTACACAGGGGGCTTCCCTGGTGGCGCAGTGGTTAAGAATCGGCCTGCCAATGCAGGGGACACGGGTTTGAGCCCTGGTCCTGGAAGATCCCACATGCTGTGGAGCAGCTAAGCCCGTGCACCACAACTACTGAGCCTGCGATCTAGAGCCCGCGAGCCACAACTACTGAGCCTGCATGCCGCAACTGCTGAAGCCCACGCACCTGGAGCCTGTGCTCCACAACAAGAGAAGCCACCACAATGAGAAGCCCGTGCACTGCAACGAAGAGTAGCCCCCGCTCACTGCAGCTAGAGAAAGCCCACGTGCAGCAACGAAGACCCAACACAGCCAAAAATAAAAACAAATAAATAAATTTTAAAAATAAATAAATAAAAAATAAAAGTCTACACAGGAATTCCCTGGCCATCCAGTGGTTAGGACTTGGCGCTTTCACTGCCGAGGACTCAGGTTCAATCCCTGGTGGGGGAACTAAGATCCCACAAACCACGTGGCTCGGCCAACAGAAAAATAAATAAAATAAAAGTTTACAAATAATAAATGCTGTAGAGGGTGAGGAGAAAAGGAAACCGTCCTACACTCTTGGTGGGAATGTAAACTGGTGCAGCCACTATAGAGAACAGTATGGAAGTTCCTTTAAAAACTATAAAAATAGTATGTTCTTGCATACCATATGATCTTACAATCCTACTTCTCAGCATATATCCGGAGAAAACTCCTAATTCGAAAAGACACGTGCACCCCTGTGTTCACAGCAGCACTATTTACAATAGCCAAGATGTGGAAGCAACCTAAATGTCCATCGACAGATGAGTGGATAAAGAAGATGTGGTACATATATACACACTGGAATATTACTCAGCCATAAAAAAGAACGAAATAATGCTATTTGCAGCAACGTGGATGGACCTAGAGATGATCATACTAAGTGAAGTAAGTCAGAGAAAGACAAGTACCATATGGTATCATTTACATGTGGAATCTAAAATATGGCACAAATGAACTTACACACAGAACAGAAACAGACTCACAGACAGAACAGATTTGCGGTTACCAAAGAGGAAAGTGGGTGGGGGAGGGATAAATTAGGAGTTTTGGGATGGGCAAATGCAAGGTACTGTATATAAAATAGATTAACCACAAGGTCCTACTTGTATAGCACAGGGAACTATATTCAATATCTTGTAATAAACTATAATGGAAAAGAATAAAAGAGAAGAAGAGATGTCACAGCAGGAGCTCAACTAACAGCACTCCTCGGGTCCCCTTCAAGCCCAGGCGCTGTTACAGACGAATTTTGTGAGTCGAGGCGCAGGAGTTTTAGTTCCCCTACCCCTGCACACATGCTGTTCCTCCCACCTGGAACAGGGTCTTTTCTCCCCTGTCCTCCCCTCCAACGTGCCTGGCTACCCCTATCCATGCTTCAGGTCACAGCTGAAACAGCCGGTCCCCCCTTAGGCCTTCCTGCCTTTGCCGTCCGCCCCCAGGGCACCCTCCACTTGCCTCTTGTGTGGCCCTCATCACTATGGTAACGAGCTGCTGAATTGCCTGCCTCACCCTGCCCATATATTGTTCCTTTGGGCACGAGTCATCCATCATTCTCGAGTTCCTTGCCTTAGTCATGTGAGAGGAAGACCCTTGGTAATGGAGACCACACAGGCTCCTTCAGAAGGGATGTCACACCGACAAGGGCTTAATTTCTCCTCTGTAAAGTGGAGAGAGTAATGCTCACTCTGTCCATCTCAAGCCACTGTTGTCAGGCTCTGGGAGATTATTTTTGCAAGAGAGCTATGTTTAAAAAGGCTGATTACAAATGGCCCACTTTTTAGTAGTAGAGTTGCTGCAAAAAAAAGAAAAAGCAACTTGAATAGCTCTTACCTTTGATGAGAAATAAAGGGTAACTTCAAAACACCCCATTCCCTCCTTTACTCTTAACCCTTTATACCCCAACCTAGGGAAGGCAGGGGCTTTTCTCCAATAGTAGTTAATAAGTTACATAATGGCAATGGTGGTAAATATTATAATAAAAAAGCAATCACTGAAGTGGCAATCTTAATTCAAAATTACTTTACACAGGACTCCAACTTATTTTTTTCTTGTTTGTTGAATCTATAACGTGAACTAAAGACAGAATTACTTCAAGTGGTTTATAGCAACCATGACATTAAATATAATGATTTTAAAGTTGTATCATAAATTGAATATATCCAAAATCAATATAGAGATGCTGTTGACATCCAGTTGCTTTTCTGGAAAAGTAATTGAGATGTCCCAATTACTAAAATCCTGGAGTCATTATAGAAATAGTTATATTATAATCTGTTATTAAAATACCATTAGATATTTCACAACTAGGATCCTTCCTCATAGCACTGCCTCTTAACAGCAGGATGGTGTTGGCTGAAGGAAACCTTAACAGTAGTTTCCTCTTTTTCCATACTTGGAATAGAACCTGAATAATACCCACTGTAAAGCCTTGAGAATGTTTTAGTTCGTGTAGATTTGGTCAAAGTTCTAAAATAATAAATTTGTAGGGACTTCCCTGGTGGAGCAGTGGTTAAGAATCTGCCTGCCAATGCAGGGGATACGGGTTCAATACCTGGTCTGGGAAAATCCCACATGCCTCAGAGCACCTAAGCCCGTGCACCACAACTACTGAGCCTGCACTCTACAGCCTGCACGCCACAACTGCTGAAGCCCGCACGCTCTAGGGCCCACGTGCCGCAACTACTGAACCCACGTGCTGCAACTACTGAAGTCCATGCGCCTAGAGCCCGTGCTCTGCAACAAAAGAAGCCACCGCAATGAGAAGCCCACGCACCACAACGAAGAGTAGCCCCCGTTTGCCACAACTAGAGAAAGCCCACACATAGCAACAAAGACCCAACACAGCCAAAAAAAAAAAAAAAAATCTGTAAATTAGGAAATATTAAAACAGTATAATTGGTAATTTTGTTTCTTTATTTGGGGCACCTAGTAGACTGGACATGGGATGCTTGGAATATTAGATACTCAGGATAAAGAACAGTCTTTTTACAATCTTTGATATAATCTCTCTTCCTGTAAATATCCTGGATCACCAAGCATAAAAACAACTGAGTTTCTATGTTGCCATCCTAATCTTGAGCCATTCTTATGTTCATTAAATCCAACTTGCCCATGAGGTCGTTTCCTGTATCATCATACTGCAGTCTGTGCATCTGTATTTTTGTTGTTGTTGTTAAAGAGTTTATCAGGATTAAGAACTGATTCATCTGTTTAATTTCTCAGTAACTGCATTAGTATCTGTCCTTTATTATTTTTAATTTTTTTATTGAATGTAAGATTTTTTTCAGTTCTATAATGCTTTACAGTTTTCAAAAGTTTCACACACGTGATTTCATATAATCCCATAATAACCCTTTTTTTCTTCCCCCTGCCCCTACATTACCCTTCCCCCCTTCCCTGTCCCCACTGGTAACCACTAACTTGTTCACTATTCTATGCATCTGCCTTTTGTTTGGGTCTCTAAAGCTTTACTCATAATCCAAATTGGCCTACGTAATAAATCTTTACACGTAAATGGAGAATGTTTGTCACAGCCAAAACTTATCCTATAAAATACCCCAATCTAAAATAAAATGACAGGTATAAAAACAGATCCAGTTAGAGATGTGGATTATTTGAAGCACACAGCTAACTAGCTGTACGAGCATAGCGTAGTAGTTAACTGCACTGCCTTTATTATCAGCCCAGTCAGGTTCAAATGCCCGCTCTTCTCCTAATCAGGATGTGAATTTCGACAAGCCTAAATTTTCTTTGTGTTTACTATGCAGTAAACAGCAGTGCTTGGGGACGCCAACTTATTTAAAATCCTGTCTCTACAGAGCCTCCTTGAGCTTCCAAAATTGTCACCACCTTGATTACCTGGAGATAATCTGCAAAATTTTCTTCCACCTTTGCAACTCAGGAATGCCAGCAGCTAGGTAGCAGGTAGATGACAGGGAAGAACTGTGCCCCCTCCAAAGACTGTCAGGCTGCTCTGCTGCAAAGCCCTGCACACCGGGCTTCTGCGCCCCCGGCCCCCGTAGATCTGAGGGCATGTGAGCAGCACTTCCGGCGCGACTCCCCGGGCTGAGTACAGCGGCAGCCGCCACGGGCCCCAGCAGGTGCCTCTGCCCCGGCGTAATGACAGGCCGTGCCTCCCTCACTCTTAAAAGTGTCCCAATTTAAACCACCAGGAGTTACCACCTCACACCCATTAGGATGGCTACTATCAAAAAAAAAAACCCCAGGGCTTCCCTGGTGGCACAGTGGTTGAGAGTCTGCCTGCCGATGCGGGAGATGCGGGTTCGTGCCCCGGTCCGGGAGGATCCCACGTGCCGCGGAGCGGCTGGGCCCGTGAGCCATGGCCGCTGAGCCTGCGCGTCCGGAGCCTGTGCTCCTCAACGGGAGAGGCCACAGCAGTGAGAGGCCCGCGTACCGCAAAAAAAAAAAAAAAAATCCCAGAAAACATCAAGTTTTGGCAAGGATGTGGAGAAACTGGAACAACGTGTGCACTGTTGGTGGGAATGTAAAATGATGCAGCCATTATAGGAAAAAAATGACAGTTCCTCAAAACATGAAAAATAGAATTACCGCGTGATCCAGCAGTTCCACTTTTGGATATATATCCCAAAGAATTGAAAGGAGGATCTCCAAGAGGTTATTTGCGGACCCACTTTCATAGCAGCATTACTGACAGTAGCCAAGCAGTGGAAGCAACCCAGGCACCCATAGATGGATGAATGGATAAAAACAAAAGTGGTCTCTGCATACAGTGGGATATTATTCAGCCTTAAAACAAGAGGGAAATTCTGACATGTGCTGCATAATGTACTTTGGGGACGTTACGCTAAGTGAAATAAGCCGGTTCCAAAAAGATTAAAACTGTGTAATTCCACTTGTATGAAGTATGTAGAGCCGGCAAATCCAGACAGAAAGTAGAATGGTGGGCGTCAGGGGCTGCAGGAGGGGAGAATGGGGAGGTAGTGTGTAATGGGTATGGAGTTTCTGGTTTGTAAGATGGAAGGAGTTTTGGAGATAGAGGGTGGTGATGGTCGCAAAGCAACGTGAATATACTTAATGCTACTGAACTGTACGACTAAAAATGGCTAAGATAGCGAATTTTATTTGATGTGTATTTTACCACAATTTTTTTAAAAAAGCAAAATGTTCTGGTTTAGACCATAAATTATATGTCCACCCTAATTATTACTAATCTTGAATATGTGTCAGTCAGTGTTAGGAAACATTTTCAATCTTAGCCATTTATTTCTAACTATGGAATAAAAAGCTCCTGTTACCAAGGCAGATGGGGCAGAGATTAAGGGACATTTGTTTGGAGTGGGTGGCGTGATAGGCAAGAGTTCACACGAGAATCAGGCCCCCAGTGAGGGGGAACCCAACTGAATCCTTTTTTTTTTAACATCTTTATTGGAGTATAATTGCTTTACAGTGGTGTGTTAGTTTCTGCTTTACAACAAAATGAATCAGTTATATATATACATATGTTCCCATCCTTTCACTGACTCGGGGCTGCAGTTCTTTGAGAAAGAAGGCTCCCTGCGTTTCTAGAATGCTAGTAGGAGGGCCGAGGGAGAGGCTCCCACGTCCAGGCCCTTCCCAGGAGCCTTCACTCCTGGACTGAGCCTTCCACCACGGCCTGCAACAGCTCACAGGCCTTCCCCGTCTTCCAGACTTAGCTCGTGACTGCTTCCTCCTGAAATGCCCTCCTCCATCTCAGCTCCACTGTCCCTTTTGAAACCCTGGGTCCCCTAACAGGTCAGCCCCTCCACGAGGTGAGCCCAGGACCCACCAGGCTTCTCCCTTTCCTCCAAGGTACGGGCCCTTCTGCTGTGTCCTCACCATGTTAGAGCACCCCATCCATTCTCCCCAGGACCGTCATCCTTCTTCCACTGGCCTCACATCCTGCATTAGCTGATAAACTTCTGGAGGGAAGTATGAAGATGGTGTCTTAAAGTCTTCTCTTTGGTTCCATGACAGGTGTTTGAACACCAGCAGTGGCTAGCTACTGGAGGCCATTTCCCATTGGCAATCACCATTGTCATGACTTCAGTTACTGTTTAACGTGTCGGCGTGTTAACCTTCCCCTTTCCGAGCTTCGTGCGATGCATCCCCATGGTAGCTATGGTGTTAGTTTTCTCTCTGAGCTTTCTGAGGAAGGTCATCTGTTGGAAGTCTAGAATGGAGGCAGAGCTTCTCCAGGAAACTTGTATCTTGATGAGCTCGCCCCTTGCAATGGTCATGTTTCTGAGGAGTCATGTTTCTGCCCCCATGAGCAGACCCCAAGTAAAACTTGGTGTGTACCATCAACCTCACCTACCTCTCCATCCTCCCTACCTATTCTAAACAGGGTGAACTGCATCCAGGGCAGTAGGAAGGTCTAATAGGGTCTAAAGGAATAGAATCGCTTCCCAAGGGAAGTTTCTACCTTGTCTGTAGTATGAGAATGAAAATTGCCCAAGCCGGAGCTTGGGAAGTCAGCTCTAGGTTTACAGATCCCACTTTCTTTCAGTGAAACAGCCCAAGGAGGGCATGTCTTTATTAACTCCAGCATTATCACCAAGCCTATTCTGTTAATAAAATAACATTTTCCAATGTCTGTTGTCCAAATGCAGCAGCACACATCTCAGGGCAGGGATGCACTGAAGGCCCTTTGGTGTGGGCCGTCTCTCCACCGGCTCTGGTACATTTCTTTTTATAGAAGTTCTAATCTATTCGTATGGCCACCTTAAGATTCTAAATTAGCTGGCAGTGTTGCAGTTGTAAACAAGTTTTGTTTCGCTGGGAAAGTGATTACATAAGGCTCACTTTTCATCCCTTTCAGCTCGTTCAAAAGCTTTAAAAGGCACCATTCTATCCCTGAATTTTGTGACTTTGAAACAGACCATATCTTATCATCCTTTTATCTTCTGACTGTTCCTCCATGAGAATGTCTGCTGTATTACATTGCTCTTAAAATACAGCTTTGGCAACCTGAAATATGAACTCCCAGGTCCCCAAACTTCCCAATCTGTGATTAGTTATAATTAATCCTATCACATGTCATTCCATCTTGGATCCTGTCAAGTGACCCAGAAGGCACTTTGCAAAACTTCAGGCAGGAAATCCCTGCACGTTATTTAATGGTGATGCTGTTTGCCACATGTCATGCATCTTCCTTCAGTAATTCATCCACAGACATTCCAGGAGCATGTCTTCAGTGCTTGGCACCAGACATTTCTACACTGGGTGGATAGGAAAGATCACAAACCTAAGATTGCCAGATTTAGCAAATAAAAATACAGAAATGACTTTGGTATAAGTATGTCCCTAATATTGCAAATTATTCATTGTTTATCTGAAATTCAAATTTCACAGGGTGCCTTGTATTTTATCTGGCAAACCTACAGATACCATATTTTGATTGAAAGAGCATTAAAAAAAGTATTCTGTGAAAGTATTTGATCTTTGTTGGAAATTACATCAGAAAATGTCAAGATCTTAGAGGGCCATCTGTATATAAACTGTGAATGCAGCTTAAATCAAAATTCTGTCTTACTCTCCTAGAGAGCTTCCTTGAAAACGAATTTTCTCTCTTTTCCGACAGTAGCATAAGCATCTCACTCCCAACAGGACAGTGCTCAAGGATTCTCTTTGATTTTTCATCCTATTATGTATCTTTGTGCATGTGGAGTGTGTGTCTTCCTTGTAGCAAGCGTTGGCCTGTTTGGAAATTCAAGTGAGGGTTGGTACCATTTACAGGTCAAAGCCATCTGGCTGAACTCCTGCCCCCTCCACCCCCGTCCCCACCCACCATCCATGTCGTGATGGAAGACATCAGGCTCCACTTTCTACGAGGCACAGGCCGCTTCCTCAGTACCATGCTGACCTTTTGATGCCATTTATAATTTATATTTTGCTGAGTTATTTGTACCAAGGAATGTCTGGTTCGATAATGTGGAAGCTTTTTTTTTTTGCTGCCACAGAGGAGAATTCCTGACCTATTTCCACGCCTGTGAGGAGACCAAGGAGATTTCTGTGTTGACCTCTAAAAATAGCTGGTGATGGTCGCAGAGCATCACCTCCCAGCACGTGGCCGTCAGGCTGCGAGGTTCTCATTAACGGGACTGCGTGTGGGTGACACTTCCTTTCAAGCTCTGTGTCATAAGCACTGTTATTCCCTCAGTTATCACATCCCATTAATTATTCATTGCCTAACTTTTTTCCAAATGTAATTAATGAGATACGTTACACAATGGCAATGGTAGTAAATATTATAACATAAAAGCAATGACTGAAGTGGCAATTTTAATTCGAGATGATTTTAATTACATGGGACTCCAACTTATTGAAAAGCCTGTCTCCACAGAGCCTCCTTGGAGCTTCCAAAGCTGTCACCACCTTGGTTACCTGAAGACAGTCTGCAAAATTTTCTTCCACCTTTACAGTAGCGAGCAAGTAGGGGCATTCAAGCAGATGGGTAACTGGGTAGGTTATCAGCAGGCACTGGACCTCCACCCACCCCAGGAGCCAGGAAGACAGCCTGTGTGTTGGGCATTTTGTTTCAGAGGAGGACAAAGGTAGAAGAAACTTGCACTCTGGGCAGGACCAGCTTCGTGGGCCGCTGACCCATGTGGTCATACAGCCCCATGCTCAGAGGGTCCACACTCGGTGTAATGCTCTGCATTTGTCCTCTTGAAATTCTCAAGAGTTTGATCCTTGAATCCGTGTTTTGTAAGCAAAGTCCAGTGGGACGACAGAGAGTGCGGCAGGAGCTTGGAGCCTTGGCTCGTGGGTAGATCCTCCTTCCTGCGACAGGTTCAAAGACGTCTGCATCCCTGCCTGGTGCCTTGGTCCCATCTAATGCTCCCCTCTCCAACCTGCACGGTAACTGCTGCCTTCCTGCGCCCCCAGCAGGGCATGGACACACCTGGGGTCGGGGTAGGGTAGCACGCCCAGGGCACCACAAAGCCCTTTCCGCTCCAAGCTGGCAGCACCGGGGTCTTCAGTGGGCAGCTCTCTGGGGGCGAGCCTCCTCCCGCGACCCGATCCAGGTGCCTCATGCGTCCTGGTGCAAAGGTCACAATACCCTCGGAGGTTACCCCATGCCCATGTTGATTTGGGGCAGTGGGCCTACGGGAAGGGGAGATGCCTGGCTCAGTTTCACAACCCCCCGGCCGGGGCACCCCCTGATAAGACCCCCCAATGCCCGTGAGGGATTATACTCACCCCACACGTATCCTAGGGCTCAGAGAGCATGGCATGAAATAGCAAATAAAAAAATGCGGCAGCATACGAGAGGCCACGGAAGAAAGAAGGGCTCCACGTCTTAGTGCTTGTAACGACACTTGTTTCCCTGCCTTCTGAATAAGAGGTTCACATACTCGTTTTGCAGTGAGCCCTGCAGATTATGTGTCAGGTCCTGGCTCCAGGGCTTAGGGGAGCCGGGTCACTGCCCTTATTCGGCATCAGGAAAGGCCTGTCTTTTAAGGTCTTAAGATCCGCATGGAGTGCCTTCTCTCAGGTGACACTCTGAGGTCCCACATGCATTTTGCCCCTAGGAATCATGCGAGGCACACACTGCCAGCCGTGCTCTGACATCTGGCTACAGACCTTCCCCCTGCCCTCTCTTCCTCCTGTTATCAAAACTCTCCTGTGAATCCCCTCGCTCCTTTTTTCCTCATGGGGGAAAAGAAAAGTGAGACCACCTTTGAAGCAGAGTGATTCTGATCAAGGAGACAAACCGGTTTGAAGCGGGAGCTCCCTGCAGGCAGGGAGTGTCCCCGGGACAAGGTGCAGTCCCCCTGCCTTTCCCCAGAGCCTGCTGGGGCCTTGACTGCATTTCCTGACTCCATCCTGGTGTCCCGTGAAAGAACAGGCCGCAGCTCTGCAGGCCCGGTCCCCAGCTGATGCACAGGACCGTTCAGACCCTCTCGGGAGAAATCATCACATCGGGCTGGGCCTGGGCTTAAAGTTTGATTGGCCTGTGGCACGGTGCTTGGTATTCTTTTCCTTTTAGCAGGCGGCTCATTTGTGAAGCAGGATTGCTCACATTCTCCACGATGGTGGAGCTGGGGAGTCACAGGACCCAGTCTAACTTGGCACCATACTCAGGCATAATAAAGCGAATAAAATTATATTGCCCACATTCTAGTTTATTCTGCTCCCCCTTCCTTTTCTTACCTCCCCCTCTCTTCTGTTCTCCCTCTTTGCTCAGCCTGCCCAGAAAGCACCTTTCCACGTTCAGGAAACCGTAAAGAAACAAAGGCTTGGCCCGAACGTGCCTTTCCTTGACTAGAATGTCCTCGTGGTCATTTCCCTCTCACAGCGTCAGCTATTCCCGGCCTCTGTGCATGGGGGTTGCTTTCAACCATGAGGTCTCACCAAGTGTTCTCTTGGGGGCGCAGCCCCTGTGTTCGCAGGGGCCACACTGTTTGGAGGGGACCAACCCTCCCTGACTCATCTGCCCCCCCTCTCTAGCCACGCCCGCACCGAGACTCCTGGTCCAGTGTTTTTCTCAAGAGTGTCCCACTCAGAATAGTCTCTACTCTTTTAAATTACATAGGATGTTGGCTTATAGAACTTTACTTCACTTGGTCCAGGAAATCAGTCAATCCCAGTGTATTTTTCCAGCTCTTTTCATCATCACCCGTGTGCCTAAATAGAAGGGCTGGACTGCGGAGATCCGCGGAATCCAGCTTCGTGGGAGGGGCCATCGTGTCCACGTGGTTCTGGAGAACTCGGATACCTGAGGGCGGGTGCTGGGCGTGAACTGCGCATGCACGAGCCTGCAGGCCTCAGGCTCCATGATTCCCGGGACCCGGTTCGCTGTTCAGACTATCGAGGGAGAGGCTGGATCACAGGCGCGGGCTGCTGGGACCTAAATAAATAAATAACTTAAAGGGCTACTTGGTACTGGACTCTGTAAACTAGAAAGAAGGATAAATGATTCCACCCGCTGGTCTGAGCCTGTTTTGCTTCCCCCTACACACCCGCCCTGGTGGGTCCCCATCTCTTGGTCGGCCTTGGCTTCGCGCCATTATCCCACCCCCTTGCCCTGAGGCTTGCTTTGCTTCTCATCTCCCAGAGAAATCCTGCCTGTGGTCAGGGCCCAGCTTAGCTCTCACTTCCTCCATGGACTCCTACCTGAAAACGCTATAGCCCTCCTTATTCTCCCGGTCTCTGTATTCTTAGGACTAAGAACTTTATCGCAGAATTTAGCAGTTAACCTACACTGTCCTCTTTGGAACTTTGTTCTAGGCCCTCCAAATTTGAGGGCGTGGATTAGCACGGTGCTTCTTTCCCCCAGGACGCTCAGAACAGTGCCGGGCAGGGGAAGTGCAAAGCTACCGTGCAAGGGAAGGAGCCGGGCACATTCTAAATGGCAGAGAAACCCCGATTGACCTAAAACTACATGAAGATGCTCTGGATGTGACCGGCTTCAGGCAGATACTGCCTTCAGCTCCTCCGTGAAGTCAACACGTGGCAAGATAAGAGATCTCCAGCTCCCAGCACAGCGCCTGACTAATCAGAGGCTCAGTGCCTGGTTGTCAGAAGAATGTCTGCAATTACCTGCGCTTGTAGAGGGAGCAGAGCTAAGCATTTGGCATATGCTCAGCTGTTACACAGTAACCTCCCGGCACAACCAGGAAGAAAACACAGGACAGCATGTTATCGTCCAATCCGGACTAACTGGCAGTAACAAGTCATCGTGACTTTTGGCTCCAATGTTCTCTGGTTTTCTTTTGGCTTCCCCACGGCTCATCACCCTGAATGGGGGAAAGGAAAAGAATTGCATAGAAATGAACATACCTTCTAGTTAGAAATTTTGGTATTAGGCGTTTCTAGGGATAAGTAACTAAAATGAGGGTCACCGGGTTTTTAATTACAAAGAATATTAGTAGTGAGGGGCACCTTAGCAGTCATCTGGTCCAAGCCCATGTCTTAATAGATGGAGAGGTGGAGACCTTCAGGGAATGACTACAACCCAGGTGTGAAGGTTTCCAGGCTGCCTCACTCTCCTTGAACCTCAGCTGGGATGAGCCGTCAAGCTCACCTTGATGATCATATAGCAGGTAGCTGGGAAGTTGGGTTTGTGGCATGTGTCCAAGACCTCCTGGATGGAGCAGGCTGTATGATGGCCTGTCCAAGAGACGCCCTTCACTTCCTTACAGAGAGAATCCCCTATTGGGTTCACCCTACCCTGAGCTGCACGTTGTTCAGGGGAGGTTGGTTAGGCTCCAGTCCTAAGAAAGGACTACTGATTGGTCCAAGCCAGTCTTCGTGGTCTTATTACCCTTGCTATGGAGCTGGTTTAGTCGTGGTCACGTGGCACAGTGCAAGCCCAGCGAGATATGAGGGGTAGTCTGTGTAACGAGGGAAATAAGACAGGACCGTTACTTTCTCTGGACATGGTCAGCCATGAGTGATGACTGTAGCGGCTCTCTGAGGGCCGTGAGGGGCGTCAGCCTGCAGACAAGCCAAGGACGGCAGTGAGAGAAGATGGAAAGAACCTGGGTCCTTGAGGAGGCCTCGGAGCCTGAGAATTAGCCAATCCTGGAAACGCCCCTCCCTGGGGCTTCTCACATGAGGCCTGCACGTCCTTCCTGACTATGTTTTTGCTTATTTTAGTTGTCATCCCTGTTCCCTGTCACTACACACAGCCTGTCAGCTATGCTCTATTACATAGCCTTTCAGAAGGCCCTTCTGCACGGCACTTCCCGCAGAAACACCTGAATAATACTTTACACATTTGCCCTGAGAGTCCTTATCTGAGGAGCGAACCCAGCCTGGTGTACGACAGTTCGCAAGCTCACAGCTTGAGCGGGTACGGCCACAGGTCTGTGTCTCAGATGCTGTCATTTGGTTTCCATAAACTTGTGCTCATCGTCCTGAAGTCTTGTATTCCTTGGTGAGATGCAAATTAAACGCCACATCGTGCCGACATTCAGAAGCTCACCTTATTTGCTTTAAACACAGGAGCAAAATGGAATGGGTTTATTCCGATGGAGATGAGGTTAGGAGGAGTGTTTTCAAGAGCCAGACACAATTCCGGAGCCACCAGGCTCTCTGAGCCCCGCCAGCCTCCCTTGGGAGCTGCCTTTGACCTCGTTCAAGGCCATAGCCGTCTGGAGCTCTACACTAAAACAGCCAGGTTTACGGAAATAGGAGACTTCTAAGAAGTAGTGTTGGAAAGCTCATTTGCTGAGTCATTTTGGACATTCCTTTTCTGGGGAGACAAGAGTAGCTCATCTCCCAGGTTTTTTCCTGATCAGACATTTTATAACCCCATGGAGTGACCAGATGGGTGAAGTGAGTTAAGAACGCCAGTAAACTGGAGGAATTCCTGTTTGTTTGGGCTGCCGTGTTGGAAGAAGTATTAGAGTTCTTAAAAATTAAAGACCAGTGTTAACCTTATGTATTGAGCACTTGCGACATGCTCGGCTCTGTGCTAAGAACATTACAAGCATGTTCTCATTTGGTCCACCTAGCAGCCCTGTGAGGTCAGCACTGTTATTACCTCGTTAATCCAGTGAGGCAGCTGAGTCTCAGAGAGGTTAAGTAACTTCCCCAAGGTCACACAGCCAGCAAGCAGGGGAGGTCAAATGTCCATCTGGGTCTGTCCATCTGATTCTAAAACCTACCCAACATTCTGCCTCACGTGGTAAAAATTCTCTAAATGTGGCTGAGGCCAGAAACGCTGATAATTTATTTCACTTGCTGGGAAAGTCTGGCTCTACACAGAATACAGGTTAGCGTTAGGAGCCTAAGATCTGGGTTGCAGCCGCTCTCCTCCACTAACTAGGTGTGCAGCCTTGAGTAGGTCACTTAATCTCTCTGTTTTGCCTTCTGTAAAGTAGACATAATGACTTTGCTACTTTATAGGTTTATCGTGAAGTTCAGAGGAGGGACTTGAAAAGAAAATGCTTTGAAAAATGTTAACGAACCATATAAATTCAAGCACTTATTACTATTAAAAGTAGTCAAGTAAGGACAAGAAATTAGATTAATTGGACTACATCCAAATTAAAGTGTTTTTGCTGCAAACAATATCATCAAGAAAGGGAAAAGACAACCCACATGCAGGAGAAAATATTTTCAAATTGTATATCTGACAAGGGACTTTTATTTAGATTATATAAAGAACTATTATAATTCATTAATGAAGAATTTTTGAAGGGCAAAGGACTTAAATAGACATTGTCCAAAGAAGACACACACGTGGCCAATAAGTACATGAAAAGATGCTCAATATCATGAGACAGACGCACAACAAAGTCACAATGAGTTCCTACTCCACACCTACCACTATGGCTAGAACCATAAAGATGGACAGTCACAGGTGTTGGCAGGCATGTAGAGAAATTAGAACCCTCACACCCTCCTGCTGGGAACGCAGAATGGGACAACTGCTTTGGAAAGCCGTCTGACAGTTCCTCAGAAGATTAAACATAGATGGGACTTCCCTGGTGGTCCAGTGGGTAAGGCTCCGTGCTCCCAATGCAGGGGGCCTGGTTTTGATCATTCAAAGCCTTCAGTCCAGAGAAGATAGCTGGGTGGAGAATGTTCTCCGACAGGCCTTTATTTTAAAGTAAACTAATTAAATATTTTAGAAACAGAAAAAATATCAACAGGTCCAGGACTATTTGGGAACCAATGAGTATTTGTACATTATTGTATTTTTCCTTTATTTGTGAAATGTCATCCTCTTTGGTTGGGTCACATGTGGGTCTTTAGTCAACTGAAAGTAAAACTTTGTTCCAAATATGACCCAGAACTCCAAGCAATAACTTTTTTTTCTCTTGGTTCATCTGGAAGAGAAAATTCTTCACCCATCCCTAAAAAGAAAATCAGGTAAATCCAAAAGCAAGGCTGACCCCAGAACAGAAGAACTGACATCCCTTAGCAAGTATTATTAGTTGGGCAGTAATGCTGTAACCTCAGGGATCCTAAAGGAGTGTTTTGGTGCTGTTCAAATAGATTTCCCAAACCATGGCTCCCCTCTAAGCTAAGGAAGCAGAGCACCAGACAGCTGGTTAAGAATTAATGGCGGGACTTCCCTGGTGGTGCAGTGATTAAGAATCTATCTGCCAGTGCAGGGGACACAGATTCAATCCCTGGTCCGGGAAGATCCCACATGCAGTGGAGTAATTAAGCCCGTGCGCCACAACTACTGAGCCTGAGCTCTAGAGCCTGCGAGCCACAACTACTGAGCGCACCGCAACTACTGAAGCCCACACACCTAGAGCTTGTGCTCCGTAACAAGAGAAGCCACCGCAATGAGAAGCCCGTGCATTGCAACGAAGAGTAGCCCCCACTCGCCACAACTACAGAAGGCCTGCATGCAGCAACAAAGACCCAATGCAGCCAAAAATAAATAAAATTTAAAAAAAAAGAATTAATGGCTTACTGTCATTTGTAACATTTGATGTCATAAAGGTCAGAAATCTGGAACATGACAAGGGCCCCATGAGGTGACATCTGTGCTCTCTGGTGTTTGAAATTGATGATCAAGCCTTATGTTCCAAAGCCTTTCATAAAATTGGAATTTGGGCATTAGTTCTTCAGTCCTTGATCGAACTATGTAAATGGCCCCATTGACTGGTCAGGAGGGTTTCTGGTTTCTTTGGCTTGTAACACAAAGTATTCCGTATGCTACCACGGGATCAGCTTTGAAATATGAGGCATGATTTATGTCCACGTTTACAGACCTCCTATGTTACTGGATTTCTCTCCTGCTGAATGTGGCAAGTTCTGTTGACTTTTATCCTCCCCTAAGACCAGCAGAAATTTTCAGAGACCTTAGGATATGTGCCATGCTGAATAAGTCTTCTCTATGACCTTAATCCCTTCCCCAAGCCATTCCCTACTCCCATCCTAGTTCCCTGCCCCTTTTTTCTTACCTTTAACAGATTGTCTTACCTGAGCCCTTGGAGTCCCCCTTCAGGCTGAAGCCACCATCCTGCCTGAAGTTTTTACATAGGCTAAACTATATCCCCCATGCTTATTTTTGGACCTAAACATAATGTTTATCCTTCTTCATTGTCACCTGGTACTGAAGAGCAATCTTCTAAATAACTATTTAATTAAAGGAAGATTTGAAACTACTACGACAATCTATTTAGAAAGTAAAGAAATGAGAAACACGGCATAATGAGGACGATCACCTGCGACCATAGGAACGTTCAAAGGCAAGATGATAGTTCCCAAAGCTTCCGTTATTAAGAAAGAATAAAAATAGCCAAGATGGCGACTCCCCTGGTGGTCCAGTGGCTAAGACTCCACGCTCCCAGGGCAGGGGGCCCACGTTTGATCCCTGGTCAGGGAACTAGATCCCACACGCCACACTAGGAGTTCGTATGCCGCAACTAAAAGATCCCATGTGCCACAACGAATACCCAGTGCAGCCAAATAAATAAATAAATAGCTTTCTAAATAGCCAAGATGAACAACTCAAGAAGTTTATAAAAGTATTATAAAGTAATCCTGAAAAATGTAGAAGGAAGCAAGACCAGAAAATAGTCCAATTATTATATAGATCAAGAGCTGTTTCTTTGAAAATAATATAAAATAGACAAACCCTTGGCAAAATATAATAAAGAAAAAGGGGAGAAAAAACAAAATTTAGAATAAATACAATTTTTTATTTTAAGAGACTATTATATAAATTTTGTAGGATAAACTTGAAAATATAAATTAAATAGAATTTTTTGAAAACAAATGAACAGAATTGACAAGAAATGGACAAACCAAGAAATAAATTGTAAAATAAACCGAAGACCTGCCATTCTAAAAGACTTTATGACTAGGCGTTATTACTGGCGATAAGTTCTAAACTTTCAAGGAACAGATAATTCTCATACTAGATAAGCTTTTCTTATAGACAGAACACTATGAAAGGTAAAACACTCTCCAATGTATTCCTTTCAGCTAAAACCACCATGATGCAAAACCTGCCAAAAATTGCCCGCAAATATAAAACAGATCAATGTAAACATATGTCAAGTTCACCTATAAACATAGATCTTCCCCAAATGCTAGCTAAAATAATCGCAAGTTAAATTCAATCATATAGTGGTAGAATCACCTTCCACAATGAAATAGACATTTAAAAGGTAGCATATGTTCTGTCGGTGAAAAAATGAAAAACTGGAAAAAATAAGAAAGTTCACAAAATATTTATCCTTGTAATTCCACCATCAGGAAGTTTCCACAGTTAACATTTGAGTATATATCCTTACAGTGTTTTTTTCTCTGTATAAATTTCTTATGTAATTACGATCATGCTACTTTGTAGCCAGCAGACTGTCAGGGAAAGACCATGTACAGATATCCTGTGAGGTCCTCCCCTAATCTGGCAAAGAATTCAGAAACACAGCTGAGACCAAGCTGGAACGGGTGTACCCCAGGTGCCCTTGGAGGTTGTAACAGTACTAACACCTCAATCCTTTTACGCTTGGACCTCACATGTCCAGTCAAGAAGACTTACACAGTCTGCGTTCTTAATAATCCCATGTCAGAGCCTGTTTACAGACAGTGGGACCCTCTGATTCTTAAGCAAAACCCGGAGTCAGCGAAACCCCATCCTCTGTCCCAGGGAAAAAGCAGGGTTTAACACTTAAGTAGTCCTGATCTATTTCTCTGCCCTCAGATGACTGGAAAGCCCATTGCTTCACAAATACAGAGTGAGAATTTTTCACAACAGTAAATATTCTGTTCTAATACGGTTTTTTTTGGATTTTTGTTTGTTTGTTTGTTTATTTTGCGGTATGTGGGCCTCTCACTGTTGTGGCCTCTCCCGCTGCGGAGCACAGGCTCCGGACGCGCAGGCTCAGCGGCCATGCCTCACGGGCCCAGCCGCTCCGTGGCATGTGGGATCTTCCCGGACCGGGGCACGAACCCGTGTCCCCTGCATCGGCAGGCGGACTCTCAACCACTGCGCCACCAGGGAAGCCCACTCTAATATGTTTATAATGACTACATAGTACTGAAAAGTGTTCTCATAAGGGTGTATAATCCCCTAGTGTTGGGCATTTTGGTTGTTTACAAATCCTTTCCTATTGCAAATAGCATAAGAGCCTATAACCTTGTAGATAAATGTTTTTAAACATACCTGATTATTTTCATAGGGTAAATTTCTAGAAGTAGAATCTCAGCTCTGTCCCTTATTAGGATCCTTATTGTCCCTACCTAGAAGGAGACAGAATAATACCTACCCTGTAAGAAGGAGACCAAGGCATAAAGCAACAACTACAGAAATCTTGAGGGTCTCTGGTCTCGAGGGAGGTCTTGTCCGTTGTCCTCAGTTGCTATTTTGTGTTGGAATATGGCTGTTGTCCTCCCCTGGGGTCTGGGTGCTCCATTCTGATTTATTTGTAGAACTTTTCTTTGTTTGATTTTGTAGATTAATGAAACATGTGCAGTTTTTGCATTGTCAACAAGTGGTATTGTAACTTGCATTACAGTTTCTCATAGCTGATTTCATCTACTTTTTATGATTCTGTATGGTTTCTGACAGTTACACTTTTCTCCTGGGAGAAGCTGACTCCTCTGTTCCAAGCTCTCTGCCTGGCTGAGTGTCTATCAAGTCCCTCCTCTCTCTCTCTCTCTCTCTCTCAATCTCTCTCTCTCTCTCTCTCTCTGTCTCTCTCTCTCTCTCTCACACACACACACACACACACACACACACACAAACACACATGCTATGGCTCTGTGGTACCTGACACCAAGTGAATTCTCAGCAAAGGTCACACCAGTATCATCCCTCATCTCCATGCCATTTACTCTGAACATAAATTTAAAGAACCACCCACCTTTTTATCCTTAACATTTTTAGAACCGCACTTATTTGAGTCATTTTTCTCACAAGGCTATCTATATACCTGTTCTTTCTAGCTTTGGTACACAGACTTTTAAAATCAGAGCTTAATTTCCACAATAATGGTTTTTAACTAAATTAAGTAATGCCTAATTTGACTGGGTGATAAAATGGGCAGTGACTATAGAAGAGACCTGCTTGGTTGTTTCATTCATCATCTTTTGATACAATTAATCAGAGCTGGAGGTTGGAAGTACTGAGAGAGGGTTCCTTTCCACTTGATAAATTTTAAAAAAATTTTTAGTGGAGTATAGTTCCTTTACAATGTTGTGTTAGTTCCCAGTGTACAGTAAATCGATTCAGTTATACATATACATATATCCCCTCTTTTTTAGATTCTTTTCCCATATAGGTCATTACAGAGTATTGGGTAGAGTTTCCTGTGCTATACAGTAGGTCCTTATTAGTTATCTATTTTATATACAGTAGTGTGTATATGTCCATCCCAGTCTCCCAGTTTATCTCTCCTCCCCCTTATCCCCTGGTAACCATAGGTTTGTTACATCTGTGACTCTGTTTCTGTTTTGTAAATAAGTTCATTGTATCATTTTTTTTAGATTCCATATATAAGCAATATCATGATATTTGTCTTTCTCTGTCTAACTTACTTCACTCAGTATGAAAATCTCTAGGTCCATCCATGTTGCTGCAAATGGCATTATTTCGTTCTTTTTTATGGCTGAGTAATATTCCATTATATATATGTACCTCATCTTCTTTATCCATTCCTCTGTTGATGGACATTTAGCTTTCTTCCATGTCCTGACTATTGTAAATAGTGCTGCAATGAACATTGGGGTGCATGTATCTTTTCGAATTATGGTTTTCTCCAGATATATGCCCAGGAGTGGGATTGCTGGATCATATGGTAGCTCTATTTTTAGCTTTTTAAGGAACCTTCATACTGTTCTCCACAGTGGCTGTACCTGTTTACATTCCCACCCACAGTGTAGGAGGGTTCCTTTTTCTCCATACCCTCTCCAGCATTTATTGTTTGTAGATTTTTTGATGATGGCCATTCTGACTGGTGTGAGGTGAAACCTCATTGTAGCTTTCATTTGTATTTCTCTAATAATTAGTGATGTTGAGCATCTTTTCATGTGCTTTTTGGCCATCTGTATGTCTTCTTTGGAGAAATGTCTATTTAGATCTTCCGCCCATTTTTTGAATGGGTTGTTTTGTTGGTTGATATTGAGTTGCATGAGCTGTTTATATATTTTGGAGATTAAACCCTTGTCAGTTGCTTCATTTGCAAATATTTTCTCCCATTCTGAGGGTTGTCTTTTCGTTTTGTTTATAGTTTCCTTTGCTGTGCAAAAGCTTTTAAGTTTCATTAGGTCCCATTTGTTTATTTTTGTTTTTATTCTCATTACTCTAGGAGGTGGATCAAAAAGATGTTGCTGTGATTTATGTCAAAGAGTGTTCTGCCTATGTTTCCCTCTAATAGTTTTATAGTATCTGGCCTTACATTTAGGTCTTTAATCCATTTTGAGTTTATGTTTGTGTTTGATGTTTGGGAGTGTTCTAATTTCATTTGTTTACATGTAGCTGTCCAGTTTTCCCAGAACTGCTTATTGAAGAGACTGTCTTTTCTCCATTGTATATCCTTGCCTCCTTTGTCGTAGATTAGGTGACCATAGGAGTGTGAGTTTATCTCTGGGCTTTCTATCCTGTTCCATTGTTCTATATTTCTGTTTTTGTGCCCGTACCATACTGTTTTGATTACTATAGCTTTGTAGTATAGTCTAAAATCAGCTCCATTTCTCTTTCTCAAGATTACTATGGCTATTTGTGGTCTTTTGTGTTTCCACACAAATTGTAAAATTTTTTGTTCTAATTCTGTGTAAAATGCCATTGGTAATTTGATAGGGATTGCATTGACTCTGTAGATTGCTTTGGGTAGTATAGTCATTTTTACAATATTGATTTTTCCAATCCAAGAACATGGTATATCTCTCCATCTGTTAGTGACATCTTTGATTTCTTTCATCATTATCTTACAGTTTTATGAGTACAGGTCTTTTGCCTCCTTAGGTAGGTTTATTTCTGGGTATTTTATTCTTTTTGATGCAATGGTAAATGGATTGTTTCCTTAATTTCTCTTTCTGATATTTCACTGTTAGTGTATAGGAATGCAAGAAATTTCTGTGTATTAATTTTGTATCCTGCACCTTTACCAAGTTCATTGATGAGCTCTAGCAGTTTTCTGGTAGCATCTTTAGGATTTTCTATGTATAGTGTCATGTCATCTGCAAACAGTGACAGCTTTACTTCTTTTCCAATTTGGGTTCCTTTTATTTCTTTTTCTTCTCTGATTGCCAAGGTCGGGAATTCCAAAACTATTTTGAATAATAGTGGTGAGAGTGGACATTCTTGTCTTGTTCCTGATCTTAGAGGAAAAGCTTTCAGTTTTTCACCATTGAGAATGATGTTTGCTGTGGGTTTATAGTATATGGGCTTTATTGTGTTTAGGTAGGTTCCCTCTATGCCCACTTTCTGGAGAGTTTTTATCATAAATGGGTGTTGAATTTTGTCAAAAGCGTTTTCTGCATCTATTGAGATGATCATATGGTTTTTATTCTTCTTTTTGTTGATGTGGTGTATCACATCAGTTGACTTGCATATATTGAAGAATCCTTGCATCCCTGGGATAAATACCCCTTGATCATGTTATATGATTCTTTTTAATGTGTTGTTGGGTTCAGTTTGCTAGTATTTTGTTGAGGATTTTTGCATCTATGTTCATCAGTGATATTGGCCTGTAATTTTCTTTTTGTGTTATATCTTTGTCTGGTTTGGGTATCCAGGTGATAGTGGCCTCATAGAATGAGCTTGGGAGTGTTCCTTCCTCTGCAGTTTTTTTGGAAGAGTTTCCGAAGGGTAGGTGTTAACTCTTCTCTAAATGTTTAATCGAATTTGCCTGTGAAGCCATTTGGTCCTAGGCTTTTGTTTGTTGGAAGAGTTTTAATCACAGTTCTATTTCAGTACTTGTGATTGGTTTGTTCATATTTTCTCTTTCTTCCTGGTTCAGTCTTGAAAGGTCATACCTTTCTAAGAATTTGTCCATTCCTTCTAGGTTGTCCATTTTATTGGCATATATAGTTGCTTGTAGTAGTCTCTGATGATCCTTTGTATTTCTGAGGTGTCCGTTGTAACTTCTTTTTAATTTCTAATTTTATTGATTTGAGTCCTCTTCCTTTTTTTCTTAATGAGTCTGACTAAAGGCTTATCAATTTTGTTTATCTTCTCAAAGAACCAGCTTTTAGTTTCATTGATCTTTGCTATTGTTTTCTTTGTCTCTATTTCAGTTATTTCTGCTCTGATCGTTATTATTCCTTTCCTTCTACTAACTTTGGGTTTTGTTCTTCTTTCTCTAGTTGCTTTAAGTGTACGGTTAGGTCATTTATTTGAGATTTTTCTTGTTGAATCAGTAATTTTTTTAAAATTTTAGATGTTTAAATAAGTGGGCTGAGAGAATAAGCGTATTTGGCTAACCTCTTGTTTGTCCCTGCGAACCTGAATCCCTGAGAGAGGCGAAACTCCTGGTTGTGGTCTCTTTGTGTCTCTTCTAAATGGAACCACCTTAGGCTTTCAGAAGGTGTAAGAGTAAGACATAGATTAGCGAGTCTCAAACTGGTACCCCACAGGCCTCATCTGACCTACAGATGTGTCTCATTGCAAAAAATAAAATGAAACTTTTCATTGTTAAAAATTCTCAAATTAGTTACTAGCATTTTAAAATCAGGAGATTTGATATAAACATCAGGATTTCGGGCTTCCTCTGAAAAAAAAAATTGAAGGATTTGGTAACACTGGCTCTTATTTCCGCGTGGCAGAGGTCCGCTGGCCTGGGGAAGAAGTAGACCAGTCAGGACTGTCCAGCTTGACACTTTCCCACTGGGGAGCCAACGGTCCACTGTCTTTATCATCGTGTGTTAGGCATTTGTTTCTCTTATAACTGGACACTTCACTCATTTATGCTACTTGCCTGACCCCTGTAGGTTTTGGATTTTCAACCAGTGATATAGATAGTAGCTCTCTAAGTCATCTGTTCTATGAAATCTTTGGCAGCCCCAAGGCAACAGAAAAACTACATATGTGAATATATGAACATCTCGTAGGCTATTTCATAGTGTAATAAAATGCATTGGCTTACTGTGTCAAGAATCATTTTTCTTTCATTCATTCAGCTGAACGTTGTTGACAGCCTATTCATGCCGCACCGCCTGCTAGCACTGGGGATACAAGGATAAAGTAGATAATTCCTATCCTTAGTATGGTAAGGGCTACAAAAGAAAAATAGGTGATGTGCTAAGGGGCTTAGGGGAGGAAATGTTAACTCTTCCTGGGGGAATTGAGAAAAACTTTACAGAATAGGGTAATATTTGCAACCAAGTCCTGAAGAGTGAGTTGGAGGTACCCAGGAGAAGGAAGGGAGAGAGGGCTTCGTAGCATAGAAAATAGCGCATGCAGAGGCACACAGGTTGTCAAAACGGTGAGAAATTTATTATAGACAAGCTTTGGGGGTGCACCCTATGAGGTGTGGCTGAAGACTTGATTGAGGCCAGACCATGAAGAGCTTCAAAAGCTGTGTTTAATAGAAGACTTGTTCCTGGAGGTATTACAGAGCTAACAAAAACTTTTAGTACAAGACCAGCAGTCCTATCAGCGAACCTCCTTGTGCCAGCTTTCCATTTTCGTGTCTCATTACATGATTATAATTTTAGATCAGTTCATATCAATAGAGATGCCAACAATAAAGGAACACCATTGCCAGGGCACCGATTACAGTTTAGAAATCAAGCATGTGTTGAGTTCATCCGGAGTATTGAATGAGAGGGAGCTGGGACCTCTTCTAAATTATTAACCTTTCTTCCATCCCAGTGGCGTTGCCCACAGGCTGTTGGGCATCACGGCCATCCACGCGGTGCCCACTAGGCACAGAGCCTGCCTCCAAGTTCCTTGTTAGTTCAAAGCTCATGAACAACTTTGGATATTTACCCAGACCCCACAATATACTTGGCAGGAGCACCCATGCCTGTAAGATGCAGGCATTTAGGTTCCAGATCTCTTCTTTTACTGTCTGTATTCAGATTCAGCCCAGGCCAGATTCGGAAAAGAATGTGTCACTGCAGCCAAAGGAGGGAACACAGGAAGCAGATCATTTAGAATAAAGCTGGGACTCTCCCAAACGTGGATTTGGTCTTGGCCACTCACAAAACCAGCAAAACATGTCATGAAATCAAAATACCAGAAGTAAATAAACCATCCAGGGGAGAACTGGGCTCATATTATATAGCAGATGAAATCTAGAGTACATTTAAAGACATTCTGTGCAAGGAAGTGCTGTTAACATTGGAAAAGCACAAGAGGGGCTGAAATCCCCTTAAGTGTTTTTTTTATTGGAAAAGAAAGATTGTAGCCTTTTTGAAAGGTTAAATCCTTCTTCCTTTAACTCATTAACCTAGTGATAGACTTTTTTCTATTGATTCTTTCATTTCGTAATCACAGGTGAATACCTATTATTCCCAGGCACTGTGCTAAGTTTGGTGACACAAAGCCTTTTATTCCACGACCTCAGTGATGTTTTCATGCCCACACGTTTACAGTGGCACCATGTTCCTCAAATAGCAGAGGGTCCAAGAACTCTCCTAAAACTTGTCCAATGCTGTGTCATCATGTCAAGTCAATCCATGTTATCGTTTCAGAAAAAAGTTGCTTTTTAATTTAAGTTGAAAGAACTGCTAGCGTCTTTGGTATGGAAACGTGACAACTAGTAAGCACGCCAAACTTGGCAATTTTAAATATGTAAAGTTTGAAGTCTTCTTTCAGGAGGGTCTGTCTGATATGTCTTTTTCCATCTTCTTGATTCCATGACTCCAAAGAGCCTTCCTGGCTTCACTGAGCCCATCCTTCTGTTAGTTCCCATCTGCAGTGATGACCATCCCCGGCTTCTTTATTCTGCCACCCTGGCTGCTGCAGCTCCCCCAGCAGAGGCAAAGCACCTGCACGCGCTCCCGGCGAGAGCAGTCATTGTGCCGAGTCCTGAATGACCAGCTGTCCCCCAGAGACCCACAAAAAGGCTAGTTAATGGAGCAGGCTTTCTGCAGGTAGGGGTAGTTATCTTGATCCCACAACTGGAACCACCAGAGCCCTTGCACACAAGCCTGCCCCCATCCTTGACGTGGATTGCTTCCAGCGACACTGTCTCCACCGGGACCATTGAAACATGAATGTATTCGGCCCTGACTCCAGAGGACTGGGGCCTCACAGCACTTCAAAGCAAAGCAGGAAGAAAACCTGAAATTCTTGGCTCTCCCGACGGTTTCAAAAACAAATAATAATTACGCCAGTAAAACTGTCGTTTTAAGTCAATTTCCTAATTTAAGGAAGGAAAACATAAAACTCTGAGACTTTTCTGCCAATCTAATTCAGATCAGAGACTCTGTCTTGCTGGGCTAGTGGGTCTCATTACGATAGGACAGCAGTCAGAAAAGGAAGGCAGCACAGGAACTGTTTAATGGCCGTTTTCCCAGAAATTAAAGTGCAGCTTTTCAAAAGACAGTCACTTTGCGGTGCAAGCCCCAGGGAACTGCACACACGTTGCTGCCTCTGCCGCAAACACAGCAACCAGGTGCACACAGCAGTGGCTTCAGTGTCCTTTGTTGTCGGAATGAAAGTGGGAGAATGTACCGCTTGGTGATCAAAGCCTTTGACCATCATATAAAACCAATCAAAATGCTCTTTATTTCCCTTAATTTCCTAGTCTTCAGCAAATGTCATTCCAGGGTGTGGTGGGGAGACAGACCTCTTTCCTCCACCATGTGTTGCTTGGCTCTGGGGAGTTTTTACCTTTCGGTTGGTTTGTTTGGGTTGGGGTGGGTTTCTATCTGTTTGTTTTTGGAGTTTTCCCCCAGTGTTTGGGGGACTTCCTGACACACTGTTAACATGGATCCCAGCCGTTCGTGTTCAGTCACAATCTAATAACCTTCTTTTTTTTTTTTTTAATGACTCCATTGATAGTAGCCATGTCGACTCAGCTGCCAGGAAAGATGGATTTTAGTTCATAAGGGAAGAAAGAAATATTGCAACCCTTTGATCACTAACCGTCCCTTCCCAGCCTCTGTAAAAAGATCCAGGATTCCTCACTCAACACCAGAACAAACAGCAGGCTGGAAAAGGAATTGTTGCAGCTTAGGCAAGGCGTAAAGGTGCAGATGTTGTCTGACGTTGAAGAATTTTGTCAGACAGTAGGTATGGACCATGACATTGGCAGAAGAAATAAAAACCACTAGGGAAGGTTATGTTCAAACTCCATTTTTCCCTAAGCCTGCAGTTCAAAACAGTGCTTTGACTTTCAGGTACATCCTGTAAGATAGTTTCTTGTCTTATCATTCCTCTGGGAGAAGCAAGGTTCCAGTGAGTTTTAAACATTCCCCCCCCCCATCCCTGCCCCAACACTGAGGATTTATGAGGCTCTGTCCTTGAGCAAAGCATTTGTCAAAGATTTAAGGGGCGGGTGAAAAGGGTCCTTTACCTTGTCCTGGCTGATTTGCACTTGAGACCATAAACTCTCTGACAAGCTCCCTCAGCCCTGGGCCTTCACTCGCATTCATCCTGTTGAAGCAGTGGTCCCGGCTGGAAGGGGCAAGCAGATATTTGCTGACTCGACATTTAAAAAGTGGTCACTGCATTTTCTGGGTTTAGAGTTTGACCTCAAAAAAACAGTCAGGTGTGTTTCAATGCAATTAATAAAGGACTTTGAAGATGTTGACTATTATGTGAGTATTGAAACTTTCTTTTTGGCTCACTGTTTGGGTGGATGTGTGTGATTTGAATTTTTGTGGTTAATTAATTACCATGAGAAGTGTCCGTGTTTCCTGTTCTCTTTGAGTCTATAATTTGAGTATGTAAGTTTCTGGCAAATTTCAGCAGGGATACGAACGAACATCGAGTATAATTCCAAATAGTATTGCTATAAGCCACTGTACTGGGGTTGAATTTTAAAGTCTAAAATGTTTTAAAATGTGTGAGTGAGGGATCTTCAGTTCTATAATAAAGGGCTCAAAGGAAAATTACTTGTTTATACAGCAAGACGGCTCCTGTAAAGACTACAGGACTCGCCTCTGTGGGCAGGAAGAGGTGGGAAGCAAGACAACTTTGTCAGTCCCGCTGTCTCCGGAACCTTCCAGCAGGCCGTGAGAGCACAGAGCAGGACACTGTTCCCTTCCTCACAGCCCACTTCCTAAAATAAAGCAAACAGACATTTTCGTTCTTTACAAAACATTTCAAGCATTTTAGATTTCCTTGCCTTTTTGTCGGTGATTGGAATCGGGAATGCATTTGAAAAGCCATTCCCAGAAACAGGAGCAAACTAGAAACAGTCCTTCTGCAGTTACACCACCTTCCCCTCTAAAACGATCACACAAACTAGTCACAGTGACGAGGGCCTGATTACCAAGTGGCACCAACTTTCACTCCCAATTTAATTTCTGTGCATCCGTTGTTTTAACTGTGAGGCTGCTTTGACCTTGACGGTGGCTCTGGAGCTTCAGGTGACGCTGACAGATGCGCAGGCTGGTGGAACAACAGCTCGCTCGGTGGTGTATGCGTGTTTGCTCACTTGGCTTTCCTCCCCTTCCCTTCCCGGGGCCTCGTGGGCTGACAGTGCCGGCCTCCCGCAGGCCGACTGCAGGGCCTCCGTGCCCTCCAGCAAGGGCAGCAGCAGCGGCAGCAGCAGCAGCGGCAGCAGTTCCTCCAGCGACTCGGAGAGCAGCTCGGGATCTGACTCAGAGACCGAGAGCAGCTCCAGCGAGAGTGAGGGCAGCAAACCCCCCCACTACTCCAGCCCTGAGGTAAGGACACGCCGGCCCCTGAGCGCCTCCCCTGCCTGCGTCTCCCCGACCCGGTGAGCGAGGTCAGTCTTCCTCCGAGTGTGGTTCACACACCTCCTGCTCCTCCAGCCTCAGTGCTATGACACTGGCCTGCGAGGCGCCGTGACCTCTCTAGGCCACCACCTCCTGGCAGCCTGCCGGGGTTGGTTTAGGCTCATTTCCCCCAGCCCCTCCTCACAGTGCTCCTAATCACAGAGCTTCCTTTGAAGTCTAGAAACTTCATCTCTTATGGTCCCCAAATTCTCTATCTTGACGTCCAGAACTTTCCAAGTATGCTGTAAACATCACTGACTGGAAATAACCTGAGGATCGGGTCTCCCTAAGGGTCAGCCGAGGCAATAAGCAGACAGGGCAGCTCCCTGCCTGGAAGTGTGAGCCCCCGTAAATCACGGGGAAAGGAGTTTTGTGCATTGGACATGGTTAGGATCTTACCTTTTTTCAGTTCATCACAGATTAGGAGAACAAGGGCTATAAATATGAATAAAACCTCCTTTGTTTTCTTTGTAAAAATATAAAAAGGAAAATTAGCATCAACTTACAAATACTAATGAAAACTTTTATAGCTATGATGAGTATCTGTGTGGAAGATTTAGGTGCCTCCTATAAAAATATTATAAGGTCCCAATAAAAGCCATTGCTACTTCTACTTTAAAGGGGAAAAAGGGGAAATTTTAATAGCAATTCAGAGCGTGGATTCTTGAGAGAGGGCTGAGAGCACCCTTCTCTAGTCCCTGGATCTGTAAGGGTAGACTTTGATTTCTAAAGAGGGAATAAAATATGCTGCTTCTCGAGTGTATAAACATTTGATGCTACTGTGGCTCATAGGATTTGACTTTTTACCTACAACCTCCTGTACCACTCTGGGCCCAAATTTCTAAATATGCTCTAAAATGAAACCAAGGGCTTCCCTGGTGGCGCAGTGGTTGAGAGTCCGCCTGCCGATGCAGGGGACACGGGTTCGTGCCCCGGTCCGGGACGATCCCACATGCCGCGGAGCGGCTGGGCCCGTGAGCCATGGCCGCTAAGCCGGCGCGTCCGGAGCCTGTGCTCCGCAACGGGAGAGACCACAACAGTGAGAGGCCTGCATACCACAAAAAAAAAAAATGAAGCCAAACCCATATATGCAGACCTTGGCGGTGAGAGGTTTTTGGTTTTTTTTTTTGGCCACACGGCAATGCGTGCAGATCTTAGTTCCCTGACCAGGGATCGAACCTGTGACCCCTGAAGTGGAAGTGTGGAGTCTTAACCACTGGACCCCCAGGGAAGTCCCCAGGAGCACCTTTAAGGGCCAGCAAGACCCATGTTTCCAGCTTGTGTACCTGTGTCTCTGTCTCTCTCTGTCTCTCTCTCCCTTTCCCTATCTATCTTTCTATCCCTATCTCCCTATTTAAGGGGAAGGCCCTTGACAACATTAACCTATAAAAGCCATATGTTGATATAATCCTGACTTTTCCCAGAAACTAAATTATTTTTCCTTCTTCATCATTTCATTCATTCATCCATTCATTCACTCATTTAGTGTTCCTTCAACGAAGATCTATTGAGTCTCTGCCACAGATATGATGCTTGGCCCTGAGAGACAGCAATGAGCTGACAGAGAAGGTTCCTGTCTTCACAGAGCTGATATTCTAATGGGAGTATTTGAAACAAACAAAAATACAGGAGTTAAATAAAACAGAGGCGTTAACCAGGCTTCTTCAGAGCCAGCTTTATGCTCTAATTTGTTGAAAAACTCCAGAATATTTAGTAGAAAGAACTGGGTTCCAGGGACATCGCAAGAGCCAGGGGGGACAGTGGCGGTAGATTAAAAGCGTTAGGGTCTGTGAACGTTACCTCCACCCCAGGCTCTTTGTGACTTTGAAGGTTAAATTCAGGAAAGTTGAGTCTCATTGGCGCGCTGAAATGTGACTCCTGGAGTTTCTAGGCGAGGCTGAAAGCAGCCTTGGAGAAGTACAGCTATAAACGGCTTTAAGCAGATTCTCTCTAAATGTCACTGAGATAATCACAAAGACCTGAACTCTTGGGTGATGAAAGGAAGCACTTGCCGTTCCTTGTTTCTTCCAGCAGCTACCAGAGGCCCCTAGCTGAGGAGAAGGAGGGGAGCCTGGTAACACAGGCCTCAAAGTTTAAGTTGCCTGAGGCCGCGTGTAGCTTTCAACTCCTGGCTTCTCTATGCGGAGGGAGTGCAGGAGTGACAAGGGATGTAGCCACACTGCAGGTGGCTTCTTTCTGCTGGAAAGGAATGTATTCCTTGGAATAAAAGCAAGGTTTCTTTTAACATTTTTCCCAAGGTGACTAGAGAGACACGCCCTTCAGAAATACAATGAGGGAATTCCCTGGTGGTCCAGTGGTTGGGACTCCTGCATTTTCACTGCCAAGGGCGCGGGTGTGATCCCTGGTCAGGGAGCTAAGATCCCAGAACCCGTGTGGCATGGCCAAAAATTAAAAAAAAAAAAAAAAAAAAATTAGAAAAGAAATACAGTGAGTTTGCAGAATGAAAGTTGAGAAGAGGGGAAGCATTACCTGCTGAGTCTCCACGGAAAAATTAAAAAAGAAATACAGTGAGTTTGCAGAATGAAAGTTGCGAAGAGGGGAAGCATTACCTGCTGAGTCTCCACGGCATCTCTGCCTTCTTCTGGCCTAGCTAGCCCAGGACCCCTTAAAGAGAGCAGTAGACCCCTTTTCCTTCCCCCCCACAGGACAGTCCAGCTCTTTATAGCCACACACCTCACATTCCGTTGTCAAGACCTGTTTACGCTGCTTTGCAGCAGAACATTTGTGGCCCTCCTTTCCTTCCTGGAAATATCCTGAGGCCCTCCTATTATCAAGCAGGAGACCCTCTTGATATCCCAAGACACCTGCATTCTCCCCCTCAACATCCAGCACTGGACACCCACTTGGCTCTCCTGAGTTTCATACGAGCTGTTGTTTATGGCCGTGGCTGTAGAAAGCCACTGCATTTCACATGAATCACCGTAGTCTAACCCCTTGTCTGCAAGCTAGCACGGAAGAGACCCCGAAAACAGTATTTCCGTCACTGCAGATCCCCCCTCTACGGCCTGACGTTTGCTTGCTTCTCCTCAGCCTAATTGTTTTCATTTGAGTTGTATCTTCTTTCCTGGCCTGGGACATCCTTTCACGCCAGAGCTTCACAGGGGGAAGCGCCTCGCCCTTCAGTTAGCACGTTTACACCAGCACACAGAGCTCCTTAGACGGGTATTCCCCAAGTAAAGGATGCTGCAGGGACAAGAAAGAGCCTGGTCACAGGATTTTGAGGAGATCCAGCATAAAGTAGGTGTCACCTGTTTCTTTACCGAAGAGCATCATTCAGCCCTTAATTTTGCTCATGTAAACGGTGTTCTCCACTGTGGCATTTCCCAAATGTATCTGACCACGGAAACTTTTCTTTATTGGGATATATGAACTCAAAGCCACGGAAACTTTTCTTTATTGGGATATATGAACTCAAAGCACATTTTGGAAAATGCTGCCCTAGATGTTCTTGAAAATCAGCAAGTACACGATACAAGTTATTCATTGATTCAATAGGCTTCTCCTTAATTAGGCATCTGTGGGGTATGTGGCAGTGGGTGCTCTGAAGGGTATAGATGAAGTAGAGACTAAAGTACACGGTGGAGAGCTTATACACTGATCAGAGGGAAGATTGATCAGAGAGGAGAGTCCTGGATGGAAATACAAAGCAGCAAGCCAGGAAACAATCAAATGCACTGGGCAGAAACCCTGATGGACAGCTCAGGAAATGGACCAGAGCCAGCAGCATGGCAGGAAAGGAACCCCAAGCCCTGAGTTCCCCCTCCTCCCCTGCCACCTAATTCTTGGCTGTTTGAGCTTCCTTGGCCACAATGGTTTCATCCCCGAAATGGCGGATAATCCCATGCCGTCTAATCTGTGACGCTGTTCTGAGGAATAAGTGATACAAATGGAGTGACAGCTCATTGTGAGTCATTATTAGGAGGAGCAGAGTCATAGCGTGCTGTCCCCCTAACCTATTACGGGTCCTGCGAGGGATACAAAGAAGCAGAGACCTGGCCCCTGCTGGAAAGCAGTGTTGGGCTTTGTTGAAGACACAAGATTTATATACATGAAATGGCTGTGGACATCAAAAGGTGATGCATTAAGGATAACAGAAGGCCACAGGTGTTATTTGGAGAGTTAGTGGTGTCTCCAAAAATTAATCTAATTCTATCATTTTAGGTTGAAGACTGACATTTCTCAAAAGAAACGAGGTCCCTCTTTCGTGAGGCTACACCAGAGAGTAATGGGAGACTGGCAAGGCAGCAGGGGAGAGAATCTGGTCTTTAAGCCCAGACAAATGTGGGTTTAGCCTTGGTGGTGCCTGGTAGCTCTGCAGCTTTGGGCATTTCACTTAACCTCTCTGAGCCCCATCTACAAACTAGGGGCGACAGTATTTCTTACCTGTATGGATTCAGTTAGATGATGCCTATAAAGTGGGAGCACATTGTAGGTGTTCTGGCAAGGAGAGACGGCTGTTAGGGGATGGATGCCCGAGGAATTTGGATTTTTGTTTGAGGGGCAAGAGGAGGTCCTTGTAGATCCTTTGAGAAAGAGAATGTGATTTAGTGATGTGTTGAAAATGGTCCCTCAGCCTCATTTCTTCAGCTGTGAAGAGGAGAAAAAGTGTCCCTAGAGCACATCAGGCAGTGGGCCCGCCCTCAAGTGCTTCAGTTCTCCCTTCACTGTTAACGCTCCCTCCAGGAAGTTTTAGTGGGAGTCTCCCCGTGAGCCGCTGTGTTTTAGCTCCAGGCGCACGTCTGTGTTCTCCCACATAAGAGATGGGAGGTGTGGGAGGCCCAGGATGCTGGGGATGAGGGCGAGCTAGCGTGAGACGTGGTGCCGGGGCCAGTGTGGGTGGCAGGCTCTGCCGTAAATGGTCCACCCTCTCCCCGTGTGTGTCCCCTTCTGCAAGGCCGCTTCAGCATCCATTCATATGACTGGGCCCCATTTATCTGGGGAAACTGAGGCACAGAAGTCACTGACTCGCCGGTGGTCCGAGAGAAATGGGGTGGGGAGGAGACAGCCTCAGAGCCATAGCTGTGTTTGCCACCAAAGTAGCCTTCAACCACACCCGGCTAATCTCAGGGCAGGCGAGAGCTTCCCCTTGGCGAAGAAGAGGTCCTGCTGCCCTGCTTCCTCTCTTGCGTCACTGGCGCAGGATGGACCAGGTCAGGTGTGCTCTGCAGGTTCCATTGTCCCCTATCTCTGGAGAAGCCAAATTAAAGCGAGGTCAGAATTTACACAGGACAACTCAGAGGTGCAAAAAAAGACGTATCGTTTTGTTCTTTTGCCTCTTGCTTTGGGAGCCCTGGTCCTTTGGACGGCATGAAAGCAAATGAAGCAGAAAGTTAAGTCACACAGCAGACTCCCTATCAGGGTCATGAGAGATTCCCCTTCCACACCTGTATCCCGGGGGGAGGCTCCCCTTCCTCAGGGTGCCAAGGAAAGGGCCTGGAATCCCCATGCTGGCCTCCACTGAAAGGTCTCTTGTCATTCCCAGTCCCTGGACACCCTGCGCTGTGGTTCCCTGAAGTGTAGACAGTCTCATCTGTTTTGGGGGAACCAGCAGGATGTCCACGGTCCCTGCCACAGCTCCAGTGCCTGGTGCCCACACCCTGTGGCCACTTCATCTTGGCCCCAGGCCCTGCTGGCCCATTAAAGGCTTCCCATCTCCCTAAGCTGTGCCCCAGATGCCTCCAGACTCAGCCAGGACCCTTGGGTCTAATATTACTGCCCTCCCCTCCCTCCCCTCCCCTCCCCTCCCCCAAGATCCTTGCTGCACGTGGCTATGCCCCAAGTTCTGATCTTAATACCAACCTCACTGTTAAGAACCAAATCTTGATACATGAAAGGAAGCTTTAGGAAATTATTATGTTAGAAAACAGTGGTTTTCGCCTACAAGGTTGCCTGACTTCCTCTGGGCTTTAACCAATCAAGTTTGAAGTGCAAAGCTAAGCTGATTCTTTATTTTAGGCTGGTATTTAGTCTTCCCCTGGATCATCAGAAGCCATGAATTCGTAGGGCAGAGACCATAGGGAAGGAAAAATACATCACCTTAATCACTTCAAAAATTTTCCCCATTTCACCTATATTCACAAATTGATAATACTCTAGCTAAAGTTCTATACTTATCAATATACCTCTTTTCTATTAATAATCACAGATGCTGGATAAATGGACTTTTATTAGAAATCAACAACATTTACTCCCTGTAAAAGCATCAGTTCTTAACCTTTGAATAAGACGTAGCTGCCTAGAGATATGAATGAAAGCTATGTCCCTCCCCTCGAAAAATGCGTCTACATGACATTTCACATTCTGTTACAGGGCATTCACTGACCTGCCCTCCCCAAGTCCCCACCACCGCCCCCGCCCACCCACCCACCCCCCGGAGCCAATCTATGGGCCAGAGTTTAAAACCTGAAATGTCCAGGATTTGCTTTAAGGTAGCAAAACTGCTTGCAGGAAAGGTTTCCATTGTCACCTCCTCATCTGAAATATTTCGGGCAAAGTGTGACGGATGCAGGTTGAGGATGGACAAACCAAGTCCAGCCATCAAAGTGCACTGGGCACACACAGGTAGTTCTTTGGGAGTTTAGTTTCCACTCAGTCCCCTTTTTTAATTCCGCCCCCCTCCCCGTATTTTAAGTCTTCCAAAAAATGAGTGCTTTAACACTCAGGGTCTCCAAACTACACCCCAGTTAACTTTTGTGGACTCTCACGTTTATGTATGTCTGTATAAATATAAAAATATATACATTGTATAACCCTCAAAAATGTTGGAAATGGGTCCTAATGAAGCATAGTGCATCCCCTTATTTTCCAAATAGGCCTCCAACTGCTGCACTGGCATTTCAGTGCCGGGGACCAGGAAGCGGGCAGCATCTCTGCATCTTGTGTGCCCACTGATGCTGCACACACCTACAGCTTCCATGTTCCTTGTTTCCAGCCCATCCATTGTCTGCCCTAAGTCGAGAGGAAAACAGCCAGGCCCCTTTTACGTGAGCCCATCATAAAAGATATTTGTTTGTCGCTGGTTTTCTGCTTTTAGGCCGAACCAGCGTCCTCTAACAAGTGGCAGCTGGATAAATGGCTAAACAAAGTTAATCCCCACAAGCCTCCTATCCTGATCCACAATGAAAGCCACGGGCCCGAGAGCAATCAATACTACACCCCGGTGAAGGACGAAGCGCCAGACTGCGGGAAGCTTCCCGACAACGTCTGCCCGACCAGCCTGAGAGACAAGGACATCAAGAGCGCCTGCAAGGAGGAGCAGAGGCCGAGGACCGCGAACAAGGCCCCGGGGAGCAAAGGGGTGAAGCAGAAGTCCCCGCCCGCGGCCGTGGCCGTGGCCGTGACCGCCGCCGCCCCGCCGCCCACGGTGGCCGGTGCGCCCGCCGAGAGCGCGCCCGCGCCTGCCCGGAGGTCCGCGGGCAAGAAACCCACGCGACGCACCGAGAGGACCTCCGCCGGCGACAATGGCCACCGGCCCGAGGAGCCCGCAGCCGCGGACGCGCTGGGGGCGAGCGCGGGGATCCCCCCGGAGCCCCCCAAGCCCCGGCCCTGCAGCAACAGTAGGACCAGCCACCGCAAGGAGCTGCGCTCGGCCGTAACCGGCGAGAAGCGCCGCACGCGGGGGCTGAGCCGGATTGTCCCCAAATCCAAGGAGTTCATCGAGACCGAGTCGTCCTCGTCGTCCTCCTCCGCGGACTCGGACCTGGAGTCGGAGCAAGAGGACTACCCTCTGTCCAAGGCCACTGCCGCCTCCGGGAACGACCCGAGGCTGAAGGAGGCTGCCAGCAGCATCAGCGGTGGCGGCCCGCGGGCCCCTGTGGGCTCTATCAACGCCAGGACCACCAGCGACATCGCCAAGGAGCTGGAAGAGCAGTTCTACACACTGGTCCCCTTCGGCCGCAATGAACTTCTCTCCCCGTTGAAGGACAGTGACGAGGTCAGGTCACTCTGGGTCAAAATTGACCTGACCCTCCTGTCCAGGATCCCAGAACACCTGCCCCAGGAGCCGGGGGTCCTGAGCGCTCCCGCGGCCAAGGACACTGAAAGCGCCCCGCCGAGCCACGCATCCGATGCGCCCGCAGAAAAGGCTTTGCCAAAATCCAAGAGGAAACGCAAGGTAGGCCTGGAAACCCGAGGGGCTGAGGGCACGGCGGGAGGGAGGGCTCTCCCTGAACTTGTGGGCAGCAGGTCTGCTGGTCTAGAATGTTCCCGGAGCAGGAGTTCTATGTGACTTTCCTCAACAAACGTTCATAGAGCACTTTATGTATGCCAGATACCTTTGTAAGTACTTGACACGTATTAACTCAGTTAAATC
Organism: Stenella coeruleoalba; assembly: GCF_951394435.1. Taxonomy (NCBI): domain Eukaryota; kingdom Metazoa; phylum Chordata; class Mammalia; order Artiodactyla; family Delphinidae; genus Stenella; species Stenella coeruleoalba. Next base: position 7,627,102 of record NC_137159.1, read on the forward strand.
CTTAGCACTGCCCAATGAGGGAAGTATCCTTATTATTGCCACGTTATAGATAATTAAGGTCCGTCTCACTGCATGTGGAAGTAGGCGAACGGGAAATCTTCCCTGAGTGTGTGTGGAGAGGCAAGCTGGAGGCCGGGCCTGTGAGAAAAGCTAAATACGGGTGAACCCCATTCTTTGCTGGAAGGGGTGGGATCGTTCATTGACTTTAGAAGCCGGCAGCCTCAGAGAGTTTAGTAAGGCTGTGACTGGGGTGAGGCGTGAATCCGGAAGTGCCTAGTGGGGACCGTGGACGACGGGGCCCCGGGAGGGGACGCCAGCCTGGTGCATGAGAGCCAGCGGCTGGCGCTCCCGTGGCATTGAGCAGGAGAACTTTGTGGTGGAGACGGGCTGGGAACAGGGCCCTCAGGAGGAGGGACTTTTGAGTAATCAGAGGGTCAGGGATGAGGTGGCGCCAAAGGAGGGAAGCAAGCTGAACAAAGGCGGGTTGCACGAAGTGAGACAGGCAGCTCAAGTACTCGGAGAGCAGGACGTTTGTCAGGAAGCAGACCCAAATGCTCGGCCGTTTGGCCGTTTTTGAAGATTTTTGAGCACAGGAATAATTTAATCATAATTTTAAACCAATTTTGAGGATTTTTATTCCCTCCTGTTACTGCATCTTCAAAAGTAACTTGGACCACAGAGGAAAACACAATGCGTGACAAGCCAAAGATTGTAGTCATCGTGGATGGTCCCAAATTTAGGAGAAAATCATTCACAACAGTTAACACGTATATATGTCCCCATGAGGGATGCTGTTTTTGTACATATTAAGTTGTTTATAAAGTCCTTACAACTTTATGAAGCAAATATTATCATCATGCCCATTTTACAGATGAGGAAACTGAGGCTCATAGTGCCTAAAGGGACTTGCCCCAGGTTCACATAGGTGAGAAAGGGCAGAGCCGGGAATGAAGCCTGGGTCTGTGGCTCCAGGGTCTCCCAGTAAGAAGTCAGCATGAGGTTTGTGCAGTATTTTCCCCACAGGGCCCCTGCTCAGAGGGCTCTGTACTTGGAGTTTAATGCTTGCAGTTGCCATCTTGGAATTCTTCATTTTATTTTTGAATTTGTGTTTAGTAAGTGAAGTGTGATGGGACGATAGAGCCTGTGCGGTCCCACCTCCTGCCCATTTCCCAGGACAGGTTCTGCCTGCCCCGTGGCCCCTGTGCACTCCTAGCCCTGTGCAGCATCCCCATCCAGGGGCCAAGGCACAGGCCTAATGAGGGTCGGGGTCAGGATGGGCATCTCCCCACCCCCAATCCCAGTACTGAGGGGTCCTCCAGGGAAGAGTGCAGTCCAATCCGCAAGGGGTTGCCAGTTGGCCTTGGGGAAGGGGAAATGCCTAACTGGACTTCCTCACCCCTTGACCCATGGGTTCCACAAATGGCTGGCGGGGGAAGCCCTTCACTGGTGGGCTGCGCACAAGCGCCCTGTCGCAGGCCCAGGCCCCCGGTACTTGGGAGTGTCTACACATGCCCCCCAGGTATCCCCGTGCCTCAAGGAGCACAGTACGAAATAGCAAATAAACACAGCGTGACAGGTCAGGAGACAGACTTTGAAAGACACGAAAGACAAGAAAATGTTTCCGACTCTAGTACTTTATAATGTTAGTCTTCAGCGGCTTGCTTTTTTTTTTTTTGAGGTATAATATAATGATTTGATATTGGTTTATAAGTATCGCAAAATGATGACCACAGTAAGTCCAGTTAACATCCGTCACTGTCCATAGTTACAAATTTCTCTTCCTCCTGGTGAGAACTTTCAAGATCTCCTCTCCTGGCTACTGTCAAATATGCACTACGGTATTATTAACTATAGTCACCATGCTGTATATTCCATTACGTCCCCATGACTTCCTCATTTTATAACCAGAAATTTGTACCTTTTGACCTCATTCATCCATTCTGTACTCCCCCCAACCCCAGGCAGTCAGCAGTCTGACAGCATAAGCTGGGAGGAGGTTTGGTTTCTGTTTTTAGATTCCGCATGTCAGTGAGGTATTTGTCTTTCTCTGTCCGACTTGTTTCACTTATCATAATCCCCTCTAGGTCCATCCGTGTTGTTGCAAATGGCAGGCTTCCTTCTTCTGTTGTACGCACATATATGCCGCAGTACCCTTATCCATCTGTCTAGCCGTGGACATTGGCTTCCTCGTCTTAGCCGTTGTAAATAACGCTGCGGTGAACATGGGGGTGCAGATATGTTTTCAAATGAGTGTTTTCGTTTTCTTTGGATAAATACCCAGAAGTGGGATTGCTGGATCATGTGGTAGTTCTATTTGAATTTTTTGAGCAACCTCCATCCTGTTTCCACAGTGGCTGCAGCAATTTACATTCCCACCAACAGTGCACTAGGGTTCCCTTTGGTCCACATCCTCACAGACTTATTAGTTTTAGTTTTTTTGATAATAGCCATCCTGAAAGGTATGAGGTCCTATCTCGTTATGGTTTTGATGTGCATTTCTCTGATGATTAGTGATGTTGAGCATCTTTTCATGTACCTGTTGGCCGTCCATATGTCTTCTTTAGAAAATGTCTAATCAAATCCTCTGCCCATTTTTCAACTGGATTTTTTTGTTTGTTTCTTTGCTGTTGAATTGTATGAGTTCTTTATATATTTGGGGTATTAATCCCTTCTCAGATGTACAATTTAGAAATATTTTCTCCGATTCACTAGGTTGCTTTTTCATTTTGTTGATGGTTCCCTCTGCTGTGCAGAAGCCTTTTAGTTTAATATAGTCCCACTTGTTTATTTTTTGCTTTTGTTGCCTTTGTTTTTGGTGTTAAATCCAAAAAAATCATCACCAAGACTGACATCAAGCATCTTTTCCTGCTTTTGGAACAAGGCTCCCAGCATTTTCATTTTGCACTGAATCCCGCAAATCACGCAGTCAGCCCTGGCCTCCTGGGTGACCTTCTCTTCTGTGGACTTCAGTTTCTTTGTTTGTAAAATGGTGACATCTTTGCAGGGGTGTTGTCAGAGTCACATGATATAATGCAGTAATGCGGGTTAGCTCACTACATACCTACCCTCTTTCCTTCTGTGTTCCTCTCATACCCTGCCCTCCCCCTTACTCGTTGGATTGGCTTGTCCGTCAGTCCCCAGGTGATTAATTGATTAATGAGTGAATCAGCCAGTCATCTGGAGATGGATGGATAAATGGACAGGCTGATGGAAAGAGAGAGAGAGAGGTATTTCAGAGATAGAAATTGATAAACATACAGATAGATTGGAAATATATATAGCTGTATAGGTATATTTAGATAGAGATGTGCAAAAACATATACATGTATATTCCATAGTATTCTGTATTTAAATAAGTTTATTATTCATGGGCTTTTTTATTTTAACTTACAAAACTTCATTTACACTAAGTCTCACACTCAGCTCTCCTCATGAAATCTACTGAATCATCATTAAACTCACACAGAGAAGTGAAAGAACATTTTCACAGCACTCTTTACTCAGTATCTGGGGTGTGAAGCCCTCAGTTTTGGGTGCTGGAGGTGGGACACCGCAGACCTGGCTGCCAGGGTGCAGAGTCGAGCCCTGCCAGAGCCCTGGAAGCCAGAACTGGGGGTTCAGAGCTTTGGCTTGGACCCTTACGGGGGCACAGTTTCGGCGTGAGCTGCTGGGGTCCTTGCAATAGAGGCTGTGTAACAATCCCAGCTGGAGAGAGAAGGTCAAAATTTCTCTATCTTTGGTGCCAGTGCTTGTCTCCTGGAAAGCTCTGCTGAGAGCCCTACATGTGCCTGTACCGTGTTGCTGCGATCTCACCACAAATGGAATTTGGCTGAGTGCATGTGCCTCGTACCCTAGTACACGCCTAGGTTAAATGCCATCGTGGAAAACAAGAATCCAGTCAAACTACTGTTTTATAAAAATGTCCTTTGAGGCCATGAATTTCAAAAGAAAGGTCCGAGCTTGTCACTGCCCTTACAACATCAAGCCCAGGATAGGTCGCTGTGCCTTGTTTGGGTACCAAGAAACGCCAAAGGGAGGGATGCTGAAACTCCAGAACAGGTCTTCTTTGGAGGGTGGAATCTGCCTGTGGGTAAAGAAGTGTTCAGTGGTGATCTTTGTGTCACGCTTTTTCCTCTCAGTAAGCTGACAGATTTCTTCCTTGTTCGCGGAGTCGCTGATGGGGAACCCAGGCCAGGGCCGAGAGTGCTGCAGCCACATTGGTGCTCGGGATGTTGTCCAGAGAAGCCCGGATGAGCTGGTTGGCGATGGGAGCTCGCTGTGATCCCTTGAAATCTAAAGCTGACTGGCTTTTGCTTCTTCCCATGCAGTGTGACAGCGAAGATGACTGCCGGGAGATCAGGAAGGCTCAGGGAGAGAAGGAGAGCTCTTCACGACTCACTGCCTCCGCCGGCAGTACTTTGTCCGCAAACCATTGCAACGTGAACGTCAACAGGTACTCACGCTCCCAGGAAGGCAGAGGGAGCTGGAGGCGTGTCTGGGTCTGAGAGGCACATGCCTACTGGGGGAGAGTCGGATTTTTGAGTGACTGCTCTGCTCTGGGTCTCCATGTTGCCTACCAAGCCTCTTGGGCTCCTTCATCGATAGAAATTGATAAGAGGCCAGACAAGAAATTCAGGCAAGGCTTTACTGGGGCTCATGCTGTAGTACGAGGGAACAAAGACAAGTAACAGATTCCCTTGCACGCTGTCTGATGGGGGGCCAGCTGATTCCTTAAATGGGGTGAGGGTAGGGTGGGGCCAGGGGTCTGATTCCTTCCTGGGGCGGGGCCAGCTGATTCCTTAAATGGGGTGAGGGTAGGGTGGGGCCAGGCTGGAGGGGTGGCTTAGGAGGTCTGCTCACCCCCTTGTTGGCGCTGAGTGCGGGGGGCGTGCGCAGTAACCTACTTTTGCTCCTGACACCCTGCATTTTTGCTCCGGACTCCTCAGAAGTGGACGTTGGGTTTTTGGTCTTTTTGTATCTTGTTCGTAATTTGTTCCAACTGCCCTGTGCCTGCAGTTATTTTTAGTCCCTTGTAGTCTCTTTGTATTTTGTGGCTCAAGGAGACGTTTGTCCAGGTGCAAGCACTGCAGCAGAGGGTCCCAGGTCCCAGCCTGTCTCATGCAGACTCCTTTCCCTTGGTTTAACCCAAGACTAACCAGTATGCCTGGACGTGTGCTTCTTGTCACAGCTCCAGGTGCGCTGGAAGTACTTCTTTATAACAAAAGACCAGTTACTAGTTGCACGCAGTTCTATCCTTTCAAAAACACACCCTCCACTCTGAAAACTTACAAACTGAATAAGCTTATTACACCAATGAAAAATATAAACTTGAGCAGAATCTCCATATGACACACCTAAAGGCGTTGGGTGTAGACTGAATTTGCGGTGACAGACAGGATCTGGGTCTCCAAGGCGAAACAGCCACCCAGTCCCTCCTCTCAGGGGGTTCCAGAGAGACCCACATGGCACTGAATCCCCTCTGTGACAAAGGCTTCCTGGCAAAGCAAGGTCCCAGATATTTATTATAAGTGAGCAGCTTATCATCAGTCATAGAAGTCCTTTCCATTTAGAAATAGCACAGCTCAGAAACCACTTTATCCTCTGCTGAGACACTCCTCACTCTCCCTGACTGTGTACATAGAATTTTTAAGGGGAGATTAATGTTTCAGCGCAACACATAAAAATGTAAACTGAAAGGTTAGGAGAAGATGTAGAGTAGTACTAAAACCCGGAGAGGAAATTGGAGAGCGAGGGCACCTGAGCACAGGCCCACTGCAGTGTTAGAATCACCTTGGGAAGAAGGGCAAGAGCCCTTGAAGGTCTGAGCAAGAAAGAGCAACACACACAAGCTGCCCGAGCCCACAGTCCTCTGGGCCAAGCAGATGGCATCCCAAAATATTGAGGAAATGTGAATGGGGAAAATACGGCTCAAAAATTTCTTTTTTTCTTTTTTTTTTTTTTTTGCCGTACGCGGCCTCTCACTGCTGTGGCCTCTCCCGTTGCGAAGCATGGGCTCCGGATGTGCAGGCGCAGTGGCCATGGCTCACGGGCCCAGCTGCTCCGCGGCATGTGGGATCCTCCCAGACCGGGGCACAAACCCGCGTCCCCTGCATCGGCAGGCGGCCTCTCAACCACTGCGCCGCCAGGGAAACCCTCAAAAATGTCTTTTTAAATGTGTGATAGAGTTATATATGTGCTTCTTTGTTCATGCCTTAAATAACCTTTCTAGCAGATCTAGTAATGACCATAATTTCTAGTAGTGATGAGTGTAAACCATATTTCAGGATGTCTGCCACAACTGGTAAGGCATGAAAATATCTGTGATTTCCACTGGTGACACAATCCCAGGTCTTGCTAGTAGTACTCCTGCTACACCACCACTGTGGTTTCTTGCCTTTGTTCGTAATTAAAGGAAATGTTCAGTTTCAGTGAGAGGTTAAGGAAAGTGAAGATGCAACTTCTTTCCCATGCAAGTGCGGGGACCCCAGGATAAGAGCTCTTGCTCTAGAGTTTTTGCTGGCAGAGCCTCCTGGCTCTGATAGTTTCACTTACGTTAAGTAAGGACTCAACGCAGATGAAAGTGCTTTGAGTTTTTCTTGGAAAGGTAGCCTATGTACCTCTGGAATTGTGATTACCACTGTTAAGCTTTACCTGTGTAATCAGACAATCCTTCATATATGGTGATTGCCCATCCCAAAGATGCGATCCCAAGAACGTTTCCAAGTTACTTTGGTCACAACCTGAATAGATAAACTTACAATGATGAAGAAGAAATAGTCATATGTTCATGACAATATTTAATGTAATAATTTAGTTTCTGCAAACATTTAAGATCATGTAGTATGTAAAATAATTGAGACGTAGAAATAAGACTTTTTCACTCACATGTCAAGAAAGTTATGTTCAGACGGTTCATATCCGTCTTCAACATCAGTGTTTTCATCTTCACTGGCTGAGCCACTTTTGACTCGTCCAAGGCAGTTTTCGAGAACACACCTCTCACTTCTAAGTTGGTGGATGCACAGTACTTTTTGAACCAGAAAGCTGTCATCAGAAATTCTCTCCCGACACAGATCTGTTTGCATAACATTAAGAACCTTGGCTTCTCGTTTGTTCTAGGGGCCTGTGTTTGTAATTTCTACACTGTGACCACCAACTAAGGAAATTGCTTAAAAATAAAAAGTGACTTTACTGGCTTGTTTGCAGTGATAGTCAACACATGCAATTAAGAAGTCACAACTGCGGGAATAATGACTAAATCTTTGTTAAATGAATTTATTTTAACTGACTCTACCAGGTGACTTCTAGGAGCATCCCAAATTCGCAATGATTGAGTTTATTTGAGGCTAATGTGTCTTCCCCCAATTTTTGTTTCAACGGAGGGAGCCCTATCTACATACTGTACGTTACAAAGACTCAAATATGACTCCCTTCTCTGGTGGTCTTTGGCGGGGTGTGGGGGGATTTATATTCAGGCATAGACAGTAGTTCGGAAGGTAAAATAAGGAGCTAGGAATCAGAAAATGTCATTTCTAATGACAGTCTTCTATTCTTTGTTTATTCTGATCCATGCCTGGCTACCTAACAATTAGAAGGTGGGTTCATGCTTGGTTATTCTGTGATTCTGTTATTCTCCATATAATAATTAGTACAAGCTCAGGTGTTAGCAAAAGTCCTTTTGGAAGTGGAGATCTCGTGTATAATTTGAGTTTCCTGTTACCTGCTGTTTACACTTGTTAGGAAAACAGTAAGTTGTCGTGTATTTTGAGATCCTTGGATGAAGAACTTGGGAAATGAAGGTATTATTATGCTTAGTTATTTAACTCCAGATTACTATTTTTTTCTGGGAGGACGAGTAAAAAAACCATGAACGAAATTTCTTTATTGTTCGTTACGGTCCTAATGCCATAAAATCGTTTCCTGGCATGATAATTCCCAATAAACGTCTTCCTACCAGCAGGTTTTAAGTGGGAGGGTCACAGATAAAACAGTTACCTTGCCACGCGCTGAGTGTGTGACATTCCATTACTGTGATTTCCGTTTACAGCTTGGCAATCCCAATAAATAAAAATGAAAAAATGCTCCGCTCACCCACCTCACCCCTCTCCGACGCATCTAAACACAAATACCCCGGCGAGGACCTGACTTCCCCCAGCAGATCCAACAGCAACGGTTTGTTCACCTCCGCCTCGTCCAGCAAAAAGCATAAGGCTGAGAACCAGCTGCAGACCCATGGTGGAGACCTCACGGTACGTTGATGCTCTTCTGCCCCAGATAAAACAGGAGTGAAAATGAGCACGCCCCTCTGCTCTGCCTCTAGCCCAGCACAGTCCGAACACAGGCTTTTTAAATTGCAACTTCAGGAAAAGTTCCTGCTTTATTATTGCAAATAAATGTTCCCAGGTAAAATAAATGTCCGATAGTTTCTGGTATGTGGGAGGATAATGTTCGTTCAACACAAGGAGGCCTTATTGACAGAAAGCTTGGCTGTAGAAACAGCACAAGCTGAGAAAAGGTTTAATCTCCAAACGTATTAGACTGGATGACCTAAGATCAGTAACACCCACCTTGCGACATTGCAGGAGGTCGAGGAGGCCCACCTTGGTAAGGGGGCCCCGCTGGCGGTCCCTGCCCACATGGCAGCGTAGCGCCAGGAAGGTAACCTGGCACGCCTTGAGGATGGCCGCCGTACTGACCATGAGGCGGCATTGGGGGTCTCATTCCTCGTTGCTGTGGGATGCCTGGCTGCGGTGGCATCATACCTCCATTTGGTCCAACGGGTAGATTACCGATGGGAGCCTGTCCTGGTCGAGGAAGATTACATTGATACGTGGTGACCAGTGAGGTCCCGCAAAGCAGCCCTAAAGGCTGGTCTGGGAAGACCTGGCAAAGCAGCTGCTCTTCGCCTCTCGCACAGGCAGCTGCGGAAGAAACGGAGGAGGCATTTTCAGCCTCTTCTGCTTAGGAACACTCTTTGGAGGACTTCATTTCCCATCCTGAAAAGAATTAGCCCTAACGTAACTCTCCCAGGACAAAGTAAATTGGGAGTTTTGGACCAGCCAGTCTTTCTATTGGAAAAGATTTCTTGCCCTGGGGCAGAGCTAAATCCGGGATTGGAGCCCAAGGCCAAGTTGCAGGGCTCCCCGCTGCCCTCAGTGACCAATGTGGTGACCAGGGTGGGACAGCTGCCACCACCCCTCTTCCGGTGACTTTGTCAAGGGTGATTCCAACACGCTGTATTCCCCTGGGAACCTGGGTTCCCCTCTAGCCTCATAGCTTAGTCACCGTGTGACCTTGGGCCGGTTGCTTAATCTCTTGAGCCTGTTTTCATTTGCAAAATGGTGGTGTAAGATTTCAATGAGGCAGTACCGCCTAAAGAACCCAACCCCTGTGGACACCTGTGCAGCTAACACTGCATGTAAGTTCCTCTTTCCTGCCACCCTCCATCTAACAGCGGGCGGCCCTGGACCGTGCATCCTCCAGGTACATTATTTAATTCCAAACTCTTCCCCCTGTGCCTCTCAAAACCAGTGGGGCTTTGTGAGGCAGGGAGAAATGAGACTTGGCGATAGGACTCTGCAAAGAAAGTGGCGGGAGGCAGCATGTCATGCTTTATCCCATGAATTAAAGAGGCAAAAAGAATCGGTAGATGGTCCAGCAAGAGCCTAAATCTTACGGAACCATCAGGAAATTAACTCCTTCATGCACCCTCATTTGGGAGCAATTATCTTTGGTTCTAGGATACACGAATCTGAGAAGACCATATTAGAAAAAACAAATAAAAAGCTAACGATTCCAATTTTAAACCAAACACAACTTTTCTTTGCCTCTAGATCCTTCAATCACAAGCAACTATGATACGCAGAGAATCGTAAAACAATGATAGACTTTATTGAGGCATTCTTTTCACTGAACGGGTGTTTATCAAGGAAGTATTTATTGTGTCCCAGGCACTTTGCTACATAACAGAGACGCACTGATGATCTAAAGGGTTCAGTCTCTACCTGCAGGATAGCTTACACTCTAGCTGGGGAGAGCCACTTAGAGCAGGGCTCACACACATCCGTAATTTACTACCCTGCATGCCAGAAAGGAAACGCCCAGAGTCCTGGAGGCTCTCGTAACAAAGAGGCTTAATCTACGCATAAAATCGGTCCATATTTAAAGAAGCATTGATATACACTCCACCTTAATTACTTCAGAGGAATCCATTTGAATCTCCTAACTAAAACCGGGGTGTTTTATTATCCAGACGTCAGCACACAGTAGGTGCTCTCTATAATGTCCGCATCTCCAGGACAAAGGGTGTTTCCATTTTTCCCCAGATGCAGAGTGTTCCTTCTTAAAACACATCTTAAATAATTTCTAGTGATTCCCTTTGGCTCTCCCTGTTCTTCACAGACAGCTGATGAGAACCCGTCAATTGTGACCTGAATGACCTCTTTTGTGAGGGATGATTATAGCTCAGTGGTTCTGAGAGCTTGGCTCCTGGACCAGCATCACCTGGAACTTGTTAGCAATGCATGTTGTCAGGCTCTTCCCCAGACGTACTGAGTGAGAGATGCTGGCGGTGAGGCCCAGCTGGCTGTGTGTTAATGGTGATTCTGATGCAGTCCATTTGGACAACCATGGGTCTAGCCAACTGGGAAGCGTAGGAGCCTGAATCCTAAGCCCCCAGCCTCCACCCACAATAGCCATCTGAGCTTGGGCGAGTTCAAGATCTGGATCTGCGGGAGTGGGCACACTGACACTCCTTTTTTTTTTTTGCGGTACGCGGGCCTCTCACTGTTGTGGCCTCTCCCGTCGTGGAGCACAGGCTCCAGACGCGAAGGCTCAGCGGCCGTGGCTCACGGGCCCAGCCGCTCCGCGGCATGTGGGATCTTCCCGGACCGGGGCACGAACCCGCGTCCCCTGCATCAGCAGGCGGACTCTCAACCACTGCGCCACCAGGGAAGCCCAAGAGAGTGCCCTTTTGATGTCCCGGGAATGGCATTTGACCACGTATGTAAAAGCCTCCAGCTTGAGACCTGCAGTGCAAGTATTTCTTCTTCTTTATTTCAACGAGGAAAGCACCATCAGCTCTAACCTAGAACACAGAACACAAGCGATTCTAACAGGTTGCTCCTTCAGCCAGGTGGCCAGTTTCTCAAATACAGGTGTGTTTGTTTGTTGTTTAGAAAGCGGCTCACAGCAATTCCGAAAACGTTCTCCACAAGCCACGGCCACAGACAGAGCCATGGTCTCCAGGCTCCAACGGCCACAGGGACTGCAAGAGGCAGAAACTCATCTTCGATGACATGTAAGTGTGGACCCTTGGTTGGTACGGTGAGGGCCAGATCGGTGGGAGCAGGGAGATGGTTTAATATGCGTCTGATTCACAGGGTGGCCATTTCTGTCATGTGATCTCATCTGTTAAATGTCACCCTCTCGAAGGGAATTGCAGCTTCACTCCAAGTGTACCCCTGAGTCCTGGGAGACTTCTGAGTGAATAGAACAACCAGGGCTAACAGGGCTGCTTCCAGGATGTCAGAAAACTAAGCTAAATGGCATCAATGAGTCATATTTCTAAGCCCTTGCATTTGGGGTTGTATGCTGCCAGAAGGAGAAGCAGTTTTTGTTTCTGTAAATTATAACAGGCAAAGAATAATAGTGATTCACTCCTGAAAGCTTTTTTTTTTTCTTCTAAAATGCTGTAGTCTTTATAAAAGTGTAAACAGTTCTTATCCAGGAGAAAATATCCTGTCATCCATCTCCCAGTCCTAACACTGAAACCCAAGTATTAGTTCCGTTCCCGGCATCGATTTAAGAGGAGGAGAAACAAAAGAAAAGGAATAAATTAACATCCTGGAATGCTCTGGAGATGCTGAAAATGACAAATGAGAAATGATAAAATGATACTGAAAATTATTTAGGCTCTTGGGGAAAAAATATGTGTCAAGGACAAGCCTGGAAGGCAGCAGGTATGGTTTCAAGAGTTCGCCTTGAATCCTCCTTTCAATTTGAGCCGTTCACCAAGCGTGCAGCGTGTGTGTGTTTGAGGCACGCCCTTAAATCCCGGCGTGGAGCAGCGGGCAACAGTGAGAGGACACCCTGCTCTCTGACTGTTGACAGTCTGGCTGAGGGGACAGACTGTAAGCCACGACCCTCACCCAGAGTCAGAAAATAAAATGGTGCTAAATGTCTCTGAGTCCCAGCTTCCTAATCGGAAAAAGTGACTGTCATGACAGGCTCATCTGAGATCCAGTGAGATGGTCTCTCCTGAGCGTGACCACCTGAGAAGTGAAAGCTCGGCGTGGTGGTGATGACTCTTCCACCCTCATCTCCCTCCCATCCTACTTTCCAATCCTACCTTCACTCAGAGTATAGGCACGATCAGTTGGTTCACCTCCAAGAAGCAAGAATACCGAGTTAGGGCTTCCCTGGTGGCGCAGTGGTTGACAGTCCGTCTGCTGATGCAGGGGACACGGGTTCGTGCCCCGGTCCGGGAGGATCCCACATGCCGCGGAGCGGCTGGGCCCGTGAGCCATGGCCGCTGAGCCTGCGCGTCCGGAGCCTGTGCTTCGCAACCGGAGAGGCCACAGCAGTGAGAGGCCCGTGTACCGCAAAAAAAAAAAAAAAGGATACCGAGTTGTAGCCCTCAAGCCCTGCTTGGACTTCATTAAGCTACTTAGGGCACAGACTTTGAGGGTTCAAAGCCAAATCCACATTATTTTGTTTCTTTATTGAACACGTTCCCAGATAATTGGTTTTACCAAAGTGTAAGGGTGGCCCAGGAAGACGTGTGTTTTTCTCCTCTTCCCGTGGCTGCCGCAGCTGCACTCAACCCCAAGCACGCTCTCTCCTGACCCTCAGCACCTCCCCTTCCCCTCCTTGCCCGCTGCCCTGGGCATCAAGGGAGGTGGTAATTAATCCCCGGGGTGGGGGGCGTGTAATGGGAGTACAATCAGGCAGTCAACTCCATATATAATTAGGGTTTGGTGGTGTAAATTGTTCAAGGGAGCTTTAACCGTTTGCAAAAACAGGAGATTAGAATCGTGTTTAATGACAGTGTGGAAATTTGCATTCAGGAGATATAGGAATCTTTTGATTTTCATCTTAATTAAAGATGCTCTTCCTAATATTAAGAAGCAAATTGAAGACAAAGTAGTTATATGGGTGGGTCAGCCTCCATATCGTTTAGGTTGCAACCCAGTTCTTTGAGGAATTAAAAACAATTATACTTATCTTACAAATCAAGTCTTTATAAGAATGGAAATGGGGCTTTAGACATCATTCAAAGCCCACCTGTCATTTTTACCAGTCCCAAAACTGCCCTTATTCATCTCAAGAAGCTTGCAGATGGGGAGGGATGGACTGGGGGTTTGGGATTAGTACATGCAAACTATTATGTATAGAATGGATAAACAAGAAGGTCCTACTGTATAGCACAGGGGACTATATTCAGTGTCCTGAGATAAACCATAATGGAAAAGAATATAAATAAGAATGTATATATATATATATATATATATATATATGTATATATATGTGTGTATAACTGAGTCACTTTGCTGTACAGCAGAAATTAATACAACATTGTAAATCCACTATACTTCAATAAAATTTTTTTTTTGCGGTACGTGGGCCTCTCACTGTTGTGGCCTTTCCCGTTGCAGAGCACAGGCTCTGGACGCGCAGGCTCAGCGGCCATGGCTCACGGGCCCAGCCACTCCATGGCATGTGGGATCTTCCCGAACCGGGACACGAACCCATGTCCCCTGCATCAGCAGGCGGACTCTCAACCACTGCGCCACCAGGGAAGCCCAATAAAAAATAAATTTAAAAGGAAAAAGAAAGTTGCAGGTATTATAAAAGATTTGGACTCAGGGAGCAAAAAAAAAAAAAAAAAGGAGAAGCAGTCATAATCTACAACATGAACAAACACACGTGCATTTGACAGTAAGGTACCCAAAGCATCAGATGTATCAAGGGCATGGTGTTTAAACACACACATGTATGGGAAATTAAAATGTAAGGAATTTCCCAGTGTATGGACCAGAAAGCTAAGTCTGGAACAGCAACAACTAAATGGTCCTACTTCTACCTGCAGTGTCTTGGACTGTTTACAAGAGGCAATGTTTCTCAGTCTGCTGGGACTGCAGCTAATATAATTTTGTCCCTATCTGTATTAACCAAGAGGCTGTTATCATTCATTCTTCCCATTAGCAATGTGTGTAATTTTTCTGGCTGGCAGCTACAATACAGTGTTTCTCCCTTTATGGATAAGGGTACAATAGAATAAAAAAGCACTCTTTCATATCCATCGTATATAGAGAGAGACGTCTTCCAGTTGCCACGTGTCCCAATTGATTTGAAATCCATGACAGTAAGAGAAACATGCAAATCAAACAGCCACTTAACTGCTGAACTGAGAAAGTCGTGGGAAGATTCTTCAAGCTTGAAAAGCAAAAACAGGCATTGTCTCTTCATTGGAACAATAAAAATATGTCCGTGAAGAGATCACTGGGGGGACTTCCCTGGGGGCACAGTGGTTAAGACTCCACGCTCCCAATGCAGAGGGCCCAGGTTTGATCCCTGGTCAGGGAACTAGATCCCACATGCATGCCGCAACTTTGAGTTCACATGCCACAACTGAGGAGCCCACCTGCCACAACTAAGACTGGTGCAACCAAATAAATTAATTAATTAAAAATAATAATAATAATAAAGAGATCACTGGGCTAGGAAGTCACCTAAAAGTATGTAAAGTGTCTCCCAGGTTCAGTTGGTGTGTCCTGAGGTCCAGTGGTAGGAACAAGGGTATGTGATTGATTCATTGTCAGTTATTAATTGAGGGAAGATGGAGGCATATGGGTGGCCTCTCCAGGAAACTTCCCCGGGACCACAACCTTGGCCGCCTCCTGCTACCTCTCTGCTCTGCACCAGCTTCAAGGACCATGACCTGGCTCCTGTCATTTTCCTTGACTTCTCCTCACTAGAGGTGTCAACAGGCAGTGACATTGACCAAAGAGAGGCCACCAGAAGGAAAGAAAGAACTAGAGAATTAGCAGCGGAATGATTTAGAGTTGATGGAAATCCAGTTATAGCGCTCCAGTGAGTAACAGATGCCATCCTGTCACGTGACTTTTAAAGCCACATCACGTAGCTTTTTTTAAAAAAGTAAACTCATCCTTTTGTATTACAAATACTCGCTAACAGTTGAATAAACATGAGATTCTGACAACAGCCACCCGAATCCAGTGGGCACTCAAATAACAACCGTTGAATGGCCCCCGCTAAATTAGAATAACATTCCCAGGGGTAATGCCTGCATCTTCTTTTCTTTCTCTTTCCTTGAATGTAAGGAATCTACTACGTGCAAGTCGATTTAAATTCACGGGCTTCCAGGCCCTTTTCCTAGGCCACTTACCAGTTCCGGATGTAGATGGAACTGAACCGAATCATTTGTTTTAAAACTGTGATCCAGGTCAGCCTGTCCTGCAGGATCACCCCTGACGTTGAGCCGTGCGCCACTTTCTCTCCTCGAGAGCCCTGATTTTAAGGTGACGCTGGTGTAATTACCAAACTTCTGTTTAAAAAAAATCTGTAAGGATTTATGTCCATGAGTGACAGCACTTGATTCAACTCAAAGCCTAGAAACGGATCTTACTAGTGCAGAGCCATGAGCTGTAAATTACTTGGTGTCATAATTAGTGACAGGGGAGTTCTTGGCGCTGGAAAATCCAGGGAACAATTGTGTCACGAAGTCCTCAGTACAGACGTCAGAGCAGAGCTGAGTGGTGAAATGCTTGGCCTCTCTTCCCACGTGCCATATTGCTGTGCCGGGGAGCCAGAGAACCCCGGGTGCCAGCCCTGCCTGCTGTTTCCAGAAGGATGTGCTGTCTCTTGCCCACATTTCACAAGGAAGAGTCAGTCATGGTCGTCACATTCAGCCACACCACCAAACATCCCATCTGTCCCCGTGGCACCAATACCAGGAACCCAACTACTTAAACCTCCCTACGTGAGAAGAGACTCCCTAGCCACGCGGTGCTGAAGCCCTGGCCTGGGAGATGTGGCTGGCAGGGCAGGAAGAGGGAGTCGGCATTTGTGATATGCTCAGCCGCCTCATAGCTAAAAGCGTTTTAATTTTATAGAGGGTGGAAGATTCCTGTATGTGAAAGGCCAGATGATGGAGTAAGAGGACACCAACTGCAATCCTTGAGTAGGTGATGTTACGTCGAGGCAAGGCGCCCACGGTGGACCTGCTGTGGCCGTTCTTCCTCTCCCGAGGGGCTCCCCTTCCCAGTTGCTTCAAAGCTGGACCCCACCTTTCCTGATACACCATTCATGTGCCTTTCTGTTCTTCATATGGAATTTTTTCACTTTATGAACCCCTCTCAGCCAGGTTTTTGTTTTTTTCTAACCAAAACAGAAAGAAAGGGGAAAAAGAGGACTTGGCTGGGGGTGTTGGGAGGGCAGGAGCTGGGGACAAGGCCTTTTAGATCTCCCTGATTGAAATCTGAGCTCTCTGATCATTTTAAGGGCTTGTCAAATGATTTTATCTCTTTTGATTAATTTTTTTTTATCAGTCGTTTTTCTACAGTTATCATGGTTTATTTTATTTTATGTATTTATCTTTGGCTGCGTTGGGTCTTTGTTGCTGCGTGCGGGCTTCCTCTAGTTGCGGCGAACAGGGGCTACTCTTCCTTGCGGTATGTGGGCTTCTCATTGCGGTGGCTTCTCTTGTCGCGGAGCATGGGCTCTAGGCACGCGGGCTTCAGTAGCTGTGGCTCGCGGGCTCTAGAGCACAGGCTCAGTAGTTGTGGCGCATGAGCTTAGCTCTGTGGCATGTGGCATCTTCCCGGACCAGGGCTCGAACCCGCGTCCCCTGCATCGGCAGGCGGATTCTTAACCACTGCACCACCAGGGAAGCCCTTTTTTAATTTTTGATTTTATGTTGGAATATAGTTGGTTTACAATGTTGTGTTAGTTTCAGGTGTACAGCAAAGTGATTTAGTTATACATATTCATATATCCTTTTTCAGATTCTTTTCCCATGTAGGTTATTACAGAGTAATGAGTAGAGTCCCCTGTGCTATATAGTAGGTCCTTATCGATTGTATATTGTATATATAGGAGTGTGTATATGTTAATCCCAAGCTCCTAATTTATCCCTGCCCCCGCCTTTCCCCTTTGGTAACCATAAGTTTGTTTTCTAAGTCTGTGAGTCTGTTTCTGTTTTGTGAATAAATTCATTTGTTAAATATCACACCCAGAGAAGAACAACAATCAAACTGATGTGTTTCCCTTTCGATAGAAAGTTGCTTATGCTCACGTGACCAAAACCTGCCATTTAGCCTGTGTGTCCTGGAAAGCACACGCCGTTTTCTATGTGTGGCCGAGAGAGGAGTCACCTGCAAGAGCCTGTGGCCTGTAGGAGACACAATGAGTGATTGCTTATGCTTCTGAGAAGCCAGGGACTCGGGAGTCCCAGCCAACATCAAGGGCATAGAAACAAAAGCTGCATTTGAATCCTTGCTGCCGAAAGCAGTCTTCCTGCTTCCTTCGGAAAGCACTCATAAAGCCAGCGGCAGCACCGGGGTCCCTGGCTGCGCAATGCCCTCATCGGCAGCACCCACTTACTCAGTGCGTGAAAAACAATTACCTCACTTCTTACGCGTTCTTCTTGGTCAAGAAAGTACCTCACAGCCTGGGCCACAGTCACACCTCGGGGACTTATTAAATGACAAGCTGACAGGCTATCAGATGACGAATTCATTTGGTGTGCAGTTGCTTAGTGGTCTGATTTGGATTTCAACTTCCCTGAGAAAATGATCCCCACTTCGGCTCTGCCAAGGAACCCGTTTGTTCAGACACGTTGAGTTCGCCATCTCTGCCAGTTTTCACAAAACAGGCTGGTTTTGCTGAGGAGGTGCATTTCACAGAGGTAGGAATCACGGAAAGCAGCCCGCCAGCCTCTCCGTGGGAGGGCGTTCAACTCCATCGCAGCCACAAAGGAGAACAAAGAGCGAGGTTGCTCTAATACGCTGGTGCCAGAAGAAATTTTAGGGTAGCTCAGCCCCCGCCGCCGCTTAGAACTAAGGTGGCTCGCGTGTAGGTGGGGGCAATGAGAGGTGAGGAGGGCGCACCCCCTCTGGATCAAGTGCTCCCATTTTTTTCGCTGCCGAGAGCTCTTATAACAAAGATACACGGGGCTCGGCTTTGGCGTTTGGATCACTCGAGCCCAGCTTCTGAAGAGCCCCAGGGACACGGTTAGTTACATGCATGATGTTGAACTGTACTTTTCTTAGGGTTGCTCACGTATCATCATCAAATACCATCGCTGTGAGAAACGGTGTGAAGAACCTTACGATCACAATGAAAAGCAAAACTCTAGGTTTTCCATGTGAAAGAAAAGAAAGAAGATTCAATGAAAAATGAGTTTGAACGCTGCGATCATTAGATTCATTTTAGTGCCTGTGCCACGTTATATTCTGTAACTGCCACAATGGTGACGGCAGTTTTACTTTCCTGCTGACTTGAAAGTCACCGTCGGAGTGATGCCTTCATGACAGCACGTGTCCACTGCCTTGCCGGACAATCTGGGTGACATCCCATCATCCCATTGCCTTTATAATGATCTGATCTAGGAGTGTGGCTCTAGAAATCACCTGAAAGGAAAACAAATGGGCCAATCATCAAGCAATCTTCAGTGACTCAGTGTAATAAGCCCTCCATTAGATGCAAAGATGAGAATTCTTATGCGATCCTAAACAGGCCCTGATAGTACATTTCTTCAGCATCTCAGGTTAATGTTGTAGCTGCTGTGATGTAGTCAGAAAATAGGTGTGTTACTTATCCACCTACACCATTGTGAGAGTTTGTGACTCAGCCTCCAACTCAGGTTTAAAGGATACACTTAGATGCTGCAGATAAAAACAGCATTGATTAAGGTACCCGTATTAGGAATTAGGTGGCACTGCTACCCCAGGGGTAACTAAGAAGGCTAACAGATGCCTTTGCTTATTACCAAAGTAATTCGTTCGTGAGAACGAAATGCATTTGAAAACATGATGATCCGTTAGTGACGAGGTCTACAAAAAACAGGGCAAGAGAAAAATGACCAAATTCCCATACTGGAGTGTGGGACAGATAATGATGTGGAGAATTTCAGGTTGCCATGGAGATGTTCTCTGGCTCATTGCCTTCGAGGCTGCACCCCATCAGAAGTCAACCCTGTCTCTCTCTCTTTGAAACTCAAAATATGAATGCAAGGGGGGGGGTTCATTTCTCTTCTACCATGTACCTAAAACTACAAGGTGGGGAAGATCAAAGAGGTCTACAACAGGGCCCCCGCTGAAAATGGTCCAGCTGCAAAGTTTGCATACATGCAGTGACTGTAGCCCAGGACAGCAGAAGGTAATTAAATGCCTGGAAGTGAAGTGTAAACAAGAGGTGGTGTCTGAGATCAGGAAAGACATGGCTGATCATGGACCAAAATTACCAAGAAGGCCTTATGGCCTAAGAATTTGAGGGACAGGTAACATCTGGCTCATCATAAGCACTTAATGAATGAGCAGAGAGGTGAGTGTTCCAGGAAGAACGGAAAGGATGAGCAGAGCTTCTAAGACACCCATGGCATGTCAACCAGACAGTGAGGACACCTCTCTGGCTGTGGTTGAGGGACTTGGTGAGTAAGTGGTACGGTTAAGAGGGTTAGGCAAGATGATTGGAGACCTGAACTGCGATTGGAATTCATAGGCCCTGGAGATGGATTTTAGATCTATGAGTAGGATGGGGATATAATGAAAGCCACGTTTTACAAACATAGGTCAAGGCTTAAAGCTCAGAATAGGTTGGATGGGTGTGAAACTAGAGGCCAGGAGAGGTGATGAAAGCCTAGACTTGGTGGATACGGTCATTGGGGAAAGAAAGGGATGTTTACGAGGGAGCATTCATAGCATTTGATAACTGGGGGAGAGATGGATGGAGATGCCTGAACTCTTGTCCTGAACAAATAGGCTCCAGGACCCCATCTGAAGCTCAGGAGTCAGATCTGGGTTTGGGCAGAGGTAGGTCTGGTCTTCTGCTTCGGGGCATTCAGCAAAAGGACAAACGAAAGATATTGCAGAGGATTTTTAAGGCATGAAACTCTTCTGTATGATACTATAATGGTGGATACGTGTCATTATACATTCCTCAAAACTCACAGAACGTGCAACGCCAAGAGTGAACCCAGATGTAAACTGTGGACTTTGGGTGATGATGATATGTCAGGTTCGGTTTATCGATTGTAACAGATGTGCTGCTCTGGTGGGGATGTTGGTAGTGAGGGAGGCTGTGCACGTGCAGAAGCACGAGGTACACAGGAACTTTTCGTACTTTCCACTTCATTTTGCTCGGAGCCTACAACTGCTCAGAAAAATTAAGTCAGTCCATTAAACAACAAAAACAAGAACAAAAATAATGTAAATTGCCACAGTCGGCATCAAAGACCCCACAGATAGCCAGTATGTGTTCAAAGGTCAATATGTGGACAGAGAAGAATAAACCATCGTGAAAGTCAACTAAAACGCCCTTCAAATGGAAGAAGCGTGAACGTTGAGGAAATAAACTAGAACAAGAAGAGCCGGTCAGAGCAGGGCCTTCCTTTGAAGGAAACCTCAGGCCTCACCCACGAATGAAGACCCATCATGATGAATGAAAGAGTCCAGGCCTGCATGGCAGGAAAAATGGTGAAGGGCTCATGATCGAGAAACAGAGTTTCGTTGTGCACATTAGGGAAATCCTGCAGCCATGTTCCTCATTTCTTTGTTGGAAAAGTTAAAAATTCCCAGCATGTTCCACAGTACTGACAATATTTTATGCGGAAGAAGAGACAGAAAACCAAGGTCTTTTTCTTGCTTCTGTGATTTGTGACTCAAAAT
This sequence comes from Stenella coeruleoalba, assembly GCF_951394435.1. Taxonomy (NCBI): domain Eukaryota; kingdom Metazoa; phylum Chordata; class Mammalia; order Artiodactyla; family Delphinidae; genus Stenella; species Stenella coeruleoalba. The sequence continues at coordinate 7,648,011 of NC_137159.1, forward strand.
TAAGTATTTGCTTTGATCCTGGTTTGTTTATTTGTTTGATTGATTGATTAAAACCATTCAGCTGAGGATTATAGTTTTGGATGGTAATGTCATTGACATGGTATGTGTGATTTTTCTAAGCCTTTTGACCCCTTAGGATAAAAGGACGCTCTGACTACCTAATACTGCATTGGGGAAAAGATGCCTTAGCTGAAAGAAGGCAGTTCAAAATAAGTGTATTAAATAGGTTAAACAGTTCATGATTAATATTGCTACTTACATCTTATCTCCCATTCAGGGGGTCCTGGCTTATGGTGTGTACATGAATAGGTCAAGTTTACTGATTATATAAAGACCCATAATGCAAAACAAGTTTATGCTGATGGTACCTAAAGTACGTAGATTTAAAAAAATCTATCCAATGAAGCATTTAAAGTTACTGTCTGATGAGTAGTTTAGTGTAACTTGGGGTCATGTCACACACTCAGATCCATCTCTGGATGAATTCCCTTCATCTCCCAGCAGAGTCAGCGCTGGCCAGGGTTATTGTTTTAATAATGCCCATGTCTGGTGTTAATGTTTACCAGCCAGTTAATCAGAGCTAGAGAGAATACATGCCATGTTTGCATTGTGACAAGGAAGACATCATTTTACAGTTAACTTTATTACAACTGGAATGTAATCATACAGCAGCACCTCTTTTCATTTTTCATTGCAAAGCTTTAAAATAATTAGATATAGAGATACAAGCAACTTTGGGTACCATTTATGCATACAAACAACACTGATTTTCATAAGGGTACAGAAATATACTCACCTGTACATATCCATACAATTATTATGAGATACCTTTGCCATCTTTACATTAAAAAGGGATTGTTTTATGTAAATAACCTGTGAAATAAGATTTTGCACTTGATTTCTTAACCATGCAATAAAAAATCTGATTCGCAAATTAGGTACTGGGGATCCATGTTAAAAATCACTGTAAATGTATATATTTATTTGCATATATTGAGTGTGTTTTGGATTGCTAACTTAAGAGAAATATAATCGTAGTCTTTTACATATAGGCTATAGTAGTTTGGAAATGCAAAAGAAAAGAAAAATACTTGATTCCGTCTTAAGAAGAGTCTTGAAATTGTGCTTCAAGTGTGAGCAAAGGAAAGAATATTTTCCAAAGATCTTGCACGTGCACGGTAATGACGTTTCATATCACCCTCTCCTCGTAGGCCACGCAGTGCAGATTATTTTATGCAAGAAGCTAAGCGAATGAAGCATAAAGCAGATGCAATGGTAAGACCTTTTCTCTCCAGATCCTTTCCTCCAAATGATGTTTGTACCACAGCTTCATCACTGGGGCAACATAGCTAGGGTCATTATAAAATCTATTACAAGGATGGCTGGGTCTGTTAAAGGCAAAAATGTTTAGATAATCCAGTGCTCATCGCCCAATAAATTATGACCTCAGCCAATAATGTCTGACTGGGAGGAAGCCCTGGATAAACTAATATTTCAGTTTAGACCTAAAGTTTGAATAGGAACCAGAGGCAATGGAGTCAGTGGGTGGTAATAGTTTTTTTCCTTAAAAAGAAAACACCCCAGTTTGCATATTTCTCCCTTGTTAGCCTGGCCAACGCTTGGCTTGGTCCCAGGATCAAATCCCTTTTCAAAAAGACTTGCGTTCTTCATATGTACCTGCCAGAATGAATTTTTCCTATGAATCTGGACAATCCAGAAACTATTTCACTGCACATAAGACCCTGAAGTTGTATGATTTGATGTTTTCAGAGAGTAACTTTTCTGACTTGGATAATTTATTTGAGAAAGCTTAAAGCCTTCAGGCAAGAGTTAGAACACTTCTGGTTTTTCCTAAAAGAGATCATATGGTTGTTCTGTCAGAAGATCTCATCCAAAGGGAGTCTTTCCTATCTAGCGATTCTAGTTCTGCTCCCCTCCAGTGCTCATAAGTGAAATCAGGGTGCTGGAGGCGAATAAGGCATTTCAAATGACCTTCAGAGTATTATTCCAGGGCTGAAGATGCCTAAGCCATAACTGTACCCCACCCCCCCCCAATGCTACTGATTTTGCCCACCAAGCATGCATTTATATGAAGCTAACTGCCTAGGTCCACTGGTGTACAGAGAAATAACCAGGGGGTGTCAGAAAATACAGAAGGGAAATAGGAGGTAGAGCTTCTGTCATCACAGTCCCACAGTCTGATGGAGAGTTCTGGTCACCCGAAGGAACCGATGCATGGTCACGTTGAGTTCTAAAGCAGAATGAAATTTCCTGCCTGAATCATCCAGTGTTTACCAGGCTTCCTCAGTCAGTGTCATCTTGCCCAACCTGGCCTTTCCCAGCGATACTCTGCTCCAGCCACGTTGGCCCCCTGCCGCCTCTAAGCACACCTGACTCGTGCCAGCTGGCAGGTCTTTGCACCTGCAGAGCCTCACACTCACACTCTCACTCGCACGCACACCCACACCTTCAGTGTCCTCCCCAAATTCAGCCAGATCATACTGTTCCTTCCCAGTTTCCTCCCTAGCCTCCCTGTAGCCCCATCACTTGCTCCCTTCCTGCCCTCTCTCTGGCATGGGACTCCTTGCTTTGCATTCGGTTAGTTAATCACAGACTTCCTTGCACTTTGAGCTATCTTGTGAGTGCACATTTTTTCCCTGCAAATATATGTTCCTGGAAGGAGCTTTTGTGTGTCAAGTACAGACCACACAGAATCAGGTGCTTTAGCAAATACTTATTGAAAGAAATGACTTCCTTAATCTGAAAGCACTGCCAAGAAATATTGCTCTATAGCCTCTTAGGGTTATAAGCTGTTTAAAATTTTGACTTGCTAATGCGGGAGAATTCTGCTCTGCATTTCCCTTTCCTGAGGTGTCATGAATAATGAGAGGTTTTTTAAGAGGCAAGACTTAGATCAGTAGTTAAGAGTATCTGCGTAATTCTGTTTTGATTGATGAAGGAATGTTTGAAAACTGCGGAGATGATGCAATTCAAATTTAGAATGTGTCACGATCCACCGAGAGGAAGAATGCACGGAACCGTGCACGAACCTGACGTGTGTGTTTAGATTTATGAGAACCTAAGAACGTAAAGCTGATTCTTGGTTATCCTCACTGATACGGGTAAAGATTAACGTAAATTTAGGGACCTCCTATAATCCCAAAAGGTCTTTTTTTTAATTAATTTTCAACGTTGTGTCCTTCAAGCTGAAATCATGCCTTGAGCTCTACCTCCTCTCCCTTTCTCTCCTCACCCTCCCGCTTAGGGTGACGTTCTAACTGCTAACGAAACAACTAAAAAATACATACTGAAAGGAAGGCGTGGAGATGTAAATGTCACAAATAGTGTAAAAGATAATAAGGAAGGCCTTAAACCATCAAAGTGAGAGTATAGCCCAAAAGTGTGAAAACTGTTGCATGGAGTCAGGCCTATGAACGTAGATATATATTTAGCACAGCAGTGAGGACCAAGGAGCGAAGTTGAGAAACCATTAGGAGTTGGAAAGAGGGCAACAGAAATTAAAGCAACCGTGAAGTTCTGCACAATTCTGATTGGCAGTTGTGGATTTGGTATAATTCTGTATAACCATTTACTCATTTACCCTAAACCAGTAGCAATTTGCGAAAATACCTAGAGAAGGCATTACCCTATTTCTCTCTTCTCTCAGCTCCATTCACAGGAGTTTGGAACTTCAAAGTCGGGTTTCTCAAAGTGTATAGATTATGTGACAATGCTGTTTGAAAAACTATTCCTAAGGAAGACACTGTATTAACTCTCTTGATCAGGTGGAAAAGTTTGGAAAGGCTCTGAACTATGCTGAAGCAGCCCTGTCATTCATTGAGTGTGGAAATGCAATGGAGCAGGGCCCAATGGAATCCAAATCTCCCTATACAATGTATTCAGAAACAGTTGAGCTCATCAGGTAAGCGCTGCGTTTTCTTGCTTGGGGGCAGGGGTTGGGGGTGGAGGGAAGAATGTATATAAGTGCTGTGAACACACAAAAGAACGTCAGCCTGCACTGTGAGCTACCAAGAACCAATGTTCATCCCCCAAATAAGAGTGGACAATCTTGCAAGACATTTTTGCACAGGCTGCCTCCTTCGCTCTCTGTGTGAGTGCTGGGGTGGCGGCAGCTCCTCTAACCCCACTGGCTGCAGAAAGGAAGCTGAATCTGAGGGAGATGTGAGATGTCTACTTCACCCAGCTGGGAAGTGGCGGAATTTGAATTCACTACATCTCCATGCTGCTTTTTTTTTTTAACCTGATCCAGATTCATATAATCTAAATCCTAACTTCATCAGTAAATGATCCAGGAGTATTTAATGAAAGGAAAGAAGATTCAAGGGGATTTTAGGAAAGGAAATCCATCCTACGACGCACTATCTGAATAGGTGCTGGCGTTGTTCTGGTCTAAGACTTGGACGTGAGCGCCATCCCCCGGCCTGGGTTAAGACCTGTAGTATGCGCAGAAGCAGGGTTTCTGACTGGGGCACAGCAAGGACTTGGGTGGGAGACTCTTTGTCTTCCATGATGGCAACATGGAAAGGCACATCCTTAATGTCTCTTTAATGAACCATTAAAGGAATTTCATCCATTAACACTACTGGGAACCTTCGTCATATGGTTTATGTCTTTAGCTGGTTCAACTGCTTGGGATAATGTCTAATACCCATTATGTGAAATAATCCTTCCCAAAACTAACTTTAAGAGACTTTTCTAATTCTGGAATTCTAGGCAACCTAAGAGTAAACGTGGTTTACCATGTCTCACCATTCCAGATGGAAGATTTCTAGTCATCCTAAATTTAACCTTCTTGGTATGCATTGGCCCAGGTTTGCTCCTTGGTATTTTACACTATTCTCCTTCAGGAAATAGGAAAGGATGACAGCCTTTGACTTTGTCATCCCAGTATCAAGAACACATCATCTTCAAAAAGTACTTCTCAAGAATGTTTTGAAAGTTAACACTCTCCAAGCATTTTTCTTATTAAAAGATTTCTATTGGGCTTCCCTGGTGGCGCAGTGGTTGAGAGTCCGCCTAGACGATGCAGGGGACACGGGTTCGTGCCCCGGTCCGGGAAGGTCCCACATGCCGCGGAGCGGCTGGGCCCGTGAGCCATGGCCGCTGGGCCTGCGCGTCCGGAGCCTGTGCTCCGCAACGAGAGAGGCCACAACGGTGAGAGGCCACAACGGTGAGAGGCCCACGTACTGCAAAAACAAAAACAAAAAAAACCACACACACACACAATAAATAAATAAATAAATAAATATTTCTATTACACCAATGTATTGGTGACTCCTTCATGCCGTTTTCTTACGTGGTACAGCATCTTGGGCAGTGAAGAGAAGAAGTTGCCATAGTAAAAAAAAAAAAAAAAAAACTTAAAATTACTTTAAGAGACCCTAGATCCTCACATTTCTTCCTCAGAATAAGGCACAGACTCAGATGCCCACAGGAGGGCATGGAAGACTATGGGTGGAAGTGGACAGGCACAAAGCCATAATGTGTTCTAGCATGTGAGTGCCTCAAACAGAGGGATGTTTTTGGTTGTTGTTTGATCTGTTCGTGTATGTGGTCATACCCCCTGGAAAAGATCTTAGAACACAGTATGTACTCAGTGAATATTTGAGGAATGAACAAGTAAGCAAGTCACAGGGCCTCTGGTGAACTGCATAGCCTGCCTAAAGGCATTCAGACTTTAAAAAACAAACAAATAAATCCAAACAATGATAAAAGCCTGATGTCAAATAAACTGGAGGTGCTGATGTGCACACCCGCTCGACACCAGAGATGGGACCTTGCGTGGGTGGAAAATACAATGCATTTTCTAGATGATTGAATAGAATCCCTTAAGCTACTCCAAAAACTAAGATAAAAAAGAGTTTTTCTTCTCTGAGTTAGAAAACAGCATTAATATACCACTTGAATCTGCATGTTGCCCACCAGGTTTGAGATTCCCCTCCCCCACTGAGAGACACTCGGGAGCTGGGAGCACCCCCAAGGAGGATCGTGCCACAGGTACCCAGCTTAGGATGTGCTCTTTGTCCCAGTAGGCAAGAGAATTCCTTTCTCCACCAAAGGACACCAAGTGACTGGGGGACACTGACGGGTGGAACCCTGCCACCACAGATCAAAATTGCACCACAAAACCTCTGAAAATTAAATTGTACATGGAACCACAGCCCACAGAAGTAGGTTATGACTTGCCTGCTAAACCTAAACAGGGTGACTTCCTTTTAAAAGAAAAGATTTAAACAGGACCCAGGTATCTCCTAACATAATAGCCAAGATGTCCGAGATACAATAGAAACTCATTCATCATACCAAGAAACAAGAAAACCACAACTGAGATGAAAAAAGACGATCAGTTGACACCAATAACCAGGATGAATCAGATGTTGGAGTTATCTGACAAGGATTTTAAAGCAGCCATCATAAAAATGCTTCAACAAAAAATTACAAATTCTCTTGAAACAAACAAAAAATGAAAGTCTCATCAAAGAAATACAAGTTGTTTTGAAAAAGAACCAAATGGAAATTAAAGAACTGAGAAATATAACAAATAAAAATCTCACTGGAGGGGCTCAGTAGTAGAGATGACAGAGGATAGAATCAATGAACTTGAGAACAGAAAATAGAATTTACCCCCCAATCGGAGCAACAGAGAGAAAACAGACTGAAAAAAAAAAAAGTGGATAGAGCTTCAAGCACAATGACAGTAGAACCTCCATGTCAATATTGGAGTCCCAGAAGGAGAGGGAGAGAATGGAACTGAAAGATATTTTGAAGAAGTAATGGCTGAAACTTGCTAAATTTGGCAAAAGACATAAACCTACAGATTCAAGAAGTGGAGAAAAACCCAAACAGCATAAACAGCCAAAGCAATGCATGCCAAGACACATCAAAACTACATTTCTGAAAACTAAAAACAAAGGAAAAAAAAAATCCTGAAAGCAATGAGAGAGGAATGACACATTACCCATAGGGGGACACCAATTCAGATAACAGCTGACTTCTTATCTGAAACCATGGAGGCCGGAAGGGAGTGGCACAACATTTTTTAAATGCTGAAAGAAAAAAACTGTCAAACTGTGAACTCTAGATTCAGTGAGAATTCATTCTTCAGGAATAAAGAGGAAATAAAAACATTCTCAGACTAAGGAAAAAGACTTTGTTTCTAACAGACCTACCTTTAAAGGTTGGCTTTAAAGGAAGTTTCTCAAACAGAAAGGAAGTGACAAAAGAAGGAATCTTGGACCAACAGGAGGGAAGGAAAAACAACATAAGAGCAGAACTATGGGTACATGCAATAAACTATCCTCCTCATGAGTTTTATAAATCATAGTTGATGATTGAAACAAAAATTATACCACCATGTGATGCTCAAGACAGTGTTATTTAAAAGCAATGAGATGGAAGTAAGGTTTCAACTCTTCAAGCAAAGTGGAAAATATTGATACCAATAAATTGTGATGAGTCACATATGTATCTTGTAATACCGGAGAAACCACTATGAAAACTAAGCAAAGAGATACACTCAGAAACACTGCAAGGGACTTCCCTGGTGGCGTGGTAATTAAGAATCCACCTGCCAATGCAGGAGACACAGCTTCAAGCCCTGGTCTGGGAAGATCCCACATGCAGCAGAGCAGCTAAGCCCGTGTGCCACAACTACTGAGCCTGCGCTCTAGACCTGCGAGCCATAACTACTGAGCCCACGTGCCACAACTACTGAAGCCCGCACGCCTAGAGCCCGTGCTCCGCAGCAAGAGAAGCCACCGCGATGAGAAGCCCACGCACTGCAACGAAGACCCAACACAGCCCAAAATAAATAAATTAAAAAAAGAAAAAACCACTACAAGTCTGCATGCTGTGGAGATAGTGTAATAACAGTATCACTTCTTGAGCAATTTGCAATAAGCCAGCCCACTATGCCAAGAACTTTACAAACACTCTCTCACTTAATCCTCACAGCAATGCTATGGCATCCGCAGTACTCATCTTACTTTATAAATAAGGAAATGGAGGCTTAAAGCTGTTAATTTGTCTAAGTTCTCACGACTGTAAGGACTTGAACCCAGGTCTCCCTGACCATTCCATATACCGCCTCAGCTCTCTCCAAGAGTCTGCAAGTAACTTGGTATATTATTGGAGAAAGGAACAGCCATAGACCTCTGGTTCAGAGAAATAAGTGAGATCGAATAAAGTTCATAAAATCTACTAGTTATGCATCCAGGACAGTTACACTACTGTCAAAGTAAGAGTTCCATAACAATAAAAAAGAAATAAATCCAAACATTCATCTGAGGACAAGGAATAAAAATTTTTCTGGAGATCGGCCTGGAAGGATTGACCTTCGCTCCCATCCTGTCAGCCACTCAGCCATAAATCAGAATTGGTAAAAATGGGTGTGTCACCACATACGTGGATAATACTTGAACCGATACCACTCTTGACCATCTGTCGCGTTTGCACTTGTATTGTTAAAGGGCAGAAAGTTGCTAGATGGTCATAAAAGCCATTTTGTTCTAGTCACATCACAATCATGTCATGCTTAGAGAAAATGGGGCAGCCTCAGCTGGCTTCTAAGAAAGAACTGTCAGCAAGCACTATGAAAAACTAAGTATTGGGCAGAGAGAACTTCCATCCTAGAAGATGTTCTGTTGTTAATAAGAAAGCTTTAATGTTTTGTTTTTCTTTCCTTTTTTCTTTTAAGATATGCTATGAGACTAAAAACCCACTCAGGCCCCAATGCCACACCAGAGGATAAACAGCTGGCTGCATTATGGTAAGTGCATCACATCAGATGAAAATAGCCTCCCCAGCCTCGTACCTCTTCAGTGGCAAACCAGGTGCTGAAATGCACGATGGCTTCCTAGCGCTTCTGACACACCAAACCAAAGGCAGTGCTCATGGTGGCCAGGGAGAGCCTGCACCCTGCTGTCCTAGGCATGAGGTGAATTCACAGTGATTGAAAACCAACAGGTCCATGACACAAGGACCCATTTTTCTGTGTGTGTGTGTGTGTGTGTCTTAAAATCAGGTAAGTCTGTGTTTAAATCACTTGAATGTGAATTGCGCCAAATGGAATCTCTTGTGTTTAACATTTTAGAGGCAATCAAGATAATTCATCGGTCTCTTTACATGTGGGATTAGTAGAACTGAATCAAGATGATGTATTCAAGTTCTCAACACATTAAACTGAGGAGCAGTTCATCCCACTTTGATAATAAAAGCAATATTTAAATGTTAATCAACACGTAATAGGTTTTTTTCTATAATGATGACGATTATAATGATAATAATAATAATTTTCCCCTCGACATCTCCTTAGTACTGCCTCAAATCACAGGACACCTCTCTGTTGGTTCCTCCTGTGACGGGGGGCCAAAGTGTCTTTTTCTCTGATGGTTCATACTCCACTTTAGAACCGGATCTGCAAGTTGGAGAATTGAATCTCAAAATAATATAACAGCAACAACAGCAACATACGCAAAAGAGAAAACATTAGTTTTGCAATATCACGTCCTCTAGAGTTCGGTGTGCTAAGAAGAGACTCTTGGTCAAGGGTGTATTGTACAACACAGGGAATACAGCCAATATTTTGTAATAGCTGTAAATGGAAAGTAACCTTTAAAACTTGTATTAAAATAAATTGAAAAATTAAAATTGAAAAAAAAATTTTAAGAGACTATTAAGTTGTATTTGGTATGTTGGTATTCTAGTATGTCAACACCAGATCTGAGTTAGCAAATAATTAGGAGTGGAAAGCACCAAGGAAAAGCGGATATGGTGAGGACACGGGGAGGGGGAAGGGGAAGCTGGGACGAAGTGAGAGAGAGGCATGGACATATATACGCTACCAAATGTAAAATAGCTAGCTAGTGGGAAGCAGCCGCATAGCACAGGGAGATCAGCTCGGCGCTTTGTGACCACCTAGAGGGGTGGGATAGGGAGGGTGGGAGGGAGACATGAGAGGGAGGAGATATGGGGATATATGTATAAGTATAGCTGATTCACTGTGTTATACAGCAGAAACTAACAGAACATTGTAAAGCAATTATACTCCAATAAAGATGTTAAAAAAAAAGTGGGTATGGTGCAGGAAATGCTCTCTGTGCTCTTTTCAAACTTTAAGTTCCTTATTAGGATTAATAAATTAACAATGATTCGTTAATATTATATAAAATAGAATACTAGTATGTAAATAACAAATATATAAACTGTAACATAAAATAGTGACTACTCCCAGTATGGTTTTCATAAAATACATTCATGTCCGTTACTTTATTTGAACTAATTATAGTCCAGTACAGTGGTAGTGAAGGGAATAAAAACAGGTGGAAGGGCTGGCTATTCTTTTAGCAAAGCCGCTGCCCGAAGTCCAGGGTGTCAAGGCAAATCAGAATAAGGTAGTTGTGCCCTGAAATTCACCCAGCAAGCAGTGAGAGCTGTGCGCTAGAGCCTCCTCCCTCCTCTCATGGAGAGAGACTGTCTCCTAGTGGTGGGAGAAGGAAATGACAAGCCCCTCAGTCCCCACAAAGAAGCAGTAAAGCTGCTTTCTGTCTTCATATTTATATTCTTTAATTATGTATATTCTTCTTTTATTCATATTTCTTTATATGAAGTGATATACTTGTGGAGTAACTCCTTGACATTTTGAGTTACATTGAACAGATAGGAAGGTCATATGCCTACTGTGCTATGGACCTGGAGTGCACCTGGAACAGCAAGATTGTTTTTAAGTCTTGTTAGCACAGGGCCCACTCACACTTTCGGGGGCTATTCCTCTTTTTCTGCTGCAGTTACCGATGCCTGGCTCTCCTGTACTGGCGGATGTTTCGACTCAAAAGGGACCACGCTGTAAAGTATTCAAAAGCACTTATCGACTATTTCAAGGTACTGTCTGGCTAACAGGCAACATGTTGTACCCAGTTGTCTCCCTGTCAAGGACATTTTCAAGGTAGAATCCATTGCTTTGGGGATAATACAGGAGCTGATATCCACACGAACCCCATTTATGACATACTCGTGGTGTTCAGGGCTCAGAGGATGGCCTTGAGAGCCCATCTAATTTATCCCTCTGCCTGTGTCCAAGTATTTTTATAGCCTCTAAAGAAAGAAGATCCCGTTACCTATCCCAGTGTCCTAGCAAATCCGTCTTTATAGCTAACATAAATTGCTCATGTTCACTTAGAGCTTCTTCCTCTGAGAAGTAATTCCTTAGAACTTCCTCTTAGCTATCTCCAGTAGCTAATATAATTTTTCATAAAGGTGTTATTTTAAATGGTAAGAAATGACTTGTTAGAACCCAGAGGCACTAGAACAGTAGCAATGTGCACGTATAAGGATAGAATTGCAAACGGTGCTAACTTTTACCTATCTCAGGGAATGAAGTCATTTTCACTGGGAGAATGAAAAAAGGGGGGAAAAAAGACCAGAAAACCTCTGATGTACTGTTGTGAATAATTCATCTGAGATTTCTGGGCCTCTTCACTGCCCATTTGACCGTAGAAACAAGAAATTACGCCATTTCTACCTCCACCGGCTGTTTGTCAGATACACAGCCATCATTTTCGATCTTTAATCCGCAACCTCCACTTCTTGGAGATGATCTCTGATGAGCCGGCTGTGCTGGGCATTCCGTGGGCGATGTCCACCCAGCATACTGTCTGCTTCCTGGTCATGCATGCAGTGACCAGGAGCTAAGCCACTGTCTTGGTCCGTTGACGGTCATCAGTCATAATGACAAGTACTGACACTAAGCCTTTCCCTTTACTTTGGGTGCCTAAGGTCAAGATAAGTAGTTTTGAAAAATTTAGAATCTAAGCGCTAATACTAAAGAGAGTTATTACAGTCAAGCAAAACGCTTGAATAGAGAAGGAATCTGAACTCTGTAAGCCACAGAGGTTACAGCAGAACTATTAAGGGATCCAAGATGTTCTTAATGTCTGTAGGCAGTCCATGAAACTGTACAGAACGAATAGAGGATACAAATTAAATATCAGAGCTTCCCCCAGAAGGTATTGGTAGAGACCCTAAATCAAAGGCTATTTAAATACTACTTAAAGTTCAGAGATTAGGAAACCTTTAGGAAACAGTGATAACTGGTCCATAAAAAATGAGTTTTATCAGGACAGCTGGCTCCGAACAAAAGGCCTTTGTCCCCACCCATGTTTTTCTTATAGTCACAGGACTTTAGTGGTAGGGGAAGAGGCCTGACGGTGATTTTGCCAAATTCCCACATGTAAGGCCATTTCTTACCATTTTGATGACACCTCCACTAAAAACTAAAAATCAGTCACCACTTCCTAAAGTTCTTTTTAACCAAAAGAAACACTCTGTCTCTGGGGAACCAGGCTGAGGCTATTTTCTTGTCTCTGGAAGGGAAAATTCAATATTATAAAGTCCATTTTCTCCTTAACAGTCTCATAGACTTACGTCCAAGAAAGCATTATTGGGCTCTCAGGGAGGGAATCTATCTGTACACTGAGAAGCTTTCCTTGCCAAAGGCGAAAATGTCTTTTAAATGCCTGATGCAAACAACTGGCTCATGCAACATATCCTATATCAGAATTTTAAATATATCAGAATTTTTGAATTCACTGTTGTTAAGGAAATACATTTTAATCTGTTCTTTTAGAAACATTCAAGATCAACTTCCTTTAAGAGAAATACTTTTAATCTTCGTAAGTTAAAATGGTAACAGTTGGGCTTCCCTGGTGGCGCAGTGGTTGAGAGTCCGCCTGCCGATGCAGGGGACACGGGTTCGTGCCCCGGTCCGGGAAGATCCCACTTGCCGCAGAGCGGCTGGGCCCGTGAGCCATGGCCGCTGAGCCTGCGTGTCCGGAGCCTGTGCTCCGCAACGGGAGAGGCCACAACAGTGAGAGGCCTGCGTACCGCAAAAAAAAAAAAAAAAAATGGTAACAGTTGATGTCTCATATATTTTCAGGCATTAAATATATGTCAACAATTTCTGCAAATATGCCCTACGTTTAAAAATAAGACATTCTCATTGTGTCAGTGGGAGGGGGCAGCTGCCTCCCACTATCTTGCAGAGAGGAAGCCAATAGCCTGGTAATTAAAAACTCCCCAGATCCAATTTCTGTGAATCTGCATTTTATCTACAGCGTCAGCCATTACTTGTCTCAGCGGTCACCTGAGAACACGTTGTTGTGGGCTGTTTAAACTCAAGCAGATGGTACTCACTGTCAATGTTTTTATTTTCCTGCAGAATTCATCTAAAGCTGCCCAAGCCCCATCTCCATGGGGGGCCAGTGGAAAGTAAGTTCATTTTTCCAAAGTGAAGGTGATAAATGAGGTGTTGCATGACACTGGGTAAGGTGCTCCTCTGTTTACAGTGCCCTGAGGGGCTGCCCTACCAACCTCTCCACCTGTTTTCCTATGCTCTCCCCTTCCAGGAGCACTGGCACCCCATCCCCCATGTCTCCCAACCCCTCTCCCACCAGCTCCGTGGGATCTCAGGGGAGCCTCTCCAATGGGAACGCCCTGTCCCCATCAACCATCGTCAGCATCCCACAGCGTATCCACCAGATGGCAGCCAACCACGTCAGCATCACCAACAGCATTCTCCACAGCTATGACTACTGGGAGATGGCGGACAACCTGGCCAAGGAGAACAGAGGTGTGTGTGCCTCTGGGGAGTGTGTGCATAGTTCAGCCACAGCTCAGGGGGACACCCCGATCCTTGGGCATCAGCGGGCAAAGAAGAAATAGTAGAAACTGTCTATACTGTGGGAAAGATCAGAGATAGAGATGGAGATAGAGATGATATAGGTACCAATGATACAGACACAAATTATATAGATAAACACACACACATGTTTTTTTCCTTCGGACAGTGAGCTCCTTAAAGGTAGGGATTACATTTTATTCAACTCTGTATTCCTAAGACCTGCATAGTGCCTAGAACACAGTTGGGGATCTGAAATACTGGATGAATTAATTAACTGATGAGTATGAATGTTGCTAGCTATTGAAGTGATAGCTGCTTACAACTGAAAAAAAACGTGTTGGATGGGTAAGCTCTATTTCTTTTTAAATAATGTTTGTTTTTACTGATTACAAAAGGAATGCATGTTTACCGTGGCTAAATTGTAAAGTACAGAAAAACTATAGAGAAAAAAATTTTTTGATCATCCGTAATCTTGTCACTAAGGAATAACTACTATTAACATTCTATTGAAAAAAAAAAACCTTTTGAAATTGCTTCTCGTTTTCTCCAAATATGCACGATTTTTACCAAAATCAGATCATAGTATATATACAGTTTTACATCCTGTCTTTTCTTCATTTTACATTATGTCAGGCATTTTCTCATGTCACTAACTCATTCAGGAACACCTTTTATGATGACTCTATAATACTTTCAAAACAGAGGTATGCAATCATAAGTATCATGATTTCTCAAACCATTCCCCTGTTGTTGGACATTTGTGTTACTTCCAATTTTTTCCCACTGTTACAAATAACGTTACGATAAGTATCCTCATGTCAATCGTTGTTCATATTTCTAATTGCTGTCATAGGAGGGCGTTGTAGAAGTAGAATGTGGAGGTCAACAGGTATAGATTCTTTTAAGATATGTATTGGTATATTATTAACTTTCTCCCATAAGATTATACCAATTTACTACTCTTTCTCCAGTGCTGGGTGAGAGTGTGAATCTGAGCTCACTATCAAGCCATTAAATGCAAATTTTGTTCCCATGGTAACATGTGCCTCTGCGGCTAAGATCAGGATGTCCATGATGAGATGAGGAACCAGTGGCACAGATAGGCCTGAGTACGTGAAATTGATAATGAAACCAGACAGGATATAACAGTAGTGCGGCGGTGATGCACCCTGAAAATCCAGTGGGGTGCCAAGGAGGTCAGTGCCAGGGGCTGAGCCCAGCAGGCTCGCCAAAGGAGCTGGCACGGAACAGGATTTTGAAAAGCAAACAGTAGTTGAGTGGCTGAGATGGAGTGGGGTGGATGTGTCACAAGTGGATGAAACAGAAGGGACAAATGTACAAATGTCTGCGGTCAGTTTGGGAGAAGCCTGAGCAGGCCAGGCTCCAGATGGCACTGCCAGCTGCTGCCAGCCGTCCCTCAGCAGAGCTGCACATCGAGTGCAAAGTCCACACAGCTTCCCCAGACCTGCCTCTCCTCCCTTGTTCTCCTCCTGACCTCCTGCCACGCTGTCCTCCCGGCCCTTCTCGGAGCCTCCCCAGCAGGACCTCATTCAGCACGTACAAGAGCACCTTTGAAAGAATACTCCCAGCTTCTTACTTTCAAGGAGTGCTGTTCAGTGGTCCCGTTAGGGCAGCCTGGCAGCCACATGAATTGATTCGTGTCTCTGAGCCACCAAACCGTGATCTCTGCGATGGCAGAGCCTACATTCTTCATCTCGGTGTACCCCCTGCCTCTGCCCTCCTACACCTAGTGTAGTGCCTTGGCAGTAATAAATGTTTAAGGAAAGGACAAACCCAGAGAATGTCCAAGGACTAGAAGGTGACCTCAGTAGAGGTGTTTCAGAACCCATCTGTGAACAAGGACCTACAGTATAGCACAGGGAACTAACTACTCAATATTTTGTAGTAACCTATAAGGGGAAAGAATCTGAAAAAAAATAGATATATAACTGAATATGTATAACTGAATCCTGAAACTAACACGACATTGTAAATCAACTATACTTCAGTAAAATAAAAATAAAAGACAATTTAAACAAGCTGGATGCTTCAAAAAAAAAAGAGGGACTTCCCTGGCGGTCTAGCAGTTAAGACTCCGTGCTTCCACTGTAGGGGGCACGGGTTTAATCCCTGGTCAGGGAACTAAGATCCCGCATGCCGCACGGTGCGGCCGGATAAATAAATATAAAATTAAAAAAAAAAAAAGAAAGAAAAACCCGCCTCTGATTTGTCTCCAGGAGCCTGGAGCCTCCTCCATCGGACTCCCACCCTCCCCCCTCCCCCGACAGGGGCTCAGCACATAGCAGAGCTGAGGACAGTGTAAGGGATGACAGAGCTGCAGGCCAAGTTCAGGGTGGGACGCATTACTGCACAAGGAGAATGCAGCCTGAGGAAGTACATTTTCTTTGCTCTTTGGCTAAACAAATGCCCTTCATTTGGCTTTGGTTTGCTTGTTTGGTTTTGCCATGCCATGTTTCCTTTGTTTATTCAGAACTATTTCAGTAAAATACATATTTTTCCTCTCTGTCTATATACATGTATATATTTTAAACATGAAGAGTTAAATCTATTAAAATCAGTGTACTTACAGAACAGTGAAAAAATGACATGTAAAACACACAGCATCCATTAAATTCAATATTGTAAATGTCACTCGTTTGAATTAGAAGTCGCCAGTTGAGGGATTATTGGGATAGAGGTGAGCTCTCGGGGGCTTTATTTTGTTAGGTTGAGCTCATGTCAAGTGATGGGACAGAGAAGGCTTGATTTACAAAGAGGACCAAGTGCGTGTCCCTCTAACGACCCTCTCTGTCCCCTAGAATTCTTCAATGACCTGGACCTGCTCATGGGGCCAGTCACCCTGCACAGCAGCATGGAGCACCTGGTCCAGTACTCCCAGCAGGGCCTGCACTGGCTGCGGAACAGCACCCACCTGACATAGGGGCCCCGCCTTCGGGCTGGAGGGCACTCTTGTCTTCACGGACGGCTCAACATTTCTGGACACTGTGCTCCTGAAGTTCCCAGCCACAGCATTTCTCAAACGGCGGTGAATATTTTCTCAGCATCGAACAATGGTCTTTTCTCCCAGGGCATGTGTGTTTGTATGTGTGGGTGTAGAAAAGCTGCCTGTGTAAGTGTGTGAGATACACAGCTCTTTAGAACACGTTTCCTTTGTCTAGTTTCCATAATCCCAGGCTAGACAAAGTGATCAGACGTTTCTGATTAGAGAAAACTCGCTTACACACACACACACACACACACACACACACACACACACACACTTTCTAGTTCAAAGCTAAACCATGACTTCTTAGAACATTCAACGAAAATCTCATGGGTTAGTGAACCAGGTGCAATACAGCACACCAAAAGCTTTTTGACTGCCACTTAAGATCATCTTAGTTCTTATACTTTTGATTACTTTCAGTATTAATATACTCTCCCCCAGTTATTATTTTTTTGACTGTGTGTATTCATGGGTAATTGAATAATGAAAATAAGTCAGTTATTTTTGTGGACGTTTACTAGATTGCATGTTACCAAATACCCTGCCTTTTGTCTAGTACCTGCCCCCTCCAGCCAACTTTACTGTCAACTAAACGTGTTAGAAAGCAAGTGAATTGACTCCCACGGGCCTTCCCTGCCCTGCCCCGCAAAATAGTATGACCATGACACTGAGATTTGGTAGAACTTCAGTGTCTTTGAAAATTCACCAACATGAAAGCAGCAACCACTGCTTTTGGGGGGCTCAGTGAGTAACTGAAATCTCCTGCACACGCCAGGAGCCCGCCCGGCACATGTGTTTCTTCTTCCTGCCACTGTGACCCAGGGGCTGTGGAGCCACGTGGTGTCTGTCGGCCGATATTTTTCAAGTGTTTTCTTTCCATGATAGCTTTCTTACCAGTTTTCTTGGCCAGATGAGGACATTACCTAGGACGTCCGTTCACTCGGGTCTGTATCTGTTGCTTCTCAGGCCAAAAACTATTTGCTATCATGATTCTATCTAATCCTCTCACTCTTGGAGGAAGTGCCACTGCGGGCCTTGAATGCATTTTGATCTGGGCGATGTGTTTCAGGCTTTGATTAGCAAGCTGCTTACTCTACAGAATAAGTTATTCCTGCAAGGATCGCAGTCCTGTCTGGGGTAGCAACGACCAGTCTGGTATGTTTCCGTCTCGCCCTTGATTCTTTTCTTTTTTTTTTTTTTAATTAAGTTTACATTTTAGTTTTTTTGACATCTTTGTTTACAGTTTTTGTCTGAAACTTATTTCTTTTATTGTCTCTCGTCATACCCTAGATTTGGTCTTCTTCTTATTAAATATATTTGGGTATAAAAATATTGGTTAAAAAAAAAAAAGAAAAACTCCTGGAAAAGAGGATATACTTCCTATACTTTAAAAACAAAAACAATGACCTTGAGGCCTCTCACTTGACAAAATTGCCCCAAGACGGCCTGAGAAAGGTGATGTGATATGTGGAACAATCATGTTTCAAGGTGATGGGAACACAAAACGTTTATAACAGATACTGATGGTCTTATTGGTTTGGTTGCAATGTTAATGTCTTTGTCAGCCTGATCTGTAGGTGGGAAATAAGATTGCTGTCATCCCCTAGCTCTAAGCACTGATTTAAAACCTTACAAAGGATTGAGTAGCTTTGGTGATTTGAAATTCATTTAAATGAACAAGTGAAGGCTTTGTGCAATTTGCATTTGGCGTTGGCCTTCAAGCATCTGGAAATATTAACAGTACTTCTTTTTTACATTTATTCAACTGAGGTGCTTCTGACATTCCTTTCACTAATTGTTGCTAGAGTTCCCAATCCCACTGGAGTCTCACTTAAGACATTTTGAATTTTTTTTTTTTTTCTGGAAGGAAGACTGAGGCATAGTTGTACTCACTCCTGCTGAATTCTGATGAAATGTTCAGACTCTCACAAAAAGGGATGGCCCCCAAGGTCCATGGTGCATGCCTGGGGTGCTTTTCTGGTCTTCCCCACCTTTCAGTCTCAGGCCTCGTGGTGGTGTTCACGTGATGTGCTCACCTGTGAAACCCATTTAAACACACAGGTGACCTCTGGCTAGTTGTGCGAGCAGCAGCACGTCAGCACTCGGTGGGCCACGTTTCCAGCAAAACGTGAAGCTGGTCATTTGGGGGCCGTCACAGCACGCCATTCTCAGTGTCTTTTGTTTCATTGGTAGAGCATGTTGGGGGCAGTGATGGCAGTGGTTTTTCCTTGCTTTGGCATTGATGCTTTTGATAAGGAAGCATCTTCTGATTGTTGCTGGTTTCTTTTAGTTAGCTTTGTTCAAAGTAGAAATACCTTTCTTGTGTTTTCTGGTTATGAAAGTAATACATGCTCATGGTAGAAACTTGAACAATACAGAGAAGTATAAAGTAGGAAGTATTCAGTCCCACTCCCCAGAGACAACACTGCTCATCCTTTTCCTGTATATCCTTTTCCTGTATATCCTGTATCATCCTTTTCCTGTATATCCTTCTAGAGAGTCTCCCCTTTGAACGTAGAATGTCTATCATCATTTTTTTTCTATTTGAAGACATTATTTCATCAGAAGTTCAGTACAAGTTCAACTGGCCTTATCCCTCCATGACCTGAACGGACCTGGATCACAATTGTTAGAGTTACCTTTGAAAGAGAGGAACCCAAATATATTCCTGATCAAAATGTGGGATTTGTTACCATTCGACACAGATCAGACTCATGTGCAGAATTGTGCTTGGAAAGAGAGGTTCAGTTAAAACACACTGCTGGAAACTTTCACATCACAAAGGGAAACTCGGACCCACTGTCTAAAGAGGAATGTACTGGAAAAAAAAAACTGAAGAGTTGACAAATTGTGTACTAGATTGAACACATGGAATCAATGCAATGAGCCTTCTGCACTAAAACGTACCCTCGTATGTGCAACGATGATGTGTGTATTATATAACAGTGATGTGTACATTTCTGACATCCCATACATAATACACAGTTTGTATAAATGCATACGTTTAAAAATATATATGTACAATACAGCTAACATAAAACTGTAGTACGCCTGAAGGATATGACTAGTGCCTAATATTGAGTATAAGTCACTACGTGTTCCAATCACCTCAGAAGTGCAGTAATTGTTACCAAATTGATCAGTGCAGCCAACCTTATTTATGAACCACATCTTTGAAACTGTGCAGTAGTATATACATATATATTTTTAAATAACATTTTTCACAGTTTTCCAGAGTTACTGTTGAAATCTGTATCACCAAAAAAAAAAAAAAAAAAGCAAGATTTTTTTAAATGACATAGACACTCTTCAGACCCAGTAATCTGTGTGTGATTTCCTGTCTGTAGATACCCAAGACACTCTAGCAGTCACCAGCCTTAATGCATGTACAGGATATTATTGTGACTTAATTTATCTGCAGTTTTTAATCCATGTGAAATTGGAATTTATAAACTGACTTGGATTAACTATGTCTGCCTTTCTAAGGTTGCAAATGTTACATTAAATGATTTATGTTATAAATGAGAGGCATCGAGTTGTACGTAAAAAAAAAAAAATGTCCACCAATTTCTGTGAATATTTTTACAAGGAAACTTCAGAATCAAAAATATATTCAAATAAGCATTCTGGTCCCCATTTCATAATCTCTTTAGAATGGACCTTCTTGTTTCATAAAATTTTTAAATGGCGCTTCCACAGATTATCATTAATAAGTCTGATATTTTTCATGGGGGTAAAAAGTATGTTTTTCTTTATTGTAAGTATAGTTTACTATTTGTCTTTCCCATTTCCCAGCATATTTACACACACACATGCATGTGTGAGAATACAAACGCACACGCATGGGTGAGAACACACCCCCATTGTCCCAGAAAACACTGCATAGGAAGCTTGAGGTGTTTATTTTGATGACTTTACTGATGCCTGTCCAACCAGTAGCCCTGGGACACTGTTTGACTCATCATTCCATAATGACAGAAGTTAACTCCCTGACTTGTGTCTACCTGGTTTTTCCAACTCTAACCAACATGGTGGAATAATGCTGGCAATATTTGGTTGAGTGAAATGAGAGAATTTTGAACTAACAGAGATAGACATATTAGACCAGTGGCTTTCCGTAATGTATCCCCCCCGATGTGGGAGGGTTTTTTGTTAACCTCATTTTTTTACTCTTCTCTCCCTCCTTTTTCATTCCCCTTCTCCCCAAACTAAACTAAACAAAGAAGCAGAAACAGCCACAGAAACAAAACAGTTACTTCACTTTACCCAGCCTATATCCTTAGATTCAAATACGACAGCAGAACCCTAGCTCCGGTCACCATGGAGACCGCCTCATCCCAAAGATGACCTGGCCGGGGTCCTTGGCTTTGCTTGCTCCAGAGACCACTGAGCTTAATACTCTTTCAGAGGTGGTTTGGGCTAAGAAACGCCCAATAGTCTTTCAAGAACTGTCTTTCCCTTATGCAGTTTTGCCTACTACTCAGCTGAAGTCCGTTCCCATCAGAATCCTATTTTTAAGAAGTAAACCATTTTCGATGAAACCTGGATCAAGTGGAGTCTTGAAAGGCTTTTTTTTTTTTATGAAAGTGAAAAAAAAAAAAAGAAAACAACAACATGAACTGCATTTCCAACAAATTGGAGCCAGAGTTTTATTTCCTTGTCTTCCCATTCCCAGAAGAGCACAGTTTTTCAATATTACAACTTCCTGACAGCACAAGAAATGTTCAGACTTGAGATTTGTGTTCTCTTTGTCCAAACCGAATTCTTCTGTATATGTCATCAGACGGGTCCATTTGTTTGCTTGGCATGAGGAAAATGATAAAACTCTGTTCTCAAACGCATTACCTCTGACCATGGTTTTGGTTTTTATTTTATTTAATTGGCACTCTTGAGGCAGCAGGGGGTGAATTTGGGGTCGGCTACAAGGGGATTTAGACTCACAGCTCTGACTCAAGTAATGGGAATCAAGGGACTAAATCCCTCTGTGTTACTTTGAAAATCCACCTCGTGTAGCCAATTTTAAACACATTGATCTAAGGGATGAATTGCTAATTGCCCATCAACACAAGGATCAGCACTTGTCTTTAAGCACCAGGAAGTAGTGACGAGACCTGAAAAACTGAATCGAGGACTTGTTTTTCCACGCGTTTCTAACACAGGAAAAGCTCATCAGAAAATATTTATATCCAACTATAAGATAGTACCCATGTTCAGGATTTTCAAACAGTGCTCTTTGGTTATAAAAATGATCACCATTTTCTAGTTTCCGTATTGTTTTCCAATGCTTTTTCGTAAAACAGAACTGATTTTTCCCCCCTATTTATCATCTCTTTATTTCTAGATGCCCAAATGAGCAAAGAAAATACTTACCCCTGAGGAATGTGCGTTACTTAACCGTACAGCATCCACCCACAGTAGCCAAACGTATGTATTATTTTTAAAGCAGCGGTCCCCAACGTTTTTGGCACCAGGGACCGGTTTCATGGAAGACAGTGCTTCCACGGATGGTGGCGGGATGCGGGGGAGACGGTTCAGGGAGTAACGCGAGCGATGGGGAGCGGCTGTAAATACAGATGAAGCTTCCCTCGCTCGCCCGCCGCTCACCTCCTGCTGTGCGGCCCGGTTCCTAACGGGCCACAGACCAGTACCAGTCTGAGACCTGGGGGTTGGGGACCCCTGTTTTAAAGAACATTCTCTGAGTCTCCTCTGTTACCTTCATCTACAGTGTGAGTGATCACGAAGCCTGAAATATAGCCACGTAGTTGAGGTGTCAAAAATCCTAAGCACATAACACACTCATCTTTAGTGACAGACACTTTCCTAGCATGACCAGCTCTCTCTGGGGCCTATTTGTGGGGTGAAATGGCAATGTTAACACTTTTCCTTTGAATAATTTGCAAACTGACTCTTGATCCCCTGAAGTTCCCAGGGCTGCCAACTCAACCCGAAATGTCCTTCTCTGAGAGCTGGCTTGATTTTTTTGTTCCTTTGGGGTTTTTCCTTCTAAGTTCTGTAAGTCAGATTCTGTATCTTGACCATTTCGAAGAATAGTTACTAGAGACAGTGGGGGCTTTCGGGAGACAAAGATTCAATATTAGAACTCGCCGACGTTGGGGATGAGAAGTCTGGGAAATAAGCGGGCTGCCTGGACGCTCTCCTCCTTTGCCTGCTGCCCCTGGTTCTTAAATAAAGCCCCTCTCCACGCTTGCTTTTCGTCCATCTGAAATGTAACGCAGAGCATCAACTGACCACCCCCCCGCCCCCCCGAGAGAGTGTGAGGACCACCCTGTTGGGGCAGCATTTTGAGATCCCCAGTTGTCACCCACAGCTGGAGTTAAGCATCACTGTCAGAACAGAGGCACCGGAAACCCACTGTCTCTGCAGGCACCATGATGCAAAGGTGGGTGATGGGGGAGATGACACTTTGTCCCAGCTCTGACCCGTTTCTAGGGGACCAAGAGGATGACAATGGGGTCGCCACAGGCCCCTCCATGGGACCCCTCAGCCTTCGTTATTACCACTTTGAGTCCATCCCGCCAGCAGTGAGGGAGCTGGGGCAGGGTGTCCTGTCCTGGGCAGGAGCACCAGGGCTGCCAGGTACCCTGCAATCAGTGATACAGTCGCACCGTCCTCTTCTTCGTCCCGTCCTGGTCTTATGGAAGCAGTGGGTATCCAGGTGGAAAGCGGAAGAGGGAACCTTGGGTCCAAGCTTCCAATGGGTGCCTCTTCCATGAGAACATAGCCCGCCTCGAGAACACCGGGCTTCAGACATCCTTGTCAAGCCAGATGCCCACAGCACAGTCCCATTACCTGTGCTCTCCTGGATTTCCTTTGAATGCCGGGAAGCTGACTTCTCTTCATGTGAATCCTGTGCCTCTGATGGTAATTTTTTGTTTGTTTGGGGCCGGGAGACAGAGGACAGCTGCTCTGGGAGGTCTGTCCCTGAGAAAGGAGATCTGTCATAAGGGACTTGTGTATGTCATGAGCTTCGGGAAAGAGGAAACTCCTCCTGAGGAAGGGATGGATTTTTTTTCTGTAGTGCGTTAGAGAATTGCCTCAACATGACTGCTTCATTGCAGGCTAAACCTTAGGGTCCCGGGAGAAAGAAAATCAACCTGAGAACTGAGTGATCTTGTGATGCCGAGCTAGAGGGTGACTGTTCTAGCCCCAAACATCAGGACAGAGACTGGAACTCTGACCATTGACCTGAGTGTTTCACACCACGGAGGTCACGACCTAAATGTTGGATCGAAGTTTTTTAGCTTTTACTTAATATTTATATTATTTAGACACGGGGGCTTCCTTGTGTCCCTAAATCAGTGCTTTGAGCTTAACCAAAATAATCATGAAACACTCATTCAAAAGGGCCTCTTTTCATAGTCACTGGAAACCCCCTTTCCTTTAGGACAAAAGAGCAACAGCTGAAGGTTCTGAAAGATCCAGCCTGATTTAAGCCCGAATCAATACCAATACCCTTTCCAGGGGAGCACAACACCTTATGGGGTAAACTCCGGGTATTTGCGTTAAAAATTCTAGGGTGGCAACAGAAGGTGTATTAGCGTGAGGAGGTGGAGATACTCCAGCTAGATACTCAGATTTCCCCTGATCTCAGGCAGGATATGAAGGAACAGACACGCCTACTACAGCACAATAGCTGCTTACTGCTGAGGCTCTGTGGAATCAAGTTCAAAGTCACTCACTCCCACGTAGTTTGCCTCGGTTGGAGCAGGAATTTTAATTCCACCATTTTCCTTTTGCTGTGTCATCTTGGATGTTTATTCATGGAGCTGGCAACTCTAATTCAATATTCTGATATCAATGGCCTAGTGTGTCACATCAAACACCATTTCAAATTCTGCATCTCGGTCTTGGGAAAGCTGCCAGCAACTTAGAATCCTGCTTATTCCCCTGGAGACGTGGCCAGCAATCCGGATGAAGCAGCCACTGAACCAAACTAAAGGGCCTTCATCTTCTCCTCTTACAGGAATTGGTCTTACCATTGTTTCAACCATTGAAGAGGATTTTAAGTCGGACAATTCTGTACAGTCATTTACGCTGTAAAAAATGTACATATTGTAGCATTGATTATAAAGTGCTGTATTTATTAAGGTCCAATACCATTTCCATTTTTGTCTAGTTGTTCACTATTAAAAGAGTTTTAAGTTCATTTTTGTTATGCGATATTCATTTGGGGCTTCTTGTGAGAACGTTTGATATGGTTAGAAAGTCCGGGATCTGTGTGGATCGGCACTGTTTTAATCCAAGTAGTCGTAATGGTCTGTTACGCGTCACCATGACAAACCCTACTCCTGATGAAATCGTGTGCTCTTACCTGTGTCTTTAAGAATGTGATAAAAATCTTAACCCAAGGAATTAATAAAGAACAGTGGCTTTAGTAAGGAACACTTCCTCCAGCTTTTCTTCTCAAAATTCGTGAACGCTTTTTCCAAGGAAATTCCAGTGGACTCTAAGTCCCCCAGAGCTCTTCCCGAAGAGGGGCCTCAACTCCCAGGCTACTTCTACGACGTCTGCCTGCCTGGAGCCTAAAGTTTCTCTACTTTGCTGGTTGCTCGGATCTGCTTAAGGAAGTGCAAATGTTAACTCCCCTTTCTCTGTCTCCCTCTTGTATTAAGGAAAAAAAAAAAAATTACTCCCACACAGCTGTATTTATCATATTGCAAATAAACAGAAGTCCACGTTCAAATCGTGACTAATTCAAGAGTGAATTATTTGGGCAAGATATTAGGAAGGAGTGGAGAAGTACAACTAATATCAAGGATTTGTCTAGGGGGATCTTATATTTTGTCTGAGTTTAAATTGACATGTACAAAGATGGTGGAATCATCGACCATTTATTTGACTGTTTGGAGATTTTGCTGTGTCTGTAAGTCACATGAAACACGTGCAGCACAGTTCTGGACTGGGGAAGTGTCTTACTGCACTGTAACAGAACGAGCCTTAAGGATTTATAAGAATAAGCACTTTTATATTTGAAGGTAAATGCTAAGGCATCAGTGAAATTACTTTTTTAATGTCCTAATAAACCTTGAAATCAACATCACTCTGTCTCAAAAACATCCTACTGTCTCTTGCTAGAACTTCTTATGAGTAAAATGTTCTTTCTCTTGGGTTACACGATTTGGTTGTAAATATAATCCACTAGTCACAAACTATCTTTTCCTCTACAAAAGTCGGACTCCCTCTGAGCTAGGAGAATGGATGACAGCATTTTAAGGGAAGGGGCACCGGTCTCAGAATGCTTTTGGCAGGAGAGGTTAAGTGTCACTTTGGAGTGAAAGAGAAATAAAGCAGCCTGTGATAGAACCTGGAATTATCTTGCTAAGAGAGTTTTTGATTGTTGTTTATTGTTTGTTTGCATGTCAGAGCTTTGTTTATTATAAAGCAGTGCATAAATGGTAGCTGTTATATGACATGGTTCGAACACAGACGGCCGACGAACATTGAAAACGGTCCATGCTAAGACTGACGTAAGCCTGCACTTCTTTTCCCCTTTTCTTTTTTTGTGTTTAACTTTTTGAGGAACTTTCAAACTGTTCTCTACAGGAGCGGCACTGTTGTACATTCCCACCAGCAACATATGTGAGTTCCAATTTCTGCATCCTCATCGACACTTGTTATTGTCTTTTTTTATTGATAACTATTCTACTGAGTGGGAGTGGTATTAGATTGTGGTTTTGATTTGCATTCCCCTAATGACTAATGATATTGAGGTGCTTATTGGCCATTTAAAAATCTTCCTTGGAGAAACGTCTATTGAATCATTTACCCATTTTTAAAAGGTTATTTGGCTTTTGCCTGTTGAGTTGTAAGGGTTTTTTTTGTGTGTGTGTGTGTACTGGATACGAGTCCCTTAAGAGATACAGGATTTGCAAATCCATTCTGTGGTCATTTTTTCATTTTTTCATTTTCTTGATAGTGTCCTTTTGGGTACAAAAGTTTTTAATTTTGATGAGGTCCAATTTATCTATTTGAAATTTGTCTCTTGCACCTTCATCGTGTCTTATATAAGAAGTGTTTGCCTAACCCAAGGTCATGAAGATTTATTTCCTCCTATATTTTCCTCAAATAGTTTTAAAGTTTGAGCTCTAAAATTTAGATGCAGGATCCACTTTAAGATGATTTTTGTGTATAGCATGAGAAAGGGGTCCAGCTTCATTCTTTTGCATGTGGATATACAGTTGTCTCAGCACCCTTCGTTAAAAAGACTATCCTCACCCCCCCCCCATTGAATTGTCTTGTCACCCTTGTCCAAAAACAATTGACTGTGCCCTATGGAAGCACCACACTGCCTTAATTACTGTAACTTTGTAGTGATTTTTAAAATGAGAAAGTGTGAGTCCTCCAACTTTGTTCTTCTTTTGCAAGTTGTTTTGGGCGAAAAGTGGTTTTTTAATTAACCATCAATTATGTATTAAATTTCCTATAAATGAACTTGTTTCAAGCAGGTGACATCTAGCCCAGCTTAAAAACAAATAATGTGTGCCCTAGTAGCATGGCTGAAAGAACTGTATGGAAAGTGCAGAATGGGTTCATGAACCAGCCAAGTCCCTGCACATTCTCAGTCCCTGTCCTCCAAGAGACACCGCCCATCCCAGGGTTCTTGGGCTAGTATCTGGGTGTCCCCCACCAAGCTGGAGCATTTGACATATGTAATATGTGTTTCTGAGGGTACGATCGAAATATAAAGTTGGTCCAGATATTCTGTGGTTCCAGAGTCCAGCGGCCTCTTTCTGCCCCAGTGCTGTATGTTCAGGTGCTCTGGTGCCCAGTGTGGACCTGGCACTTTGGCCACTCTGTCCCACTCAAAAGACAACACCTGTGTCAGTCTGCCTGAGGTCACCAGATTTCCCAGCGCTTGACAGGCATGCTTGACCCCCGCACCTCTTTGGGACTTTCGTCTCACCATGTTTCAAGTCTTTCTGGCCACTTTTGCTGATCTTCCTGGAGTCGAACAGATTCTCCTGTGACCGTCAAGGATATAGATTTTACTTCATTGCTAGTATATGGGAACATAGAACAGACAGAATGAATTAACCCAGAGGGAACACTCAGAAAGTGACTTTATACTTCCTACCTGCAACACCCACCCACCGTTGCCTGCTCCAGCCCCCTCTAGAGGGTCAGTTCTTCCGAGACCCTTGCATGAAATCTAGGGTTGAGCCCATAACTTTGCCAGGCACCCTCAGATAAGAAAAAGTCCTGGGGTCATCTCATCCAAAAGTTATCTCATTTTCGACCTTAAAGGGCCTGGCCTGTGCGTTATTCAGACTCCATCTGAAGCTGAAGCTTTTCCCTGCCCAGCTTCTGGTGGAAAGTGGGCAGTTAGCAAAGGGCTATGCTTGGCCTCTTCACTGTCCTTCGCAATTGCAGCTCCTCCAGCCTGAAGCAGGGGGAGGGAGGCTCTTCTTTCACTGGCCGTGATGTACCTTATGCTGGTCTCCTTGCCTGGTGCTGACTCTGTCTTGGACATCCTTGAGGCGTCTTTGGAAGGAAACCCCTCTGTTCTTTCCACTCCCTCACTCCCATTATGGAGATCTACCACCAGCCACAACCCTGCTGGCTCCTCGATCTTGGACTTCCAGCCTCCAGAACTGTGAGAAAATGGATTTCCGTTGTTCAAGCCACTCAGACTGTGGTATGTTGTTAAGGCCGCCCTGGGAGACTAATAAATGGCCTTTGCTCATGTGTGGGCACCTGGCAAGACCTCCAGCCTCTCCTGCTGAGGCCTCCTCATCCCTCTAGGACAGGTCTTGGGCAGGACTGTGGTCAGGCGCTCAGACAAGCCCAGACCAGACCTCTTGTGCAGATGGATCCGTGTCATCCCCTTTGACCCCAGTGTGACAGACAGAGGCCACCTCCACACGTGGCACCTTCCCTGCTGCTGAGGGCAGCTTTGACCCGCACACCTGTGAGTGTGAGAAGTCAGGTACTCCCCAGACTGCAGGCACGTGGATTCAGCCTTCTACGAGGCCCTCTCATTGAACTTGAGGTGATGGAGAGGTGCCTGGAATCAGGGTGGGACTCACAGCACACTGGTGACTCCTTCCTGAATTCCCAGGCCTTCCCATGGCCTCTCCGCCTTCTATTATGGGCCTGCAGTGCGTCTGACCGCGGGTCTCTGACGTCTGCATTGGAAGCCCTGCATAGTGGGTCTCACCTCACTTTGGGATGTGGGAGTAGTTGGCATCTATTGTCTTGGGGACTCCTCAAAAAAGGGAGAAAATGAGTCCTATCTTAACATCCTGTTAGACTCCAGTGAAGACCTGGGTGGTTTGGATCAGGGTCTAATGAGACCTTGGGGGTTGCTTCAGGCAACCCCGAGGCAGAGAGCAGAGTCAGGGCCCAGCCGGGGGCACTCACGCGGGCTGGCAGCCCTTCAGCTCCCCTGGTCACCTTCCTTGGGGAGGCCTCAGCCACTGCCGGCATGGAGGAATGCCTTTCCCTTGGTCTCTGCAGGCTGAGGGCCTGGGGTGGAGATCGGCCATGTTTCTTTTTAACTTCCCAGGTGTGGCATTACTTTCCAGCTCCTGAGCCCAGGTCGCTGCCTTTCACACCTCTGCCCTCCCAGGGGGAACCTACTGCCTGCTTCTCGACCTTCAGGGTAGAGAGGTGGCAGCGCCTCTGTGTGACCCAAGTGATTACCCTCCCAGGATCCTCCCAGTGTTCTCGACCTCCGAGCTCATCGCATCCTAGAGCAGGCCTCTATCTTTTCAGTTTTGCACAACCTCAGAACTGTGGTTTTCTCTTCATGGTGATCCTTCCATCCTTCACAGATGCCTCAAAGTTCCTGGACCTTTGAAGGCACCGCTTCTAGTTTCTTAGTGCAGTTTGTGGATGACGATGGTGATGATGACGATGATGGCTGTGATGATGTTGATGTTGATGATGATGATGGTGATGGTGGTGACGGTGATGGTGATGAAGATTATATCTCTTTGGCCACCTTGATCCTCTCTTCTTTAGTAAAATCAAGTTCTAATGCTTCCCAGGGGCAGGAGCATTTCCATACTGGGATTGGGCTTGATGCAGCTCAGGCTTCCCTACTGGTGGTTCTGTATGTTGGTGGTCTGCATTCCTTCCTCTTCTGTCTAACTTGTTCTTCTGAGATTGCCTTGGACTTCTGGACTCCACGTTGCTGGGATCTCACTGAGGCTGCAGCCCCACTGGCGGCCACGTCCTTGGCGAGCCAGCTCTAGTTATCCTGGCCTTTCTGGTTCCATTGCTGCTCTGCCCTTTGAAGAACCCCTTTGCTGTTCAGTCCTGCTACTGCTTCTCCATGCCTCTGGTCAGTATATCCAGTGGGACCCCTGGCAGGTCTCTCCTCCCTACTGGCTCTTTTTGGCTTTTGTTGCTTCTGCCACACTCATAAGCTAGTATAAGGTGGCTTCTTGGAACCCACCCCTAATTTCACCTTAAAAATGCTCCCTGGAGGTAGAAATGTCTTCTCCGTCACAGACCATGTTGAAACCATTTCTACTCTGGCCTTCAGAGAGCCACACTCAGAAGCCAGGCAGTTTTAATCCACTGCTGGTCAGCACAGCACTCCCCAGCCTGGGTGAAAATCAGGGACATAGCCCAGGAAAAATAACAGGTATCAGTGCTGAGACAGAAGAGTTGGACCAGCACCAAGGGGACTTGATCATGAGTTGCCCAGACACTGAGATGTGGCTCCTGACTCAGGGTAGCTCAGAGTCTAGAGCCTGGGATGAGTGGCCTGCAGGTGGAGGTCACATGGCCACAGCCATGGAAAGGAAGAGGGTGAGGGGTAGAGGCAAGTAAAGTGGTTCCATCCTTTCCACCAGAATGATTCTTACAGAGCCTGCTGACCTGGAGGGCGGTTCCACATTCAGCCACTGTACCCCTATGGAGCCATCATTTAGCCCAGGACATTTCTAATGTGGGACTTGGAGACATCTCAGTGGTAGCTGATGTCATCTCAAAGCAGGTAAGTAAGCAAGGTAAGTAAGGCAAGACCACGGAAAGGGTCCAGGGTGATGAACGCACAGGTGGACACGTGAGCCTGGACAGGGGACCTTCCCCTTGGGGAGGTGGAGGCAGGCAACGCCAGGTAGTGTGATTCACGGAGCATTCGGAAGACTGCTCCACCTCCCTAGGTGACTGACAACTCCTGGGTGTCCATCTCCAGGCTCTTCTTTGTAAAATGCCCATATCCCCGTGAGGCATCTCACAGGAAGTCCCTGACACATCCATGACACCTCATCTCACTGTTTCCCCCTAATTAGCAGGAGGAGACTATGGAGAGGTAGGGGTGCCAGGGAGGTCCAGAGAGGCCCAGTGGAGAGAAGGGGAGATGCCCAGCAGAGGAGGAAGGCCCGCAGTCCAATCCGATCACTGCACCAGCACTTGCCGCCTAACAGGTCATTTACCTGAGGTCGTTTGCCTTTACAGGGGGACCATGATCCCAGGGAAAACTGATTCTATGTGAACACTCGTGATCTGTCCTCCCCATGCAGGAAGTGCTGGGCTCTAAGAGGAAACTCCCCAGTGGGTGAGCGTCACTGCCTTCCTAGGAGAGTTCAACATGTTCATCTTGGGCTTGAGGTTGTAATTATGATTTAGTGGAACACGGCTTCAGAATGTCTTTTCCTTCATTTCATGTAAATTAAGTTGCTGGTGCATGTGGGAATATGTGTGTCTCTATTCCCGAGGGGAGTTAGAGAATTCATTACTTATTGTCTAGGAAGTGCTCTGTAGATTAAAAAGCTATCTGGGAGTGCGAGGTATTTTTAGGTGCCTTCGATTTGTAAATCATCTTGAATGGGTTGTTTTGTTTTATTCTGTTTTGCTTTTGTATGAAAATGATAGCTTCAAACCCTAAGTTCAGCGATGGCCAAAACACATGGCAAAGAACACGTGCAGGATGGAATACAGGTTTTTCAATGGTTTTGATTTATTCACTGCAAGGGTGTGGGAGGCTTTAAGAATTCCAGCCAGATAATCTGATGTCCAGGGGATGGTTCCAGGGATCCTACTGCCTGTGACCTTGAAAAAGTACACTAACTTCTCTGAGCCATGGTCTCCACATCTGAGAGGTCGACCAGTTGGACGAGATGATCACTTTTCTCTGTTCTTTTGTTGGCATTTTGTGTAATACATCTATGCACACGTGTCTGCCATTGACTGAGCCCTCCCAACATGTGGGACACAGTGCTAAGGGCTCCATACCTTGTCTGAAACCAGAACTGTCAACTTCTCCGTGGTTACAGAGCTAAGGGGCAGTGCTGTCGGCCACTCCCCTCCCCAATAGGAGGTGCTAAAGGATTTCATCAGTTCTATTCCCATTTCCTTCTCTTTGTGGTCCCAGCCTCCTTCCCTCCTACTTAGGGTAATAGGAGAGACCTGCTGACTGTCATACACACCTGATTCCTAGTGGGAGGGGAAGGGAGGGAGGGAGATGGGGAGGGGAAGGCAAGGAAGGAGGGAAAGGAAATGGAGGGAGGGGAGGGTGGGAGGAAGGGAAGAAGAGAGAACCAGAGTTGAATAATCTATATATCTGTCTAATTTCTTTTAATTCATATGAATTCATTAAGGTTAGGGGGAGTGGGCCACAGGCTGTACTCAGATGAGTGTCTGTCAGAGGTCAAAAAACCTTTCCCACTTTCAAGGAAGCCCCTCCCATAGCTTACACTAGCCTTACAGTCTGACAGTCTGACAGGGAGCAGGGTCTGAATCTTTGCCCATTCATCCTTTCTCACTGAATTGACACTTTATATCTATCTTTCTATGAGAGACCCATTCTGAAAATGTACATATTTGGTCTGAAAATCTCCAGATATTTGCTGTGGATTGAAAATTCTGCATCTGAGGTCAACAACTGGGAAGTGGAAGAGGTGATATCTGTAACCCAGAATGTGTATAAGTTACGATGCAGGGAGGACTCTGAACAGGAAGAGGAGTCACAGGAACACAAGCTCACAGATGTGGGCTTTTGCACGAGGAATGGTGATCCAGGACCCTCCCAGACTTTGGGAAGTCCCGTGGACCGTCCTGACCTCCAAACCAATGTGAAGGGCTGTGGTGAGTTGTGCAGGTGGCCTGCAGAGTGTGCAGAGAGTCTGGCTTTCATTGTTGAGTGAATGAATGAATGAATTTGGAGATAATTCCTACCCTCCACATTCTTAATATCTAGAAAAATAGTATTTCTTTCTTACTGTGATGAGCTGTTCTTGGTTGAACCCAGCACAAAAAAATAAGACTTTCCAACAGCTTATATTCACTCCAAACATTAAAAGAGGGGAAGCAAAACAGGACACAAATGATTGAGCATTGGTATACTATGATCAAAGGGAACCCTGATCAGTGTACATTAGGTCAAAAGCTGTCTTCTCGTTTGGACCTTGCAAAGTAAAGAGTCAGCCCTGGGGAGCAGTCTTGTGAATTATAGGATGTTTGACCTCTACCCACTAGATGATGCCAGTAGCACCCCTCTCCAAGTGGTGACAATGAAAACTGTCTCCAGACGTTACCAGGTGTCTCCTGAGGGGCACAGTCTCCCCACACTGAGAACTACTGCTTTGGAAGAAAATCCAACGTCTTTGATATATAAAGGCCCTTAGTGATCTGGTCTTTTCCTCTCTTAGCCTACTCCCTTGTCCCCATAGAGGGCTCCAGTCATGCTGAGCCTACTTGAGGTCTTTGGACTAAGCCCCACAATAGTGCTTCCATGCCTTTGTACAACTTCTTCCCACTTCCTAGACCACTTTTCTCCAAATTCACTCAGCCAGTCCCTTATTACCTTTCAAAACTCAGACAGGCATCATCCAGACCACCCACCACCACCCCCAAATACAACCTTCCTTTACTTTTCTTCCTCCTGCCTTGGACCCTGGAAGCACCTTGTTCAGAGCTCCACCCCCACCTTCCTGCACTTCCTAGGAGAAACCTCTGTGCAGACTTTTATGGCATCAGAGTGTGAGCTAGTCTGCGAGATCAGGATGGGACTCTGTCTTTTCTCTCTTTGTCTGCAGTACCTGGCACAATTCCTAGCACAGGGTAGATGCTAGCTGAGTAAATGAGCATGAGAGGAGGGAGGGCTGGAGGGGGTGATGAAGGGAAGCAGGGAAGGGGGGAGAAGGAAGGAGAGAAAGGAGAAAAGCTGTTAGAGATCTTTCTAATGTTATAGGAGTAGTAAATGTTGCTCTCTGTGTTCAGTTTTTATTTCTAGAAGCCCGCTAACTCAGCCATAAAAGTAAATGCTTGTCCCTCATTAAAACCATATATATATATATATATATATATATATATATATATATATATGTATATATATGTATGTATATATATATATATATCAATAAAGCGAGGCCCTTAGCACATACATCAGTTGCTGGGCTATTATTTCTTTTTAATCTCAGGCAAAGTACTTTACCCTTTCTCTGATCATTACTGCTTATTCCAGATCATCCTTGTTCAAACACTGGCCTTTCTTGGGGGTCCCTCCTTGCTGGCTGTGTTGAGTTCGCTCTGTCCGTAGATTCACCCTTTGCTCTCAGACCATTCACGTTTACTCATTCCATTCTAAGCTGCTCTAGCACTCTGCTGGCTCCATCAATGAAGGGATTGACATCCCTGTGAAGGCTGCAAACAGAGTTCCCCTTCCTCTATCCTGCCAACCAGATCCTGAAGGAGCAAGTACCCAGGAAGCTCCTAGAAGTGTCTGAGTTGATGCATTTCTGAGCAGAAAACAGGCACTTAATCCCCTAGCTTCCTTGAAGTTGGGGGTCGTTTTCCTATTGGAAGTGTAGTACAAAATAATATGAAAATATATTCAGGCCCTATATTTTAGATGGAAAAGACACCATGAATATGCCAATTTTTAAAAAATTAAGCAAAGGGTATATAGAAAATCAGCTGAGGGTCTCAGATGAATGAAATATTTCCTCTTCTGCTGGAATAATACTTCTTGAGATATTTGCCAGTTGTTTTCCCACTTTCTAAATTATCACCTCCTGTGCCTTAGAATTCAAGCATTTGAAATAGCCTCATCCACCAGAGGGCAGACAGCAGAAGCAAAAAGAACTACAATCCTGCAGCCTGTGGAATGAAAACCACATTCACAGAAAGCTAGACAAAATGAATAGGCAGAGGACTACATACCAGATGAAGGAACAAGATAAAACCTCAGAAAAACAACTACATGAAGTGGAGATAGGCAACCTTCCAGAAAAAGAATTCAGAATAATGATAGTGAAGATGATCCAGGACCTCAGAAAAAGAATGGAGGCAAAGATCAAGAAGATGCAAGAAATGTTTAACAAAGACCTAGAAGAATTAAAGAACAAACACCTAGAAGAATTAAAGAACAAACAAACAGAGATGAGCAATACAATAACTGAAATGAAAACTACACTAGAAGGAATCAGTAGCAGAATAACTGAGGCAGAAGAACGAATAAGTGACCTGGAAGACACAATGGTGGAATTCACTGCCACAGAACAGAATAAAGAAAAAAGAATGAAAAGAAATGAAGACAGCCTAAGAGACCTCTGGGACAACATTAAATGCACCAACATTAGCATTATAGGGGTCCCAGAATGGGAAGAGAGACAGAAAGGACCCGAGAAAATATTTGAAGAGATCATAGTCGAAAACTTCCCTTCCCTAACATGGGAAAGGAAATAGCCACCCAAGTCCAGGAAGCACAGAGAGTCCCTGGCAGGATAAACCCAAGGAGAAATGCACCGAGACACATAGTAATCAAACTGACAAAAATTAAAGATGAAGAAAAAGTATTAAAACCAGCAAGGGAAAAACGACAAATAACATACAGAAGAAGTCCCATAAAGTTACAGCTCA
Organism: Stenella coeruleoalba; assembly: GCF_951394435.1. Taxonomy (NCBI): domain Eukaryota; kingdom Metazoa; phylum Chordata; class Mammalia; order Artiodactyla; family Delphinidae; genus Stenella; species Stenella coeruleoalba. Next base: position 7,683,548 of record NC_137159.1, read on the forward strand.
TTTCTCAGCAGAAACTCTACAAGCCAGATGGGAGTGCCATTATATATTTAAAGTGATGAAAGGGAAGAACCTACAACCAAGATGACTCTACCCGCTAAGGATCTCATTCAGATTCGACAGAGAAATCAAAAGCTTTACAGACAAGCAAAAGCTAAGAGAATTCAGCACCACCAAACCAGCTCTACAACAAATGCTAAAGGAACTTCTCTAAGTGGAAAACACAAGAGAAGAGAAGAAAAGGATGTACAAAAACAAAAAACAATTAAGAAAATGGTAATAGGAACATACATATCGATAATCACCTTAAATGTGAACAAATTAACGGCTCCAAGCAAAAGACACAGGCTCGCTGAATGGATACAAAAACAAGACCCATATACATGCTGTCTACAAGAGACCCACTTCAGACCTAGGGACATATACAGACTGGAAGTGAGGGGATGGAAAAAGATATTCCATGCAAATGGAAATCAAAAGAAAGCTCTAGTAGCAATACTCACATCAGATAAAATAGACTTTAAAATAAAGAATGTTCCAAGAGACAAGGGAGGACACTACATAATGATCAAGGGATCAATCCAAGAAGAAGATATAACAATGATAAATATATATGCACCAAACATAGGAGCACCTCAATACATAAGGCAAATGCTAACAGGTATCAAAGAGGAAATTGACAGTAACACAATAATACTAGGGAACTTTAACCCCTCAGTTACACCAATGGACAGATCATCCAAATATAAAATTAATAAGGAAACACAGGCTTTAAATGTCACAATAGACCAGATAGATTTAATTGATGTTTATAGGACACTCCATCAGAAAACAGCATATTACACTTTCTTCTCAGGTGCACATGGAACATTCTCCAGGATAGATCATATCTTGAGTCACAAATCAAGCCTCAGTAAATTTAAGAAAATTGAAATCATATCAAGCATCTTTTCTGACCACAAAGCTATGATTAGAAATAAATTACAGGGGAAAAAACGTAAAAAACACAAACACATGGAGGCTAAACAATACATTACTAAATAACCACGAGATCACTGAAGAAATCAAAGAGGAAATCAAAAAATACCTAGAGACAAATGACAACGAAAACACGATGATCCAAAACCTATGGGATGCAGCAAAAGCAGTTCTAAGAGGGAAGTTTATAGCAATATAATCCTACCTCAAGAAACAAGAAAAATCTCAAATAAGCAATCTAACCTTACACCTAAAGGAAGTAGAGAAAGACAAACAAACAAAACCCAGAGCTAGTAGAAGGACAGAAATCATAAAGATCAGAGCAGAAATAAATGAAATAGAAACAAAGAAAACAATAGCAAAGATCAATAAAACTAAAAGCTGGTTCTTTGAGAAGATAAAATTGATAAACCTTTAGCCAGACTCATCCAAAAACAGAGGGATAACACTCAAATCAATAAAATTAGAAATGAAAAAGGAGAAGTTACATCAGACACCGCAGAAATACAAAGCATCATAAGAGACTACTACAAGCAACTCTATGCCAATAAAATGGACAACCTGGAAAAAGTGGACAAATTTTTAGAAAGGTATTACATTCCAAGACTGATCCAGGAAGAAACAGAAAATATGAACAGACCAATCACAAGTAATGAAATTGAAACTGTGATTAAAAATCTTCCAACAAACAAAAGTCCAGGACCAGATGGCTTCACAGGTGAATTCTATCAAACATTTAGAGAAGAGCTAACACCCATCCTTCTCAAACTCTTCCAAAAACCTGCAGAGGAAGGAATACTCCCAAACTAATTCTATGAGGCCACCATCACCCTGATACCAAAACCAAACAAAGCTACTACAAAAAAAGAAAATTACAGACCAATATCACTGATGAATATAGATGCAAAAATCCTCAACAAAATACTAGCAAACAGAATCCAACAACACATTAAAAGGATCACACACCATGATCGAGTGGGATTTATCCCAGGGATGTAAGGATTCTTCAATATATGCAAATCAATGTGATACACCATATTAACAGATTGAAGAATAAAAACCATATGATCATCTCAATAGATGCAGAAAAAGCTTTTGACAAAATTCAATACTCATTTATGATAAAAACTCTCCAGAAAGTGGGCATAGAGGGAACCTGCCTCAACATAATGAAGGCCACATACAACAAACCCACAGCAAGCATCATTCTCAGTGGTGAAAAATTGAAAGCATTTCCTGCAAGATCAGGAACAGACAAGAATGTCTACTCTCGCCACTGTTATTCAACATAGTTTTGGAAGTCCTAGCCACAGCAATCAGAGAAGAAAAAAAAAAAAAAAAGGAATCCAAATTGGAAAAGAAGAAGTAAAACTATCACTGTTTTGCAGATGACATGATACTATACATAAAGAATCCTAAAGATGCCACAGAAAACTACTAGAGCTAATCAACGAATCTGGTAAAGTAGCAGGATACAAAATTAATGCACGGAAATCTCTTGCATTCCTATACACTAACAATGAAAGATCAGAAAGAGAAATTAAGGAAACAACCCCATTCACCATTGCAACAAAAATATAAAATAAAATACCTAGGAATAAACCTACCTAAGGAGGTAAAAGACCTGTACTCAGAAAACTATAAGACACTGATGAAAGAAATCAAAGATGACACAAACAGATGGAAAGGTATACCGTGTTCTTGGATTGGAAGAATCAATATTGTGAAAATGACTATACTACCCAAAGCAATCTGCAGATTCAATGCAATCCCTATCAAATTACCAGTGGCATGTTTTACAGAACTAGAACAAAAAATCTTAAAATTTGTATGGAGACACAAAAGACCCCAAATAGCCAAAGCAGAGGAGCCAAAGTCTTGAGGGAAAAAAAAACAGAGATGGAGGAATCAGACTCCTTGACTTCAGACTACACTACAAAGCTACAGTAAGCAAGACAATATGGTGCTGGCACAAAAACAGAAACATAGATCAATGGAACAGGACAGAAAGCCCAGAGATAAACCCACGCACCTATGGTCAAGTAATCTATGACAAAGGAGGCAAGGATATACAATGAAGAAAAGACAGTCTCTTCAATAAGTGGTGCTGGGAAAAGCGGACATGTAAAAGCTACATGTAAAAGAATGAAATCAGAACACTCCCTAACACCATACACAAAAATAAACTCAAAATGGATTAAAGACCTAAATGTAAGACCAGACACTATAAAAGTCTCAGAGGAAAATATAGGAAGAACACTCTTTGACATAAATCACAGCCAGATCTTTTTTGACCCACCTCCTAGAGTAATGGAAATAAAAACAAAAGTAAAAAAATGGGACCTAATGAAACTTAAAAGCTTTTGCACAGCAAAGGAAACTATAAATGATGAAAAGACAACCCTCAGAATGGGAGAAAATATTTGCAAACAAATCAGTAGACAAAGGATTAATCTCCAAAATGTATAAACAGCTCATGCAGCTCAATATTAAAAAAACAAACACCCCAATCCAAAAATGGGCAGGAGACCTGAATAGACGACATTTCTCCAAAGAAGATACACAGATGGCCAAGAGGCACATGAAAAGCTGCTCAACATCACTAATTATTAGAGAAATGCAAATCAAAACTACAGTGAGGTATCACCTCACACTGGCTAGAATGGGCATTATCAGAAAATCTACAAACAACAAATGCTGGAGAGGGTGTGGAGAAAAGGGAACTCTCTTGCACTGTTGGTGGGAATGCAAATTGATACAGCCACTATGGAGAACAGTATGGAGGTTCCTTAAAAAACTAAAAATAGAATTACCATGTGACCCAGCATTCCCACTACTGGGCATAAATCCAGAGAAAGCCATAATTGTAAGAGACACATGCACCCCAGTGTTCATTGCAGCACTATTTACAATAGCCACGTCATGGAAGCAACCTAAATGCCCATCAACAGATGAATGGATGAAGATGTGGTACATGTATACAATGGAATATTAGCCCTAAAAAGGGATGAAATTGGGTCATTTGTAGAGACGTGGATGAATCTAGAGACTGTCATACAGAGTGAAGTAAGTCAGAGAGAGAAAAAATTATCATATATTAACACATATATGTGGAATCTAGAAAAATGATACAGATGAACGGGTTTGCAAGGCAGAAATAGAGACACAGATGTAGAGAAGAAACATATGGACACCAACTGGAGAAAGTGGGGTCGGGGAAGGGGGGTGGGTGGTGGTGGTGAGATGAAGTGGGAGATTGGGGTTCACATGTATACACTGATGTGTATAAAATAGATAACTAATAAGAACCTGTCGTAAAAAGAATTTTTAAAAAGAATTCAAGCATTCAAGGCTATTCTGTGCTCATTGTCTTATGGGAAGAATTTGTCAGGCAAAAAGAGGTGAGGGGGAAAGGGGTGGAACTGAATACTTGAAATGAGGCTGGTCTGGATTGAGATGTGTGTAAGTAAAACATACCCTCAAGATTTTGAAGATTTAACATTAAAAAAAAACAAACCTATCCCATTAACAATATTTTATTGATTATATGTTGAAATGATAATATTTTTGATACATTGGGTTAAAATAGTATTAAAACTCATTTGACCTGCTTCTTTTTACTTTTTAAATGTGGCTTCTAGAAAAATTTAAATTATATATGTGAGAGTTTTTATCATGAATGGATGTTGAATTTTGTCAAATGATTTTTCTGCATCTATTGAGATGATCATGCGGTTTTTGACTTTTCTTTTGTTAATGGGGTGTATTACACTGATTGATTTGCATGTGTTGAACCATCCTTGTGAACTTGGGATGAATCCCACGTGGTCGTGGTGTATGATCTTTTAATGTGTTGTTGGATTCAGTTTGCTAATATTTCATTGAGAATTTTTGCATCTATATTCATCAGAGGTATTGGCCTGTAATTTTCTTTTCTGGTGGTGTCTTTGGTTTTGGTATCAGGGTGATGGTGGCTTCATGGAATGTCTTTGGGAGTGTTCCCTCCTCATCAATCTTTTGGAAGAGTTTGAGAAGGATCAGTATAAGTTATTTTTATTTTTATTTTTTTAACATCTTTATTGGGGTATAATTGCTTTACAATGGTGTGTTAGTTTCTGCTTTATAACAAAGTGAATCAGTTATACATAAACATATGTTCCCATATGTCTTCCCTCTTGCGTCTCCCTCCCTCCCACCCTCCCTATCCCACCCCTCCAGGCTGTCACAAAGCACCGAGCCAATATCCCTGTGCCATGCGGCTGCTTCCAAGAGTTTGAGAAGGATCAGTATAAGTTATTTTTTGTATATTAGTTAGAAATCACCTGTGAAGCCATCTGGTCCTGGACTTTTGTTTGTAGGGAGTTTTTTTTATTAAAGGTTCTGTTTCACTTCTAGTGATTGGTCTGTTCAAGTTATCTATTTCTTCTTGATTCAGTTTTGATGGGCTGTATATTTCTAGGAAGTTGTCTGTTTCTTCTAGGTTGTCAAATTTGTTGGCATATAATTGTTCATTGTGTTCTCTTATGGTTTTTTTGTATTTCTGCGGTATCTGTTGAGATTTCTCCTTTTTCATTTCTTATTTTGTTTATTTGGGTTCTCTCTGTTTTCTTCTTGGTGAGCCTGGCCAGAGGTTTGTCAATTTTGTTTACCCTTTCAAAGAACCAGCTCTTGGTTTTATTGATTTTTTCTACTGTTTTTTTAAACCTCTTTTATTTATTTCCTCCTTGATCCTTATTATTTCCTTCCTTCTGCTGACTTTAGGTGTTGTTTGTTCTTTTTAAAATTCTTTTAGGTGGTATGTTAGGTGGTTTACTTGAGATTTGTCTTGTTTTTTGAGGATGGCCTGTATCGCTATGAACTTCCCTCTAAGAAGAACTGCTTTAGATGAATCCCATAGATTTTGTATTGTTGTGGTTTCATTGACGTTTGTCTCAAGGTATTTTTAAATTTCCTTTTTAATTTCCTCGTTGACCCATTGGCTTTTTAGCAGAATGTTGTTTAGTCTCAAGGTAATCGTTTTTTTCTCATTTCTTTTCCTGTGGTTGATTTCTAGTTTCATGCCATTGTGGTCAGAGAAGATGCTTGAAATAATTTCTGTGCTCTTAAATTTGTTGAAGTTAGTCTTGTGCCCTAGTATGTGGTCAATCCTAGAGAATGTTCTGTGTGCACTTGAAATGTGTATTCTGGGTTTTTTTAACGTAATGTCCTGAAAAGTCTACAAATAACAAATGCTGGAGAGGGTGTGGAGAAAAGGGAACCATCCTGCACTGTTGGTTGGAATGTAAGTTGATACAGCCATTATGGAAAACAGTATAGAGGTTTGTTAAAAAACTAAAAATAGGACTACCATATAATCCAGCAATCCCACTCCTGGGCATATACCTGGACAAAACTATAATTCAAAAAGAGACATGCATCCCTATGTTCATAGCAGCACTATTCACAATAGCCAAGACATGGAAAGAACCTAAATGTCCATCGACAGATGAATGGATAGAGAAGATGTGGTACATATATACAATGGGATACTACTCAGCCATAAAAAGGAACAAAATAATGCCACTTGCAGCAACATGGATGCAACTAGAGATGATTATACTAAGTGAAGTAAGTCAGAAAGAGAAAGACAAATACCATATGATATCACTTATATGTGGAAACTAAAATGTCACAAATGAACCTATCTAAAAAACAGAAACAGACTCACAGACATAGAGAACAGACTTGTGGTTGCCAAGGGGAAGAGGGGAGGGAGAGGGATGGACTGGGAGTTTAGAGTTAGTAGATGCAAACTATTACATTTAGAATGGATAAATAACAAGCTCCTACCGTATAGCAAGGGGAACTATATCCAATCTCCTGGGATAAATCACAATAGAAAAGAATTTTAAAAAAGAATGTATATATATGTATAGCTGAGTCACTTTGCTATACAGCAGAAATTATCACAACGTTGTAAATCAACCATACTTCAATTTAAATAATTTTTAAAAATCCATCACCATGGGCTTCCCTGGTGGCACAGCAGTTGGGAATCCGCCTGCCAGTCCAGGGGACACGGGTTCAAGCCCTGGTCCGGGAGGATCCCACATGCCACGGAGCAACTAGGCCTGTGTGCCACAGCTACTGGGTCTGCACTCTGGAGCCCGCGAGCCACAACTACTGATCCCTCGTGCCTAGAGCCCATGCTCCACAACGGGCGAGGCCGCCACGGTGAGAGGCCCGCTCACTGCAATGAAGAGTAGCCCCCGCTTGCTACAACTAGAGAGGGCCCACGCGCAGCAACGGGGACCCAGCGCAGCCAAAAATTAATTAATTAATTTAAAAAAATCCATCACCATAAAAAATTATACATGTAGCTTGCGTTATATTTCCTCTGGACAGTGCTGTCCTCGAGAAAAGGATAAAGGCAAGGACCTTCAGATGTTCAGCCAACAGCAGCGTTCTCCTTCATCTGCACGTGTCCAATATTCTTAAACTCAAAACCAACATTTCTGATGTATGAGTGATCACACGAAGTCTTTTATTCCTTCTTTATTATTTATGTAATACATTTAAGGTTTTATTTCATGCATTTGGGAACAGCGTAAATGGATAAAATGTTGGATGATGGAAGTCTGAAACACATCCAGTTATTTTACATTAATTCTTACTGGAAATAATTCCATTTTTCCAGTCTTTCGACTGAAAGTTGCGTTTTCTTATGATGTGATAGGTATATTATGGCTCCTCTATTTTAACTCTCTAATTGCCTTAAAATTAAGTTAAAACGGAGTCTTCCAGTTTGGACAAGATGCCATAGACTCATCTCTCCTTGATCCCCAACCTAAGTACGACTGTAAACCCTGGAGACAATGCAAGATGCAACCAAAGGAGGGGTCTGGAAGGTAGAAGGAGGAAGGAGAGCTTTTTAGGGACCCAGGAATGGATGACCAACATAGCAGTAGGGTGTCTCCCAACTAACCACCCAACAGAAGGCCACTCAGGCCTGGTATCTCCCGACTCTGAACCTAGCAACAGATGGTGACTCAAGTAGGCTCATTCCTCCATGATGAAACAGCAATCCCTCCACCAACACCAAATAAACCCATAGTAATGGCAAGGGGTCCTGCCGCAAGTGCCTAACCTGGTGGTGCTCTCCTTCCCTGTGGTCCTGAGATTCCCCTCCCCACCAAAAGACAGGAAACCACCATATATGGAGCTACCCACTAAAAAAATCCTACCCAGGAAGCACCCAGCCTGCTAAACTTCTTTGTTTAGCCTAAGACTTACCCAGAGATCCCAGTGGCCCCATAGGGGAGAATTCCACTGCAGCAAGCTTCTTGGACAATCTAAATACATGGAAGAACATACTATATTCATGGACTAGAAGACTCAACATAGTAAAGATGTTAGTTTCCCCCATATTGATCTATATAGGTTTCATGTAATTCCAAAACAACAACAACAACAAAAATCCCAGCAAGGATCTTTGTAGACATAAACAGGTTTTCTAAAATCTACATGAAAAGGCACAGACTATAGAATAGCTAAAATAATCTTGACAAAGAAGAATGCAGTGGGAGGAATCATTATATCTAATATGAAGGCTTACTTTATAGCTAGAGCAATCAACACAGTGTGGTACTAGCAAGGGAGAGACATATGGAACAATGGATCAAAATTGAGAGCCTGGAAATATACCCATACAAATACGCTCAACTGATGTTTTAAATTTTATTTATTTATTTATTTATTTTTGGCTGCGTTGGGTCTTTATTGCTGCGCACGGCTTTCTTTAGTTGCAGTGAGCGGGGGCTACTCTTCATTGTGGTGCGCGAGCTTCTCATTGCAGTGGCTTCTCTTGTTGAGGAGCATGGGCTCTAGGCACGCGGGCTTCAGTAGTTGTGGCTTGTGGGCTCTAGAGCGTGGACTCAGTAGTTGTGGTGCCTGGGCTTCGTTGCTCCGCAGCATGTGGGATCTTCTCAGACCAGGGCTTGAACCCGTGTCCGCTGCATTGGCAGGTGGATTCTCAACCACTGTGCCACCAGCGAAGCCGTACTCAACCGATTTTTAACAAAGATGAAAAAGCAATTCCGTAGAGGATGGATAGCCTTTTCAACCAACAGTACTGGAGCAATTGGCTATCCACAGGCAAAATAAAGAAAATAAACTTCAACCTAAACCTTACTCTTTATACAAAAATTAATTTGAAATGAATTATGGACTTAAATGTAAAATGAAAAACTAGAAATCTTTCTGGAGCAAACATTGGAGAAAATCTTTGGGATCTAGAGCTTTGTAAAGAGTTCTTATATTTGACACCAAAAATACAGTCCATAAGAGGAAAAACTGATAAATTGGACCTCATCAAATTTAAAACTTTTGCTCTGCAAAAGGCTCTGTTAAGAGGAATAAAAGGACAAGCTACAAAATGGGAGAAGATATTTACAAATGACACATCTGATAATGGATTAGTATCTAGAATATATAAAGATCTTGAAACTTAACAGTTAAAAAAATCCAGTCAAACAATGGACAAAAGACACAAATACATTTCACTGAAGGGAAATGCGTAGCAAATAAGAACATGAAAAGAAGTTTATCATTAGCCATCAAAGAAATGCAGATTAAAATCACAACAATATACCACTACACACCTATCAGAATGCCTAACATCGTACTCAAAACAGAAGCACCTAAATAATGACAGCCGCAAATGTGGGCAAGGATGTGGAGAAAGTGCATCACGCACACGTTGTTTGTGGTGATGTAAAATGGTGCAGTCACTCTGCAAAATGTCTGGCAGTTTCGTATAAAACTAAACGTGCAACTACCATATGTCTCAGCAATTGCACTTGGGTGTTCATTCCAGGTAAATGAAAACTTACGTTTATACAAAAACCTGTACAACGGGACTTCCCTGGTGGCGCAGTGGTTAAGTATCTGCCTGCCAATTCAGGAGATACAGGTTCGATCCCTGGTCCAGGAGGATCCCAGATGCCACGGAACAACTACTGAAGCCCACGTGCCTAGAGCCTGTGCTCCACAACAAGAGAAGCCACTGCAGTGAGAAGCCCACGCATCTCAATGAAGAGTAGCCCCCACTCGCTGCAACTAGAGAAAGCCGGAGCACAGCAACAGAGACCCAACACAGCCCAATAAATAAACAAATAAAGATTAATTAATTTTTAAAAACCTGTACATGAATGCTCATACCAGCTTTGTTTGTAATAGCCAAAAAACTGGAAGCCCAACCTAGATGTCCTTCAATGGGTGAATGAGTGAAAAAGGAATACTATTCAGCAATAAAAAATGAACAAATTATCTATACCTGCTACAACTGAATGAATCTCCAGAGGATTGTGCTAAGTGAAAAAAACCAGTCTCAAAAGGTTGCATGATTCCGTTTATATAACATTTCTCTAACACCTAGAACACAGTTTTAGAAGCAGAGAACAGATTATTGGTTGCAGGGGGTAGGAGCTTGGGGGAAAGGGAGTGGAGGGAGGTGGATGTGGTATTTAAGGGACAACAGGAGGGGTTGTTGCAATGATGGAACTGTTCTGTATCTTGACTGTTGGTGGTGAATACATGAACCTACACAAAGTATAAAATTGTAAACACATCCACTCAAATGAGTACAGGTAATACCGGGGAGATATCTGAACAAATTGGTGGATCGTCAATATCCTTGTGAAATTGTACCCCAGTTTCCAAGGGGCTACCATTGGGGGAAACTGGATAAAGGATACATGGGATCTCTCCATGTGACTTCTTACAAGAACATGGGAATCTACTTTTCTCAATTAAAAAAAAACTTTAATAAAAATAATGGGATACATTTTACTCAATCAGGACATCTTAAAGTACAGCAAATGGATGAGAACATTTTGGAAACGATAACACAAGACTTTCATGCTAAAACAAAACAAAACAAAACAAAAAAACTGGACTTTGATTCAATCTTGCAAATAGCAAAAGAAAAAATCCAAAGAATCTTCATCAGCAGACTGATCAGCACATTTAGACAATATCCTGCTTTAGCTCCTGATAGCATTTCTAATGCCCTGTCCACCCTTCTTTGTTGGTGATTTAAAGGTAGAAATTGCAGATATGGTACATTTAAAAATTGGTTTGCAAATTACCCCCTTACATGTACTTTAACATTTGGCTAAACATTTTGAAGAGGCTCTAGAAACCCAAAAGAAAAACAAACTAAGCACATCATGTTACAATTAAAGCAATTAAATCCACCCTCCTCTCCCTCAAGAGACAATAAAAACTTACCCTTTGATAAAGACACTTGCCAGTACTGTAAGAAAAAAAAAAAAAGGTGGGGGGCACTGGAAAAATATCTGCCCCATCGGAACTAAAATGAAAGAGAGCTACGCTGCCCCTTTGTTATTCCAAACAGGAACAATGAAGGGACTCTGAAGGATATTGTAGCGCCCAGTTTCCAATGATTCCTCTAAATCAACAAGGAGAATTATCTTTAATAATAGAATAAGAAAAGCAAATCTTTCCTTTAGATATGAGTGCTACTCTGTCATTGTAAATTCTACCGCAACGTCTGCCCATCTTCCTCAGATTCATTAAACTAGGAATTTCAAACAGTGCTCAGACTTCCCATTACCCAGCCTGTGACTGTAGCTCTCGGCCCCTCGGTAGTCAACATGCATTTCTTCTCTTTGATACCATACCAGGAAATTTTATTGGCAAAGATGTTTTATGTAAATGGAACTACACCCTCAAATGTTCCTTGGACTATTGCTAGAAACACCCAAAGACTCTCCCATGCATAATCCTTTTTTAAAATAATTAATTAATTAATTAATTTATGGCTGTGTTGGGTCTTCGTTTCTGTATGAGGGCTTTCCCCAGTTGCGGCGAGCCGGGGCCACACTTCATCGCGATGCGCGGGCGTCTCACTGTCACGGCCTCTCTTGTTGCGGAGCACAGGCTCCAGATGCGCAGGCTCAGTGGTTGTGGCTCATGGGCCCAGTTGCTCCGCGGCATGTGGGATCTTCCCAGACCAGGGCTCGAACCCGTGTCCCCTGCATGGGCAGGCGGACTCCCAACCACTGCGCCACCAGGGAAGCCCCGCATAATCCTTTAATAGTGCAATTTAGATGGCACTTTTCCTGTACCTAAAAATCTAACCCAATCTCAATTTGAGCACTTAATGTAAGGTCCCTGATTTTCTCTGGGACAACAGTTCTCCTGAAGAATTCTGGAGACCAAACCCATCAACGTAGAAATTGACTTTTCTAAACCCTTCCCTGTTCTTTTGCTCAATACCCTATAAAGCCTGAAGCTAAGGAAGGATTGAGACCCAGTATAAAAGATTTTGTAAAACAGGGATTTATTATTCCTTGCATCAGCTCTTGTAAAACTCCAGGACTGCCTGGTAAAAAGCCTCATGGGCATAGATTCTGATTTATGCAAGACTGTGGTACCGTAAATAAGATCGTGATTCCTCTTTTCCCAATGGACCTTAACCCGAATTCTATTCTGTCTTCAGTGCTACTCAAAACCACCCACTTTGCGGTGATGGACTTATGTTCTTTAGCATCCTACTAGATCCAGGCAGTCAATATTTATTTCGCTTCTCATGGGAAAATAAACAATATACCTGGACTGTTTTGCCTCGGGAATATACTGAAGCTCTCCTCTTATCTCTCTCAGAGTCTTAATTGGGACCTTAAAGATTTGAGATTTCCTTGTGATTCTGTTCTTATCTAATATGTAGATGATCTTTTACTATGTTCAAAAAATGAGCAAAGCTTTGAGATTGATTTTTGTGTATTTCTTAAAGACCTTAGTTCAGAGGAGACGTAAACCCTTCAAAGAAATTACAGTTTTGCAACACAACAAGTTCATGATTTATGGCAGACAATATCAGAAGAAGGCAACTCTCTCAATACATTAAAAATGAAAAACTATTCAGAATTTTCCAAGGCCAACGATTTAAAGTACAACTTTGAGGATTCCTAGGATGACTGTATCTTGCAGGCACTGGATGTCAAACTTGTCTAATATTGAATCTCCTTTTCATGAACTAAATCCTCAGACCTTGAACCTCTACTAGGAAGATAAACTGTCTGAAACTTAAGAACTGGTCTGCAAGAACCCCCGAACCTGGGTTGCCTGATTCTCATAAACCCTTTTCATTCATGGAAGGTCTGAACACCAGGAATGTTGACTCAACTACCTGGGAGGCATCAGAGGCCCATTGCTTATTTCAGTCTTTGCTTAGATCTGGCAGCTCAGAAAAAGTTAGCTCATCTAAGAACTATAGCAGCAGCATCAAAGCTTTGGAAGTTTCAACTGGCTTAGTTCTTGGGTCACCACTAAATTTAATGGCTCTCCGTGAACAGATTCTTTTATGGATGGAAAGTAGTCAGCGTTTCTCAACTCGTTGCCTGACATCCAATGGAATATTTATTCTTTCTATTTCAATATCACTATTTGTTGCTGCAACCCATGAAACCCAACCTCTCCCCTTCCTTTACCTAAAGGATAACTTCATGATAATTTAAGTGTGTCTTGGGGTATTACCTATGTCTCCTACCAATTTATTACAGATTCTCTGGATAACCCTGACCTGATTTTATTGGTGGATGGTTCCTACTTAAAAACAGAAACTTGAAATTATCAAGCAGGTTATGCTACCACAAAACCGAATTCACCTTTGGAAGATAAACCACTCCCCAAGATCAAGTCAGCTCAGATGTAATTGCCCTCACCTGGTTCTACCAACTGGAAAAGAATAAAACAGCAAATAGTTATACTGATAGTGGATATATTTTTAAGAGTAGTCACTGACTTCAGAATGCTTCAGAAATACATTGCTAGGATCCCCTATAAAAACTAGACGACAAATTAAAGAAATTTTAATGCTTTGCTTTTACTTAAGGAAATAGCTATAATAAAAATGGAAGGTCATTCAAAACGCAAAGACTTTGAATCTCCCTGTAATGCTCTAGCTGACCACTATGCTAAAAAAAAAGGGGGCAACGTTAACCAAGATAATTGCTCATGTAATCACATGGAAAAGAGTGCCTTGGAGGAATTCAAAGAGGCAATTATTATGTAGCTGATTCACTTTGTTACACAGCAGCAACTAACACAACAATGTAAAGCAATTATACTCCAATAAAGATTTTTTTTTTTTAAAAAAGGCAATTATTAACTATCAGAGACAAGCCCCGATTCAGAAAAAGTAAGTGGAAGGAATTAGGATGCTCACTGCATGTGGATAATATTTGGCACTCTCAGGATGGCCAAAACAATTGGTACTCTCTCTGGTTGTGCCAAAAAGAATTTAAATGAAGTTTAGCAAAAATGCTTATGATATTATACATAATAGCAAAAATCACTTGCTAGGAGTGTTAGACTACCATTAGTGGGATAATTTTATAGGTATGCTGAGATGTTTCCAAAATACATCACACCAGCCAGGGACACAATCCTGGCAAAACTCTGGGGACCAGGTGTGGACAGGAACCAAACCTCAGGGACCCTTTAAACCCTCCGTATAGGCTTTCTATAAATGCCTCCTACCTGGGTTATGAATACATCCTGGTTATTGACTATTTGTTCTCAGAGCAGATTGAAGCTTCTTCTCAGAGAGCTACTGCTCTAACTATGGTAAAAAAAGAAAAAGAAAGAAAGAAGGGAAGGAGAGAGACAAAGAGAGGGAGGGAGGGAGGGAGGAAAGAAGGAAGGAGGGAGGAAGGAAGGAAGGAGGAAGGAAAGGAGGAAGGAAGGAGGGAGGAAGGAAAAAAGAGAGAGAAAAGAAGAGAAGTAAAGAAAAAAGAAAATTGCCTGCTTTTGTTTTTCCAACTTGAGGAGTTTCCACTTCTCTAGTGAGAGGGACATTGATTTTACTGGTGTTTTTACTAAAGAACTCCATAAAGTTTTGTCTTCTACTGTGAAACTAATCACCCACAATCCTCACAAAAGATAGAACTAGTGGAATTCAAAACAAAATTAGCAAAGCTCTCAGAAACCTTAAACTCCCATCGCCTGAAGTATTACCATTAGCTCTAATGTCTAGAAAATGAAACCTACAGATTCTCTCTTTATGAATAACAGATTGCCTCATATGCCTGGGAATTTCACCCCCAATCTTAGATTCTATCTGTTGTGCATTGAACTATGTTCCCTAAAAATATATCTTCAAGTCCTAACCCCCAATACCTATAAATGTGACCTTATTTGGAAAAGGAATCTTCACAAATGCGATCAAATAAAGATGAGGTCACGCTAGATTATAGTGAGCCCGAATCCAAGCACAGGTGTCCTTCTACAAAGAGGAAAAGTTGGACATAGAGACACACAGGGAGAAGGTCATATGATATAGAGACGGAGATTGGAGTGATGCTTCTGCAAGCTAAGGGACACCAAGGATTGTCAGCAACCACCAGAAGCTAGGAAGAGGCGAGGAAAGATTCTTCCCTAGAGCCTTCAGAAAGAGCATGGCTCTACCTACAACTTGATTTCAGGCTTCTACTTTCAAGAACTGTAGAGAATAAATTTCTGTTGTTTTGGGCCACTCATGTTGTGGTACTTGTTATGGCGGCCCTAGGAAACTAATATACTCGTATTCTTACAAGCAGATATGATTAATTATTGCAAAGGACTCATACGTACTTCCAGATTTAACATCAACAAGTAAGAGCTGCATCTCCAACACACCCCCCACTCCCACCCAAAAAGCCTCTGCAAGGTCTGTGACCTGGAGATTTAGTCTGGAAAAGGCACAGAGGAAAACCGCCCTTGAGCCTCAATGGAAAGGACCATGTCAGTTACCATTTACAACCCAGAGTAAAACGCCAGGGTGTTGGCTCTTGGATTCATGTTTCCTGGATCCAGAGATAAACATCACTTCCTCCTGAATACTGGATATCCATTCCATCTGAGACCTTATACTGAGGATTCTTGGGAATTGTCCAGAAGTTGCCAACTTCAGAGATGGATGGTGTCCATTCAAGAGGACGGGACAAATGATAGACCTCAGAAATGGACAGCTTCCACTCAAGGTGATGGAACAAGGTGAATTTTCATATTCTTCAACAATTTTCTGATTTCCTTTCACTCTACTATACAATGTGGCCCGTTATCCACTTTAACACCTTCCAAAACACTGATTTAATCCCTTTTATCTTCACTCTTTTATTTCTAACTCCCTGTGGTCTCCTCCCCCTTACAGAAAAGCAAAACTCTCTTATATGTTTTTCCCAGACCATAGCTGCTACTCTGAATCCAGTGGGTTGGTGGATCTGTAAGCCCTTAACTGACCTGTTGACAAACATGTAATAGCTATTCCTTTGCATTTTTCAGAAGGAAAATTCCCTTTAACAGATCCCTTCTGGCACTTGAGTTTTCCTTGCATCATTAATCCCAACCTCCAATCTTGCAAAAATTGAACTTTGACCTTTCATCAATGAAATGTTTCTGCTGAGATCATTACAGTCCTATTAGCAAAGCCTAGTCAACCAGGAATAGGCACTAATATTAGGGCTATCCCGATCATGAGAGTTTGTTCTCTTCAGAGATACTTCAGCCTGCCTTATAGGAACTATGTAATTTCACTCAAGGAATGTGTCCGTGTTAAGGTACACAGTAGCGGCTCAATCCTGGTATAACGAGTGATACTTAGACTCCCAATTCTATCTGTGCTCCACTAGGATACAACTTCTTAAATGGACATCAAGCTTATCCCTCTGTACCACACACTCACCAATCCTGTCTATTCAGAGTAGTTGATGGAGATGTCCAGGTATTTAGAATACCATCCTTTTACTGGATCCTGTTTCCTTGAGAAGGATACCCAGAAACCTCCAAAATGAAGCAAGCACAAATGATTGGGGAGAACTTCCAGAGGGATTACCATAATGGGGATAATACAGTTAGAAAAGTGGTTTGAAACTTGTCTCTACCTTTAGCAGAAGTCATAAATGACACTACTTCTGATCCAGAAACCCAAAGAGCTAGTCTAAACTCAGTATCTAGAGTTATCTTGGAAAATCATACAGCCCTTGATTTCCTCCTAACCAACCAAGGGGGAGTTTGTGCCCTAGCGTATACTTTGGTTGCACCTATATAAACACTGCAGGGTAAATAGAACAATTTGAGTAAACTAAAGGAAAAAGGCACCCGGCTCTCTTGAACAGACTCTGGTGGATTACAGGGCACACTTTCACACTGACTGGGTTTCATAATCTAGGCCCTTGGCTTCAAGCCCAATAACAAAGACTAATAGTCATTCTGCTTCTGATAATCGCCTGTGTTGCAATTGGCTGATGTATTCTGTCCAGAATCCTAAATGCATCTGGGAAGCCACTGTCACATCAGAATTTCAACAACCCATCCTACAACAGAAGGAGAAGGAAAGAGTAAACTTTGATCAACCGCAGACTACAGTCGAAGCACACTTTTCTGATCATAATCAACAAAATCTGGGCAATGGTAGAAATGTGGATGTCATGATTGATGTCTGGTGGCCTGAGTTCATCTGCCCTTGGCCAAAAGGGAATGAGAAATAAAGAAAAAAGAGCAGCCCGTGACATTCAGAAGCTGGCCTGGCTCTGACAGCGAGGAGTATTAGTCTTCTAGTAGAGATAAACAATCTCACAGAATCCCATTCTCAGACAAGGTCACTCTGAGACCATGATGAAATGAGACAAAGCAAGGCCACTTCATAATTTTGCTTAAGTATGGAAAAAATAAGGCTACTCTGCCACTCAACAAGTACCAAACACCATCTTTCTCAGCCAAACAAGTGACAGCTGCTTCTTTACCAATTACAACTTTATCTTCCTTCTGGTCTCCTCTCCCCACAGGTAAGATTTATTGAGACAAGCAATCATAGAATTACCCCTGCTTCTGACATACAATCTAGAGTATACCCCTAATTCCTAAACCCTCTTCCAAATCACCCACTGAAAGCCAAGTGTTTTTTTGTTTGTTTGTTTTGCGGTACGCGAGCCTCTCATTGTTGTGGCCTCTCCCGTTGCGGAGCACAGGCTCCGGATGTGCAGGCCATGGCTCACGGGCCCAGCCGCTCCGCGGCATGTGGGATCTTCCCAGACCGGGGCACGAACCCGTGTCCCGTGCATCGGCAGGTGGACTCTCAACCACTGCGCCACCAGGGAAGCCCAGAAAGCCAAGTTTTATAGTAGATTCTTCCTCACACTCTGACTGAGTCCCCCAACCCCCATAGTGTGTGTTCTCCACAGTGAGTAATAAAACCCAGCTTCCTAACTACAGGTATGTCCCCAGTGGTCTTTGGCTGGAGAGTGTTGACAAATTCATCATAGGGTAAGTCATAAAGATGATGTCTTATGAAGAATCATCTGAAACTAACATGTGGGAAGGGCCAGAGAACGGGATGGGGTAATTATTTAGGAAGCAGTCATGCTTGTCTAAGAGAGAAGGGATGAGGGATTGTCCTAAGACTACAGTCATGGGAATAAAGATGGAGAGACAAGGGGTACTTGGGAGAAGAGTTGGTGGGAACTGAGTAATTATCATTCATTTACGCAGGCAGCCGATGCCTGCAGGACACAGACAACCTAATCCCTCTTCTCAGAGAGGTCACTCTCCAGTGAGGGCAGCGTGATGGAGACCATTTGGGCTTGTGATAAGAAAGGAGACACACAACAGAGTAGGGGTTGTGATGGAAAGTGGACAGAAGGAGTGGTGGCGGCAACTCGGGCAGGCTGTTCATGCAAGGTCACCCTGCGGTGGTGAGTGATGAGCTGGGACCTGAACGGCAAGCAGAAGCTGGCCAAACAGAGAGTGTACAAGGAGCATTTCAGGCAGAGGAACAGATAAGGGAAAGAGCCAGAGGTGAAGTCGAGGAAAAGGCACAAAGTTTGGTTGCAGAGTGGTGGGCAAAGGACAGAGTGTGACGAAGTGACATTGGCGAGGAAGCAGGGCCAGTGAGCACAGGGTCTTGGAGACTAAAATAAGAATTTTGCTGAAGAGAGGGAACCAAGTTGCACAGATGCTATTCACCCCAGAAGCCCCTTGCCTCGCAATTTTCTTCTTCCTGCTGCCCTTCCCAAGTTTCCTTCTGGGAATCCGGGCTTTCTGAGCAGTGGTGTTCTAGTCCCAGGGCACTGATGAGCCACCTTCCTACCTCTTCCTGGCTCGTAAGTGGGGCAACTTCCTAGCCTCTGACTCAGCATTTGAAATTATTTCCCCTGCAGGAATTTTCGAATACTCCTTACTAAAAATCACTGTGTATAGAACAGCCCAGGCATCAGCTTTACATCATCATTACAGCAATAAACCTCCAGAAATGCCCAAAGTTTGGTGACGGATGACTAAGCTTGTGTCTAAAAATGAGACCAAATTGCGCTTTTCAAAATTCCAATTACTTTTCCATAGTTTCCTTCTTGGCCATTTCCCCACAATAGATTTTGTATTTGCCTAGACTACTGTATATTCTGATTTCATCTTTCAGTTGTTGGTTGTTTTCCCTTCAAGGTAACTGTGCTTCTTCCTACTTTGGAATCTTTCTTCACATTCATTGGGGGTTTTTTTTCCCATAATTTTTTTTCAAGTTTTATCTGTATCTCTGCTTCTTTGCTGAACACCTTTGAGACAATAATATCTGAGCTTGGTGCTTTGCTTAGCTGAAACGCATTCTGCCTGTTAATCATTTCTACTATCACCACCCTTTCACTCAGTCTCCTGAGTATCAGCTGTGGTTCCTAGATTTTGGCAATTCTTCACTCTCTCCCTCTGTGAGTAATGAAATTGTCTTTTCAAAATCTAGTCTTTCTTTATTCCTTTTGTACTCTGAGCCCCCTTTTCCCCCATGTGAAAATATTTGATGTCTTGTGTATGTGGTTTAAAAGCTGATGATTATGAATGCTGCTTGCAATGTTGAGCCTCTTGATTTTTTTAATCTTTCCCTGATTAAATTCATATAATGATTAATTCTGCTTGTCTTTTATAATCCCCTTATCTTTATTCTGACTTCCTCATGTCTTAAAAAAAAAGACAGAAACAAAAGCCCTCTCTATTGTTCTTTCTATCCTTAATTGAATATCTTTCTTAACCATTTTAGCTTTTTAAAATTAAATGAATTATTGTGAATATTTTGGACCGCATAATGCAACCATCATTCCCATTCATTTTATTCAATTTTTAAACCTCTAAAACTAAGGTTTTCCAAACTTATGGTTACCAAAGGGAAAAGGTGGAGGGGAAGGATAAATTGGGAATTAGGGATGAACATACATACACTACTATATTTAAAATAATCAACAACAACCTACTGTAGAGCACAAGGAACTCTACTCAGTATTCTGTAATAACCTGTATAGGAAAAGAATCTGAAAAAGAATGGATACGTGTATATGTATAACCAAATCACTTTGCTGTACACCTGAAACTTAACACAACATTGTAAATCAACTACACTCCACTATAAAATAAAACTTTTCAAAAAATTAAGGTTTTTATAGGATGTTAGAACTAGGGAAAACATTGTTTTTTACAGTCCTCTCGTTGTACAGACCAGGAATTTGAGGTTTAGAGAACTTAAACTATTTGTCCAAAATTAAGCAGCTCACTAGCGCAGGTGAAACCTGGTCCCTGACTGCTTGTCCAGTGATGTTTCTACAACAGAACTGCGTCTCCATGTAAAGTGGCATTTGTGTTTGAATACCAACCGCCTAGGTCATCATTTTCACATGTGGATTAATCGTTTTTCCTTTAGTATTTGTATCTGGAACATCTACAAAAGGGAAATCTTCCAATAAAATCAAGAAACAGACTCCATCCTTCAAGGTCCCTGCAGGTCCCTGGACTCACTGTTGTCAGAGTGGGCAGGAAAAGTCCCTGTGCTTTATTTTCAGTTTTCCTGCTGATTTGGTATGTAACTTTGGTTGTATTTTCCCCTTGGGCTTTCCTAATATGTTGGATTCTAGTTATAGACAGACCCTAAGAAAGACCTCGTCTAAGACAGTCCAAAAATGAGATATATAGCATCATTTAGGACATAAACTTGGGGAAGTGCGCTTACTTTTAATCCAGAAATGTGACCCTCCTGTCTCTCATGCTACTTAAGAGTACATTTCTCATCCTCTCCCACTAAGCCCAAGACCCACAGCAATTTAGAAGGTTCCTTGGGTTTGCTGACTATTTTAGTGAAGGGAAAAGGGGAGTGCTGATTGAGCCTATGTTCTTATGCTGCTTTCTCTGTATGGTGGGACATGGTGAGTCCCTGAGATCAAGTTCTGCTAAAGTCCCAGGAATAGTCTGAGGTCATGGGAATTTGCTGGCCTCCCAGGAAAGTTGAGTTGAGAGCTAAGTTGGTCCTAAGCCCTGGCCTTGGTTCTTTATGACGATGCTTTATCTCTCCAGGGAAAGTTGGATCAACCTTGCAGATCAGTGAAACACAGATCTTTAATCTTATTAAGTATCCTTGGCTGTAAGTTACTGAAACCAATTTGAGTCAACTCACACTGGATAGAGAAATCCACTGCGAGGACACAGGCCTATGTCACAGAGCTCAGGGCAGGGATGGGACTGATCTAACAAGGCCTGGAAAAGCCCTGAGAGGGAGCCCGGCAAGAGTTCTCTCTACCTGTGGCTACTTGGCTCCAGGAATCAGCTATAAGAATCCACAAGAAGAGGCTTCCTGGCCTGCACCCTATAAATTCCCCAGAGCTCCTGAGATGGTGTGTGACATGAGGATACCCCCTCTCTGTTCTGATTCCAAATTCCCTCGGAATTCCCACCCAGCTGAGGCCTAAGCTAAATGGAGGTGGAATGCAATTACATTTGTAAGGGTCTTTGTGACTTCCTACTCTAACCCGAGAATAAATGTTCCTAAGTGCAAACCCTCAAATTCAAACATACACACAGACCCCACACACTCACACATGCGCACATTGTCTAAGGAAACACTCCTTGTAGTTTTAAATGGTTATGGCATGCTTTTTCCTGGTTCGTGACTGCTAGGAGTGTTCCCAGGCAATTCATAAATAAAATACATTGCCTCATGCACAAGAAGAAGATTTAGAGAAAGGGAGAGGAGGAAAGCAGGAAGAAAAACCTATCACTCAGATTATTGATCGATCTCAGTCAGAATACACACGCTCTGAAACATCTGATACAAGCATCAGGAAAGAACAACTGACCTGAGCAAACCAGAAAAATAATCGTTTGTTAATTTTAAAAATAATCAAACAAGGAGACTTCCTGTTAAGCTCTGGATTGAGCACACATTATCCCTTTCCAAATCTCAGAAAAATGACCATAAAGAGATTTTTTAAATTTTTTTTTTATTGAAGTAGAGTTGATTTACAATGTTGTGTTAGTTTCAGATGTACAGCAAAGTGATTCAGTTATATATCCAAATACTGTTTTTCAGGTTCTTTTCCATCATAGGTTATTATATGGTATTGAATATAGTTCCTTGTACTACACAGTAGGACCTTCTTGTTTATCTATTTTATATATAGTGGTGTGTATCTGTTAATCTCAAACTCCTAACTTATCCCTCCCTGCCCTTTTTCCTTTGGTAACCATTGGTTGTTTTCTATGTGAGTCTGTTTCTGTTTTGTAAATAAGTTCATTTGTATCTTTTTTTTTTAGATTCCACATATAAGTGATATCATAAGATATTAGCCTTTCTCTGTCTGACTTACTTCGCTCAGTATGATAATCTCAGGTCCATTCATGTTGCTGCAAATGGCATCATTTCATTCTTTTTTATGGCTGAGTAGTATTCCATTGTATATATGCAATCAAACAAGGAAAAATTATTAGAGAAATGAAAATTGTAAAAGAAGAATTAAAATAATATCTATGAAATTATTTTCATATTATGTATTTTTTATTGTTTTCATATTATGTGTTCTTCTTATGAAAAACACAAGAAAATCAATGAAAAACACCAATATAGATAATAGCCATTTTAATATGGTAGAATATAAAATTAATATACAAAAATCAACAGCCTTCATATAAACAATAACCAGTATAAAAAGACATAATAAATAAGACTCTATTTACTATAGCAATAAAAATACAAAAACAAAATACATAAGAATAGGGAATTCCCAGACTTCCCTGGCAGTCCAGTGATTAAGACTCTATGCTGATCCCTGGTCTGGGAACTAAGATCCCTGCATGCTGTGCAATGCAGCCAAAAAAAAAAAAAAAAGTAATAATAGCCCATTAGAAAGGTGCATAAAATTTTGGGAAACTTCTGAAAGATTCAAATATGACAATGAATAAATTGAAAAATGTCCCATGTCCTTGGATAGGATGACTCACCATCAAAAATTCTCCCCAAGTTTATATATGCCTAATGAGATCCTAATAAAAATATCAAGTCCCTCCACCCAGAACTACACAAGTTGATCTTAGAATAGAAAAATTAGCAAGCAAGAATAGCTAAGAAAACCTGGGGGGTTGGGTGGGGGAGAAGGGTAATAGTGGTAGCCTTACTAGATTAAAAAAAAAAAAACTTTAAATAACTAATGGAGGTGTGGTATGTGTGAACTTGAAGGGGCCAAATCTGGGACCATTTGTGCATCAAAAAATATATATATATACATAATCAATCTCAAGATTACAATAAGTAAATTAAAACTTAGTTCATTAGAATTTTTCAAGAAGAGGAGGAGAAACAGGAAGAAAAAACTCATTTACCACCATTAGAGGTAACTATTTAGACAATACTTTTCTATGAAAATTAGTAATTATAGGGAAAGAAGGAAGCATTTGCCCTCCTTTTTAGGGAGAAATGATAGTTTATCCCCAGTTGATAAGGGACAGTTCTTCTTTGAAGAAAAATGCTAATAAATGTGGAAGGAATGACGGAAGTAGAAAGTCACTCCTTTGCAACCCAGTGAAAAAGTTGACTCAGTTCAGGATCATCAATGGATGCTGAAACCACTAGGTGAAAAGATGGTTGAAGCGAATACTCACTTGGTAAAAAGTACTACTCCGTGGCATGCATAGGGGAAAATGTAGTTTTACAATGTAGAGATCTGGCTGTCACCACCCAGCCAAGTGATTTAACTTCGTATCACTAGTAGTGGGACAACCTCCACCTCTTGGTATAATGGAGTATGAGGTACATAGCAATGTGTATGAATGGTTCTTGCCAGTGTGGAATGGGAAATGAGGGTGGCAGTACCAAATCCGATCCCACAGTTTGAGAAGTTTTACACTGCCCAGTGGGCACAAAGTTCCCATTGGTAAGTAACAATGGTTATTTAAGAATGGAATCAAAACACTATTCTTGCTTTCACTTTATGTGTATTATTTTTTTTCAAATGGCTACTAAGTTGTTATGTCACAAATACTAAGTTGTTTGGCTCTACCTACTTAATAAACAAAACTATTAAGTGTTTCATGCTGTGAAAAAAAAAATCACTAAGTTCCATGATCCATCAGTATGATTCCTCCCTTGCATATGTCCTCGACTTCTTTCCCTTTTTCTTCTTTCATTATACTTGCTTTGCAAAACCCCTACCCTGGTCAAATCCAACCCCCTGCCTCCTCTTGGCCTGCCCCTGGGCACCTGGACGATTACAAGTCCTCCTGAATGCCTCCCAAAACTATTTTCCATGCAGCAGAGTAACTTTCTAAAGTCACCTTATCCCTTAAAACCCTTTAATTTGTTCACTGCCTTTAGGATAGAGTCAAAACCCATTCATATACTTTGTGGGGCCCTTCATGCTCTGACCCTTTCTTACCTCTCCAACCTCCTTTTTCAGCACACCCCCCCATCCCCCTCTGTACTTCACACTTCGAAGTTTCTGGAATGTTCCCTGTTCTCCATCCCTTTTCTGCCTTTACAGATGTTGCTCCTTCCATGGGCAGTGGTACCCCACTAGTCTCCTAGTCCTTACTGAGATGTCATTCTCTCTAGGAAGCCTCCCGGACACCCTTCCTATGTGCTCCATAGAACAGTCTCTGGAAGCAGCCCTGAGCCTATCTGGCAGGCACGTGGTACTTATTTGCTTCCCTCACTACGATGGAAACTTCTTGAGGGTGGGACGTGCATTTTGTTCACTGTTGACGTGACAGTGATTGGCATTCAGAATGCTCATTATAACCAAGTATTTAATCATCCTGAATTATGGGAACTATGTTGTTTAAATATGTTGGATTTGTTCCAGGACCCCCATGGATACCCAAATCCCCAGATGCTCAAGTCCCCTATATAAAATAGTGTGGTACAGTCAGGCTAATGTATCCAGGGTTCTGCATCAGTGGGTTCAGCCAATTCCAGATGGAATCCTGCCCTTATGGAGGGCCGACAGTATATATACCTGTCCGTGGACTTTCTTTACTCTGTAAAGACAGATACTGTTTTTAGAAGAATTAAGTTTTGGTAAGCCAATGCTGGTTCCAATTTCCTTTCTAAGTTTCTGTGGGCTGGTGCTCATTCTTATTATTTCATCTTTCAGCACAAATTGCCTTGTAACATAAAAGCATATATTGCCTTGTAACAATCATCAAGATCACTCTTTCCTAAGAGCAAAGCACGAGTTACAGTGTGTATTTCACCCAAGGGACTTGAGTACAAATCTTTGTTTTTTAGTGGTTTCATGTTCTTTTTTTTTCTGTTTTTGGTATTTGAGAGACTAGATGTGGATCTTTCCGACAAATGTTTACTGCTGGATACGGAGGTTAAAAGATAACAGATCCATGCCCTTACCCAGGGCTGTCCCTGCAAGGGTCACGGGTCTGCACTTTCATAGGATCTTGAGATGTCAGTAATATTAGGCGTTTCAAAAATGATTTTTAATAAAGTTCAGAAAAGAGGAATAAGGTGCAGTGCCCCCCAAAGTTCTCCGCCATGTGTGGGAGTCCAGAGTAGACATCTCAGCTGCTTTACCCAAAGGTCAGGCCAACTCCCCTTAGCCTGGGAAAGATAGTCCTCATGAGAATAAATGGAAGTAAATAAATGAGTGAATGAATGTAGGTGATAACAGAATATTCTAGAATGGGCGAAAAGAAAACTTTAGCAAAGATTCTGGGGTTTATTCTTTATCTCTCTTTTTATCCTATTGTATCTAGAGAGCAACCTGATTTTTTTTTTCCCTTATCAGAGCCTGCCTACTAATTTGCACTAAAATGCAGTTAATACTGTCTTACTATATTCTGTAAAGGTGTTGCCAAGGTCAGTTAGCTCAGCGTCTGTGTTTCTTTCTTGAGAAAATAAAGAAAACAACAATAACAACAACAAGAACCTTTGACTCAAATAGGAGTGTGAAAAAATTGAAATACGACGGTATTTTTTCCAGTAGAGTCCACAGATCGTTCTTCAATTTGAAAATCGAGTTTTGCCATTTCATGTTAGTGAAATACTGACATTTAGAGAGATGCATTAAAAAAACATAATTAAGGGCTTCCCTGGTGGCGCAGTGGTTGAGAGTCCGCCTGCCGATGCAGGAGACAGGGGTTCATGCCCCGGTCCGCGAACATCCCACATGCCGCGGAGCGGCTGGGCCTGTGAGCCATGGCCGCTGAGCCTGCGCTTCCGGAGCCTGTGCTCCGCAACGGGAGAGGTCACAACAGTGAGAGGCCCGCGTACCGCAAAAAACAAAAACAAACCAAAAAAAACCCCCATAATTAATAAGGGGCTGCCACTGTTTTTCTGTGGCATCTCAGCAGATGATACCCTGATGTTGCAGCTGGCAACTGTTTGTGAGTCTATTGAAATGACGCTGTTTGTATTAAATTATGACGTTTCAGAAAAGCATGCAACGTGATTTTGTAGGGTTAGAGACAAGAATACTGAGGTTGAAGTGCATTTATAGAAGTCTATAAAGTGGCAAAAACGAAGGGGCTCGAAAAAAGAAACAAAGTCATTTGAATATTCTCTAAATTACCAGTAAACGAGCCTCAGCTCTGCAAAATCAATTTTGAAACGAGTACTAATTGTTTACTACGCACTTGCAAGTCTCTCAGGTAAGGGAAAAAGGGGGAAAAGTGTCAAGCCTTTGCAGGGAGGTTCGCTTCATGTTTGTGCATTACAACAATAAAGACTATTATAATAGCGATGTGGGATCTCCAGGCAAACCGACATTGCCAAGAGGGGGAAAATGGTCCTTAGGGAACAATTGTCTTTTGCCAGAAGGCCCTCAATTAAAATTGCATTTAAGCACACATAATGTATGTTTTTTTGTTTGTTTTTACAGTAGTAGCAAATTGCTTTCGCGTGTTATCCCAGTGCTGCATGTGAGATGGGACACCTGCCGCAGGTTTACGAATATCCAGGTGCAATGGAGGGCGGGACTCATCGCGCAGGGAATGATGTTCACGCCCCAGAGCTGGCAACGCTTAAACCCCGCGGCGCAGCGTTCATTCCCACTAACCTCTGTGGGCCTTGATTCCCGGTCGCTCCCTGACACAGCAAAGTGTCAGTTCACGTGTGTCCCTTCCTCCACTAGATGTCACTGTAAGTCAACCGCTCGTGGCGGGGGACCTGGGTGTTTTACGGATCTTTCAGGGTTATTAAGCATGGTGGGTCCCTGAACTAGTGTCCTCCCGGACTGGGGAGTGCAGCGCGGGGCCGGGACTCGCAGAGATGAGGACAGCGCATCAACCCTAGCGGGAGGCTCGCAGGTCTCGGGGTGCAAAGCGGGCGCCGCGCTCCTCTCCGCCCCCGCGAGCGAGACGGTCACGTGCAGCGGAGGCGCTGACTCCCGAGGGCGGGCCTGGGAGAGGCGCCGCGCCCGCGGTTCGGGGTCGCCCGGGGCTAGGAGCCAGGTGGGCGCTTGCGCAGCGCGAGCCGGGGCCGGGACCGCCGTGGGCGGGGAAGGGCGGGGAAGGGCAGGGAGGAGCCTGGGAGCGCGCCGGCCGCCGGAGGGGGAGGGGCGGGGCGGAGCCGCGGCGCGCGCGCCCGTTGGAGGGGGAGGGACAGAGCAGCCACCGGGCGCGCTCAGGGCGGCCGCCGCGAGCTTGGGGCGAACGTGGACCGCGGCGCGGCGGTGTGACTCCTTACCCGGCCCTTCTCCCCGCCCCCGGCGAGGGCACCGTGCGGCGGCAGCGGCGGTGGCGGCGGCGGCGGCGCCGGGGCCAGCGAGGCCGGAGGAGGCGGCCGTGCCCGGGCATGGTGGTCTGGGGCAACGCGAAAGGTGAGCGACCCCCGGGCCGGCGGCGGGGATGGGGGCGGGGTGGGACCGGCCTCGCGTCGCCGGGCGGCGGCCCGAGCGCGGGCGGCCTCAGGCGGGGCGGGGGCGGCGCGCCGGCCCGGCTCCCGCGGCCCTTGGTTCGCGGCCTGGGCGGCCCGCGGCGCCCGGAGCGCGGCCGCTGCCGGGTTATGTAACGCGTGACCTCCCCTTCCCCCTCCGCCATGGCGCAGCCGGCCCGCCGCCCGCGCTCGGCCACCCGCTGAGGCGCCGCGCCGACGACTCGCGCCCGCGGCCCTGCTCGCCGGCCCCGCTCGGACCGCGCCATTCATTCATGCGCGCGGGCTGCCGGCCGGGGCCACGCGCTGGATGCTCCGCCCGGCCTCTCGCCGCGGCGTCTTCCCCGTGACCCCGCATCCCCCCACCCCTTGCCCCGCGTCGGATCCCGGCATCGGTGTCGGACTATCCGAAGGCAATTTTTACTCACTTATTTTTTCCTTGTTACTTATCTGTTCACTGATATGCAGAGCTCCTTTCCCCAACTGTCCTGGCAAGTGCCCGTTTCCCACTTCACTCCTTGTGAAAATGATTCAGCACCTGTGCAGACGGAAAGGGCCCTTTCCTTATGTTTCCCTGCTCTTTCTACCGAAACCCAGTTTGTAAAGAAATACCTTAGTGTGTCACTCATTAGTTGACCCCCCACCCACCTGATTTTTAAAAAAAAAATTGCAGGTGGTGTAAGCCTGCTGTTTCTATCTTCTACATCTTTTCAGGTCACGTCCAGCATAGAAATGGTATCATTTAAGTGAAAATAACAAGACTAGCACATATCATCAAAGGGCTTGTAACTAACTGGTAAGGACTTGATGTAGCGATTCTTAATTCTGTTTGTCTCCCCGGCCTCTCCACTATCGTCTTCCAGAATTAGCCATTTCCGCTTTAGGGTAGGACATAGAATAACCTTGGTTCTTCCTGTGGACTTCGCGGTAACCCGTCCTGTGGGGTATACCGTTTACCTGCTTTCCAGACTTCCATCTCAGCTTTCCCACGTAGCCTTGTCTTAGCCGGAGCAGCTACTGCGGGCGTGTAGTTCCCTCCCCGTACTTCCTAGACTCTTGGAAGCGCACCTAGCGTCCCTCTTTTTCCAGCGATCCTTCCCTGGTCTAGAAGGATCTCCATTCACTTCTTAGGCTGTTTTTTTGCCACTTCTCATGTGTTATGATGATTATCTTTTTATCCGTATCCTCTTTTTCTCTATCTCCAGGTCTTTTGTGGGCAGAATCTGTACCAAACTTGTCATAGAACATTACTCCTATTTCATGGTAAACAATACGTATTTAAGTTTTTTTTTTTAAGGCAGGAATCACTCTTTTAGGACTAATTTCTTTGAAACCTCAAGTAGTAAATATGTTTTCAAAATAATGTGTTTGAATATGTAAGATCACTCCATTTTCTCCAACCCCAACTTCAAAACTCAGATTCTGTGTAAGAGAAAGAAACCCGTCCCCACCAGCAACAAGCTAGTCACTAATAAGAGAGACTACATGTAATGTATATTTTATAGTCCTTTCTTTCATAGCTGCTGTAGTAGGAAGATAAGAACTTCAGAGTTAGATGTAGATTTAAATTCTAGCTCTACCCATTACTAGCTGTGTTCTTGGACAATTTAAGTTACTAATATCTCTGATTTTTTTCTCATTTGTATAACGAAGATATTTCCTACCTTGGGTAACTGAGGATTAAATGAGCTCTTAAATGTAAGGCATCTAGTGAGTCCCTGGTACACAGTGGTGCTCCGTAAATACAGATTCCCTTTGGTATACCTTTTTATTGCAGTTCACAGTCTAGAATGAGCTGGGATGTGCTGAGACAAAGCATAAGAAAGCTAATCACAAGAGGTGATAGGTACCTCTTCTTGTCTCCAAATAAATGAACAAGCCCTAAACTAAGGAGCAGTAAAGCTCTTTCTGCTTCTCAAGAATGTATGAGTGTATGTGACATATTGTAATAAATCCTGGAGTGTATTAAATAGAACATTTATAAATGAAGGAAATACCTTTTAATCTTACTTTCCTTCTATAACAGCTCCCACTAAAGCATTAACATGGATATTAAAAAGCTAGTTAATATCTTTTGGTGCCTTAGTTTGCTCATCTGTAAGATGGGACAGTAATACCTACTTTTTATGATTATGGTAAGAAATAATTGAGTTAATGTATATAAAGTTCTTAGAACAGGGTTATTTCACAGTTTTGAAAACCAGTACTTGAAATTAGCTTGGAGTATTCACTTAGGACTTTGTGTTTTTGTGTGAGATTAAAAATGCAAGCATTGAATTTTATCTTTACTACTTTTACTGAATTTTTCTGGCTACCAAAGTTATATTTATGGAGCTCCTTTTTAAAATAAATACATTTTGTGGATGTCTAGAACGGATTAAAAAATAAACTGCTAAGAATGGTGACCGGTATTCGTTCTTAATGTGTAAGTCAGCTTTTTTTTTTTTGCGGTCCGCGGGCCTCTCACTGTCGTGGCCTCTCCCGTTGCGGAGCACAGGCTCCGAACGCGCAGGCTCAGCGGCCATGGCTCACGGGCCTAGCCGCTCCGCGGCATGTGGGATCTTCCCGGACCAGGGCACGAACCAGCGTCCCCTGCATCAGCAGGCGGACTCTCAACCACTGTGCCACCAAGAAAGCCCTAAGTCAGCTTCTTTATTCTTAGATCTGTGGAAGATGCTAAGAGTGATTATCTCAACAGCTGCCCACGGGAGTGGCTTTTATATATTTCCCTTTGAAGTTCAGCTAGAGATGTAATTGTGGTGATGAAAGGACTTGCTGGAGGCTGAAGACAGGAAAATCCTTGAGATGCAGTTGAAGTATGAGTCCTGTAGTAGTTGGGAAAGGAAAGATGTTTTACCATCTTTAGTGTGTTCAATTTCTGCCTTCTTTCATTATGGGTTGCCCACCCCCAAACTGTATTCGTAGAAACTAAGCTGCCTGTGGTGATTGCCCTTGCATAATACCAGTTATCTTTACTTAGTCCACTGGTCCTTAGTAAAATGCCTCTTTGTAGGAGCATTGTTTTATTTCATTTCTCAGTCTGAACTTTAGTCAATAGGATCCTAGACTTTGGGCCTTAAACTTAAAAAAAAAAAATCACAATACTGCTCTGTGTAACATTTGTTATAAAGTTTAATAATAATTGCTAAATCATTAAATATTTACTGTGTGTCAGGCTCTTTGCTTAGTGCAGGGTCTCATTTAATCTTCACAACCACCGGGTCAGGTGGACACAGTTTTAAAGAAACAGATTTAGAGAGATGATGCTAATTGGGCAGGTCACACAGGTGAGAAGGAAGCCAGGATTTCAGTCTGCTTCCACCTGACTCCATAACCCAAGGTCACATCCACTTTGCTATGAGGCAGGTCGAAACAAGGTTTCTGTTTGGAAACTTGCGTTGTGTTTCATCACGTTATTTGTATGTGTCGTTCTTCTTTACTACTGGCAGTTTTATAGTTTTATGGCTGTTTTTTTCTTTTCTTTCTCTTTCTTGTTTTTTGGCTCTGACTACGACAGATCTTCCACAACTTAGAATGGAATTACTTTCCATTAAACCCATCGTAAGTTAAAAATGTTGTAAGTAAAAATGCATTTAATACACTTAACCTACTGGACATCATAGGTTAGACTAGCCTACCTTAAACGTGCTCAGAACACTTACATTAGCCTATAGTTGGGCAAAATCAAGTAAGACAAAGCCTATTTTATAATAAAGTGTTGAACATCTCGTGTAACTTATTTAATACTCTACTGAAAGTGAAAAACGGAATGGTTGTAAGTGTATCAGTGGTTCCTCCTCAGGGTCGCGTGGCTGACTGGGAGCTGTAGTGCTGCTCCTGCCCAGCATCACAAGAGAGTACTGTACCGATATCTCTGGCTCCAGAAGAGATCAAAAGTCACAGCACGGTTTCTGTTGGACGTGTATCACTTTGGCACCACCATAAAGCCGAAAAATTGTAAATCAAAGCATCATAAGTTAGGAACCATCTCTACTATACATAATGTCTATTTTTTATGAGTGTGAAACATTTTAATAGGTTGATGATATGCAAAATCATTTTTCCTTATTAAATCATTAAAAATAAGTCAGCATCATGTGTGTCGTGGTAGGTCAGCTTTGTAATTAGTTTGAAAAGGTTTTGCATGTAATAGAGGTGATGCCTCAGATTTAGGAAAACATGAATGTATTTAAATTTGCTTAAGGCCAAAAGAAATTTCAGGTAGCAAGTAAATACATGTGTTTCTGCCGATCATGGAGCGAATCTTTATTATTTTTGTTTTTAGTAAGGAAGGACTCATTGGTGTGGAGCGTTTTTACACAATGCTAAGTTTCGATGATTTTTGACATCTACTTGTGACACTTCAAAAATATGAAGAATATCTAAATTATGAGTTGTTGACTTCTCAACACTTAAGTAGATTCAGAATGCCAGTGCTAGGATGAACCCTGTAGGTTCTGTAGGCCATGCCCCTGTATTTTCCCTGAGGAAAAATGAGACCCAGAGAATCATCTGATGATCGAGGAGAAACAGGACCAGAATCTAGGGTTTTGTGGGGTGGGTTTGTTTGTTTTAATACTTTAAAGCCATTTTTTCCTCTGCTACACTAAACTGCCCCCTTCATCATGCAGGGTAAGACCAGCGTATGCTTAGTATCTTATGTTCAAGAGGGTAGAGAATTGAGCGATATATTCATGTAAACTTGTGATTTAAAGTCATGAGGTTTTTTTTGTTAATCATTGGCTTTAAAGTAATAGAAACGATTCTGTAATGTAGTTAGAAATTATGCTTTCTC
Source organism: Stenella coeruleoalba (assembly GCF_951394435.1). Taxonomy (NCBI): domain Eukaryota; kingdom Metazoa; phylum Chordata; class Mammalia; order Artiodactyla; family Delphinidae; genus Stenella; species Stenella coeruleoalba. The sequence goes on from NC_137159.1 coordinate 7,716,481, forward strand.
ATTCACGTAGGCAGGTAACTGTCTTATGCACATAGGATGGTTTGACAAGCTTTTTAAAGACCTGATCTTTAAAGATCAGATCTTGTGGCTTTATCCTTAAATTAGTTAGGGATGGGCAAAAAAGTTGGTTGTGATGTGAACAGTTTTTACTTGAGCCCAGTATCTGAGTAACCAAAATGTTGTCTATTGCTTTCAATCATGCCTGATCAGAACCAAGACTAAAACGAGCTCTTGGGAAGTTTAGTCAGAAAATAGTAGCTGAATTTTACATTTTCTAAATTCCATCATTTCTACACTTGAGATTGCTAATATGTTTTTATCATTTAGGCACTAGTCTTAGTTACATAATTGAAATTATGATTTAGATTCCTTACTCTTAAATGCTTTTCATCAAATTTCTCAATTTTATCTTACAATAAGCTGTATTTCTAGATGACTTACTGCCTATTTAAGCCTTTCTAATATAAATTTATTTATTTGTTTATTTTTGGCTGCGTTGGGTCTTTACTGCACACAGGCTTCTCTCGTTGTGGCGAGCGGGGCTACTCTTTGTTGTGGTGCGTGGGTTTCTCATTGCAGTGGCTTCTCTTGTTGGAGAGCACAGGCTCTAGGCGTGCGGGCTTCAGTAGTTGTGGCACATGGGCTCAGTAGTTGTGGCTCGCGGGTTCTAGAGTGCAGGCTCAGTAGTTGTGGCGCATGGGCTTAACTACTCCAAAACATGTGGTATCTTCTGAGACCAGGGATCAAACCCGTGTCCCCTGAATTGGCAGATTCTTAACCACTGCGCCACCAGGAAAATCCCTATTTTAAGCCTTTTTAAAAATTTAAGCTGGACGATCCTGAATTTAAAAAATATTTTAACAATTTCTTCTTTAACATTTTTGAGAGCATAACCAAAAAAGTCCCTTACTTTTTCTAATGCTTTATGCCTTAAAAAGTGCTTTTGCTTGACTTTTTCTCATTCAGCTCCCATAGAGTCCTGAGAAGAGAGGTAGGGCAGTATCTCCTATTTTATAGGCACAGTGTGATTCTGGCATTAACCACCCAGTGTTAGAACAGACATCACGGGTTAAGGGCACAGTCCACCAGACTCCCCTTACTTCAGGTGCCAGCTGCAGGCTCCAGGGCTTCCAGGCCACTGCACTTCTCACCAACTGGCCACATAATTGGGAGTTCCCACAGCCCCCTCAGACTTGATAATTTGTTAGAGTGACTCACAGAACTCAGGAATGGGCTGTACTTAGAATTATCGTTTTATTATAAGGGATACAAACCAGAACCTGCCAAAGGAAGAGATATGCAAAGAGAGGTCTGGGAGGGTCCCAAACATGATGCTTCCATGTGCTCAGGACACATCATCCTCCTGTATTGGTTTATGATTACCAACCAGGGACGTTCACCCAAGCCTCAGGGTCCAGAGTTTTTATTGGATTTTTATTACATTGCACGATTGATTGAGTCATGGGCCACAAGGTCGAATTTCATCTCCAAACCCCTTCCTTTTCCAGGAGGTCAGGCTGATAGCATATGGCTCAAAGCCAACCCTCTAATCACTTGGTTGGCCTTTCCAGCATGGCTAGCCCCATCTTGAAATGAGGGGCTTACTGGGAGTCACCTGTTAATAAAAAGATGTGTCCTAGGGGTCCACCATGGATAACAAGGAGACTCCTATCAGTTGTGAAATTCCAAGGGTTTAGAGTCTCCCAAGAACCAGGGACAAAGGCCAGCCAGCCACCCTGTTCATTAGAGAACAGTAGCTGAGGAGGTGAGAACAGATGCACAATTGTTACAGTTCAAACTAGAACACACCTCTGTAGTGGTAGCCCGGAGATCTCCAGTATACTAAAGATTGGAGCAGGTTGCATTTCAGTATATTTATGTATGTAGAAAGGTTGCCTTCTGTTGAAAACTATAGCTTTTTTTTTTATCGGTATAATAGTATTTGAAACCTGGGTTGATGTTCATTTGAGTGAAATATTTTATTTATGTAAATTGTGTTGTAGGTAGGATTATAAACTACATACTTTTTGGTATTTTTTTAAAAACACAATAATTTTGGCTCAAAAAGTTTGATTTTGGTATTTCTTTTTGAGTTTGTAATTTTAGGCTTAGGTTATTACTACTGTTAACTGAAAGGAAATCTAAACTTAAGGTGGAGGTGTTGATAATGTATTTGTTGTTAGAGCTGTAAAAATGTTGTAGTAACTTAGTTGCCACTTTGAATTTTAGATCTTGAGTTGAAGTTACTAGCTGTTCAAGTTTACAGTGTTGAAGGTTAATAATGTTTTTTTGCATATCGTTTATGCCCAGTAGAAAATCTTACTTCCGATTGTCACTTAAAGGTTATTACATCCTCTTGGAGCTCACTGAGTGTTTCTCAGAATTAGCGTCTATTAATTCAGGCATAGAGTGCATTAATAAGTGTCTGTTGAAGAATGTAGCATCTCCTTAGAATGTCATATCATCCTAAAAAGTAGTGGGTTTTTTGTTGTTGTTGCTTTTAATCTATGATGGGGGGTTCTTGGCATGAAGCGAGGGAAGCGAGGCCAGAAGGTAATGCAGTGGCAGTTTCTTCAACATTCTACTCTGTTTTCACTTGCAGTTACACTTACCATAAGGATTTGTGAGAAAAGAGATGCGTGACAGATGGAACTGATAGCAGATCTAGAAAAGAGTGAGTTTGACCATATTTTTTGAATTGCAGTTACTCAGAAGGATTTGTTTTTAGTTATATGCCACCATGTATGCCGGTTTACCTTGTGAGTTTGGAGATCTAATGCATTGTGCGGATGCAATACATGTGATGAGGACTGCTGCCGAGACAAGTTAATAAATCTTGGTGTAGATGAGGCTGGGGAGCCAGAACCTTTCCCATCTGTGTGCAGCCATCCCATCCCCCATCATTTATATGCACAAGTTCACACTTCCTTTCCTGACTTTCACAAAGGAGGGTTCAAACTTCTTAGTATGATATTCGGGACATTCCCTCAGCTACCTTGTTAGTTCATCTATCACTGTCTCTGTGTCAGCCCCAGAATGTTGCCTTAAACATCTTTTTCTCTTTTATGTTTTTGCTCGTGAATTTCCTTCTTCTTGAATTCACCCCCTCACTCCCCTCTGCCCGTTCAAATCCTACTTATTTCCCTCAGCCCAGATCCACCTTTTCAGTGAAGCCTTCTTGGATCTCTTCTCCAAGGGGAGCTTTACTGCTGTCTTCTGTGGGGTCTGTTGTGTTTTGTCGGTGCCTCTAATGTTGGCTCCTGACTGTAGTGCTATGCACATCTTTCTTCTCTAACAGGTAGCTTTGGATTGTGGTTTACACTTTACTCATCTTGAAAACTGAAAATTACAGTAAATACTCCGTGAATATGGAGTAACGTGTTAGATCAGACCTGGGATTTGCGGGGAGAGGGAGTGGGAGGCAAAGGACAGGAGAGATCTCCCTCCCAGACCAACTGGGGAGTTGCCTTTATGCCTGTTGTGAAATTCTTTCTACTAGGGCACATTGTAACAGCATTCTTTCTACATAGTATACTGTCTCATTACCTCTGAACTTCTCCGGTCCTTGTCTCTGTTCTCGGTGACCACTCTAGGTACACCACAGGCAGAATTGGTGGTTCTCAAAGTATGTGCCTCACGCCAGCAGCATCGGCATTACCTGGGAACTTTTTAGAAATACAAATTCCCAGCCCCACTCCTGACCTACAAAATGAGAAACTTGGAGTTGGGGCCCAGCAGTCGGTTTTAACACATTATTGACCGGAGACGTATCAGTACATTTTTAGAGAGTGATGCAATTAACATCACCATGCGAAGTTGTTGGAGCTTAAAATTGATCAAAGGTTCATTATACAACTTAAGACTGTCATTATGATTCACATTTTGCTCCTTTAGATTTTTGTTCCAACCTTGTGTATATTATAAACGTAAAATTTTCAAAAATGACATATTGCAAAATTTTGAGTGAAGAATTTTTCAGTGAATTTTATGCAGATACATTCTCTGATTGTCCGAGCAACGTATATACTAATGTCTCAGAAGATGATAGTTCTTCAGAATATAGTTCTGATTCAGACGATGTGAATATTAGAGCAACAAAAAGACAAAAAAACCTTAGTGATTGATTCTGATACAGAAAGTGAAAATGAAGCTCGCGATGCTGGAGAATGCTCCTTTTCTTCCACAGAAGAGTGGATTGAAGACAACATTTCACAAAAATTAGAAGACTTTACAGGTGTGTCGGGTGTAACTATTGAATGTAATAACGCACAAAATGTTAGTGAGATAACAGAATTAATTTTTGGCCAGCCAAAATAAAAACTGCCAGGCACGGGCATTAGATTCTGCAAAAATCCCCTGGTCAGTAATGAGTTTAACAAGCCCTCTAAGTGATACTGGTGAAGACTCAAGAATGAGAACCGCTGCTCGGGATACAGCCCCCTCTTCTTTGATGTTACCTCCTTTATTCTCCAGCTGAGTTCTGTCCCTGTTTACTTGTGCTGTGGCTTTTGGAGTCTTTGATTTATTGCAACCTTGAACTTTTCTTCAGTTAACCCTTTGGCTTTCCTATAAGACTGTGCTGCCTCTCCTTAGTGAAGATCACTGGCTTTTTACTCCTTATAGATTCTTTTCTTTATCATATCATCTCCAGAATATTCTTTTCTTTTCCTCTGTAGCCTGATCCCTACTTTTGGACATGCTGACTTTGAGATGCATGTGGGACATCCTGGTGGAGATACTTAATGAGCGATAGGAGTTCATGAAGGTGAGGGAAACCAGTTCATCTTGCCGCACCCTGGAAAGCCAGAGAAGGAGGTTCTTTGTACTTTATTAAAATGGTGTCTTCATTTCCGTTCCCATCTATGGAAATCTATAATTACAGGGAAGAAAATTATTAGTGATTCTTTTAGAACGCCTCCTTCCGCTTGTTTTCAAATGACTGATTTTGTTAGATCAGTCATTTGCAGTGGGGGAGGGGTGTGTATTTTCATTGTTACGAATAACCAAGAGGATAAGAGAGAAATTTGTTATATTAAATTGTTTGGGATAGAACATTTGCTTTTAATAAGATCAGCCTCAAACTGGGACATTATAGATGTTATGCATTTTCAGTTTTAATACAGGTTTCCCCTGCTACCTGGAAGTAGAGTGTTCCTGTGAAACCTTTCTTAAGCCGAAATGGCCAAAAGCAAAGAAACCATTACCGTAGGACTCATCTTGCTAACGGATGCACAGAATAAACCAAGATAAAGCACAGATGCTCACAGACAGTGACACAGTCCAAAACCATGGGGGCTTGATGCTGAGATGCTGAGCAAGGTTCCTGGGCAAGGACTGGGCGGTACCAAGGTGCTTGGGGAGGACGCTCCCTCTGCAGCAGCCTGCTGTAAGACAGGCTGAATGCTGCTTTTGCTTTGCCCTTTTTGTTTTGTAAAAGTGAAAATCTTCGGGTTTCTTTTGGTTAGCGGAAACGGGTACTAATGTAGGTCTTTTGTAAGGGCGAAGTGGTGCAAAGTAAGCTTTTGAAAAGTGGAGGATGCCTGTGTATCTAGACATTTTTCTTATGTATCTTATTGCTTGTCTCTCCTTTTATTTCTGCGTCGTTTATTGAAATAACTGACTCTAAGTCATAATATGAAGACAGTGAAATGCACTTAGGTTCATTAGGGTGCAGGCTAACCAGGTACCAGGGTGCAAGGCTGTGACAGAGACTTGAGAGCGCAGTGATGCAGAGAGTGAAGTAGCTCTCTCCGCTGTGATGGGGGTGGCGGTTCACAGCTGATGAACTACTGCTTGTTTTAGGTCATTCCGGGGCCCAGGTTCCTTCTGTTTGCTTAGCCAGCCGCTAGGGTATTGTCCTTATTCTCTTGGTTGAAGCCGAGTTACCTCACAGCTGCATTCCAAAAAAAGTAAACAACTTCCTTTAAGGATAGATGGCACAGAATTTTGTATACGTTACTCTGTTCGCATCTCGTTGGCCAGAACTTAATCACGTGGCCACTCCTGATTTAAAGGAGCTGAGGAAATGTAGCCTCTTGGCAACCCTGCTCCCCACTAAGAGGGGGTGGGAGAGGTGTTCTTTTACTAAAAGAAAGGGAGACTGAACACTAGGGGACAGTTGTCATTCTGCCACTCCAGAGTTTGGGGATCCCCAAGACCACCCTCACGTTCAGTAATTCACTAGAAGGACTCAGAGCTCTTGAAAGCTGTTGTGCTTGTGGTTATGATTTATTACAGTGAAAGGTTACAGGTTAAAACCAGCCAAAGAGAGGCATGGGGCACACAGGAGAGGTCCACGTGTGGAACTTTGAGTTGTCCTCACCACAGGAATCTGGGATGGAGGTGACTTCTGTTAATGACAACTGACAATGCCCATGAAGTATTGCCAACCAGGGGAGCTCACCTAAGCCTTAGTGTCCAGGGTTTGTATTGGAGTTTGGTCAAATAGATGAGGTTGACCTTCTGTCTCCAGCCTCTCAGAAGGTTGGTAGTGCATGGTCTGAAGCCTCCACCGTATATCACAAATCACATTGTTAGACTATCTGGAGTGACTTTTAGCCCCTAGATAAACAGACATTTGTCAGGCAGGGCGTTCCAAGAGCAAAGGCCAGACCCCTCTTTGAGCAGGGTTAATTCTTTACTGTATAGCCACATCTGTGCATAGCCTTTGAGTTTTTTTAACAGAGTAGCATAATATGTGTACTTTCATCTTAAAAGCCTTTTTAAAAAATGGATAGATATATAGAATCATACATTTAAAAAACTGCAAGAGACTAGGGTTTGTCAGGTCCACCTCTATCCACAAATGAAAGAACTAAGATCTGACTGCTTAAAAGGTCAGTTAAAGTTGGTAGTGTCTCTGGGTCTCTACTTCTCATGAATATGGACGTGTACAGTTGGGGTCTAGATGCAAGCTGTCTGTTGGACCTGTTTCCTCCTTAGTCCTTCTGTCACATGTATGGCAGCTACTGTTCTGACCCAGACAGGTGCTAGGGTCAAAGCATCTGTTTTGTTGAATTGTATTAGGCTGGTTCAATCCAGTAGGAGTGTTCTTTTCAGGAGTTTATTATACTGATAGCATTGTTCGTTTCTCCACTGAAGATTTGGAGACATAGGTTTGTACAAGGTAAGTGTGGTTTTGTACCACAAACCAGCCGTGCAGCCTTATCAGATATTTTATCTTAGCCCTTCCATCCTAGAAGGCGCCTATGTGCAAAATAGCTAGTATTTGGCCTGCCTACTCCATGGATGTGTTGTCAAGATAAATACGATATGTAAGGACCCCTTGGAAAAATAAAAGCACTATGGAAATGTAAGATATAGTGGTGTGCTGAAATTTTTAAAATTTAAATGTTAAAAATTTAAGGAGTACTGAAAAAAAGGAAATGTAAAGTGTCAGTCAACAGGTGAATTTTTTAAAAGAAGGTGGGAATATGGTAATTTTCCCTTCCCTTTTTCTGTTTCCTGCATTTTCTCAGTTTTCTGCAGTAAACATATAGTGCTTTTATAAATCGAGAAGGAAAAACTATTTTTGAAAAGGAACACTTAACAAGACTGAATACCGAAAACACTCAGAGCAGTGTATAAACACAAATCATGAATTTGGAGGGTAATAGAGAATGCCTCAAGAAAAGGCTTCAGTACCCACATGTATAATTTGTTGCTTAGAGAGTGCTGTGTATGTTGTAGCCCCTTTTATTTGGTGGGTTAAAGTTCTTTGAAGTCTGTGTTTGTTTGGTGTTGATCAAAATGGTATCATATAGTACAGGAATTGTTTAACTGTGCATAAAAAATTGATAATAGGAAAATGCTTCAGTATACTGAAGGTGAAGAGACCAGGTTAAAAAAAATTTTTAAGGGTTCTATTACACTAGGAATAATGTTTGGTCTAAATATTTTGACATTTTATTTTTATATGTTTTTCAAAGGTATTTTAAATACATGAAATACATGCTGTATTATGATATAAACTTGTCAGCTCGGTTTAGAATCCCTAAAAACCAGTATATGGTGAAGACAAAAGATTGTTACAAAGGCACAATAATGCCCTTCACACAGGTGTCTGATTGTTGTTTTTAATACCTTGGTGAAAGTCTCTTCAAAGTCAAAACCTGACTAGTATGTAGGTGGGTCTAGAAGAAGGTTCTGCTTCCCTGGGTTTTGAGATTCAAGAATCTCCATTGTGCTCTAATAACTTCAGTGGTCTGAGAACTATAGCCTTAGACAATGATGGTCTCTAAGGTTGAACCAAAACAAAACCTCAAAACAGCTGTTTATCTGGTATTGAAGCCTTCAGCATTTAAGGACAGATGAGAGCCCAGTGGAGCAGCTTTGTTAAACTTTGTCAGTGACTGTGTCCTAGCACTTCGTTTACTTTGTCACTCATGAGGAGGATACTTGGCCCTAGTAAATTAGTTTTGCACATGGCCTCCCACTGCCCTCCCCAGGAAAAAATCCCAGATGTGCTATACAAGTGTCCTGGAGAAGGACAGCCTGCTTCTGAGCTTTGTATCCTAAGTGGACATCCCGGTTACCCCCTTCCCTGCAGCTAACCAGTCCCTGTGAACCCAGTTGCCAGTGTCACAGTCCTTTTTTTAAACTTTCTTTATTTTTAAAAATATATTTTAAAAAGTTTTAGTTGTGGTGAAATGCATATAACATACAATTTACCATCTTCACCATTTTTAAGTGTGGCATTAAGTATGTTCACACTGTTGTGTAACCATCACCACCATCTGTCTTCCCAGAATGCTTTTCACCTTGCATAACTGAAACTGTACCTGTTAAACAGTAGCTCCCTGCCCTCCCAGCCCCTGGCAACCACCCTTCTGCTTTCTGTCTCTGTGAATCTTACCACTGTAGATACCTTATATAGGCGGAATAATATGGCCCTTGTCTTTTTGTGACTGGTGTATTTCACTTAGCATAATGCCCTCGAGGTCCATCCATGTTGCAGCATTTGTTGGAATTACCTTCCTTTTTTTTTTTTGAATTTTATTTTATTTATTTTTTTAATACTACCTTCCTTTTTAAGGCTGAATAGTGTTCCACTTTATGTATATACCACACTTTGTCTATCCATTCATCCATCTGTGGACACTTGGGTTGCTTCTGTCTTTTGGCATTTGGGAATAATGCTGCTGTGAACATGGGTGTGCAAATATCTTGAGACCTTGCTTTCAAGCCTTTTGGGTGTGTACCCAGAAGTGGAATTGCTGGATCATATGGCAGTGCTATTTCTAATTTTTTGAGGAACCACCATAGCATTTTCCATAATGGCTACACCATTTTACATTCCCACCAACAGTGCACAAGAGTTCCAGTTTTTTCACATGCACGTTAACACTTATTTTGTTTTTTTTGGTTTTTTTTGATTGTAGCCATCCTAATGGGTATGAGATGTTATCTCGTGGTTTCAATTTGCATTTCTCTAATGGTTAGTGATGCTAAGCATCTTTTCATAGGCTTAATGGCCATTTGTATATTTTCTTTAAAGAGATGTCTATTTAAATTTTGTGTCCATTTTTTAATCAGTGTATTTGTTTTTCATTAAGTTGTAGCACTTCTTTATATATTCTGGATATTAGTCCCTTTTCAGGTAGATGTTTTAAAATATCTCCTCTCATTCTGTGAGTTGCCTTTTGCTCAGTTGATTGTGCCTTTTTGATGCACATTTTAAAATTTTGGTATGGTCCAATTTTTTTCTTTTGTTGCCTATGCTTTGGTGTCATCCAAGAAATCATTGCCAAATCCAATGTCATGAAGCTTTCTCCTATGTTTTCTTCTAAGAGCTTCATAGTTTTAGGTCTTACATTTAGGTCTTTGATCCATTTTCAGTTAATTTTTGTATATGGTGTACGTTAAGGGTCCAACTTTATTCTTTTGCCTGTGGATATTCAGTTTTCCCAACTTCATTTGTCAAAAAGACGGTGCTTTCCCCCATTGAATGGTCCTAGAGAAGTCCTTTTAAATACACAGGTCCCTGGGATGGGTCATACCTTAAGCCAGTTATTAAGCAGTTTCTTAATTGTTAGCAGAGAATTGACAGCTAACTAAGGTAGAGAAGGAGGCCCTGAAGAAGGAAAAAAGAGGTGTTGAGCAGCGATGTGGTGGGAGCTGCAAGTAAACTTGCTTTATTTTGGCCTTGCCTGGTGATGGTCTGTGTGGCTGCGCGCTCTTTTCTCTGCATTTGTGGAGCATTCATGGATGAGTATGCTACCATAATATGCACGTTCATTCTTCCATTGTGTATTCATTTCTGTATTCCAGTTCATTCAGCAACTATTTCTTTTTTTCCTGATAAATTTTTTTTCTTGTTTACTTTTATTTTTTTTAACATTTTGAAGAGTGTGGCCCATTTATTTATTTTTTAACATCTTTATTGGAGTATAATTGCTTTACAATGGTGTGTTAGTTTCTGCTGTATAACATAGTGAATCAGCTACACATATACATATATCCCCATATCTCCTCCCTCTTGCATCTCCCTCCCACCCTTCCTATCCCACCCCTCTAGGTGGTCACAAAGCACTGAGCTGATCTCCCTGTGCTATGCAGCTGCTTCCCACTAGCTATCAGTTTTACATTTGGTAGTGTATATATGTCCATGCCACTCTCTCACTTCGTCCCAGCTTGCCCTTCCCCCTCCCCATGTCCTCAAGTCCATTCTCTACGTCTGCGTCTTTATTCCTGTCCTGCCCCTAGGTTCTTCAGAACCTTTTTTTTTTTAGATTCCATATATAGTTGTTAGCATATGGTATTTGTTTTTCTCTTGCTGACTTACTTCACTCCGTATGACAGACTCTAGGTCCACCCACCTCACTACAAATAACTCAATTTCGTTTCTTTTTATGGCTGAGTAATATTCCATTGTATATATGTGCTGCATGTTCTTTATCCATTCATCTGTCGATGGACACTTAGGTTGCTTCCATGTCCTGGCTATTGTAAATAGAGCTGCAGTGAACATTGGGGTGCATGTATCTTTTTCAGTTACGGTTTTCTCAGGGTATATGCCCAGTAGTGGGATTGCTGGGTCATATGGTAGTTCTATTTTCAGTTTTTTAAGGAACCTCCATACTCTTCTGCATAGTGGCTGTATCAATTTACATTCCCACCAACAGTCAGCAACTATTTCTTAAGTAACTGTTAAATGAAGATAAGATAAACCCATACATGTACATATGGCTAGATTAATGAGACTGAATAAAAGCCACTCACTTTCCTTAATTAATAGTCAATATACTTGAGAGTTATGAATATGAAAGCAACAGATTAACACTGACGAATATGTATTTGGGCATTTTCTGGGTATGTAGTGGGAATTTTTCTGCAAGAGTCTGCAAGAGTTTCATCTGAAAACTAGAAGGCAATTTTTATTTGCAAGTCTGGCTTGATAATTGGATGGCTGTTGTTAAAGGGCATTCTCTTTTTAGTGAGCAGGGTTAGTCAAGAGGACACATTGTAATTCGGAACATTGTGTAGGGTTACGGTTGTAACCCTAACCCTAACTGAACTATCTAGCATCTGCTGTTGGACAGAAGAAAGTTACACAACTGATGTCATCCAGCAGTGACAGGGCTGATTAATTGCTACTCCTAATATTCAGCAAAGACCAGTTTTACAGTTAGGTTTTTACCCCTAATCCATTGTCATAGGCCATCTTAATCTACATATATATTATTTAAATGGATTTGATAGGACAAGCTGCCTTAAATCTTCTCTGGGATACATTTTTAAAAATATAAATAAACATGTAGAACATCAAAGTTGTTACATAATCAAATTTCTGAAATTGAAGTACATTACTAAAGTATGTGAATATAGTAGTTTTAATTTTTTATGTTTAGTTTCTGAAAATAGTTCTTCAGTATGTCTTGTGTAGAGCACCAAGGGGAACTCTGGTAGTCAACTACCCAAACGTCTGATAGTGAGAGAGCCGGATAAGATAGTAATTGAGACTCAGAGAGATGGAGATTTACCAGAGATTAATGAAGCTAGTTAGAGGCAGAGCCTGGATTAGAAAGAAATCCCTCACCCCTATCTTTTATTCGTAATCTTTTGATTCACATATGCTGTGTATTATGCTACAAACAATAACAGATTGATTGTCATTGTAGTTTTATTCAGTCCGTTTTTAACATTGATTTATCCAGATGTTTATTGTTTACCTTGTTGGGGTTTTTTTTCTGTATTTTTGATGGTTCATCCAAGAGAATTTTCCTTCTATCTAAGGGATATCCTTTAGAATTTCCTTTAGACAAGTTTGCTGGTGGCATTAACCTCTTTTTATTTGCCTGAAAGTGCCTTTATTTCATCTTTCTTGATTGAATATTTCTCTGGGTTTAGAATTCTAAGTTAGTAATCGTATTCTTTCAGCACTGTTGTCTTCTGGCTCTGTTGTTTCTGTTGAAAAGACAGCTGTCTGTTTAATTGCTGCTCCTTTGAGTATTTTGATGGAATCTCTGATTTTCCTACCCATGGCAGCTTTTAAGATGTTTTTTTTCTGTCTTCAGTTTTTCATAGTTTTACTATTATATGTCTAGATATAGATTCTATTTTTTCCTGTTTGGGGCTCATTGGGCTTCTTGAATTTGTGGCTTGATATCTTTAATCAGTTTTAGACTGTTTTAGTCATTATTTCTTTAAATATAACTTCTGTTTTTCTCCTTTTTCCCTCCAGTTTATTTAAATTAGACTTTCTCGTGTATCCCCGGTGTCTCATCTCCCATATTCTCCGTCCTTTTGTGCTTTATCTGGACATTTTCTTCTGACTTATTCCAGTTATGCTTTTTTTTTTTTTTTTTTTGCGGTACGTGGACCTCTCACTGTTGTGGCCTCTCCTGTTGCGGAGCACAGGCTCCAGACGCGCAGGCTCAGTGGCCATGGCTCATGGGCCCAGCCGCTCTGCGGCATGTGGGATCTTCCTGGACCAGGGCACGAACCCGTGTCCCCTGAATCGGCAGGCGGCCTCTCAACCACTCAACCAGGGAAGCCCCCAGTTATGCTTTTATTTGTTTTTTGGTTTTTTTTGGTTTTATCTATTTATTAAGTTCTTAATTTCTAATATTGTATCCTTCAATTCTAGAGTCACCGTTTAGTTATTTCTAATATTTTCCAGTTCTTTACTGATATACTGAAATTTGTCTTTTCCCTCTTTGAGCCAGGGTAAGCTTGATTAATTTAAAGTCTACCTTAAATTCCGTATCTGGAGTCTCTGTAGGTCTGTCTGTTGTTGTTTCTTTTTTCTGCTGGTTCATGTGATCTTTCTTTGTGTGCCTGGTGATTTTTATTTGTGTACTAGATACTATATTTGCAAACTCATTTGTAGAAATCTATGAAGTTTAGGAAGTTGTCTCATCCTCAGAGGATCCACATTTCCTTCTGCCAGGTGCCATGGGGCACTCATGGGGCAGCCTGGGGTCACCTGCATCTGCTTTCGGAGACTGAGATGACCTGGGGCAGGATACTCTGGTCGGCCTGCCTCCAGTTTACTCTGATCCTGGGGTCCTACGCCCAGGTGTGAGAGCTGTGTCCTAGGAAGAGAGCCCTAGCTGTCGTTGCCTTAGCTCTGTTTGTTCTCAGCCACTCCTTGAGAATTGCCAGATTTCTCAGAGGGAAAGGGTCTCCCAGTTTGGGGAGATGATGTGAGGTGGCAGGTCTCCTCTGTCATCTACTGAATCTTGGCTCAGTGATTTTTCATTATTTGCTAGGCCTTCTGTGTCTTGAGGCAGTTTTTTAAAACTATGTTTTGTCTAGCTTTCCTCCTCCTCAGCGGGAGGGTAGGTCCAAATTACCTAGTTCACTGTTTGTTATGGGATTTTCTCAAAAGTAGAATTTGAATGTGTAAAATGAAATATGTTTATTTCTTTTTTCCTTTTCTTGATCTTAATTGAATCCTGCACCAATAGGAGTTTGCTGTACATAGGTCAAATTATATTCTTTGAAATTGGATGAAATTACATCTTCAGTCCTTCATTCCTTTCACTTTTCAAAACTTTAAACGTTTGACTGGGATAGCTCTTTTACTTTGGAATGGGGGAAGAACCTTTAAAACTTTTTTTAAAAAATGATTTTGTTGCATACTGGTCTACCCTCATTAAACTATGGATAAAGATTTTCATATTGGCCTTTTGCAATAGGTACCTGGTAGATCTTAAATAAATGAGGCTTTTAAGTAGATGGCCAGATGAATTAAACTTTTTAAATGTATTTTGTTCTTTAATTTATGTTCATTTAGCAGATTAATAGTTGCAGATAATTTTTGTGAGTGTGCATTCTTAATGTACAGTGGCCAGAACACCCACACTCTTTACTTGTAAGAGCAGATGTGCAGAGTCATAGTTTATACTGAAGTCAAGAACTGTGTGTTAACACATTTCCCAGACTCCTTTAAGATAAGGGAGAGGTCTTGAGGGACTGGACAAAGTGAGCCTCTTGAAATCAGAAGAAGTATTGAACAGCACTGATGGCAGTCCTGGGACTCAGGGTGAACACATGGGGTAGCCATGCCCTTACCTTCGTCAAACTTAAAAAGGCAAAACAAAGCAAAGCAGCCCTTCTCTCCGCCAGCATCCACAGCACCTGATCAGGGTTAATCACTTTGCCTCCTGTTCTCAGCCCTTTCCACCTGCCCCTTGTCTCTCTGTTGGACTCAACTCTGACTCTCTCTGCATGTCTTTCAGTCACCTATTAAGAGTAGACAGTAAAAATTCATAATTAATATAAAGTCAGCAAGGAGAAATTATAAATCCTGTATATACTAAGAATAGAAATATTTGAAAGAAAATATCTGCTGATGTGTGTGGATAAAGTGTGGCTATCTTAAGATGTTATTCAATAAAAGATTTTTTTAAAGCATATCAAAGCCAGTTTATCTTGGATAACGTATAAGCCTTCTCCAATGGTGTATGGTAACCCTTTGATATTAACCTATATAATTATTAGAAGAAAAATACTTAATTGGAGATCATATTAATTTTGTGAAGAATAATGCAGTCATGTCCCAAGATGTAGCCATTTGGGTTAGAAGAATTTGACTTCACAAGGAATTTCATATAATGCCTGCTTTGATTTATACCTTGCTCACCACTAAGCCAGCTGACACTTGAGATGAGCCATTTTGGTGGCTTCATGGTATAGTTGGTCATGTGTTGCCTTAAGGAGAATGCCAGAGTTACCAATTTATTATTGGTGATAGTCTTTCTGCATCATGTCCCCTAGTTGCTTTGATTGACTTCTTTTAGGATTTTTGCATAATAGGTGAATTACACTATGACTGTACTCTTAAGTGTGCAGTATGTAATAGCAAAGACAGAATTTAAGAGCTATATTATAGGGCAGTGCATGAAGGAAAATGTTTTCTGAGGTTCCCTTAACATTAATGTTAAGTAAGCACAGTATGTTAGTTGGATTTGGTGATGTTTTACGTAAGAAGGTGTTAGGATTGATGCCCAGAAATGCATAAAAGTTTTTCCTGTTAAAATTAAAATTTAAAATAGTTATAATTAAAACCTGATACTTAGCTGTCAGGAGTTTTGGGGGGAACAAATTTCACTTGTGAAGCCAGAGAATGATATGCTTTGGAAAAAGTTTCCTCAGTATGATATTTTGAACTTTTATGAATTGAACATTTGAATTTATTTTAATTTCTCATTTTTCTTGATACTGAAATAAGATATCAATTAGTAGTACCTTTTGTCACGAAATTGATATATTTCTTTCTTCCCCTAATACAGAAGCTCCACCATGAGACGAGGTGGATGGAGGAAGCGAGCTGAGGATGACTGGGAAAAATGGGTGTGTTTTAAAAGAATAAAAATAATTATATTGAACTGTCTAGGTATTTTTCATTCTTCTTTTAGTTTATAATGTGGTTGAAGGCGTTTTCTAAATTGTAAATCACTTTAGACACCAACTCTGTGTTTTCACAGTGTATTGAAAGCTTAAACTTTGAGAAATTTTGTCCTGAGGAAATAAATGTTCTGGTGCACAGAATTTATTGTATGATAATTTTATTGCAGCATTGTTAATAATACTGAAAAACATTAAAACGTAGATATCCAGTAATAGGGGATTATCTCTATACCGTGGAACAGTGTACACCCATCATTTAGCTGTATATTTCTTAAGCTGGCAAGATGGCCTTAACTAAAAGGGTGTATTATAAAGGACTGTTATTACATATGATCCTATTTGTGTAAAACCTCTGTGTTCTGAGGCACAGAAATAACTTTGAAAGTAAGATCCCAAAATGTTAGCAATGAATGGGATCATAGCTAATTTAAATTTTCTTAAAATTTTGACAGCATGTAATATTTGAGTAATCAAAAACAATGAAGTCATTTCCATTTTGGAAAAAAATATATACCACTTCTAGACACCTACAGCTTTATTCTAAAAACCTTATTGATAAAGTAAAATTGATAGTCTTAATCGATTAACCTTAATTATTTCGACGTTCAGGAAAGGTGTGGCTGAATTCATAGATTTGTCAAGGTCTTTAGCAAAAATAATAATGTTTTTATATTCTTTTTGAGGTTGGTGTTATGAATATTAGTAGTACTACCAGATAGATTGATTAGATCCAGAATTTAGCCACTGAATCACTTATTGTATTCTTATCTACATGTATGGAAGCCTTTACTGGTTTGTCAAACTGCTTCATTTTACTTGAATTTATTAATCTTAAGCTTCACATACACAGAAGATAGTGGAAGCCAGTCAAAATATATTCTTACTGACCACTTGTCAAATTTTTAATTGATTTAAGCTTTGGTATAACTTTTGCTTGATTTTGTAGATAAGAACAATATTTTGTGGCATTACACTTACTAACCTTGACTTACCTTTTCCCTCTTTTAACGGAACTTTTACCATTGTAACAATGTGATAGAATTATTAAACATTGAGTTGACAGAGGGAAAAACTCTCCCTTGACCTGCCTGTTTTATTGCCTTGCATTATGGTTCATGTTTGTCATTATACCTTATGTCATCCTTATACCTTGGCTACTAGCACAGAGTAAGGCCTTTTTATTATTATTTTTTTAAATATAAATTTCTTTCTAAAAAGGGGAGGGTGGGAAGAAAAATAAAACTTTTGTGATTAGTTTACCTTTCCTTTAATTCTAGGGTGGGTATATGGCTGCCAAGGTCCAGAAACTGGAGCAACAGTTTCGATCAGATGCTGCTGTACAGAAGGACGGAGCTTCATCTACAATATTTAGTGGCGTCGCCATCTATGTTAATGGATATACAGGTTGAGTACTCTTTACCTTTTAGGTACCCCATTTTGGCATGTACTTTTATTAGGATTGGGAGCGATTTGTTTTGAATTCTGTTTTTAATTATTTATTTTGTATATAAAAAAGGTAAAAGTAAAACCCTCTGCTTAGATACCCCTCCTTCACGGTTCCTTTCCCTCCTCCTGTGCCTGCCATTGTCTTAT
Source organism: Stenella coeruleoalba (assembly GCF_951394435.1). Lineage (NCBI taxonomy): Eukaryota > Metazoa > Chordata > Mammalia > Artiodactyla > Delphinidae > Stenella > Stenella coeruleoalba. Next base: position 7,733,929 of record NC_137159.1, read on the forward strand.
TTTAAATTTTATCAAAGCACATAGTTTTTTAAAGTCCAGTGAGGTTTAAAATGAAAAATTAGGATCCTCCTGCTTAAACAACTCATTACACATATGGGGCTTGTCAACTGTGAGCTTCAAAGAGGGGGATCTGGTAGGGCCACTTCATTGGTGAATCTTCAGCTGTAATTATCCAGAGGTCCTTTTGGGCTGGTGGAGGAGGGGGTGGAGTGTGTGTGTCAGATTTCCCAGACTCTTGCCTAGAGAAGGGTGTAAACCCAGCTGCTGGCATCCTGGTTGCCAGGAGGGAAGGAGAGGGCCAGGAATCTCACTGTTTAGGGAGTAGAGTGCCATTTAATCTCCCTGCTGTGTTCTTTCCTCCTCTCCATCCCTTCGCCCCTCTTGCTGTGCCTGTTGTCATTGAGTCCAGTATCTGGAAGGGACAGGATTGTGTTTCATTGTGAGTTGGAGAGGAGTTCTGGAATTCTAATTCACAGTTTCAGCCGTGAGCTTCCTGTTTTACAACCTGTCCACAAGCCCACTCTTGGAGGTGCCCAGTGCCTCTGTTTTCACGAGTTTCTCTTGGTTTCACTGGCACCAAGCAGTGTTTTCTGGGTCTCCACACAGCCAGCTCATCTGTCAGATCTTATCTTTCTCTGATCTGCCCCGTCAGTTACCACTTGTCTGTTGGCTGTCAGATTTTACTGCCAAAGTTTTCTTTTTATTTTCTTGAGGATTCCTCTCCTCTTAAGATCATTTTCTTGTGTTTTTTGAGGTGAATGGCTATAAATATTTGTGTTGGTCGGTTAACGGTATTTCCTCCCCACCTCTCAGTCGGCTGATACCCGCTCATTTTTAGGGTCTCCGTTTAGCACTCCCCCTCGGTTGTCTGATTGTCTTGCTACTGGTGGGGGTGGCTTCTCAAGGTTCTGTGGGGCTCTGGCTCCTTGTATTTATTCACATCTTGGCATTTATTAGATCTTATTGTAGTTGCCTGTTTACTAGACAAGAGCAAGAGCTTCATTTCCACATTTTCATTACTGTTGTGTCCTTGGTGCCTCTACAGTGATGGGTATAACCACTCAGGGGGTACTTGTTGATTAAAGTTAAGTTTTAATTTGACTGATACAGTTGCCTGGTTGAGTTTTAGCAGGTGTGATTGACAATTTAGTCTAAGAATGTTATCTTAAAACGAATGGTGGTGCAACTTTGGGAAAATTCACATGCACCTTTTCTACTTAGGCATCTTAGAACGTTCAAGCTCCACAGACCTTCCTGAGATGCATTATAAAAGATTAAAGGTGTTAAGAAATAAACATTGCTTGTTACATCAGCAAGTTTTGGAAGTCCCCAGTTTTCGAGGGCACCCTTATTTACATAAGAGGAAGAAAAAAAGATTCTTTGTGTGAGGGAGAAAAAAATGAATATTGTAGTAATCATTACCATGGTTGAGAATCTGGAATTCTAATTTACTTTCATCACTAATTTTTATGTGACTGTAAGACATTTTCTCTTTTGGACCTATTATTATCCCTATCCTTTTCTTTAAGATAGAGATAATACTAATTTTTATTCTTGTTATTGTTAGGATTACATTGTAATTCTTTAAGTAAAGTTCCTTTATGTTGAATTTCATAGGGACATGCAAGTTGTGGTGATACAATTTTTTAGAAAAATTTTCACTTTTAGTGACTACTTTTGAAGCTTTATAGATAAAACAGAATCTAACAGTCTCTGTGATAAATCAGCATGAAAAGAATAGTGCTTTAGATGCAGTGAGACAGGTGGGGAATCCTGTGTTGTTGTTGGTTCTTACTCGTGCTCCCCATAGACTTTAACTGATGTTCCAAGTTTTCTTGATTCCTTTAAAGCTCCTAGTTCTGCCATCTGAACTTCTCTTTGGTAACCCACATCCCTTCCAACACAATTAGCTTTGAACTTGAGTTTAGAGATAAGATTCCCCCATCTTCTGGCTACTCTGCCTCTGTTAACCCATTCTCTCATCTCTCTTTTTCTCCGAAACAGCATCTTTTCCTTTCGAAGGTTAATAACTTCTTTGCCTTCTATCTCATTTTTTTAATTAAAAAAAAATTTTGACTGTAGAACCACATGCAGAAAAAATAGAGACCATGAACCTTTGCCCAGTTTCCCCCAATGTAACATCTTGTAGAGCGGGGGTCCCCAACTTCCGGGGCCCCAGACCGATAACCCGTCCGCAGCCTGTTAGGAACCGGGCCGCACAGCAGGAGGTGAGTGGCTGGTGCGCGAGCGAAGCTTCATCTGCCGCTCCCCATTGCTCGCGTTACCGCCCGGACCACCCCCCAGCCCACCCCTCCGTGGAAAAACCGTCTTCCACAAAACCAGTCCCTGATGCCAGAAAGGTTGGGGACCGCTGCTCTAGAAGATGGTGCTGTATCAACCAGGAAACCGACATTGATACGGTCAAGACACAGAACCTTTTCACACAAGGATCCTTCCTGCCTCCCTTGTGGAGCCATACCGACTCCCCTTCTGCTCTCAGCCTGGCAGCTACTAGTCTGGCCTCCATTCCTCTACTTTTTTCATTTCAAGAATGTTACGTAAATAGAAGATACAGTATATAACCTTCTGGGATTGGCTTTTTTACTCAGCACAATACGCTGGAGAGTCATCCAAGTTGTTGTGTGTATCAGTAGTTTTTTCATTTTTATTCCATGGTATGGATGTTCCACAGTTGAACTGTTCACCCATTTAAGAACTTCTGGGTTATTTCCTCTTTTTGGCTGTGAACACGTGTGTACAGGTTTTTGTGTGAACATAAAGAGTGCAATTGCTGGGTTATATAGTAGTTCCATGTTTCGTTTTTTTCTAAGAAACTGCAAAACTGTTTCCCAGTGGCTGTACTATTTACATTCCCGCTAGCAATTTATGAGTGATCCAGTTTCTGTGTCCTTGCTAGCATTTAGTGATTTTTATTTTAAAAATTTAATAGGTATGTAGTAATATCTCTTTGTGGTTTTAATTTGTATTCCAGTCGCTCCACATCCCCACCAGCATTTTGTACAGACAGGTTGGGTTTTTTGTTTGTTTTAATTTAGGTATTCTAATACATGTGTAGTGGTATCTCCTGGCGGTTTTAATTTGCATTTGCCTGATGGCTAAAGATGTTGAATATCCTTTCCTGTATTTATTTGCCACCTGTAGATCCTCTTCAGTGAAATGTCTGTACATGTCCTTTGCCTGTTTTCCAATTGGATTGTTTGGTTTTTTACTGTTGAATTTCGAGAGTTCTTTATATAATTCTAGATACTACTCCTTGTCAGATACGTGGTTTGCAGATATTATCTCCCGGTCTGTGGTTTGCCTTTCACCCTCTTCACATGGTCTTTTGCAGAACAGAAGTTTTTAATTTTGTTGGGGTCCAGTTTATCAGCCTTTCCTTTTATGGATTGTGCTTTCAAGTCAAAAGTCTTTGCTTAGTACTAGATCCCAAAGATTTTCTCCTATTTTTTCTAAAAATTTTATAAGTTTATGTTTAATTTTTAAGTTCATGGTCCATTAGAATATTTTTGTTTGTTGTTTGTGGCCTGTGGATATCCACTTGCTAGCACCATTTGTTGAGAAGGCCATTCTTCCTGCATTGGATTACTTGTGTACTTTGCCCAAAAATCAGTTGGGCATATTTGGGTGGGTATGTTTCTGGGTTCCGTGTTCTATTCCATTGACATATGTATCTGTCTTTTCACCAGTACCACATGGTCTTGATTACTGTACCTCTGTACTATATAGTAAGCCATAATACTGGGTACAGTGATCATTGCCATTTTATTCTTCTTTTGAAAGGTTGTTTTAGCTATTTTCTAGGACCTGTGCTTTTCCACATAAATTTTAGAAGAAGCTTTTCTGTGTCTACAAAATAGATACCTTGCTGAAATTTTGATAGGAAGTAAATTAATCCTATATCTCAATTTAGGGAGAATTGACATCTTTACTCTGTTAAGTTTTCCAATCTTTGGACCTTTCATCCCATTTTACTCTGTGTTAATTAATTCAACGAATATATTTTGTATGCTGCTTGCGTGTTAGGTACTATGTTTGAACAGAGATGACAGTGATGGAGAATGTGGATTTTGTGACAAAAAAGTAATCTCTGGGCATTAGACGTGAACAGAGCCAAGTGGGTGGCAACATAGAAGTAATTACCTTTGAGGGTTAGAGTGATTACTTCATAGAAGAACTGACTTTTTGAACTGGTCTTGGATAAATAAGGTGTTTTTTAGACGAAAATGGGTAAGGGCATTCTTGTCCTAACCCTGACCTCCATTTTCACCTTTATATTCTCTAATTTTGGTCAACAGGATTATTCTGATATTTGAGATTTGTCTTTGTACTTCCTCTTTCCTGTGCTGCTGTTTGTGCTCTTGCTTCCCTCACTTCTGTGAACTGGAGTCATATTCATCCATTAAGACCCAGTTAAATTAGATTTGCCTCCTTCCTTAAACTGGTCCACAGAATATACATTTCATAGCATTATTGCTAGAAACATTTACTTTTGACACCTGAGTTTTGTCTTGTATTGCCAGGTCTTACTTATGTGCTGAGTTTGGGGGAGTCCGAAAGCCCGTTGTGTGTGGTGACACTGGCCGGATGTGGATCAGAGAGAACACTGTGGGGCCTCCATTAGCTCCTCCTCCAGGGCTTCATCCCTCGGAGCTCTGTCAGATGTTGCCTTCTCCAGGAGACTTTCCCTGACCAGCCTTATGTAAAATACATGTATCTTGCCCCCCAGTTGTTTTCTAATCCCTTATCCAGCTTCATTTCTCTTCATAGAATTTATTTTCTCCTGAACTGGTATTTATCTGACTTACTTTCTGTCTGCGTAGTGAAATAAAAGTGCTGTGGAGCACAGCCGAGAGTGCCAGGGCCTAGAAGCCTGCCCGGCACATTGTAAGATTCTCAATAAATGTTAGTTGAGCCTACAAATAAATAGCAGAGTTCTGTGTTTGTACATTAAACACAAAATGTGTTTGATGTTTGAATGTTAAAATGTGTTCACTCATACACTAATTCAACTCAGTTTTCTTAAATGGGTAGTTTTTTGTTGTTTTTTTTTTCGGTACGCGGGCCTCTCACGGTTGTGGCCTCTCCCGTTGCGGAGCACAGGCTCCGGACGCGCAGGCTCAGCGGCCATGGCTCACGGGCCCAGCCGCTGCGGCATGTGGGATCCTCCCGGACCGGGGCACGAACCCGTGTCCCTTGCATCGGCAGGCGGACTCTCAGCCACCGCGCCACCAGGGAAGCCCAAATGGGTAGTTTTTAAATAAGAAATGGGCCACACTCTAGGCTTACTGAATTGTAATCTCTGGGAAATAGGCCCTGGGCATGTTTATTTTGATGAAAGCTCTCCGAGTGAGCTAGTGCTTCAAATCTAGGGAGCGGTAATTGCTCTTCTCTGGAGTTGGATCAGGACAGTGAATATGGAAAGAGGCGTTCTGGTAATTTCTGCTTTTTCAGTAGGTGGATAAGAGACCAGGTCTGGTGACGTTGGCACTGCTGAAGTTTGTGGAAAAGCAGGGCAGGCTTGCGTATGATTTGCAAAATGAAACAAGGGGATATACAAGTATAACAGACTTATATCTGAAGTGGTAGGGATTTGTTTGAAAATGTAACCTCAACATTGATAATTTTCTGAGCATGTGAATATGGTGATTTAGGAAAAGAGTCCATTTAATGCTCTAATCTAATTTTTTGAAATGGATACCTTCCAGGAATTATTTTCTACGAATATATACATAGCATCTCCTCCTGTTTCCTGTGAGACTGATGGTGTGAATCCAGGGATGTAGGAATTTAACCTCCTACATGGGAGAGACTTACTGTATTAATTTCTACCACCCCCTGTAATTTTGCCTGTGTCTGATAGGTACTTGCACCTGTTAGGTACTCAAAAATGTGTTATTTAGGCTTTTGAGACGTTTCTTTGCTTTTTACTTGGTTGAGTGTATGTGGCTTTTAGTCGAATTTTGTAAGTCTGCTGTACTTAGGGAGGAGAGGGGAAGAGAGAGTAGGCATGGCTGCTGGAGAAAGAGTATTGGCCAGGGGTCAGAAGACAAAGGGGTCTGCACAATAGCTAGGTGATTGTGCACAAGTCCTCTAATTTTCCTCTATTTCCTCATCAGTAAACTATGCTAAATTATCTTTCTAATTTATAGGATTGTGAGACTCAAATGAAATAATGAAAGATATTAACTACTGTAAGACCAAAGGAGGTATAAGCAGCCATTGGCTTACTTCTTTCTAGCATGTATGTGACACAGCCAAGACTTAATCAAGTTCTTTGGACATGCAGGATGAAACCGTACACATGATGACCGTTTCCTCAATAGAGATCTATCAAGGAAAGCTTTTGCACAAGATTTTAAAACTTTGTTTATAGAATGTGTTTTAACCACATGAGCAAAACTCTTTTATAAGCTGTGTCCAGAGACGTCACAGTGGTCTTCAGTGGCTGTTCCGATGTTATGTGATGGCGTTTGCTGTGGTGGAATTTCCCATGTGGAGCTTTAGGCCTAAATCGTGGTCCAGTGTTTATTATGTGCCTTTTACCTTTTCTGTGCTTGCCTGTCTCTTACTTTCTGTGGTTGGTTTTAGTTAATGCTAAAATTTGATTACATACAGAATATTCTCGAAGAATGTTCTGTAAAATTAACAGTAGGAGGATTATGGACCATGAGTGTTACAGATTTGCAAAGCTTTCTTTCCAAGATATCTGTAAGTTTTTAAAATTGCACAGTCCTATTCAGTGAGAAATACAGTTTAAGTAAAAATTATTTTCTTGTTGATCCAATGTTCTTTGATGTATCTTGTGTTTTGTCAAGAAAGGATACATGTAACATAGAAAAGAAAGGTGTATATGTTGTTCAGCCTATAAGATGCATTTTAGAACCTGTTTTTAGATCTATTAAAACTTGAAAATGTTGCCGTGTTACAGTCCTCTTTTATCTGAAGTTGGTCTCCTTTATAAAATCCTCATTCAGGATGCTGAGGAGCTAAGAATTTTGGTTTAAAAGGATGTTCCATTGGGATTTTGATTTGCATTTCTCTCATGATTAGTGATGTTGAGCATCTTTTTTTTTTTTTTTTTTTTTGCGGTACGCGGGCCTCTCAGTGTTGTGGCCTCTCCCGCTGCGGAGCACAGGCTCCGGACGCGCAGGCTCAGCAGCCATGACTCACGGGCCCAGCCGCTCCGCGGCATATGGGATCCTCCCAGACCGGGGCACGAACCCGTGTCCCCTGCATTGGCAGGCGGACCCTCAACCACTGCACCACCAGGGAAGCCCAGCATCTTTTCATATGTTGGTTGGCCATATGTATATCATCTTTAAAGAAATGTGTATTCAGGTCCTTTGCCCATTTTTAAATTGGGTTATTTTGTTGTTGTTGAGTTGAAATACTTCTTTATATATTCTATTAACCCCTTATTAGGTAGATGATTTGCAAATATTGTCTTCAGTTCCACAGGTTGCTTTTTTACTTCTGTTTATTGTGTCCTTTGATGCACAGAAGTTGTGAATTTTAGTGTAGTCTAACTTAATCTGTTTTTCTTTTTGTTGCCTGTGCTTTTGGTGTCATATCTAAGAAATCATTTCCAAATCCAATGTCATGAAGCTTTTCCCCTGTGTTTTAAGAGTTTTATAGTTTTAGGTCTTACATTTAGGTCTTTAGTCCATTGAGTTAATTTTTGTGTATGGTATAAGATAAAGGCCCAACTTCATTCTTTTGCATGTGGATATCCAGCAAATGTGTTTTTTAATGACCTTTTCCCCCCACTGATGTTTTCTGTTCTGTCACTACATAATCAACATTTGAACATTGTACCATGACATTTTTGGTCTTCATTTGATGAAGATGCATCATTTGCACCTTAAGTTGGTTTCTGTTCTTTTCATTAGCACATGACATTTAAAGCAGTCCCTGACAGCACCAGTACCTTCATGAACAAAACCTGTGCAATGAAATCATGGTTATCCAAATTATCGAGAACATGCTTGTTTTTTGTTTTTGGTAAGGATAACATTGAAATGACTATAATCATCTCACAGAGAACTTGTGGTGCCAAGACTCTGTTGTTGAATTCCAATCTTGGAATCACCAGTGGTGAGCATTAAGTGAGGTGAAGTATGGAAAGTACATGACTGGAATAGGTGCTAAATTAATGTTAATTTTCTTTCCTCAGTTCCTTTTACCTGCTTATGATTATGAAGCAGTAAATGACAGTTTTATTTTGTTCTACAAAGAGGTGGATGTTTTTTAATAAAATTGATATATATATTGGTGCTACTAGAATGAGAGTGTCTACTGACTATTTTTTGGCTGCGTTGGGCCTTCGTTGTTGCGCACGGTCTTTCTCTAGTTGCAGCGAGCGGGGACTACTCGTCGTCACTGTGTGTGGGCTTCTCATTGAGCTGGCTTCTCTTGTTGCAGAGCACAGGCTCTAGGTGCACGGGCTTCAGTAGTTGTGGCACACGGGCTCAGTAGTTGTGGCACGTGGGCTCAGTAGTTGTGGCGCACAGGCTTAGTTGCTCCTCGGTATGTGGGATCTTCCTGAACCCGTGTCCCCTGCATTGGCAGGCGATTCTTAACCACTGAGCCACCGGGGAAGTCCCCTTTGTCTGGTTTTGGTATCAGGATGATGGTGGCCTCATAAAATGAGTTCAGAAGTGTTTTTTCTTCTGCAACTTTTTGGTGTGGTTTCAGAAGGATAGGTGTTAACTCTTCTTTAATTGTTTGGTAGAATTCACCTGAGAAGCCATCTGGTCCTGGACTTCTGCTTGTTGGGAGTTTTTAAATTACTGATTCAATTTCAATACTAGTAATTGGTCTGTTCATATTTTCTATTTCTTCCTGGTTCAGTCTTGGGAGATTGTTCCTTTCTAAGAATTTATCCATTTTTTCTAGGTTGTTCATTTATTGGCATAGAGTTGCTCGCAGTAGTTTCTTAGGATCCTTTGTATTTCTCTGGTGTTGGTTGTAACTTCTCCTTTTTTCATTTCTGATTTTATTGATTTGGGCCCTCTCCCTTTTATTCTTTTTTTTGCGGTACGCGGGCCTCTCACTGTTGTGGCCTCTCCCGTTGCGGAGCACAGGCTCCAGACGTGCAGGCTCAGCGGCCATGGCTCACGGGCCTAGCCGCTTCGCGGCATGTGGGATCTGCCCGGAGTGGGGCACGAACCCGTGTCCCCTGCATCGGCAGGCAGACTCTCAACCACTGCGCCACCAGGGAAGCCCTCTCTCTTTCATTCTTGATGAGTCTGGCTAGAGGTTTATCAGTTTTGTTTATCAGCAAATGCTTTAATCTTAGGGAGAGAAAGTAAGTAAACTGTAGATTCCTGACTGGCCAGATGTTCAGTTTCCACTATTGTATGTGAAGTCATTATGATGCTCTAGTTTAGTTTCTGTGATCCCTAGCCCCTGAAAACCTTCAATTATGAATTTTGAATTAATTTTGTTTGAAAGTTGTTTTCATTTCTCTTTCCAGTGCGCTATCCAATTTGGTAGCCACTAGCCATGTGTGTTAATAAGCATTTGAAATATGACTAGTCTAAATAGAGGTATGTTGTAAATGCAAAATATATACTGTATTCTGGAGACTTAGTATGAGAAAAAGAGTGTGAGATATCCCAATTTTATATATTGATTACATGCTGAAATGGTAATATTTTGGACTTATTGAGTTAAATAAAAACATTAAAATTAATTTTTTACTATTTTTAATGAGGCAATTAGAAAAACTTATATATGTGGCTTGCATATGTGGTTAACGTATTTTTACTGAGCCTCTCCAGTAGGTGCAGTCAGTAACAACAGATGGATTCTACGCTGTAAGCATTTAACAAGAAGTAATCAAACCTGGCATGTCTGTATGCGCTTTGTTAGCTTGCTTGCTTCTTCATTTTGTAAATATATTTTATTGAAGTATAGTTGATTTACAATGTTGTTTTAATTTTTCCTATACAGCAAAGTGACTCAGTTATATATATTCTTTTCCATTTTGGTTTATCACAGCATATTGAATACAGTTTCTTGTGCTATATAGTAGGACCTTGTTGTTTATTCATCCTATATATACTGGTTTGCAATTGCAAGCTCCCAATCTTTCCTTCCCCAACCCCCCTCCCCCTTGGCAACAACAAGTCTGTTCTCTATGTCTGTGAGTTTGTTCCTGTTTTTAAGATGTGTTCATTTGTGTTGTGTTTTAAATTCCACATAAAGTGATATTATATTTATCTTTCTCTTTCTGATTTACTTTGCTTAGTATGACAATCTCTGGGTCCATCCATGCTGCTGCAGATGGCATTATTTTGTTCTTTTTATGGCTGAGTAATATTCCTCTGTGTGTGTGTGTGTGTGTGTGTGTGTGTGTGTATACCTCATCTCTTTATCCATTCCTCTGTTGATGGAGATTTAGGTTGTTTCCATGTCTTGGCTTTGTAAATAGTGCTGCTGTGAACATAGGAGTGCATGTATCTTTTTGAATTCTAGTTTTGTCTGGGTATATGCCCAGGAGTGGGATTGCTGGATCATATGGCAACTCTATGTTTAGTTTTTTGAGGAACCTCCATACTGTTCTCCGTAGCGGCTACACCAGTTTACATTCCCACCAGCAGTGTAAGAGGGTTCTCTTTTCTCCACATCCTCTCCAACATTTATTGTTTGTAGATTTTCTGACGATGTCCATTCTGACTGGTGTGAGGTGGTACCTCATGGTAGTTTTGATTTTAATTTCTCTAATAATTAGTGATGATGAGCATCTTTTCATGTGCCTGTTGGCCATCTCTATGTCTTCTTTGGAGAAATGAAAACTACAGGCCAATGTCTTTAATGAATATAGATGCAAAAATTCTCAACAAAATATTAGCAGACCGAATCCAACAACACAACAGATCATATACCATGACCAAGTTGGATTCATCACAGCGTCACAAGGATGGCTCACCATACACAAATCAGTCAGTGTGATACACCCCATTAACAAAAGAAAAGTCAAAAACCACGTGAGCATCTCAATAGATGCAGAAAAAGCGTCCGATAAAATTCAACATCTGTTCATGATAAAAACTCTTACCAAAATCGGTATAGAGGGAACATATTTCTTCTTCTAAAGACCAAAACTCACTGAATTAGATAGTTATTATAATAAAAGTACTTATTTAAATACTTGGACCTGTATCATTTGTGTTTAAAGAAAATCTGTTGCTTGAATAACAAAGTAGATACACAAGCCTCCTGTGGAGGCCACCCCCAGCCTCACCCCCAGGTACAGCTGTTGCTAGGAGAAGTGTGGGACAGAGTTTCCCTTAGATTAATAGGTGAAAGAAATAGAGAAGCTATTGAAAATAATTAGTTTCATGTGATACTAGTAATGCCTGTCATAACATAACTTTAGTGAGTCAGACATTTTTTTATGGGAAAGCATAAACCACATTGATTCTTGTTTAAGATATTTTTCTATAATTTTATTAAGAATAAAATAATCTGAAACAAAATTGGGGGAAAAAACAGTGCTTCTTGGTCTGCAATTCTTATTTTGTTTTGGTTAACTTTATTTTTTGGCTTTGATACAAGTTTGTATTAGGAAACGGAGTAAAATTTTTTTAACTTTTCTTATATTTTTTATTTTATTTATTAAAAAAATTTTTTTAAGCCAATCATCTTTTTACACATTTTGAAAGAAACATTTATTTATTTATTTGTTTGTTTGTTTATTTATGGCTGTGTTGGGTCTTTGTTGCTGCATGCGGGCTTTCTCTGGTTGCAGCGAGAGGGGGCTACTCTTCATTGCGATGTGTGGGCTTCTCATTGCGGTGGCTTCTCTTGTGTGGAGCACGGGCTCTAGGTGTGTGGGCTTCAGTAGTTGTGGCACACGGGCTCAGTAGTTGTGGCTCGCGGGCTCTAGAGCGCAGGCTCAGTAGTTGTGGCGTATGGGTGTAGTTGCTCCGCGGCATGTGGGATCTTCCCAGACCAGGGCTCGAACCCGTGTCCCCTGCATTGGCAGGCAGATTCTTAATAACTGTGCCACCAGGGAAGCCCTTATATTTTTTAAATAAAAGTTTAAGTTATTAAGCTTCACAGGAGTAAAGTCTAATAAGCTCTACAGTAAGTGTGCTCACAGTAAGTATTTTTAAACATAAGATAAAAATGTCAAGGTCAATATAGCTAAATGTGGTTGAAATTTTTTAAATATTTGCTCTATTATCAGTATTTAATTCATTACTCGAGGTGCCTATCTGCTTTTCTGGGCATTGCTTGGCAGTAGATGTTTTTGTGTTGGTTGACTGTGCCTTTAGCAGCCAGGAGAGTCGGATGTGCTAAGGCAAAATAGCTCTATCACTTTGTGATTTTCCTCCCAACTTTGCTTACTGGCAACACAGCCAAGGAGAAGGTGTACCAGTGATACGTTCTTTAAATCATCCTGTTTAAGGGATTGTTCAGCTAGGGCTCTACTTTCTTCATGTAAAACTTTTAACATGTTTTATTATTAATTTTACAGATCCATCTGCTGAGGAATTGAGAAAGCTAATGATGTTGCATGGAGGCCAATATCATGTGTATTATTCCAGATCCAAAACAACACACATCATTGCCACAAATCTTCCTAATGCCAAAATTAAAGAGTTAAAGGGAGAAAAAGTAATTAGACCAGAATGGATTGTGGAAAGGTAAGTTTAATTTTTAATTAAATTAATGAGTTTTAAAAATTGTAATACTTTTTCTGTTATAAACCCTTATCTAACTTGTATTGCCTCTTGTATTGCCTCTTAAGGGTGGAGAGTAATCCATGTCTTAAGAAACACCACTGTGCTCCTTAGCCTCACGTGATGATTCAGGTGGCCTGGGGTTTGATGTTAGTGTTCTTGCAACGTCAGCTCCCAGGAATTAAGGGAGATGACTCAAGTGAGTGGCAGGAAGCAGCGATGGGAGGGGTTGACAAAGCATGCTGTTCACTCAGCAAATATTTGTGCACCTGTTACGAGGAGGCAGTGTTCTGTGTACTTGGGAAATACATCAGTGAGCAAAACAGAGTCCCTCCCCTACCTCTTGGAGCTTACATTTTATAAGGGGAAACAGATAATAAACAGTATATAAGTAAATTTATGTCATATGTTAAAAGTCAGTACATGCTGTGGGGGAAGAAGGAAGATCAGGATAACGTGCACCCGGAACACTAGGAGTGGGCGGCAGTTTGCAGTATTATTAGTACCTGTTTTTCAGTTAGTGTGGCTCCTTGGCTGTTGGTTTGGAATTGGCGTGTTGTAAATCAGTGCTGGCCATTCATACTAACTTCCTAAGGTTAAACATGTCATCTGGAACCTTGGTGATGAGCCAGAACTTGAGTGATTCATATATAATACATATGAGTGATTGCTAGATTTATGAAAGTTAAAAGTGAAAGTGTTTAAATCATAATTTTATGAATAGATTGTAATCAGTATATGAGAGAATGGTCAGACTGTATAATGGAGTGTTGATGAAACAAACTTAGAAATTATGTTTTTTTAAGTCAACTGCCGAGCTTTTTTCTTATCCTATATTTCATTAATTCTGACACCTTCCATTAATTTATTCAGTAGATTTCGAATTGTTAGGTTTCGGGACTTCCCTGGCGGTCCAGTGGTTAAGATTCCATGCTCCCAGTGCAGGGAGTGTGGTTCCGATCCCTGGTTGGGAAACTAAGAACCCACATGCCACGTGGCACGACCAAAAATTTTTTAAAAGGATAATTAAATAGAACTGTTCTGTTCCTCTGTATAGCAGATATAGCAGCATAGATTTGTGAGAGGCCGTGTATTATAGTGGAAAGGCTGTGCTTGAGCTCTGGAGACATACCTGGGTTCACATCCCAACTCAGCAATTCAGGGTCCCTGTGATCTTGTGTAATGGGAACAGTTACGCAGCCATTCTGAACCGTGTTTCCTCATTTGTAAAAGAAGGCTGCTGTCTACCCGCTATGGTTATGTGACAACTAGGAATAATTTGTGCAAACTACCTAGCACAATGCCTTGTGCGTTGTAGAGGCATAAGATGTAAGAAGCTACTGTTGTTATTTTATTTTTATTCTATAAACATCACCGAGTATCAGAAAATAAATTCCAAAAGGTCAAAGTGCATTTGTCTTCCGGAAAGCCAAATATTCTTATAGATGAGGGTTTTTTTAAGCCTTGGCAGATTAAGTTGAAGGTCCATCCCTAGAACATCTTTGTGCTATGTTCCCAGGACCCAGCCACTGTCCATTCATTATATAGGATTAATGAACCTAGCTTTTAGCTGTGTGTCTTCTTAAAAGTAAATTGTGAAGTTTTCAGTATAAGAAGTTAGTATCATTCCAGAGTGTAACTGTGTGTTGTCACTTAAAGACAATCCTTTCATTGTGCCGGGGCAAGGATTTTGATCTGGGGATATTACTTTGGCTTTGGAGGGGGTGGGGGAGATCCATGGGTAAGGAAAGCGGTGGTGAAAAGAGCTCTTGCTGGGTGGGACTTGACTTGCTTAGAAAATGGTGGTCTTCATTACAGCTCTTGCTTTATACCTCCTCTTCTTTCTTGTGCTGAATGCTGCTAGAGAGATAATACAATAAAAAATGCACCTGAGACAGTTACAAGTTATAAAATACACCTTAATGGATTTTATTTTAGTTTGAAGTCAGGCTTAATTATCTGTTTTTAAATAACTGAAGTGACTTTGTTTTTTTCTTTACTTTTTTTTTTTTTTTTTTTTTGGCGGTACGCGGGCCTCTCATCCTTGTGGCCTCTCCCGCTGCGGAGCACAGGCTCCGGACGCGCAAGCTCAGCGGCCATGGCTTACGGGCCCAGCCGCTCTGCAGCATGTGGGATCTTCCCGGACCGGGGCACGAACCCACGTCCCCTGCATCAGCAGGCGGACTCTCAACCACTGTGCCACCAGGGAAGCCCCTGAAGTGACTTTGGAATCATGGTTATGTGGCTTATTTGCTTTATGTTGTATATGAGAAGGCAGGGCTAATACGGTTAACTGATTTGCCCAAGAATTCAGAACCCAGATTTTCTGACTCGTATTTGGGTCTGCTCTTTGCCATTTAATTAAATTGTTATAGGTGAGTTGGCCCATGTGGAAATGGTTCAGTCTGGGCTGTACCCTAATACATGAAATAAATGCCCAGCGTCTACGATGTCATAAGCATGGGCTCCTCCACGTTAAATCACAGTGCTGTTTTCTTTCACACTCTAATCCCAGTCGTCTTCATCTTTTCTCCTTCTCAGCAGTGTTTTAATGAGATTTTATTATACTTAAAAATTTGAACATTATATTAGCCGTTTAATGGATCATACATGATATTCTCTTCTGTAATTAGTTTTCCTGTTTTTAGTTTGAGCAGTTTGAAAAGTGACTACCACTTATAAGTGTGCAGGATGATTACTTTGCTTTGATTAGAATTCCCTGGTGTCTGTGTAGGTGCCATTAAACCTGAGTTAATATAGGCATGATTATGGGGTCATGACTTCTGAGAGGCAGGGGAGTCCTTTAATGAGAAGCCTGTGTGCGTTAGTTTAAGGTCTGAGATTGTTACTGAAGGCCTTGCTTTGTAAATCTTATGTTTGTATATAGTACAGTATAGTATAAGTTAGTGATTTTCAAATTTTTCTCTTAATCCTTTTCTTCAGACAATTTTACACTGAAATTTGAAGTGTGACGTAGTTACGGAAGCTGCTGTGGTTCACCTCACTGCCTCATCGGGCCCGAGCACAGTTGAAAACATGGTCCTAAGTTATTCCGAGTCCATTTTGTTCTCGTTGTTCATTTTGTGTTGAGTCTTCGGTGGCGTGGGAACCTGCCTCCTCTGGTTGGATTCTCACGGGCTCTGCTGTGAGATGAGAGGGTCCAGTTGTTGCCAACTCGGTTCTTCTCGTGGGGGGTGACTGGCTCCCAGTGAGTGTGTCCTTTCTTTCTAAGCTCCCACCTGTAACGTTAGCACGTTTGTCACACACTCGTGATGCTCTGAAGATCTCATACTTCCTATGGACTGAAACTTTGTTTCTAATTACACTCAGTGTCAATATTAGTGCTTACTCAACTCAAAAGTTGGTTGCAATTTTATCTCATGATTTTTTTCATTCCCCTTATTTTTTTGTGTGTCTTGCCTCAGTTTATTCTTCGTAGAAAATGTGTGTGATTCTAGTTTCTGGTATAGATTTGACTTAAAAAAAATTAATCTTGAGTCGTTTACTTTTTTCTCTCACAGTGCTAAAGAATTCTCAAATTATTTTTACTTGGCCAATTAACCAGTACACATTTCAGTCTCCCCGCCACCCCATGACTTGTTGTAGGTAATATTTATTAGAAAATAGAGTCTTGGTCTTCAGGAGCTAAAGAATGAATATGAATAGCTTAACTCTCTCAGTATCTGTAGTAAAAATTAAAAAGCAATCTGGACCCTGAAGGATAAAGGGCAAAAAGTTATATACATATGTTCATAGCTGTTATTTCCTTTTCTGAGCTTGTGGGATCTTGGTGAGTGGTTGGAAAGTTTGGGTAATGGGAGAGGTGGTGGCAAAGCGAATTTTAATTTTGAATGCATAAAGAATAATGTTTGCTTAATGGTAGAATAATAGGCAAAAACAGCTCAGTTTGTCCTTAGCACATAATTAGATCCTTTCTTGCCTTAAATCCACTTTTGAATGAGGAAGAAGGATAGATGCGTGAATGGATGGGCAGATGGGTATACAGTGTCAGATATGGTTTTTCTAATAGAGAACGACTGGGATGTTGACTGGAACCATACAAACATTTGATGTGCAGAATTACTTCATCTAAAGAAGATGCTATTGCTACAGTTACAATAAAAAGTTTGGAATAGAAATTTAGTGACTTTTCTTGTATCTTAATTTTTGTAAAATCTCCCAGACTCTGGTTATAACAGGCTGTGTAAATTCATTTTCAGCATAGGAAATAGGAAATGATTTAAAGAACAAAGTTCTGCTGTAGATAACTTTACTGGGGCTATAGGACAAACCAAGAGTTACAACTCCTCAAAGGAAGTGAATATCTCACATGCAATGAGTATGTGCCTGATACATTGTATAGAATGTAAGCTCTTTCATATATATCAGAATCTACTTTCAGTGTACGTGGGAAGAAAGCTCAGTATATAAAGAAACCATGTAGTAATATATTTTGGTAAAGTGAAGCTCCATTTGGTTTTGAAATATGGGTTTTGATGTTTGGCTCTGTTTGTTTGTGTTTTTTTTTTTGTAAGAAGAATGGTAGAAAATATAGAATACAGCTCCTTTGTGCTTAGGATAAACAGTGAAATTAGAAAACGTTAGAAATGAATCCCTGAGAGACTTTGTAAAAGAAGATCTTTTAAAAATATACCATCAGATAATGTTTCTCTCCATATATCTGCAGATGGATAAATGGATAAGCAGGGATAATTAAGAATGTACACAGATGTATAGCGGTTTGGGCTTGAAATTAAAAGAATTTCTTGTCTAACGTTACTATAGTGCACTGGGCTTTAGTTTCTTTTACTGAGCATCTCTGAGGATGTCTGATTAGAGACTGCAGTATTTAAATTGGCTCTTATTTTATATCAGTCTCCACGGACTTAGTTATGTAAGCCTTAAGTTCTGGGTGACTGTTGTTAGGAGTCGTGTATGATCAGTTTAGAGAGCACCTGTAGCGTCTGGGTCACCCAGCAAGCTGTCAGTAGGATGGGGGAAGCCAGCATGATAATGGGGCGTGTCCTGGCTTCATTGCACGTTGGTCTTACTTCAGATGTGCAGCTGACATATTGAGCACAGTTTCAGTCTCCACTTACCCCTTAGTTACAGCTGTGCTGTGTGTCATGAAGGAGGCAGAAGGCTAACGTTAGGGGTAAGTCCCTCTGCTTCTGAGTGTGGGAGAGCAGGCAAGATAGGTAATAACTAAGAAGACAAAGGTCCATAGCCAGGCAGTTAAGACCAGTTGCTAAAGGAAGTGAAGTTAGTTTGATAAAAGAATAAAGTAAAATTCACTGTGCTCTACACCTGAAACTAACACAACATTGTGTGTAAATCAACTGCACTCCAATAAAAATTTTTTAAAAAGAATAAAGTAAATTAATAGACGGTCTAATTTTAGGATTTTAATTCTAGTATTTGAATGTAATCTGTAATCTTGATAAAACTAACTTTTAGCCTGATGGTAAATTTATTTAGGTAAATGAAAATTGAAGCGTGTTGTCACTAGTATGTTCTCAACTGTCATAAATTAGTAGTTTAGCATATTTAGTAATTCCGCCTAAAGTTGAAGGCAGTTTAGGTGGGATTGTATATTGATATAATTACATAAAGGACATAGTCTATAATATGGTATAGTTTCATTTTTAGGGTATGTCATCAGTATGTTTTTCTGTATTCACAATTGTTGACTTAATATTTTAGATTGGTTTTGTTTGTTTTAAGCCAGTTCAGTCTTTTTTTTTTTTTTAAGTTCTGTGGAGTGTGCTTTGAGAAAATAAAAATGTCAAAACTCTTGGATTTGTCAGATAATAAGAAAAGTATTTTACTGTATTATTTTTCTTCTAAATAATTAAAGGATGGCTTTCTTAATATATATTTTAGGTTTAAAGCCACACATGTGCTTTGAAATATTTCCTGATACTTAAGGAGCCTGTTTTAAAATTTGGATGTTAGCCTAAGCATATTAGTTGGCTGTTTTAAAATTTGAGTTTAAAATGGTATTTTTAAAGATACAGTAACCATATGTGTAACTCAGTTTATTAGAAAGCAAAACTCAGTTTCATCGAATCAGTTTTAGTTCTGAAGTATAATAGGCATTAGGGAGTGTCAGTTAATCTAGTATTATAATACTGCTGTTCCCCTCGTTTTTACAGGTGGTGTTTGATGCATATATAGTAAGCATTTGGAAGACGATATATAGATATATATGATAGCTTCTGCCCTCTCAGAGTTCTGTCTTCAAGTGGCCTTGTCTCTGTCACTCTTACACACATAAGATAGTATAAATTATTTGTTAATCTTACAGTTGAGATTCTTTATTTTGTCCTTTTATTTTACAGTTTTTCACATTTAATAGACCTAACATGAATCTTGGAAATTGGGAATCCTCATCCAGTTCCCTTATTCTGGAAAAATTTAATATGTGAGATAGGATTTGAGAAAATCTTGATGATTCTGTGTGAATTTTGGGGGGGGGGAAAGATTGTGGTTAAATATTAAAGTCATGACGATTACAATATCGACTAGTCCAACTCTGTGCTTGAAGTTTTTCTCATCCTACTCTATAGTCTATTTTCTTTTCCTCAACATGAGATGGTTGGCTACTAGTTTTTAAAATTTCAGACCTGTCTTTTCATGGGCAGAAGGTCTCATTCTTAAGTGTGTAATAAGTAAGGTATTAGGACCACTAAAACAAAGGAAAAAGGAATAAACTAGGAAAAGAGATGGCGTGTTGTTGGTGAAATATTCCTGTCATTGAGAACATTCATTTTTTGTGAAGCTCCTTTTCCCCAAGTATTAAACTCTTAAATTGGTGTTACTTTTTTATTTTAGCATCAAAGCTGGACGACTCCTGTCCTACATTCCATATCAGCTGTACAGCAAGCAGTCCTCCACGCAGAAAGGTCTCAACTTTAATCCTGTGTGCAAACCTGAGGACCCTGTACCAGGTCCCAGCAGCATCACCAAACAGCTCAACGACAGGGTGTAAGTTTGTCTAGGTTGGGGGAGACTACACAGCTGGTTTTTAGCAGTGAGAACGGCCCCTGCTTTGCTGAAGATAGAGACAAACATAAAAACTGGCTATTCGTCTATATTAATCCTGTTGAAGTACAGGCGTGCATGTCTTACCTAAAAATTATTTTTATCATGACAGTTTCATAAATAAAATGTAAACAAGAAAGCTTTTCCACTCTCATTAGATTCCCATGTTAAACCAATGGATCTTAAATTATTAGAAGTAAAATGTTCCATGGGTTTTCATGGCAGTAACTATTTTTGACACAAGTAATTTGCCATAGACTATTGCTTTCTCAAAAACTGAACTAACTACTCCAGCTAAAGTTTTGCTGTGTGCTACTGCATAGAAAGACAGGTAATGAAAACGTTAACACTTTTAGGTTATTTTTGAAAAATTCTAAATCAGTAACAATTCTAAATAGGTAAATATTTTATATCAATTAAAATTTAGTTGATGACCCTCAAGGTTATAGAGTTAGAGGTGAATCTAGACTTTAGTCCATGTGTCTGATTTTAAAAAATATTTTGACCTTAGTTTTAATTGCAGTAATCCTGGGTAAATTGGCTTCACAGTTAATTGGTGTGTTGCCTTAACTTGTGTATCAGGTAGTAGTTCATTATCATGGTTCATTATCATTAGCCTTCCCCTTATTTATTAAATTGTTTGCTTTGGGAGTTTGATAATATTTTTTCTAAAAGACCAGGAGTCTAATTAACTTGGGATGATCCAGTGTCACTACCTTCTGTAGTTTTGTTGTCATTTGTTCTTTAACTTATAGGTTCACTTATAAGTGTATTCAGTTGTTTTTCATGTTACCTAAAACATTTAATTTTGTTTTTTTAGTACCATCAAGGTGTACAAATAATACCAGAAAAGCTTCTGAATATAATATAATATATTCAGAAGCTTTTTCTTCACTAATAAAAGAAAATACATATGTGTGTGTTTTTTTGAAATTCTTCTTTGTGTTGATTTTAGGAAGAATTTACCTATTAGATTTAAATTATTGATCCATTTATGCTGTTGCCTAGTGAATGTATATCCACTCGTGATATATTTCTAGTACAGCTACTTTATAAATGTCCATTTGGGCTGAAACACCGTAGTGCAGAAAGAATGGGTATGAGCAGTATGTTTTCTGCCAATGTGTGCATTTCTGTTGCATGTGTTGCTAGTAAAAAAACCTTAATATTTATGACATAGAAAACTAGATTTAAGACTTTTCTGACTTTACTTTTGTTGCTTTCTGTGTTCTTTATTTTTGGCATGTTCAGTGCATTTAATAAATTTCTTTGCAATTCCTTTATGTGACTTTTTGCTCCCTTGCTCTCAGTCTCAAGGGCCAGACTTTCTCTGACACATATCAAATGAGGTTTTCCTTCCTTCCTCTCTTAATCGTTTCCCGTTGGTCATCTTTTCCTCTTTCACTGGTGGGATCATCTTTGAGGACAGGACCTACTCAGACTTGGCTGTCAGATTCCATGAGTTGGTCAGCCAGAGCCAGAGCCAACCCAGGAATGGCTGGTGCTGTTTCGCATCCAGCTCATGCGTGGTTTGCTGTGCAGTCAGGCTGTCATGACTAATGTACCCAGTTGGTATTAGGAGCAGGAACTTTAGGTTAAACCTGGTAGTGCCGTGGTAATCTCACCTGTGCCTTGGTGCTGCATGTGGCACCCTCATGTGGAGCCTGAACTGTACTTGGACTAATGCTGTGGACTTTTCTAAGTAGAATGAATTACTGCTTTGTAATTCAGATTTTTGTTTTTGTTACTTAGGTGATTCTTTTGAATGCAGATGAATCTTGTCTTTATTACCGAGCATTACCAAGCAGACATCTAGAAGAGCCAGGATGTGACTTTAACATAACATTTGTCATAGTTACTGCATTTATAAACCTGTCATCAGGACACTTGGTCCAGATTGCCTTGGACCTACCGCCCTGGCATCTAAATAATGCTTTTCTTAGAAATGAAATGCTAATTCCCTTGTCAATAGGGCGAACATCCTCATTTTTCTAGGTATGAATTTTATTGAATTAACCATACACATTGACCTTTTTTTTACTTTTTATCTACTTGTGCAACAGTTTGACCCTGTTAATGGATTAGTGAATATAGTCTGTCAGTCATTTCCTGGGGGAAAGTAAGGAGCCTCAGGATTGTAGCAGTACTGGATTTAATGTGTTGAACAGTGCCTTACATAAAACTGAAAGTAAAAAGAGGAGTAAGAATTCAGATAAGGTTTCTTACCCATTTTTACGGGAATTAATTCATATTGTATTAATTTAGCAAATACTTACTGACTACCTAGTAAATGCCAGACACTGTGCTACAAACTGGGTATTTAAAGCTTACAGATTACAGTTAATTTATAGTGGGAAAAATAATTGAAAAGAGTTTCTTGGATTTTTCTTCAGTCTGAAAAAGATCCAATTCTATTTTCTTCTCTGTGAGTCTCTGAAATTAAAAAAACAAAAACAAAAACCTGAAAGGCTGTTAATGTGCTAGAATTTTCCTAGTTACCTTGCTCCTTCAGTTTAGCAAAGAATTATCTTTTATTAGAAGAGCAATAATGAAAAAAAAGTTTGTGGCTTAATCATTCAGATTTGGTGGAGGGAATATTAAAGTGTGTACCACTAAGATAGCGTTTAAATGGAAAATTGTTTTAGCCTGAAAGTCAGACATTATTCATTTAAACAAATTTTTTTCCTGCCCTAGAAATCACATAATTAAGAAGATTGAGACGGAAAATGAAGTCAGAGTCAATGGAGTGAACAGTTGGAATGAAGAAGATGCAGATAATGACTTGGGTTTTGTGGAGCCGGAGCCCTTCTTCCCAGGAAGGAAACAGAACGGAATTCCGCATCCCAGAGATGGCAGTGCCGTTTGCAACGGACACACTCATAGCTCTAACGGTGCCTTAAAGACACAGGACTGCTTGGTGCCCAGGGGCAGCGGTGTTGCCAGCAGCCTGTCCCCCGACCCTGCCCATGAGGAGGAAGCAGCCGAGAGGAGCGGCGGCGGCTTCAGAGACTGCGCTGAGCAACAGTCCCAGCAAAGCACCAGAAGCACAGATGCTCTGCGGAATCCGCACAGAACTAATTCCTTCTCCCTGTCACCTTTGCACAGCAACACTCGAGTCAATGGTGCTCACCACGCCACTGTTCAGGGGCCTTCAAGCACAAAGAGCACTTCTTCAGTCCCTTCACCGAGCAAGGCGGCACCCTCTGTGCCACCCAGGCCCTGCCGCTTCATCTCGGACTTCTACTCTCGCTCGAGACTGCACCACATTTCCACGTGGAAGTGCGAATTGACTGAGTTTGTCAATACCCTGCAGAGACAAAGTAGTGGTATCTTTCCAGGAAGGGAAAAGTTAAAAAAAATGAAAGCAGGCAGGTCTGCATTTGTTGTAACTGACCCAGGTAGATACTTACTAAAATTGTTTTCTTAAGAAACAATCATGCTTGATCATTTCGTTCTTAATCTGTCACTGGTATTCTCGTCAATACTAAGGTCTTGTAACATGGAAGTCTCTAGGCATAGCAGGTTATGTAAGTAACAGTGAGTATAACAGATGACAGAAAGCTTTCTTACTAAAAATTTTCTACAAAATTAGATTTGAGTGTGGCTAAGTGAACATTTTTAGGTAATTTAAATAGTAATGAGGTTGGGATTCTGAGCATTCTTTCCTCCTGTAGACCTTATCAGTTGTTGAAGTTTTGAACTGTAAAATATAGCATATTTTATATTCAGTGCTTAAACTCCTGTAAGAATGAATTGGTTTGGTAAGAGTAACTGTTAATTTTTAAAAGCTTGCGTCATAATGATTTATCAATAATTAAATAACTTTGTCATAATAGCTATTATAAGTATAGTGGTAAGCTTTTAGTGAGGTTAAGTATTTTCACATATAAGTAGGTTGGTTAATTGTATTTTGTTTTTTAAATAGTTTTCTTGTCATCAAAAACAAACAAAACCAACAATAACAGGCTGTATTTCTGTGCCTGTCATTATAAATTGGTATCTGGTTTGAGGTTTTAGTTGCTTTTTATGGATTAAATGGGTTCCCCCTGGGGCGGGATCTCAGAGATTATCTAGTATTACCCTTTAATTTATAGCTGTGGAAACTGAGGTGCAGAGAGAAGCTCGTGGTTCTCTCACAATGTGATAGAACCTCTCCATGTGGGTTTTTTCTGTTACGTTTTGCTGTGTTTGATGTATTCCAAATGCTTTTTGTTATTTATGAGATATTTCAAAATAATGTTATAGGTATTAGATTTTCCTTTTATCATGCCTTGGCCTTGTTACCTAAAGGTCGTTTAATTTTGAAAGCTTCAAAGAGCTATTACGGATCAGTTCTATGAATGGGAATAAGATGAGAGATTTTTATGTTGTATGAAAGCATTCAGTAGGCATGTAGTATATACATTCTGTGTGACTTGAATCTTTAAAACCATTATTTTGAGTTGTTTGCATTATGTGTGTATAATACTTTTATACAGCAGACTTACAATTGTTAAGGTTTATTTTATAAATGATTTCTCGAGGGAATATAGAGGGTAGCAAGGAAGTCCCTGGCTTTGGAGTTAGGTAATAGCCTGAGTCCACATCCTGGCTCTGCCACTCTTACGATGCAGAGCATGTGAGTTCACCTCTCTGAGTCTCAGTTTCCTGTCGGCACACAAGTGATAGTACAGGCAGAAAATAGGAACAAAGGTCCGGTGCCCTGCACCTAGTGAGAACAGGGTAAACTCTTTCACAGTCACAATTTGGTAAATAGAGTTGTCTCAACATTTTGGGGAGTAAATGTAAGTTTTTGGAAGCCTGTTATGAAGATTAACCTCAGTACTGTTATTCTTAAATCTAGCAGAGGAAAATTCCTTTATGAGATCATCACTTTTTACAAGTGTGGTGGCTTATGGGGCTCTGAAATTAGACTGCCTGGGATTGAATTCCAGCTCAGCCTCTTACTGGCTGTATGACTCAAGTTATTAATCTGCAAAATGGGGATAATCTTACTTCTCTCATAGTGTTGTTGTGAGAATTTAAATAAATTAATACATGTGAACCTCTTAAAACAGTGCCTGACACCTACTTACAGAGCACTCAATAACAGTAGCAGTTTTTACTGTTGTCTTACCAAGGAATGTTGTTACTGCATAGAATAGTAATCATCTAAAGTAACTTAGGTCTGTGGAACTAAATATATGAAAACATCTTTATACATTTTTATAAACCATTCAGCCCACAGAAATAACTTGGAGATAAGCATTTAGACAGACTTTTAATTGGAGACTTGTTAGAATATAGACTAGGAAAACATGATGTCTTCACAATTGATTTTAAATTCTGTTTGGAAACTAAATTTGTATCTCTGAATTATTTCTAGAGCCAAAGAAACTGAAATTTGATTTCTCTTGAGGTGATAGGAGTAATCTATTATAGAATCTGTATTTTTTTAAAACTTTATTCTGCTTGTAAGCATTTAAAAATGTAATTTCTAAAATTAACCAGACCTGATTTTTTTTTAAATACTAAAAACTAGTTTGGGGTTTGAACATTCTGTTTTTCCTTCCAGGAGCTATGTCAGTATTGAGTTCACCCAGACCTCAGAGCTGTATAATGCATGTTGATATGGATTGCTTCTTTGTGTCAGTGGGTATACGAAATAGACCAGATCTCAAAGGTCTGTATTCTCGTTTATGTATTAAGAAAACTGATATACTGTTATAGACGTTTATTCTAAGGGGTCACAAAGTATTCTTTAAGAAATATTTATTCTCATTTTCCTTGGCAAAATCAATTCCTACTTCCAAATGTTCTGGACTCCATTATCAAGAAAGAGAGGGAGAATAGAAAAGTTTTTTCCTCCCTGTAGAGACCAGGCCTTTAGGGAAGAATATTCCTCTTCAGCTGAACATCTAAGACTAATGTAGATAGGGACCTGCTTTGGGCATTTTCTATATTTTTAATCTATATTTATGATAACTTTGTCAATAAATGGAGATTTTATGGTAGCATATGTCTTTGCACCTTGAGTCACTATGCTTTTTCTTGAATGAATAGCTTAACTGTCCTGATGCTAGGGAACATTCCCACTTTTTGGTTGTAGGGTAATTTTGTATTATTGAATATTGCTAGAATATGTTGTCATCTGTGCAGTCTTTGTTTTAATGGAAATTTTAGGTATTTGTGACCTAGTCAATACTTTTGAAAATATTTATTCTCGATTTTTGAGAGTTCTGTGTCCAAAAGAGATAGCTATTAGTACTGTCTTCTGAGAGTGAATTTTCCCCTTAAGGAAAGCATAGAAACTGCCGGGGTTAATACTAGGGCTTTATTTTTATCACGGGCAGTTGCTGCTTCGGCTATGATAGGAGTGTTTAGACTGTAAAGAGTTGATTTTAGCCCATGAGTGACTTTTTAATGCTTTTTTTTGTCCTCACAGCAAATGCATTCAATGAAATATATGCATGTATATATATATACTATATATATATATATACACACACACACACACACACACACACACACATGGATTATCCATGCTATTGCTTTACAAAGTTAGAGTTATCTTTTAACACAAACACATATAAGGAAATGATGCATGAAAGATATTATAACTAAACCAAAAATTTGGGGACTGTATATACTCACCTTTGATTATATAATAGGTCAGATTGTGATTCCTCTACATATACATTTAATTAGTTTTTTTTCTTGCTGTAAAAATAAAGATTAGTTTAGATGTTACCTTACTTTTCTGATACCAGAAATATTAAAAATCTAGATAGTTAGTTTTTCTTTCTCTCCCCACCCTGCCAGTCTGAATCTAGGATCTGAGTTGCCTGTTTTCTACTGTAAGAAACCAGACAAAAACCATACAAAGCTATGATAGTGTTGCTTTTAAGTTGAATAAATGCATCAAAATTGTCATAAATAGTTTACTTTTGGGGGGGTACAGAGAAACATCAATAGATGACTTTTGCATAGCGACTGATAATCTTCAAAGGTTTTGGCTCTTTTAGGGATTAATGCCTAAGTTAAAGCTAAAGAGAGATGTCTTATTTCTTAAGTGTTAGTGTTCCTGTACTTAGCTTTTATTCTCTCCTTACAGGAAGGCCGGTGGCTGTCACAAGTAACAGAGGCACGGGAAGGGCACCTCTGCGCCCTGGCGCTAACCCCCAGTTGGAGTGGCAGTGGTACCAGAATAAAATCCTGACAGGCAAAGCAGGTACAGATAACGAGCCCTCTTTGAAGTCAGAGTGCTCCTGTTGAAGACTTCTGGATTTTGCTTTGGTAGTGTTGTTACAGAAATAAAAGCAGAGATGAAATAATTAGCTTTTTCATTCAAGGGTTTCAAGGGTGTCAGTGACATCTTAAAGCAAAATCCGAATGCAGTACAAATGAGTGGTTTAATAGTTACGCTTTGTTGAATTGGATAACGATACTTTCCTGGGAAAGAGAGAGAAGAATGTTTTAAAGGGTGTGATTAGTTTGCTTTGTATAAATTTAGATTGGGGATGAAAATCATGGACATCGTTCTGTGGAACCTCTCCACTTGAAAGTTAATTACTTGTTGTTTGGTCACGGATCCCAGTAAGGGCACTAAAGTTTGTGTTGCCGAAGATGTGTATGAGCCAGTGGAGTGAGAAACAGTAAGGCTTTAATTTACTGGAATGAGAAGATAAGTGCCGGCAGTCATTCCCCATATCTTTGTTGAACCTGTTTCATATGAGAAACTTTTTTCTTGCCTCTCTGGCTCTTAAATTTTGGCTATTAGTAAACAAAAATCATAAATTATACTAATCACAGTGCTGTTAAGATTTTCATGTTTCTCCCCCCCACCCCCCGCCTTCATTAAATTCCCTGAGAAATATTTGCTTAGAAGTGAAATTATTTGGCGTTGATCAGTTTCCTCATGAATGTCTGGAAAGCCAAAATTTTTTTTAATTAGTTTTTCAAAAAAATGTTAATCAGGAAACAGAAATTAGATATGCAGTAGAATGGAAGGCATGCAGTTAAATTTCGTCCCAATTATTTCAGGTCTCTAGTTTTCAGTTATAAAACTTTGGGCTTATTTTAGAAATGCTCTTAATGAAATTAAGACAAAAGGAAAGCCAGTAGACATCTCTGAGAACCTTTTCGGGATTACATTCCTCTTGCTGGTTGTGTTCATCTGTTTACATGCTATAGGTACAAAGGAAAATAATTATAGATACATCTTTATGCTTCACGTGTACCTGTATTCTGCAGATTTCCTAAAGCTTTTCCTGGTCATTAAATCTTTTAAGAGAATTTTTAGGATTCTAGCGTTTTGTGTGAAGTGAGTAGATGTTGAGGTTAGGAAATACTGAGCTTGTTGAGATTTAGTTACTTTATGGTATTTGACAATATGGGTAGTTTCTTAAGTATTAGTAGTTTGGTTTGGGGGCAGGTTGGTTTTTCTTTTTGTCTTTTCTGTGTGGTATCAT
Organism: Stenella coeruleoalba; assembly: GCF_951394435.1. NCBI lineage: Eukaryota > Metazoa > Chordata > Mammalia > Artiodactyla > Delphinidae > Stenella > Stenella coeruleoalba. The sequence goes on from NC_137159.1 coordinate 7,762,136, forward strand.
TTTAAAGATGAAATCTAAAATTCTGGAAAACAAATAGTAGCTTAAGGGAATGCACAGTACTTGTCACGCATTGGGCACTCAGTAAAATATTGGATGAACATTAAAGAGGGAAGAATAATACCCTGTGTATACCGTTCATAGCATCTCTCGTTACTCGGTGCTCAGAGCTCCTCCCATGGGAAGAATCTTGTGTTTGCACACGTGCCCTTACTTTACAGTCTATATCTACACATTCCTTAGAGCAGCAGAGAGCTGGTCCTCTTCTGTCTTTCCTCGCATCACAAATGATCTGACCATAAACAGTTTATAAACAGAATTCTGGCATTGGTTACTTAATTGTGTTCATCAGTGTAGCCACTGGGTTTTCATAACATTGTAATGACCTTTTATAACTCACATTCCCTCTGCCTCTAAGTGTGAGTGGTAAACCAGAAGGTATATATTAGGAGAAGTATTGAAATTTCACTTGCCATTGAAAACTGTCAAAAACAGATTTTCCTATCACTAGAAAAAATGAATATGATACTTTGTATTTTATACTCTCTCTTTAACTTGATATCATTTGCTTTTATGTACGTCCTAAGCCTTTTGACCCATTAGGATCTTACCAAAATATTTGCTACATATAACATGAATAGATTGTCCTCTGTTACAGAGTTTGGTTGCAGCTAGGCTTATACTTGGAACTTGTTTTTTCCATGCTTTTGTTCCTCTTTCCTTGTTATTCTCTGATCTTTCTTTCTCTGGCTCCTATTATTAGATATGACACCAAATTTTAAAATATTGAGGAGCAGTTTAGGAATTAGAATCTTTGCCTTCTGTACAGTAGCTTTTAAAAAAAATTCAGTTCGGATGTTTTGGATTGTATGTCTAGGCAAAGTATTAGAACAAATAGCATCTTTAGCCCTTTATCGCAACTTAGTTTCTTACCTGTCATATTCAGAGATTCTTTGTCTAATCGGACCGACGTAACCAGGGCTCTCCATCCCTGGCTTCTTTGGCAGCCGCTTCCTGAGCAGTGCTTAGCAGCGAGCCTTCTCATTGACGATCTTGAATTTGGAATCCATTTATACTCAGAATTTCATGGTTGGGGCCTTTTCTCCCTTCCTGAATTCCAGAATGCAGACGTCTCCTATCCCTTCAACAACTTCAGTGTTCAGTCTAAAGAACAACAGTTTTTAAAATCGTGTTAGTCATAGATTTATTCTCAGCGATTTCTTTTTCACAGACTTGGGTCCTGGCCTCTGATTTCTCCAACCGTTCCTCCACATTCTCCATGTGCCCGTCTAGTTTGTCGAGTTTTGATGAGCAGTTCTCTACTTTGCCCTCCAGTGAGGACAGTGTGTCCCTGCATTTCCCTGAATCTCCCATGAAGGAACTCACTCCGCTCGTGGAGGGACCACGCACCCTGCCGCGCTGTGGACCAGGTCAGCCCGCCCAGAGGAGAGAACGCGAGGTGCCACCCCAGGCAGGGCGTTGGGAGCAGGGACCACAGACACTGTTCTCACCACAAGCATGACTTTTCTGTGATTTTCAAAACAAGTTCTTAGGTTGTTTAGCCCTTCGAATGTAAGTCACCTGACTCCCCATAACTCACAAGGCATAACTCACGGGTGCACCTTTGAAAGGCAGCTGGTTGTGGCCGTTCAGGCTTCAGCTCTTCTTTTTCGGTTTAGTAGCAGCCCCTGTTGAACTGTGATACTGACAGCCCCAAAATTCTCACAGATTTTCAGCTTAGAGTAATGGGATATTTAGCCTTCCAAAACCCTTCAGAGCACTGGGCTGTCTGCTCTGTGTTCTGTCTTTAATTTGTCCTGGGACAGCTTCTGTTAGTCACAGTGTATCAGAAATCATGGCTCAGATTGTACACTCTGCTGATTTTATTTTGGACGCAAGTGGAATTTGACCCCATTAACATGCCAATCCTCAGAGTTTGATTCGCACTTACACTTCGTATGCATGGGTGCCAGAATCCAGAATTGCTCGTGTGGGTTTCCTAGTTGGTTGAAAGCTGGTGATTACCGAGGTCAGACCAGGAAGAGTTGTTACAGCTCGTAGAGCCGGACACCCTGCCGTGTTTACCTGCTGGTGCTTTACTTGGTTGATTTTTTTGTGGAACATTATGTCTCTGAAATAAATAGATAAATACTGGGTTTATTAGTTACGTGTTGTTACACTGTACTCTAAATAGATTTGTCTAGAATTAGCTGAAGTCCTGTCGTAGTCTTATTTTACTGATTGTTTGTTCAGAATAGTAGAATTATGACTGAGAATTGATGTTTTTAAAGCATATTCTTCTTGGAACTCAGTAGTATCCCAAGAGACATAGCTGAAGTTGTGTTTTCATCTGTTTCTCACTGGCTAGTGATGTCACGTGACGTGCGGTCAGTAGGCTTTCTAGACTGAGTGCCTTAATATTCTTGCGTGAATCTGTCAGTTTGGTTTGGATATTAAGACTTATTTGTGAGCTCTACTCTTTAGGCTAGAGTTGTAGTCTGTAGAGCAAGTGATAGTCTCATCTCACTTGAATGTTTTTTTTTTTTTTTTTTTTTTGCGGTACGCGGGCCTCTCACCGCTGTGGCCTCTCCCGTCGCGGAGCACAGGCTCCGGACGCGCAGGCTCAGCGGCCATGGCTCACAGGCGCAGCCGCTCCGCGGCATGTGGGATCTTCCCGGACCGGGGCACGAACCCGCGTCCCCTGCATTGGCAGGCGGACTCTCAACCACTGCGCCACCAGGGAAGCCCTCACTTGAATGTTTTTAATCGCACATGCATTGCTAAGCCAAAAGTAGAATTTCCTGAAAGGGGGGATAAGGGATAATACTGTGAAGCTCTTTTACGTGATGTGTGTTCAAAAGAAAAAGCTTAGATTTAGGATGGAACTTCTTATGGTATATGACCTTTTAAATTATTTTTTGATCAAATGACTTGTAGGAAGGAATTTGATGTTTGTTGAAAATGTTAATTAGATTTAAATTTTGCAGATAGTTTTTAAGAAACAGCAAGAACATTCAGAGAAATTTACTGTATTTCCCACTAACTGCTTCCCATTCCAGAGAGCTGTGTCATCCTTTTGAGGCTGTAGGAGGGGGTTTATCTTCCTGATCACTTTTTTCATCCTTGTCTGTCTCAACAGACTTAAAGGGATATTTTATACTTATCTTTTGGTATATGGTTTTTAAAACTATTGTTAAAACAGAACTCTTTCGATTTATTATAAGTTTATGTCTGACTGCTGGTGAAGAATGTACTGGAAGCAAACCATTTTAGAGTTATAGATTTTCTTTTATTAAATAAGGGGATAAATGTCAATGGAGATAACTATATTTGGAATTTATTGAACATTTATATATGAAAGGACTGGTAAACAAATTTCTTGAATGAAAGTTAAGGAAAATCAGTTTTTAACACACAATCATTAAATTTTATTTTTAAAGCAGAAATACCAGATTCATCAATGTGGGAGAATCAAGATTCTGCACAAACAAATGGAATTGATTCTGTTTTGTCAAAGGCTGAAATCGCATCTTGTAGTTATGAAGCCAGGTATGTAGAAATTAAGGGTGTTGTAATACTTAATGAATAATTAATTTACTTAATCATTTTTATATAATCTTTTGAAGTGGATTTAGATATGCTGGTCAAGCCTATAACTTAAATGTTAGAAACATGTTATGGAAAGAAATCTTTCTAGCCTTAATCCCTTCAGTTTCCTTTTCTTTCCCTTCACAAATGCTAGATAACTTCAAATAAATACCTTAGTGTCCTGATGAACCAGTGGGTCCTATGGTGGAAACCAAAAGAAGCTGGACATTGTTGTTTTTTAAACCATTGTCTCTTGAAGTATAGAATTAAAGAATTAGATATTCTTGAATAGGAGAGGGCCTTAATGTCATCTACTCTGATCGTTCCCTTTTAGCACCAGGATCCCTTGTTATTTAAACATCCTAATAGTATTTTTTTTAACTTATGTTAAAATTTGATTGCCTGTTAAGTTATAACTAAACAGTTCCATAATGGCATAACTAATCATCTCCTCACTTAAAGTTGCAGTTGTCAACCTGTTAGCACTAATCCTAATTACAACCAGCTGTTTCAGTACTAAAAAAACAGACATATATATCATATGTTCCTCATACTTTAAAAAAATTGTTTTTTAAAAATCGATTATTATAGTTGTAAAAATGGAGTAATAATGAAGTGATTAATTTTTTTTTTTTTTTGCGGTACACGGGCCTCTCACTGTTGCGGCCTCTCCCGTTGCGGAGCACAGGCTCCGGACGTGCAGGCTCAGTGGCCATGGCTCACGGGCCCAGCCGCTCCGTGGCATGTGGGCTCTTCCCGGACCAGGGCACGAACCTGTGTCCCCTGCATCGGCAGACGGACTTTCAACCACTGCGCCACCAGGGAAGCCCCCTGAAGTGATTAATTTAAAAGAGTATTCTTTATTTTTTCTTTCTTTATAACTGAACACAAACATTTTTACCTTTATAGCACAGCAAGCATTTATTTACACATTGTTGGCAAGTGTTAAAGTATTTACTAATTATAGAAACAGAGTCAAGTCACATCAGCTACATTTTTCAGCCTTTTTTTTTTAGATAGTGTCTTTATGGCTTAGTCATTCATACTTTTAAAAAATTGAGTTACAATTGACATGTAACCTTAACTGCATACAACGACTTGATATATATAACATTTTTCAGTCTTGATTTAAAGTTGGGGTTATTCAAGCAAGTCCAGTCTGAACAAAAAGTATCTCAACACAACATCATCTATCCAGAGTAGTTTGCTTAAATCTTGCCAATTATTTTATAAAAAGGATATTTAAGAAAAAAGGATTATATTCAAACATGCATAATTATAAAAAGTTTTTATATAAATTTATTTTTGGCTGTGTTGGGTCTTTGTTGCTGTGTGCAGGCTTTCTCTAGTTGCGGCAAGTGGGGGCTACTCTTCGTTGTGGTGCACGTGCTTCTCATTGCAGTGGCTTCTCTTGTTGCAGAGCGCAGGCTCTAGGCGCGTGGGCTGAATTCAGTAGTTGTGGCACACGGGCTCAGTAGTGTGGCTTGTGGGCTCTGGAGTACAGGCTCAGTAGTTGTGGCGCACGGGCTTAGTTGCTCCGTGGCATGTGGGATCTTCCCGGACCAGGCCTCAAACCCTTGTCCCCTGCATTAGCAGGCGGATTCTTAACCACTGCGCCACCAGGGAAGTCCATAAAATATTTTAAATTATTTTCTGTTTATGACTTGTCAGACTTTTACTCCTGAACTAACTTCGCCTTTCTCATTGATAGAATTATGTTTTAATCTTTTTCATTGTTAGTTGTTAATGTAGCCAAGGAATTGAACCTTACTTTAATCAAAGAGATACGTCAGGTCTAAATACATTTTGCATTATTATGTTTTTATTAGCACAGGCGGTTTAGAGCTGATTGTACGCTGTGCTCCGTAGGCTGGTCTTTTCCCCCTGCTGAGTTACAGGCAATGCGCTTATGATGTCTGGGCATCGTGTCCTGTATCTGGAGGGTGTGATGAAACCCAGAAACACATGCTCAGTCTTTGGATTTTGCTGTTGGTGAAACAGAAGCGCCGCCTTTCCATACTGCCTCTGCAGGATCTCCCTTCTCTCCCAGCGGCCCAGGTTGGACACTGGCTGGAGAGTGAGCACCAAGGCCACCTCAAAGTTAGAAGCACTGCCAACTCCTGGTGGCTTTCAAGTCCAGTAGCCACAGATATGTCTGGGCTCGGGCCTCTGTTGGTGTTTGGATGGTGCCTTTGTATTGTACCACAGATGGCGATTGTCAGGCTGAATGTGTCACAGAATAATTGGGGTGACGATATATGAGGGCCAAATGCTGTGTAGCAAGCCATTTGAGTGTCGCTTAGAGGGCACATGTTTATTTTAAGGAGATGCAGAAAGTGATGAAAATGAATTTGTTTTAGTTGGCGAAGAAAAACATGAAACCCACAGCAATGGGGTTTTTGTCCTTTAATTGTAATTTTTCATTTTCTAGAAGACTATTCCTAATGAAGGTCTCTTGAATACCCTTTTGTGTGTGTGTGGCTATCTAATAGTTATATTTTCCTTAAGTGAGAAGTTTTTTTTTAAATAAGTATATTCACAGTTGGATCAGAGAAATGTTTCTGGGCTTGGCGTGGGGACTGTGTTGTGGGCGTGGTCATCCCAGCTTTAGGCACTGGTGAGTTTTCAGTAGACATAGACTTTATAATAACGGGGTCAGCAAAGGATGGAACGTGAACATGAGACGGTAGAAGTCATAGGAAGGTAGAATGTGTACATGTAGGTCGGAATATGTACTCATACTTACCATAGAGAACTAGCTTTATACATAGTTAGAAGGTGAATAATGTAGACGGATAGGTAATGATAGACAAATATCCTAGAATCATAAATTTTTAAGAGCAAATCATTTCTAAACCTCTGTTTTCACGTGCTTTTGTAAGGACACTTTACAGTCCTTAATCGGTATGGATGTCCTTCGGTATATTGAATTGACAGTGACAGTGATTTACTGGTTACTTTTTTTTAATATTGTCTAATGCAACACCAAATACCGTTGTCTGAGCATACAGCACGTGGAAGAAGGAGTGTGCTGCCTTCACTTTAAACCTGGGAGTAAACTGTTTCTGCAGCTTATGAAGTACTGGTAGTCTTTGCTGCCTGGGACTTCATTTGAGAGGAATAAATGTCACTGTAGTGAAGTTATTTCAAGCTGTTTTGTAATTGTCTTTACTCATTTATCTTATTTTATTTTATTTATTTATCTTATTTTATTTTTTTGGCTGTGCCGCATGGCTTGTGGGATCTTAGTTCCCCAACCAGGGATTGAACCCGGGCCCTTGGCAGTGAGAGTGATGAGTCCTAACCACTGGACCGCCAGGGAATTCCTACTCATTTATTTTATATGAAACAAGTCTAATTTTCCAACCACCAACTCAAGGTCTTTTGCTTCCCTTAGTTACGGGAAGCCTCTGAGGTTTACCCTTTTTTTGTTCATAACTCCCTTACAGTGTCTAGTGATCCCTAAACATTTCTCCATGAGATGTAGGTATGCATGAGTACATAAGTTGATGTATTACATTTTTCTAAGTAATATGTCCCTGAAATTTTTTGTGTAAGTGACAACTTTGAAAATGAATTTATTGTAAATATAAGAGTATTGTGCTTACAGGAATTATGTAAGACATTCCTTTAAAAATGAATAATTACCTTTAATTTGTAAGTTTAGCTTTTTTACATGCTGAAGCTATGTATCTAGCATTACTGGAACGTTTCAGCTTGTTTATGCACTTCTCTGCAGACTTGTGAACTCCTTTGCACACACTTCCCTGCCTTATGAACCAGGTCCGTCACCTTGAATCTGTCCTCTCCTAGGCCAGTGCAGGTCATCCTCGTGGATGTCATGGGATACGCTTTATTAACATAGTGCCCGAGACATAAATTTTTGTTAAATGAATGAAAGCATTGTTTTCTTCACCATGATTTGTTAATCATCTCTTCCTTTACTGTCATTTTTCCCTCTTATTAGATATTTCTCATCTACTCTGGGCTTTGCAGTCTGATGATCTATTATTGTTTTTATATACATTAAAAATGCATGTCATTTTGCATTTCTTTCATCTGAATGGCTTGGCGGAGTCTTTTCCTTCTTGGCTCTCTGGTGGTCTGGGATGGGCAGGCGCCACAGGCCTCTGTGCCACAGGGCACACCTCCGTACTAAGTGAGCACTGAGTAAATATTTATTGGGTGGATGTATAAAGTAACCATTTGATGTATTTACACCTATGGGTATGTAATCTGGGGAAACATTGCTTATCATTATCTGCTTGTGTTTTTACTGTAAGATTTTTTTTCGATTCATTGCATAGTAGTAACATGGAATTGTACTCATTATGTATAATTCCATGATTACAGTTTTGTGCTGAATGCTCCAAATTACCACAGGTAAGTGGGGCGTGGAGACACGCAAAAGATTTGAAATTTACCATTTTCAATTAGGTCCCTCAAAGTTCTGGAACCCTGGCCCCTGCCCAGAGTGATGTCCCACCATGTCCAATGCTGTTGGCATCTCAGCCACTGTGGAGCCACCGCAGGAGCTTGGAATTGGTCAATTGGGAATTGGGTGGTAATAGGATGAGTACACTGTGTCTGTCTGTCGCATAGCGCTGTTCTGTGTGGTTCTGCTGTTTATATTCTTTGTCTTTGGGGGATTGAGCCCTGGCCAAACCGGGCCCCGTGTGAGTGGAAGCAGACCGTTTTGACAGCACGCTCCTGCTCTGCGGTGGTTGTGGTATCACCGACGTGTGGTATGCTGGCATCTCTGCACAGGCGCCAGAGGTCTGAGTCTCAGGAGACGTCTTCACAGAGGCAGGAGCCAAACCTGGCCTTTGAATAACGTACTTGGGCACATCTGCACATGTCACTTACACGCATCAGACAATCTTGTCAGTTTCCTTTTGGGGGAAAACAAACCTGTAAGTTGTCTTAATGCCTGTTTTTTACCCCTCATGAAAATGGAGTTAAATGAAAATTGTGTATCAGTGGCTTGGGGAGATACTATCAGTATTTGATACTTGATTTGGCATTTAAAAATTCCTAGTCTAACCTCCACTGTATTTTGTTCTTTCTCTAGACAAGTTGGCATTAGGAATGGAATGTTTTTCGGGCAAGCGAAACAACTTTGTCCCAGTCTTCAGGCTGTCCCTTATGATTTTCACGCGTATAAGGAAGTTGCACGAACGATGTATGAGACACTGGCCAGGTACACTGTGTGCTGCGCTCACGCTCCTGTCTGTTCCTTTACTGCTTTTACCTAATGTTGAAGAGAGAACAGTTTCCCCAGGCCTGTCGGGGTCACTTTTGCTGGACGCTCCTCTCTTCCGGGAACCTGCTCCTCTGCCTTCGGGTGTCACGGCCCCCTCTCCTCCCCACGAGCACCTCCCGGAGCAGGGCTCAGGCCTCAGGGACGTGTTTGCACGGCTGGGATTGTTCAGCTGCTCCCTGGTGGTGATGTCAGTCTGATTCTGTGCCTGCATGACTTCTCGTCAGCGGTTCCAGGTTTCCCTCCGTGGAACCAGACAGCTGAAGGATTGGAGTTTTTAACCTGGTTATTCTCTTTTATTACATTTGAATTATGGTTTTGTTTAAAATGAGAACTATACGTTAACAAGTAGAGACCTTGTCAAACCCTGTGTCCTCTAAGATCTTTCAGGACGCCAGAAGTTAGCTTTCATAGAAGGTTCTAGCAGTACAGCTGGCGCTTGCACAGCTTGGGGTGGTGCGGTGCCGTCCTCCGTGCGGTGGAGGGCCACGTGCCGTGGCAGCTGCCCGCTGCGCCCGTGGCTCCTCCGTGTCGGGGATCGCGTAGCGCTCCAGTGTTTACTGCTGACAAAATCCAGGTATACGTGGTCCCGTGCAGTCCAAACCAGTGTTGTTCAAGGGTCAGCTGTAGTTTCAAGGTGGGTGATTAGTTGGCTTGAGAAAAAGAGATTAATTTTTAGAATATTTACAGTGTAGGTATATTGAATGTTAACTCAAAACTTAAAATTTTAGATAAGTATATGTCAGGCCCTGTATACTCTACAGCTGGAGTTGGCATATTTTCTCCATAAAAGGCCGGATGAGGTCGTTGTCCCAGCTGCTCAGCCCTGCCGTGGACAGTGGCAGCAGTCACAGATGAGGTGCGGGTTCGGCTCTGCTCCCTTCAGTCTTTATTCACCAAAACAGATCTCTAGACAGCAGACCAGGGTCCGCCAACCCTTGGGCTGTGTTGATGTTCTAAGGGAGGTTCTTGCCTCTATCTTCACTTCTTCCTCTCCTTTCTTAACGCGTTATTTTGAACACCTGTTTATGGAGTATCTACCAAGTGCAAACCACTGTTGATGCTGCCAATCCTATGAGAGTGGAGTCAGATCCAGGCTCTGCCTTTGAGGAGCTTACTTTAGCAGGAGAGAGAAACATAGAGGGGCAGGTGAAGTTATCTGGCATCAGTCTGTGGACTTAGGGCTGAGTGACAAGCCAGTTACAATCACAGCTGTCCTTAAGACCCCAATGTGGGAATGTCAGTGTTACCAGGTGGAGAGAGTGCTTTTCAAGTCCTGTCGAAAGCTGCGGTCAGTAGCAGCGCCGCGTGTGGGCTGGGAGCAGGTGGCTGAGCTGGGTGCTGTGTGTTCTGGTTACGGAGGCCCTGGAGCGGGCAGCCAGCCTGCACCTCGGATTGGGGGGTTTGGTGGACGCTATCATATAATTTTAGTGGGTGAAGACATTGTTAGTGGCACGTGGCTGTTCTTTGGGGGAAAAAATTCCTTGTTCTCCTTCCACCTTTGGAAATCCTGCCTCTGCTTCATATTCTCCACGCCTCAGAGCAGCTTTCATATCAGGAATAGCCTTCTGCTCTTGCAGATTTCTCTCTGGAGTTAAGCCTAACAAAACACTCATTTCTTAAATGATTATTGATAGTAATTAATCTGATTCGTAACCTACAGTAAGGTGTAGTGAGAGGTGAGGCCTGGCCCTCCTGGTACTTTACCAGGTGGATTATTGACCATCCATTTCTGGTCCTGAGGCCTCTGCTGGCCTTGTGGTTCACATATTTAATTAGCATCAGAGCCACGTGGTGATTCTTCTCTTCCTTTTCCTCTTCTGTGGAGAATTGAAACAGTCCTTTGTGTGAGTAGATCGTGACCAAACAGCAGCAGCAGTCAGAACCCAGAGCATTTCCACGTGCAGGGGGTGTTGCTGGCGTCCTGGACAGGCATCTGGGTGACTGGCCACCATCATATCCTGCTGTGTCCTGGGCGTTTTTGTTTAGGAGACTGTCAATTGCTTGTTTGATTTGTGTGATATTTCTGTTCCTCAAGGATTCTGGTAAACCGTGTTTGAACATTTTTGAAATTAAGTGTTGTGACAATTCCAATTCACTTACTACTTTTCAACTATTGAGAGGTTTACAACAGTATTCTCAGTATAGGGAAACTGAAATGGTCATTTCTGTTGTATTTTTGGTAGTTAATATGGAAAAAAAGAAAACATTGATTAACTTTGCAGTTAAAAGTTAAGTGACTAAATAGGGGCACTTGGGCCAGCTCAGGTAAACTGCTAATATTTTTAGCCTTTTAAGTCTTGTAAGGAAATGTCGAAGAGAGATACCATAGGAGAGCCTGTTTTGCCACATGTGGCTGCTTGATGTTAAGCTGGGGCTGTGATTCGTTGCCTTTGCTCTGTGTTGGCAGCTACACACATAGCATCGAAGCTGTCAGCTGTGATGAAGCTCTGGTAGACATCACTGAGATCCTCGCAGAGACCAGGCTCACTCCTGACGAATTTGCAAATGCTGTCCGCACGGAAATCAAAGACCAGACTAAATGTGCTGCCTCTGTGGGAATCGGTTAGTAGCCAGCGTATCGTGTACGACTCATTTTCCTCAAAGCAGTGCTCTGGGATCGTTGAATACCGCTTGATCTTTAGGAGTGATTTTTAGGTTTCGTTTTTATCACCGTACCGCATAGGTCTCCCACTTCTGAAACAGTTCTCGGCATGGCTCACAGTTGGGCAAAGCATGAGATGAAAGTGTTGGAAACGTAAGTAAATGATAACATCTTTGGAATAAACAAGTTGGAATATTTCTTGTTCTTCAAAAATGGGGAATATTGGATGCAATGTATGCCAGCAGTATTTTTTTCAAGTGAACAGAGGCGGTATTCAAGGCAGTGCAGTGTGAGTGGGGTTTGGAGTTCCATGCTGTTGCGTCTTGTGGTAACTCAGTTACTTTCTGAAGCTTCTTGGACCGCTCAGCCAGCCCTGTCTTCACTCTCTCGGGGCCAGAAGTTGCTGTTATTGACTCGTCCACACACACCCCCCATATCCCCTCCCCCCACCTGTTGTTTTGTCTCTAAGCCGTGTTTGCTTCCTCAGCCCTTCACATCATTGGTCCTCCTCTTGTCGACTCTCGCAGCTGTGTGCTCTGGAGCCCCCGCTGTCACCCTGAGCTTCCCCGTGTCCCTCCTGTCTGAGCGAGCCCAGTGCCTCTACCCATAGGAGATCTTTACTGGGTACCTGTCCCGAGAGGAGGGCAGGGCGTGCAGCCCCACGCAGGGCCTCGTGCAGGAGCGCCACGTACAGGTCTGGAGGCAGAAGCAGGAGTGAGGGGAGATCCTCGGCCAGAGCCTCTCTTGGGGTCTGTGTGTGAGTTTGATGAGCCTCTCTTGGGGTGTCTGGGGGTGTCTGGCGTGGGTGTGAGAGGCGCACCCCCAGGAACTTGCTTGCTGTCTTTAGGGATTAACCAGCCCTGGGAGGGCAGGCCCTCCCCGTCGGAGGGATTTTTAAGATGTCAGAACGTCGTAAGCTGCAGAACATACAGAGCGTGAGGAACACATTAACAGCGTCCCTCCGGTTACGAGCAGGCTGCCCTTCGGCTCCCCGGTGTGTGGCCTGCACTCCCTTCTCAGCATTCGTTTAGGACTTGCCTTCTGGAGTCCACTGTCAGGCACAGGTTTAGTTCTTTGTTGTAAATTGTATTTATTTTAAATTTACAAGTGGGATGACATGAATATGTCCTTTCAAGTTCAAGCACATAATTAAGACAAAAATCCCAAATGATGTTTCCACTTCTCAGCCCTCTTTTCTTCAGAACTCACCACTTTTATCATTTTAGTGTGCCTTTCCAGTACTTTTTCTCTTCATGAATATCTATACATTTACCCTAGGAAAACACACTGTTTTTAATGTAAGTCTCCTGTAAAACTAAGATATGTGCTTTATAGAAGTCTTCTGTAATTCGTGGAGATTTTATTATTTACACAGAAGTTCATCTGACCCCATTTAGGTATTTCTCAGATGCCTGATACCTTCTCGGGCTCCAGTAGCCTTCTCTCTGCTCTGCGTTAGTTGTCTGTGTCCGTTCACACACCTTGGACCTCGCTGTCACTGTCTGTCTCCTTTTTTAAGACGCTCATACCCTCAATTTCTACTCCACGTGTTCTGATCATATAGTGAGACATCTGGTTCTTTGGGCTTCTCCTCCCCAAGTCCAATGGCATTTCTTTGGCCTTATTTCTACCCAGCGTGGATCCATTGGTTGGTAAAATGAGGGACTTCCCTGGTTTTCCAGTGGTTAGGCCTTTGCGCTTCCACTGCAGGGGGCCCGGGTTGGATCCCTGGTCAGGGGACTAAGACCCTGCCAGCCAAGAACAAACAAACAGATAAACATTGGTTGGTAAAATGAACTGATGGCTGGTCATTGCCCACAGTTCCTGTAAACCTCCAATCTTAGATTAGGACTGTTTTCTCTATTCCTTTACCTGGGTAGGAGATGTTGAAATGTCACGTGTTTTGGAACAGAAGGTAACATCTGTCCAGGAACCATGCTGGTTATAATCTGTAATACTTAACAGAATTCTGCCAGTTTTGTACTGTGTTTGAAATGATCAAAGTTGCACATTATTTTCGTTCTCTTTAGAAATTTGATAGGTAACCTGTTTCTAGATGTCTTTGTTAAGAAATTTTGAAAGTAATTGTGAATATTTCTTGAATGACTTCTTTCTTTCCTTTTTTTAAAAAAAAATTTATAGGTTCTAATATTCTCCTGGCTAGAATGGCAACTAGGAAAGCAAAACCGGATGGCCAGTACCACTTAAAACCAGAAGAAGTAGATGATTTTATCAGAGGTCAGCTAGTTACTAATCTACCAGGTAAATACAAATCGTTTCTTTTTAACTTTTATTTATTGTAAGTATTCATTAGTGCTTTTCATAGATGTAGAACGTTTCTTTCTTTTTTAAAAAATGAATTAAAAATTTTTCATCTTTTATTGAGTGCCATGGGAAGCAAAATTTAGAACTCCACAATGAATATCCTTTCAGTTGATTTATCAGAACCCTAATATAACATTTTAGTTTTGCCTCTCATGTGTTTTACTTTAAGTATTTAAGTATTTCTCAGGTACCAAGATCAAGGAATTCTAAGAAGTCATACTTAAAAGAATATGATGAAATTGACTTTTGGTCCTTTAAATAAATCAAAATTGAAATAGTGTACTTCTAGACCCAAGGTAAAGTTTTGAAAATCGATTCCCCTATTTACAAAATTGTCCTTCCAAACTAGTGATACTTTTCTGAGTTTACTAAACAAATAGTTTTTAAAGTAGAAAATATATAAACCATATTAGGAAGAAGAAAACCTAAAATGAAGTATTGTATTTTGTTAACTTAGGCTGAAGTAAAATGCCCAAAAAGGCATACCTTTCTCACCTAATGGGCAGGATGCTTAGCTGTCTTACTTTCTTGTGTAGTGTGGCTAGCTAACCTAGCGTGTAAAAACCTTTCTCTTTGGAGAAATCAAGTATAATTCATTGTAACTGGAAAATGGTTGCCTTTTGGGGCCTTGAACAGATGTAATTTTTGTGTGTAGGGCAGTTCATTTCACAATTAGTAAATATCGAGACTTGCTTTCTATGGTAGGTACCTCTTTCTAAGAAATTTCTCTAAGCCATGTAGTAATCCAGGATACCATTTCAGATCATCCTCTCCTGTTTTTATAAAGCAGCCTGCGTTAGCTTCACAAAGCTCCCAGGTGTTTGTGGTGGGAAAGTTCAAGAGAGTATACTTTTGGTGAAAGGTTTTCTTTTTATTCATTTGTTGTTAAAAGTTTTAACACTTTTAACAGTGGATTTAGTGGTATTTTTAGATGCATGTTCTTAAGCCTAAGAAAAGTATATCTGAACAAACTTAGAAATTTCTGTTATAGGCCAAAATTATTAAATGACCCAAATGCCATTTTATGATGGGTTAGTTCTGAAGCCTCCTGACTCCCTAGTAAATAACATCCAAGAATGTGGTAGTATCAGAAATGTGAAATATGACATTTTGATGGTCAGTTTGAGGTTAAATTTGAAGAGTAACCTTATAAAATCATGCTAGCAAATTACCTTATTAGACAACACAATTTAGGAGTTTTAATAACATGTCTTATTGCAGTTTTATATAAGAAGGAACCAGGGTATTTAAAGTGCATGTGAAATTTGAGTTCACAGTTACCATTACTTGGCATCTTCATTAGTTTGCTGAGGCTCTGCCATAACAAAACACCCCAGACTGCGTGGCGTAAACAACAGCAGCTTATTCCCTCAAGGATCCTGGGGACTGGAGGTCCATGAATGTGCTGCCAGCGTGTTGGGTTTCCTCTGAGGTCTCTCTCCGTGGCGTGTAGGTGACCGTCTTCTCCCTGTGTCTTCACATGGTGTTTTCTCTTTGTGCGTCTGTGTCCTGATCTCTTCTTATAGGGACACCAGTGATATTGGATTAGGGCCCACCTATATGACCTCTTGTTACCTTAATTACCTTTACGAAGGACCTTTCTCCAGTTACAGTCACATTCTGAGGTACTGGGAATTAAGATTTCAGCATAGGTATCTTGAAGAGACACAGTTCCGTCCACAGCGCCATCTTTATACTGCATCATTCTTGTAAGTTTTGTTTTGTTTTGTTTTGTTTTACATAGAAACAGAGAGGTTTTAGTTTTAGTTCCTTGACCTAGTCATCTTACCTTTCACCTTCATTTGCTTCCTGGCTGGAAGGACTTTCCTTTTTGAAGGGCACATGTGGGTTTATGTGTCCCGGTTGAGTTCTTAGGCACAGCCTTGAAGTTCCTAAGAGAACCTTGAAATCTGGGGGAGATGGGGGCGGCCAGGATGGGCTTCCTCTGGTGATCCCCCTGCTCCTCTCTCCGTGAGAACCAGCTTGTAGCCTGTGGCCGCCCAGAATTGTTGGAGAGATTTTCATGTGTAAGACTATTGACTTTTATAAAAATCCCCAAATTTATTGTCAGGAAGATTTAGAACATTTCGGTATGTAAAACGTCAGCCTTTTCTGTTGTTACTCCTGCCCTGAGATGGTAACGCATCTCAAGTACGAGCTGCCCTCTGAAAGCAGGCTCCACACGCATGCGGGAATTCTTACAAGAAGGAAACTTGTTCATCTTTGTTAAAAATTGGTCATTTCCCAAAGATAGTTGAAAGTGAATACATGGTGACTATTAACATTTTGTGGCACGTGCTTTGAGTAAGTTCTGCTCTGTAACCAATAACCAGAAGCGGGTCCATGTTAAACGCGCCTCCCTGCTTGTCCCCCGCCAGCTGCCTCTGTCCCAGTGTGCCCTGCCCGGTGACTGAGCACACGGCGTGCCTGGCACACAATCATTACAGCCGCGTAAAAGGGGAGCACGTGCTAGTGAGTGTATGAAGGCGCCCCAGGGTAGCGACTGCATGTGTGCTAGCATACAGACTACCAGCGAGGTCTGTTCAGCTGATGAAAGAGAGGGCTGTCCCCAGCAACCGCTTAAACGCGGTCGCGCTTTCCACTGCTTCTGTGGCTCCTCGCAAGGCTTTCCACCCTGGCTTGTAGGACCTTCTGCCCCTTGTCCATCCTTTGCTGGGTGTGTGCACCCACTCTGAGGTTTCCAGCTCTTTCTTCTCGTGTCAGATAAGCACCGCGGCCGTGTAGGTGTACATGACCATCTACACTGTCCTGATATGGGAGCCACTGGCCAAGTGAAGCTAGAACACTTTAGGTTAAATTAATTAAAGTTAAATAAAATTAAAATTCATCTTCGCAGTTGTACTGCCCACATTGCAGTCAGTGCTCAGTTAGCCACATGTGGCGGGTGCCTCCTGAATTGGGCAGCACAGAAGAGGACAGTTCCATCACCACAGAAAGTTCTGTTGAGCGGTGCTAACTTAGATGGCAAAGGTTGATTCTTTGGAACTTGACTTTTCTGCGTCTCTGGACTGTCAAGGTCCGGGTGCCGGGAGGAGGCATTCCTGGCTGTTCTTAGCCTGGGGTCATGGTTCCCCTTCAAGGACAGATGCCACATCTTCGTCCAGTGGCTTCTACTGGCAGCTTCCACGGCTTCTTCAAGGAGAAGAGAGTTTTCTTCTCTTCTTCTCAGAAGCTTGGTTCTACGCTGCACATTTTCCTTCATGTTTCCCTTTCTAGGTGGCTGCACTCAATGTGACTCTCAAGACCCTGTTACTTCCTCCTTAGAGGGGCCTCCTTTCCTTAAAAACGCTCACATGAAGCAATCAAACTAGCACCCATTCGGGGTCTTGGTGCTGATTCCAAGCTAACTTTTCCCCCCTGTGCAGACGTCATAGGGGTTAGAGGTAGACCATCCATATGCCTCCGTCCCCCACTCACCTTCAGGCCATTCCATTCCATTAGGTGAGCTTGTGATGGAGAGGAACCTCTCTTCTTCCCTAGACGGCAGTTCAGTTAGATTAGGTTGATCGTGGTTAAGTTGGTGAGATTTAATGTAACAGTCTTTCTTTTGTACCTCTTAGTGAATAATAATTGTGTTCTGGTATACTCAAGAGACTCTCAAAAACCATAGGTTTTCCCCCTGCCCATCCCAGTACACACAATTAATGCAGGATTATTGCCTCTTGCTGATTTTGCAAATCAGGGAGAACAGATCGGCTGCCCAGATTTGTCAGGGAAAGAACATGATCACATCTTGAGGGTGGGGAGTTGCGGCAATGATGGAACGGAAAAAAATAGAGACAGAAAGCATTCCCTGAACACGAACAGCTGCGTAGAGTGTCTCTGGCTTTGGCCACCCTCGTATCTGATTTGTCCCTTTCATTGGGTTCCTCCTCCCCATCTTGAAAAATACTCCAATAGGTTTCACTTAGAATTTCGTCTTTTTGTGAATGGTCTTCGTCTGGAGGGTTCTCTTGTTGTTAACTCAGACTCTGCTATTCTTGCTTGTTCTCTGTTCTGAATTGAACTTGAAAATGGCACAAATGCTATACAGCACCCTTAACACCTTTCATCTGACTTCCATTAGGGGACAGATTTTCTTGGGTTAAACTTGTCTCGCCCACCTCTGTGGTCATAGACCTTTTGTAAAGTTGACCACCTCCCTCCTAACCGTGTGTCTGCATAACTACTCCAAGAGGTTCTCCTGGCAGAACCTGGACGAGAATGCTCCTTCCCCCACTAGGGCCACTCAGAGAACTGGAGCCAGAAGTAACAATAAGGGTGACAGATAGGCAACCCCAGACTCCACTCTGAGCCCTCTGGTAACATCCTACAGAGGGCCAGACCGCAGTCTTCCTCACTGATGGACAATACTGATCTCATGGTGTGGAGACCATTTTAATAAGAGTTTTAGTTCCCCCAGGTTACTCTTAAATCACTTTCCCAGACATGTGTACCTTCGTTAAGCTTTTGGGCACATGGAGAGCAACAGAGCTCATGAGCATCGTTTGGGCGAGGCTCTAACCTTGCATCTTGCAGACGGTGATGAGGGGCTGCTGCACGCTGGCCCAGCTGCAGGACACTGACTGCCTTTCAGGGAGATGATCTTTGTTGGTAAAAGACATCTGTCTGTCCTCCCCTCGCTGCTACTTTGCTCAGGAAGCTTCATCTCCACGTCACTTGTGCCACTTTGTCCAGTATGAGAGCAAGCGACATGTGGGCTTGGACCTCTGTCATGACTTCTTGTTCTAGTTCCCATTCAGAGAAAATGTGGCCAAACCATTGAGAAGTTTGGTCCTCACCAAAGTCATAGTAGAATCCCTAACATTCCTGAGTCTCCTAGTATGTCTGTAAGTCATACTATAGACTAGCTTAAACGAGTCTGTAACTTAGTTGATTTTGTAAATAAGATAGAAAACTTTTTTACTCAGTAATAAATAAAAATAACATTTTTTTGGAGAACTTACTTAGTCATACACACTTGAAAAGTTCTGGTTCACCTATAGGTAGAGTCCAAATTGAGAAGTAGCTTCTAAAAATAAGTTTGCACTAGTGTGATTTGCACCAACCAAAAAAAAAATTCTTAATCTATGAGATGCTTCAGTTATGTCACTTCAGAATTTTAAGGGAGATTATTTTAAATTAGTTGCTTGTGCATGAATAGTTATTTCATAATGCTCAATTGTTTTTAATAGCTTATATGCAGAATTAAAGAACTGTCCCTTTCCTAGGAGTTGGACGCTCAATGGAATCCAAGTTGACATCTTTGGGAATTAGAACTTGTGGAGACTTGCAATATATGACCATGGCAAGACTCCAGAAAGAATTTGGTCCCAAAACAGGTCAGATGCTTTATAGGTTCTGCCGTGGTTTGGACGATAGACCAGTTCGAACTGAAAAGGAAAGAAAATCTGTTTCAGCTGAGATCAACTATGGAATAAGGTTTACCCAGGTACTGCTCTCTTCACAGGTTTTACCTTATATTCTTTATATTTTCACATAGTCCTGTCTCTCCAACTAGACCATAGACTCTTGATGCTTGAAATTAAGTCTTAAAACCCTTGCCGTTCCCAGAACTGGCAGAATGTTTGTTTTTAAGTAGACAAGAGCAGGGCACTAAATCATATACATGTTTAATGTTGAAAGTTAATCTACTTGAGAAGAATTGTTAGGCATGTAGGAAAGTAACATGGAGGGTATTTTTTTATGTTTGTCTTTCTGTAGCCAAAAGAAGCAGAAGCTTTTCTTCTGAGTCTTTCAGAAGAAATCCAACGGCGACTTGAAGCTGCTGGCATGAAGGGTAAACGCCTGACTCTCAAAATCATGGTACGAAAGCCGGGGGCCCCTGTAGAAACTGCAAAATTTGGAGGCCATGGAATTTGTGATAACATCACCAGGTAAGCTTATCTTAAAAAGGATATTGGATACTGATGTTTCAGTGCAGGTTATTACAATTAATGGAAAATGAAAAAAAACAAGGAAGAGTATGAATAAAAATCTGCAAAACGCTGATGTTCCTGGACGTTCTGCGGAGCCAGGTCTCAGCTCAAGGCTGTCAGAACTACGTTGACTTGCCAGGTTCCAGGCCAGCCTGTCTGTGTGTCCCTGACCGGGGCAGACTGTTCTTGGGGTCTTGAGTTCAGTGCAGGGACAGAAAGGGAGGCGGTTGTGGACTTGGTGGAAGGGTCTTGCAGGGAAACGTCAGTGTAATAATTCAGAAAATGATTTCAATGAAACATGTACTTCATTTAGGGAGGTATAATTTCTTTTTGTGAAAAGATTAATCAGATTATGGTAGTCTCTGGAAACTGGTAGAAGGCATTTTAAAACCCTGTTTTTTTAATGTGAGGGCTACTAATATAAAACTGCATGTAAGATTTGTGGCCAATATGAAAATACCTAATTTTGTATGCCATTTTATACTACACAGTACACTGGATTTCAAAGTTTTGGTTGATTGACAGATAAAATACAGTGTAGTAGTTTCTTCTTGCTGTCTGTGCATTTTAAAATATCTCACAGTTTCTTAGAACTGTATGTTGTGATGCATTCAGCAGTACCTAGGGGCTCCCTCTGTCTGAGCACAATAAGAAAATCAGCCTTCGTTTATTCCTTTTTGGAAAATCTAGGTATTCCAAAAATCTAAATATAGCATTAAGAAAAACTGGGATTTTAACTGTACTTTATTTCCCCCAATTCAAGGATAATATTCAGCTTTTTCGGTAAGCACATATCTGCTTGCTGTTATTGGTATTTGTTCATTTTTGTCCTAAACTTTTAAAAAAGTTTTATTTTGAAAAATTTAAACATGTAAGTAGAGAAAACAGTGTAATGAACCCCATGTACCCTTCACCTGATCTCCACAATTGCTGGTGGGCACCTGTACCATCCTTCCTCTCCTTCCCCCTAGTTATTTTGAAGCAAATCTCAGATACAGTATCATTTCTTCCACAGATATTAACACAGGACAGTTCAGAAATCTGCCTGCATTGCTGGCAGTAAAGTATACATTTTGCCACGCACTTGAAATAAATATCTTTGGATGAGACATCATAAGGCATAAATAGCACGTGATTAATTGAAACAAGTGTAATTTTGTAAATGTAATAAGATGTAGATCAATTGTAAGCCATTAATTTAAGCCTAACGTTTTGGTGGTATTGTAACTGCATAAGAAATGCTTTAGGTGAGAGCTTATGAAATATTATAATACTGATCCTGTATTTCCTCTAATTCAGGGGTTGGCAAACTACTTCCTGTGGGCCACATCCAGCCTGTGGCCTGTTTTTACATGATTCATGGGAGCTAAGAATGATTTTTATATAAGAGATTGTAAAAAATGAAGAGTAGGTGAAAGAGACAACAGAGTACAAGCTGTTTTCCATCTGGCCCTTCCCAGAAGTAGTCTGGACCCGTGCTCTAGTCAAACTGAAGTCCTGTGTGGTTTAGGAAACTCAGAAGTGTATAATTATTCTGTAATCTCTTGTAATTGGCCTTAATCAAAAGCTGCATGGCAATCACGTGACTCACAGGCACATTTTGACACTGTCATCGAAACGACAAAGTTTAAGTTGCATAAGCCAAAGAGCCACGTGTAGATTGAGATCTGTGGCTTGATTATCACTTAGGAAAATTTTTCTTACAAGTTTTCCTTTTGGGAAAAGACTTCTTCCTTCTTGGAGTTCTTTTCTGTATATGTGCTTTTAATCTGAATTGTGTGTGTGTATATATATGTATATTATATATATTTAAAAGTGATAAACGAAATTGAAAAGGTCAAATACAGCTTCCAGTCCTTTGCACCTCTCCCCAGCTCCGAGCACCATACTTTTCAACCTTTTTGTGGTTTCTTCTGATATTTACATCCATATTTCTAGATATATACTTAAACTGTTCTTTCTGTCTTGAGTCTTGCAGAACGTTTGCCTGACTTTCTACTGTAGAAGAGGATCTTCTCCCTTCTCTCCTCCACTGCCTGTTGCTCTTCTCCCCAGACGTGTTTCTTTCCTTTGCCCCCAGTCAGGTCGGTGGGTTTTGGTTCAGTCACGCTCCACTGTCCCATTATTATGACATGTACATAGTGTACATAGCTGGTCCATATTGTCCACTAGGATCACATTTTCTTTCCTCTTGAATATGTTTCTCCTGGAGTTACTGAGTATCTCGTTTTGCTTGCTTTTTTGTGAATTTGCCACTGAGTTTATCCCCAGACTGCCTTCCACTGTGACTGTGTTTTAACACATCAGCAAGTCTGTTACTGTGATCTCTTTTCTTGGAGGCCTTTCTCTTGGGGCCCCCAGCCTGCTACTCCGGTCTGAATTTGTTTAAGACTTGCTGAAAAGTTGGAGTCGTGGGGTGTCCCTTCTCTGTGTTGGATCCCTGTTTTCCTAGATCCCTGGTCTCATATCTTGAGAAGGAATTCATGGGTGTAAACCTGTCTATCCTCATGCCCAGTGGTTTGCTGACTTAAAGGTTATAAACATATCTTAGAAATCATTTTTCCTCATTTAAAGGCTCCATTGTCATCATCTTTTCAGGGTTACTGTTGAGAAGTTCACTGCTCTTCTGATTGCCTGGTCTTTATAGGAGATCTGCTCTTTC
This sequence comes from Stenella coeruleoalba, assembly GCF_951394435.1. Taxonomy (NCBI): domain Eukaryota; kingdom Metazoa; phylum Chordata; class Mammalia; order Artiodactyla; family Delphinidae; genus Stenella; species Stenella coeruleoalba. The sequence goes on from NC_137159.1 coordinate 7,784,512, forward strand.
TGGAACTTTCAGGATCTTCTCTTTATCACAGGTGTTCTGGGATGGTATCAGTTTGTCTTCGTGCCAGGTACTTTGCCGGTATTAAATTTACCATTTCTATCAATACTAACATTTTACATTGGAGTTTTTGAATTTATTCTTTGGAAGATGCATAATTATCTCTTACCTCTTAAAATGTTCTTCTACTCCCAGTGTCAGTCTGTTTCTCTGAGTTCCTTTTTTCCTGTTTTGGTTGCTGCTTTTTATATCAGAGATTTTCTTCAAGCATTTATCTGTCTCACAGTTCTTGGCTGTTGTATGTGAACTGCTGAAATGTTGTGGGAGCCTCTGGACTCATAGCGGGACACGCAGACCAGGGGGCTTCACTCTGGGAGGGCGGCTGGAGGGGCTTGGTCTTTGGTTACCACAACCAGCTGGCAGTGTCTGTGGTTCTTCCTGTGACATGTTCCACCCAGGGGGTGGGTGAGAAGATGGACCGGTGACAGCTAGTGTTCTGGTTACTCAGGAGGAGAGGGGTCTGGGTGGAGAAACGGGTGTACTGTGCTGCTTCCGAGCGAGGGGCCTCGCTCGTCCTCTGCTGTGCCTGACCCCCCCTGTAGCTTCTCTGTGTCAACATTCCCATCTCTGGGAAGCTGTCCAGGAAGGAGGATGGCCAGCTGTGAGAGCCTGCTTCCCATGTATTCTCTCCCCCTCCTTTCAGACGTATCTGACACCTCTAATTGCTGAGCTCTTCTGAGGTTCTGTAGCATAAATTGGCTTATCTCAAAGTTGGTGCCTTGCTTTAGGCATTTAGCAGGCATTTGAGTATCTAAATTATGGCTGACATTTTTCCTCTACTCTTGTCTTCTGTCCTTTTTCTATCTTTTAAGAGTTTACACCTTTCAAAAATAATTTCAAGTCCATTTAGTGTTGTTTTGGAAAGAAATGAAGATAAACACGTGTTTAAACCACTATGGCCCACTACAAATCTTGCTTTTAAGTTACTCTCTATTTATCTGTGTGAAATAAATTTAAGGTAATCATTAGGTAACAAACCAATGAAAATTTTTTGCAAATGATTTCCTTAAAGAAACAGGTACTTTTCATAGATAAATAGATAATGTATTCGTAGTACTGAGAAAAGAGAGTAAATGTAGTCTTGGGCACCTGGTATTGCTGGCACGTTCTCTGGCCCCCTTGAGGCGTTCTTACAGATGTAGAAATTGCATATTGTAGTCTCTCTGGGTTTTAGACAGGGCGCCACCATACTTCCTTCCTCAGAGGTGTCCACACATTTCTGTATCCGCATGCCCATGTACTGGGCATATTCACATGTGGAAAACAGAGTCAGGAGAATCCGGGAGATTCATCTTTCTCTTCTGAATATTAACCATACCTCAACAAAGATAATCTTGCAACCTAAAACATCTCTGGGAATCTAAAACGTTGTATTTACTGCTCAGGCTTTAGTTGCAACATAATATGCTTATATTTGAATATACATTAACTGAAGTACATTTCTTTAAAACATTTTTCTCAACTTATTTTTGGTTGACCAGCTCTCTGAAAGTCCCAATGTTCTTGATGATTTTTCTTTTCCCACTTGTTGCCAATGTAATTAATTTAGCATTATTGGCTTCCTTGAAGGAAGACTATCTCCTGCTTTTTTAAGGATCATATTTAATACTTTAAAATTTAAACTTTTTGATAACTTGCTTTACAACTTTAACTCTTTAAACCGTTCCATACTACTGAGGTACCAGGGAATACATATGGAATGTAGCTTTTGTTCCTTTAAAAAAGTTAGTTCTATCACTTACAGGACTGTGACTCTTGACCAGGCAACGGATAGTGCAAAAATAATTGGAAGGGCTGCACTAAACATGTTTCATACAATGAAACTCAACATATCGGACATGAGAGGGGTGAGTAGTAACATATTAAAACAGGCTTTTCTGTAATGTTTTTCTTATTTGAGGGTTGATCGGAGGGTGGTCGTGGTGCCGTTCAGGGGGTTTATATGCAGCTTTTGCAGCTCCACTGATGAAATGTAAGAGAAACTGAAAAACGACTTTCTCATCTGAGCTGGTCTCCTTATTTAAGAATTCACATTTGTTCTGAAATCTGTTTTCTGCTTAGAATAGTAAGTATCATATCTTGAATTTTTATAGTGCCTTTCTTTTAAACAACCAAAGACCTATCTTAACATGCGTTATTTGCTTCCTGCTCTGGTTCCCGCAGAAGGAGACGGGGCTGGAGGGAGTGTGAAGCTGCAAATGTTTCTTGACCTTTAAGGTTCTTTTTCATCAGAAGTTTGTTCTGATGTCTGATAAACGATGATCTAGAAGGGAGAGTTTACCATGGGCACGTGAGGATGCATGATCAGTGAGAGGGCATCAAAAATGTGAAAGCCTTCATTTTCTTAAAGATTAACCTTTGTAGGTTGTGTGTGAGTAAAGGATGGTTACTCGCTTGGTATGGGTGTTGTGGAAGGATTAAAAAGTCACTAAGCCGGGCTTCCCTGGTGGCGCAGTGGTTGAGAGTCCGCCTGCTGTTGCAGGGGACACGGTCCGGGAAGATCCCACATGCTGCGGGGCGGCTGGGCCCGTGGGCCATGGCCGCTGAGCCTGTGCGTCCGGAGCCTGTGCTCTGCAACGGGAGAGGCCCGTGTACCGCAAAAAAAAAAAAAAGTCACTAAGCCAACAGTGATGATCCTCCTCCCTGGAGTACTGTCATGGGCAGGGGGCGGTGCTTATCTGTGCGGATACCTGCCGCGTACCCACTGCCCACCCTACCCCCACTCCCGGTTTTTATTGACAAAAATGATAGGTAAAGTAAGGTTGCAAGTAGACTGTCCCCTGGTTAAATTTTGTTCAAGTTTTATTTTAAAAACTTAATTGGGACTTCCCTGGCGGTCCAGTGGTTAGGACTTGGCGCTTTCACTGCCGTGGGCCCGGGTCCAATCCCTGGTCAGGGAACTAAGAGCCCACAGGCCGCACGGCGTGGCCAAAAATAAACAAACACAAAAACTCAATTGATGAGAACTTCAGTGGGTACAGTATTCCACTTTTTTGGAGTTCCTGATTTTGAAGAGATAATGTTTGGGTAGATTAGATACTCTAAAATTGAGAGTAGCTCGTATAGGTAGTATAGAAGTTGTTTTTGTAATAAACTGTATAAAAGGCTGTTTGAATTTAACTTTTTTTCCTAGAAACCTATTTTATTCTGGTTCTAGGTTGGGATTCATGTGAATCAGTTGGTTCCGACTAATCCAAACCCCTCTGCATGTCCCAGTCGCCCAGCAGTTCAGTCAAGCCACTGTCCTGGTGGGTCACACTCTGTCCTTGACCTCCTCCAAGTTCAGAAAGCTAAGAAGCCTACGGAAGAGGAGCACAAGGAAGGTCAGTGCTCGTCAGCGTGGTTCTCGTTTGGAGCTTATACCGTCCGGAGTGGGAAGTTAGTGTACAGGTCGTCCAGCCTTGCTGCCTGTGACTCTCAGAAACACCCTGACATTCTGAATTATGATGAATCAGTAATAAAGCCTTATCTGTAATGGATTAAAGTGCACCCTTCCTCCCCTCCCTCCCCCTCAGCGAAGAGGCTATTTTACGTCATTTCCTGTGTTTTCAGTATTTCTCGCTGCTATGGATCTGGAAGTTTCATCTGCCTCTAGAACTTGCACTTTCTTGCCATCTTTGTCTTCACATCTGACATCAAGTGTCAGTCCTGTTACTACTAGCAAAGCCGAGTCCTCAGGGAAATGGAATGGTCTACATTCTCCCATCAGTTTAAAATCAAGACTTAACCTGAGTATAGAGGTCCCATCACCTTCCCAGGTATGTATTTATAGTTGTAAATATGATGTCAGTGCAAAAGTAGTTTTACAGTAGGAATGATGTTTTTAAGTTATCAGTACAGCCAAGAAAGGGAGAAAGGGCAGCTTGACAGGGTGGATCATGGTGTTAGTTCCAAATGGGAAACAAGTTCAGGGCAAGATTGTGCTTTTGCAAAGATTTGCGACTCTCACGGGTTGTAAAACATGGATGAGAAAGCCCGTTCTGTGAACTGCCACTGTCGGCAGCCTCTGGACCTCCCTCTCACAGTTGTGATCACATGGACACAGCTCTGGTCAACAGCACGGCTTTGCTGCTCATTACTAGTAGAGGCCTTTTGTCAAAGGTTTCTCTTGCATGATTTGCAAACAGTTCTCTCTATAGGGTAAATGATTTTCCTAACACCAGCTATTAATTCCATTGGTGTGGTCTGTAAACGTGGTATGCTGTTGGCATTTTTGCTTCTTGGAAACTTTACATAGCACTTTAAGCTCTGTTGGGAAAATCAGTTTTCTCTGTTCCCCTAAGTGGTGGGATGTGCTGGCTGTGAGGCCAGGGAAAGGGGCGATTGAGAAATGCTTGCACTAGGTCCCTGGTGCTGGCGAGCTACCCCAAAATGGTGGCTCCTAGCGAGGTAAGACTGGCCTACTGGCGTATGGTAATTGCTTGTTTTCAAAGGGATGGATGGGCAGAGGATTCTAGTGTGTAGGCTGGAGAGTTGAGCTTCTAGAATCCCTTTTTCCTAGCTTGCTGCTCAGACGAATGTAATTTATATTTGGGGGCAGACAGTCTCCTGTCTGAAAGGTAAACAAGCCTCTGACCCAGGACTCTTGACCTCATCCCAGAAATGGACATGCACCTTAGGCACTGGCCGCTCCCCTGGGCAAAGTTTAAGATTTGAGCTTGACAAGGGCCCGCCTGTCTGTCTGTCTGTTCCTGTGCAGGAGGTTCAGTGAGGAGACATGGCTGAGCTGACCCTGGGGTACCGGCCAGGGGCCTGCCCTTGTCATCTCGAGTCCACACATGACCAGCCAGGCATCAGTGGCAAAAGACCAAGATGTTTCAAAAACGTGCTGGTTTGGGGGTGGCTCTCCTAGCTTGATGATCTGCACCTTGTGTTCACTATCCATGATGTTGCAATGGAAAGGAAGGTGGGGCATGAACTCTGGAAATGCATCATCTCAGCATCTGTCTGGTGTCTTACAGCTAGATCAGTCTGTCTTGGAAGCGCTTCCACCTGATCTCCGGGAGCAGGTGGAGCAAGTGTGTGCTGCGCAGCAGGGGCAGCCGCCTGGCGACAGGAGGAGAGAGCCCGTAAACGGCTACAGCACAGGGGTGTTGCCACAGCCAGCTGGGACAGTGTTGTTACAAATACCGGAACCTCAAGAATCTAACAGCGATGGGGGAATTAATGTAATAGCCCTTCCAGCATTTTCACAGGTGAATTGAATTGAGGCCCTTCTACCATAGTGTGAATATCCTCGGCCATCTGGCTCCCAGCTCAGGGCACTTCTCTTTTCCTTTTCTCCTTTGCCCCTTAACCTCCCAGTGGCTGACTCCGTCCCTTGGGGGAGGAGGGATGGCCTGTCTCCGCATCACCTGCGGGACACAAACTGACAGAGCAGCCAAGTATGGACAACAGAGGGCAGAGAAGAGGGAGGCTATGGGGTGTGGGCACTCACAGCTTCCACCCCAAAGACAGAAACACTCTGTTTCATTGGCCTGAGAAGACCCCGGGCCACACTCAAGTGCCAGGGTGAAGATGTGTAACCGTACACTAGGGACAGTAACACAATCAGAGTTTGATGTTTAAGAAAAACATGACATGTGCACCTGTTTTCTTGCGTTTTGCTTCTCATTTCCTACTAGTGCTTCTTGCCCTGGTTGTTCCGCACAGTGTTTTTGTTTTTTTAATTAAGTCAATTCACATTCAAAGCTGTATTCCTTATTCTCACCCTATAACCTTGTGAGGATTATTTATGAGCTTTGACACTGAGGACCTAATTCATACAGATCAGAAAAGTATGATTTGAAATAAAGTCTATTTTGTGAAAAATATAAACCAGCCGACTATATAGAGTCAGCTCAGGTTTGACTTTGAACTTTCTCTTTTCCACCAGGTGGACCCTGAGGTGTTTGCGGCCCTTCCAGCAGAGCTTCAGAAGGAGCTGAAAGCAGCCTACGATCAAAGACAAAGGCAGGGAGAAAACACCCTTCACCCGCAGCAGGCCAGCACATCCGGTAAGCTTTGCAAGTGACACGTAACAGAAGTGAAGATGTGAGACATGAAACTGTTGTTTGATTGTTGTAGTATGGCCCAAGTCTTTAAGCTGTTAGTCATGTTCAGTGCTCTTCACATCAGGGGAACGGAACTAGTACGCAGTACAGGTTAAGTGCTGTCAAGAGTCCTAGGTGGATTTGTATCTGTAGCTTCTTGACTTAAAAGTCTGAACAAGCTATTACCCAGAAATCTTTTGAATTGATTATCTGTCAAGCCAGTTGTCCTTTGAGACCGATCCTTCAGAGGATGTAGGTTTAAAGCCCAGAATGTGAAGATGGTTTCTGAACATGCGTCACAAATACCACATTTAAAATGAAAACAGAATACTGCCCTGCTGAACTGCTGGAAGGAATTCGCCTGTGAGTTTTCATTGACTGCTGTGAGCCCCGTATAGACTAGCAGGTCCCAAATGTCACCAGTAAGTGGCTGAGCAACCCTAGGAAATGCGGGGCCACCTCAGGGAGGCCTGTGCTGTGTGCATGCGTGTGTTCAGGGCTGCTCTTGGGAGGAGGAAGGGGCCCGTGCTGCTCCCCAGGCATGTTGTGTTGAGGATCTTATGTCCATCTTCTTTTAGTGCCAAAGAACCCGCTACTGCAGTTAAAACCAGCAGCGGTGAAAGAAAAGAAACGAAACAAGAAAAAAAGCTCCATCAGTCCCCCCAGAAAGATTCAGAGCCCTTTGAAAAATATGCTGCTTAACAGTCCTGCAAAAACTCTGCCAGGGGCCTGTGGCAGTCCCCAGAAGTTAGTCGATGGATTTCTAAAACATGAAGGTCCTGCCTCTGAGAAACCTCTGGTAATTTCTTTCATGCTTTTTAAACTTTGACCTTCTCCTTCCATCGGATGTTTATGTACTCGATGTTATGTAAATATAGCACTTTCTATTATTTGTTTTCTTAACAGGGAGAACTCTCTGCTTCCACTTCAGGTGTTGCTGGCCTTTCTGGTTTGCAGCCTGAGCCGTCTGCATGTGTTAGACCCCCAGCACCCAACCTAGCTGGAGCTGTGGAATTCAGTGATGTGAAGACCTTGCTCCGAGAATGGATAACTACCATTTCAGGTTGGCCTGGCTGGTACTGAGATGTGATGTCCTATGACTACAGAACATGAACTCAGCTCTGTAGAGGAACTATTTTCCTAAATCGAATGAGCGTAAACCAGCCCCCCCCCCCCCAACCTTCTGACCTCTGTGGGCGGCTCGGAAAGGTTCCTTACCACAGCCCACTCGTGTGGCAGCTCTGAGTCACTATCGTAGCACATAGTTTCCTTGGTCCCTGCAGATCGCTGCCCTTTCTCCTTCAAAAGCATAAGTTGGTCCTCATTTGAGATTTCTCCCCTCTCTAGATCCAATGGAAGAAGACATTCTGCAAGTTGTGAAATACTGCACTGATCTAATAGAGGAAAAAGATTTGGAGAAACTGGACCTAGTTATAAAATACATGAAAAGGTAACTACTCGGTGCTTTACCCAAAGGGGAAAAAATTTAGCATGTCTGTCACCACAGCTACTGGAGGGAGGTGATGAGCGAGCCGTGCCCTTTCTGGCCATCAGTTGCGGTATGGTAACTGCTCTTCAGCATTACTGAAAAGGGAAGCCCTGTATTTTGAATGCCAGAGAAAGAGGTGCCGTAACATTGACTGGGGAGCATAAAATGGTCAAAACGACGAGATTGCTCCTCCTCGCAAGGTTTATAGAGTTTAAACCATAGAAGTACGTTTTTGAGTGTATTTATATAGAGACGTTAAAACCCTTAAACATATATGTTAAACAGATTCTTGAAGGAATGGGTCTTTCCTGATCGCTTGTCTCTCCTCACCTGCAGGCTGATGCAGCAGTCGGTGGAGTCGGTTTGGAATATGGCATTTGACTTTATTCTAGACAATGTTCAGGTGGTTTTACAGCAAACCTACGGAAGCACATTGAAAGTTACATGAACGTTACCAGGGAGCCTGCTGCTCTCCGCTAGCTGTGCCATAAGTGCTTGTGAGGTATTTGCAAAGTGCATGATAGTAACGCTCTGAGTTTTATAATTTTAAATTTCTTTTTAAGCCACGTGTTTTTGTACATTTCTTTTCAATAAGTGCCAAATTTGTCAGTATTGCATGTAAATAACTGTGTTAATTCTTTTACTGTAGCATAGATTCTGTTTACAAAATGTTTGTTTATAAAGTTTTATGGATTTTTACAGTGAAGTGTTTACAGTTGTTTAATAAAGAACTGTATGTATATTTTGTACAGGCTCCTTTTTGTGAATCCTTTAGGAAGCAAATCCTGAACTATTACGGCTGGACCGTTACACGCTTCATGCTAAGCTTTGAAATGCCTGAGGGGGCCCAGACTGGTGTTCTACTTGTTCCAAGCAAGGGTAAAGAAAGCTTCCAAATACTCTGATCACGCCTGACCCAAAGCATGAACACAGGAACATGTTAAGAAAATCTTCTTTACTTCTTCCAAGTGGAGGAATTTACATATTTTTGAATTAGAACACACACACAATTGAAGATTAAGTTTTTCCTGGGAAAAATTATGTCCCCCAGATGGTTTAGAGGTTTTGTCTTTGCCTCTACTGGCCCTTGAGAAACTTTAATCATAATGAAGAATGGTCCAGATTTTCAAATGTGTATAAAAGTATTTTTCTATGCTATATGTTATGCCATAACACTTTAAAAATAGTTTATAATTCTATGCCAGTGAATATCAGGAACATTTTCTTCCAACACCCCACACTGACTTCATTCAACACTGTGCTATAAATAGGTAGTCAGATATTAGGGATCTGCCAGAAGAATTACTCTGATGCTAATAGATCTCTTACCTCAGGGACCCACTTCCCACATTCTTCAGGAAAACCATAAGAAACTAGCTTCAATCAATCAGACTAATATGAAGAAACCACTATGATGCCTCTGTAACAACTCAGTGTTTGTTTACACTAAGTCCAAACAGGTAATCAACACCCTATTGATTGTCTCATCAGAAAATGTATGCATGATGGAATTTGCTAGGACAAAATAGACCAAGATGGAGGTATAAGAATTCCTAATGTTAACATGTGCTGGTACACAAGGTATGATAGTTAATAAAAATAGTTTGAGAGAACGAGCTGCACGGGGATGGAGACTCGCAGAAGAGCAGCTACGCTGACATGAAGCCTAGCAGAGCTCGCGGGTCAACGTCTGGGTTCTTTATTGGAGTTCAGAACTGTGCTGATTACAGTGGACTCTCACGACCACACAAGCAGTAAGTAGCAGCCAGTTTTGCTTTACACCGTGGTTTCACACAAAGCAGATAAATACCAGAACGCCTAATCTTCTATCTTAAAAAATTCCTAAGGGCATATGGCAGAAGAACGCATGGGGGGAAAGAAAAAAAAACCACCACTGTGGGAAGGGTATGCATAAATAAGTATTTCTTACCTCAAAAAAGTCCCAAGTATCAGAAAATCTGCAGAAGCTTGGTTAATCAAATACTGCAGTACTGATTTAATCAGTATAAAATTGAAAGAGCTTTAGATCTGTAATAAAAATCCAAATTTGGGGAAGGGCAACCTTTAAAACAGCAGCCAGTAGAGGAGGACTGGGAAAGGCGTGGACGAGTGCGCAGGCACGCCGGAGCTGTGGGGACGTGTAATCGACCACTGTCAAACCAGTGTAAGTTTCTTGGTTTCTCATGGAAAACATCTTATACGCCTATTTTTTTTCCTTCTATGCTTAATTAGTTCATCAGTTTTCAGATAGGTCCATTCCATTTTTTGCCTTGTTTATCTTGGTAGTATTACAACATCATTTTGCATTTATTCCAATTCCTGACCCGTGTGGAAAAATTAGATGATTTCAAATACTTTCTTCAGCTCCACAATAAGCTGCCAGTCACTCTTCTGCATCTCGTCTCTGAACCAGTCTTTGAGGGCGTCGATGGACTGCCTGCTGATCTGTAAGGCCCAAGGCACACAGTGAACAAAACAATGTAACAAGTGCCAAAGAGGAGCATGTGGCCCCGGAGTTTGTTACCAGATCCTGCTCATCACAGATGGAAAGCTCAGGCAGAAACTGCCAGAGCCTGCCTGCCTCTATTTTCTGGGAGCAGAATGCCAGCACATCTGTTTGCTGGGGATCCGACCTAGAGTCCTAGCGGGCACTCTGTCAGGAGGCCAGGCTACAGGCCAAGCCCTCAGCTCCTGAGTAAAGGCCATCAGAAGAGCCGATGGCCCCCTTTCTTAAAAGGGGCCACTTTTGCTGAGTGAGATACTTACCTTACTGACGATAATATCTGTAGCTTCAAAATGTCTTCCGTACATTTTGGGAGATTCACCAGGGATGGGTTCTATTTTGACACAGACTTCCTGTCCTTTTTTTGCAACATCCACTTGTTTATGGTTTACTTCAATACTTGTTACTATTCCAATGTCAACAAACTGTAAAGTAATAACAGAAACTACGATGTGGGCAGAGGAATCGTGGCAGTCACAGGCGCCCAAACTGGACAACTGATGTAACTGGAGCGAATGAGCCAGCTGCAGAGCCTGGGCCCTGTGCCCCTCTTATCACCTTGGTCTCTGGGTCTCTCCGCAGTGTGATTTTTCTCACTGGAGAACTGGGGGTGATACCACCCCACCCCGTCTGCCTTCACAAGATGGCTGTGAGGACAAAAGGAGGTCGCTCGTGTGCTTTGGGACACGTGGAAAGTGCTCTGTCCATCCGACGTGTTTCCACCCTGCCCTTCCACATGACAGCTCCCAGAGTAAGAGAGGCCAGCAGGCACACAAGTTCTGAGTCAGAAATGAGCTTGGGGTGATGGGGATGCAGGCAGAGAGGCAGGGACCCGTTGTGTGGGCCCCGGCAGCCATGCTGAGAACTCTGCTGCTCATTCTGAGGATGCGACCTGACCTCAGTCACAGTCTGGGGAAGGCAACAACAACAACATCCCACTCTGCTGCCTGGGCAGCGAGAGTAAAAACAGGTAACCTGGTTTGGCCGAAGCCACACAGGCGATCACTGCTGTCAGTAAGTGTCCTAGCTTAGCCACTGGCAGAGAAGCATGACTCCTAGAAGCAGTGAGTCACAGCACTCGGAGGACGTCAGGTGCCGTCTCCCACTAAAGGAACCAAGTCTGGGGCAGGGAAAGTCCTAGATGAGCCTGGAGCACCTTACTGCACCACAAAGGAAGACAGGGCCCCAAGTGCTATGTGCAAGGACACAAGGCAGCTTGAACGGGCTCCCAGTGACCAAACGCTGGATAACGGGGGTCTCAAAAAAAACCCGGCGTGTTTCAGATACCTAATGAAAAGGCCGGGGTGGGGGATGGTTCTTTACAGAAGCGTGTGGGAAGGGGGATCACAATACTGCCACCATCCATGTCATAACTACTCAGGCGAGGACTGTCAATGGTGGTTAAAGCCGCTGGGAAGCTCACAGGGACTCTCAGTGCTCCAGGTGACTGAGTCAGTACAGCGGGCGAGGATCTGTCTCTGATGGCGATGCTGAGCTGACAGCACCTTCTCTGATCACCCAAGTTTGCACTGCGACAGTGACAACCCGTGTGACAATTCAGAGGCACGCAGGAGCACCTGTGTGCACAGTATCCTTCCCAATCATTCTAACTTGCATCTAGTCACAAGGGAACAACCAGACAAATCCAAGCTGAGAAATCATCTGTGGAACTGCTGTTCTGGACTCTTCTTTAAAAAGAATGGCAGACCGTTCATCACTGAGACTAAAACACTAATAACCAAATGCAGTGCACCTCGAAGGAGCCCTGGGCCAGGTCAGCAAGCAGCGTTACTAAAGACATTTGGGACAATTGGTAAAAAGTGAATGTGAACTGTGAACTACAGGATTTCATGGAATTAATGTTACTTTCTCTTAGCTATGATGCTAGAGGAAAGACATGCGTGTCCATTATACTGTTTTTTAAGCTTTCCCCAGACTCAAAACACCAAAAACTTTTGAAGGGCAATAATTCTGCAACTTTCATTACCTGAAGCACTGACACCAGGTGCTTGAGAATCAACACTGATTAAGGAACACTGATACTGAATTTGTATAAATTACAGGAGGTGACAAGCTCTCCTTGATTTCAGTTTTTTATCACTCTTGACTCCCAGAACTGCTTTAAGAGATGACACACTTTCTAAAAAGTACAACCAGAACTTACATTTTTGCTAGGCACGCACATGGGTGTCCCCTGCTTCACCTGGCCTGCTTCCACAGTCACGCCCATCACTATCGGATCTCGAGAATTGAAAATAAACTGAGGCAGAATTTTTATCTTGCAGGGAAATACTGCTATGTGTCTAAAAGGAAAAAAGAAAACCCAAGAATTTTTAAGCTTACAAAATCACTTCGAAGCATAAAAAAGCAAATGCAGGTGAATATGAGGCTTCTTCTCCCCTCAGCTGAGGGCAGCAGGAAGGCCACACATCAGCGCTCAGGGGTCCCTAGGGTGCTGCATCCTCTCTTCATCCTCCTCCCTCCCCTCAAAGCAGCTGCATCACAGGAGCACGTTGGGCCCAGACCAAAGGCTGAGCCCCGCCCCTGAAGATGGAGCTTGAGTGCCTCGGTGGAATCCACCATCAGGTGTGTCCTGGGGCCCGTGTGAGGCCTATTCTGAGGACCACACTGGTATCAAACCACATCCTCCTTTTCTCTACCACGTTCCCAAATCAGTTGATCCAAAAGGACACTATTTCTGTGCTTATGAAGCATATGCTTAGAATGCTTTAATGGTTTGTAGCGTTTTCTTAATCAAACTTCAGTCTTTCCCCTTCAGGTTTCATGATCTAAAGTGAGCACACCTCAATCTAAATCCCAGTATTTACCAGTCTGCTTTTAAAATGCACCTCAGACTGAGCCGTCCCTCCCTCTGGTCATGCTGGTCTGAGCCTCCACCACGTCCTGCCTGGACTACGGGGGCCTCCTGACAGGCTCTAACCAGCAGCCCCCTAAACCCCGCCTGTGGCCTACGGGGTCCTACAGGGTATGGGTGCTGCCAGCTTCTCTACCGCAGCTCCTGCCACCCTCCCCAAGGGTCACTGTGGCTGCCTCCACCTCTGAACACGGCCCTGCTGGCCGGCGTTGTCCTTCCACCTGACACCTCCCGGGTGTCTGGGCGGCTCGCTTCACTCTCCCCAGCTGAGCTGCCTCCCCACCACACTATTAACCACAGCTCTCCTCGCCTTATCTAGGCCCTGCCCTGCTTCATCCTGCGCTTATCCCAACTTCTCATGTGTTCTTCACTTGTCTTCCCCTAAGCTCCGAGAGGCAGGGACCTGGTCAGGTCCATTGACAAGGGCTCCCCAGCACCACAGGCTCTGTCAGGTTTGCTCGAGGAATGACACCTGCCAAGGAATGCCTCGCCTCCTTTCTCTTTCTAATTTTCCACACTCTCACGGTGTTACCTCCATTCCATGCAACCCCAGATGAGGAACTCCAGCAAGATAAAGTCCCCAGATGTAGCAACTACTCACCCATTAACGCAACCTAGGTCTGCCAAGTTAAAGAAAATTAAAAACTAAGCAGAAATGTTACAGAGAGGATTCGTTCACACACTGCTGGAGTGTCTCAGGTGGGCCAAATCTGTGGCGTATAACACACCACCTGAGGATGCAGCTTCCGGGAGACGAGCGAGTGCCACGCTTCTGTTGTCTACACACCTGGCTGGTATTTGGAAATCCTCAAATAATCAACTTTATTACCAAAGATCCAAAGTAGGTAAAAATCACCAACTTACTTAAATTCTTCTTGTTTCTGTTTCTTGTAGTCTTGTCTATATTTCGTAAAGGCATCAAATAAATGATAAATAATTTCTGCACTAAAAATTCTAACTCCTAAACCGTCAGCCATTTCTTGCGCATCCCGTTCAATTCTCACATCAAAGGCCAAAATTACTGCATACCTAAAAGGTTAAAACACATCAAAGATCATTCAATGAAACACAGACCATGTCATAACAGTTCTACTAAAATAAAATAGATAGGCGACATAAAAGCCTTTACAGCAGAAGAGAAACTACTTACTGAGGATCATGTTCCAACATCACCGAAGCCTTCATAACATCTTTTTTATGGACTGGACCAATGTTAATTCCTGCATACTGTAAAAAGGGAGTTTCCTAGTTTAACTGCCTGTGTTGGGTAACAGGAACAGCGCCATAAACTATGCCGACCACTGACTCTCGTGGAGTCGGGTACCATTACTTACGGGCACTTCTGATGTTTTCAGAAATTCAAGTAGAGCTTCCAAAGATCCCAGTGTAGATGCCTGGACATAGACTCCTTTCTCTTCTAATTTGATAGCATTTAGTGTCTGCTTTAACTCATGGATCAGTTCATCCTTGAAAAAAGATTACATTTGACAAGGTTATAAATACACCTCTATCTCAGCAGCCTAGAATTAAACTGTTCCTGTTTTTGATTAGGTGTTCATCTGAAAATAAGAAACCAAGGCTTAGGACGGGCAAGGCATGGCAGAACCTGTACGGGAAAGGAAGGAGAGATTTGGCGGCCATAACTGAGCTGTATCCCACTTCACCTCTGTCTGTTAGGTTTACTAATGTCGAAATATGTTTAACCTCTGCACCACTTGGCAGAGTAGATGGGTGAATGAAATGACGTGATAAATAAGAATCTTCTAAATTTAAATAGTACTACATGAATGTAATATGTTACAGTAGCCCAAAGGTATTTAATGATGAAATACCCTAATCTCAGCAGCCCTTTACTCCATCATCACTCCTTTGAAGGTGAAGAGATTTTGACCAGAAATAAGTAAAACAACCATGTCGATGCCATTAAAGATGTACAAGTCCACCCATACTCAAGACTGGCCACAGGGATGCCTGCCCTGTTCTCATAGGCCCTAAGGGGGCCGATTCCCTGGCGACAGTGACTGGGTGCTGCCTAAAGAATAATGGTCCCAGCATAGGACAAGAGCCATGTGCTGGGAACAGTGGTATCTTCTCTTTGGCAAGAGAATAAATATGTCTCAATGTTTGCTTTTGTGAAACTCCGCTGGGCTCATGTGTGCCATCTGTTCCTGAAAATAGGCAAACAGGCTTTAAAATGACTCCTAAAACCTAGGAAGAGATTATTTTAGTTCCATCTATATAGCTGAGTATCTTTAAAAAAAAAAAAAAAGGAATAAACTTCTTCTAGCTTCTGGTTCATTTTTTATTTAAAATGTTCTAACTTGAATATATATAAATTATCATTTATTCATTGATTTCAGGGTTAATTTCTATCATTTCTTTCTACTTACATTTGTCTTCATTGTTCTTTTTCCAGTTTCTTAAGATGCTAATTCATGATTATACAAAGTGAAATAATTTAAAAGCATCAACTGTTTGTTAAGAAACCACCAGGTAAGTCTTCACAAAGACAAAGATGCCCATTTTATTCATCATTCTTAGCGTGTGCTCTACTGACACAAGGTACAACTCAAAACAGCTTTGGAGGAAAAAATAAAATAACTTACTTTAAGAACTGGGATTTCATCTTCTTTATAAGCCACGAGGAGGGGTAAACCAGCCAATGTTTTTTCCAGGTCTTTTCCAAGAATCTTTACCCCCTGAGCTGCTTCTACTTCTTTATGCTTTTCATATTGGTTCTACAGAGATCAAAACATTTGTTATCACGTTTATTTGAAAAGTGGTTAGTGGTAGAAGACGATGTAAGACGATACTGTCATGACCTTGGGACAGGGCAAGATTTCTTTAAACTAGATACAAAAAGCAGTAAGTGCAAATGGAAGACTGATAAATTCAACATTAAAGTTAAATAATTCTGTTTCTCAAGCTACTACAGAATGAGTAAAAAGACAAGTCACAGAACAGAAGGTGCATACAAACCAGTAACATACTAGTAACTAGCTACCAGTGTAGAACGAAAACAATGTACTTTTGATTTTTATGAGAAACTTAGTTGGAAAACAAGGACTTTCACACATCTCTACTCTGATGGATGGTCCCTCCTGTATGAAGACACCTAAAATAAAACCAGTGAAGGGTGTGTGTTGTGTATTAAGCCAGGTGGCTCTTGAAGTGAGGAAACAACCTCAGTAGAATTTTTAAACACTGTGCAAGTCCACACGTGCCAACGCTTACCACCCTGACTTACCTTTACTCTTAACTCCTTCATAGGAGGAGGTAATAGGAGGCCTCGAATCTGAGTGACAATGGGCCCTTCTACTCCGGGAACAATAATTGTATCTCCTTCCTTCAAACGCCCGTTGATCAATATTACATCTATAGTGGTGCCCATCCCTGGGAGAGCCTTAACCTAAGAGACATTTATTGCAAAGGGAGTGAAATATAGGCTACAATGCACCATGTTGAGATTAAATCTAAATTAGTAGACATCCCCACCCAAGAACCCTATTTGGGGGTTGGTGGGGGGAGGAATAAACTGAAAAGCTGACAGTACCTCCATCACCTGTGCTCTCAGCTCTTCACAGTGTGCAAGTCTCTTATTCAACATGGTCTGAGTTAACTCGACAAGAAGGTAGATCAGACTTCCCATGCCATCACCAGTATGTGCAGAGGTAGGTACCAAGGACACAAAAGTGCGGGGATCTTTATTCTCATAAAACAAAGCTGCGTTCAACCCCTAGAGACATAAAAAGCAAAGTCATTCCCACAGGCCGAGTGGTGGAAGGAGGTCTCCAGAACAGAAATGACTAACTAGAAGCTGGATGAATAATGGCTCTTCATTCTGAAAAATCCTCAAAAACACTTAGATCATGTATATCCTGGAGGTATTAACCATATCGCAGAAAAGTAGTTTCTTTCCAAGTCAATTTGGTTTTTCAAAGTTAAACATTCAGACTACAAAGAGAGGTCTTGAAATAAAGATTTTAAAAGGAAAAGGGAGAAGGGAAAAGAATGAAAATGCTAATTGCCATTAATAGGGGAACAGAACCAGTATTAATGAAAATAGTGACTTAATTATAAAGACAATGTAAAAGAAGAAAAAATATTCTATGATATAGTCTCTTCGTAAAGAAGGGAAAGCTTTCTTACCTGCTGTGCAAATTCCACAATAATAGCCTTTGCTCGCTCCTCAAATTCATCTCTTGTATTCTTTTTCTGCTTCTTTAAAGTAGCAGCCACATCACAGTCGGGGCTCTTTTTCCAATCATACAACCTATCAATCTGGAAAAGTATTTTTCGTAAGAAACATCTCTAAAGCATTCACAACACTCAGGAAGTTAATTAAGGTTAATTTAAAAGCTCCAGAAAATTCCAAATGCATATCACACATATCTGGAAGAGTATTACTTTCATTGCACCAAAAGCCCCTCAGTCTGCTCAACCGCACCCCCTCTTAAATGTGAAGTGCCACACTGCCTACCAGCCTCCAGCCAGTTCATGGGAGGCTGCCATTTCCTGCAAAAGATGAAAAACTAGAATTATCCTGGGAACATTAACATATGTTGGAATTCCAAAATGGTTATGTTAAGTAGTATGCAGGAAAAAGGATTAATTACAGCCAAGTACCATCACCAGGAAAATGACATGAAAAATAATAGAAAATAATCTATTTTCCTTCACTTTTCAAAAGATGATAAATGGGTATAAAGAAGATTATTTAAGAGTAAAAACAAACAAAAAGGCATAATATATTGGCTCATTCTAGGGTGATAAAATAAAAAAGCAGACCAATCTGATTGCTATCAAAAAGGAAAATCAGTAAGTAGAAATAGACCCAGAAATGACAATGATGGTATATAATTAGCATACAAGGGCCTTAAAATAGTTATTATAAATATATTCAATGACTTTAAAGGAAAAACATGTAACTTGTAGAGCTAAAAAAAATATATATATATATATATAATATGAAATGAAAAAAAATAAATCACTGGATGAGCTGAAGCAAATTACATATTGCCAAAGATCAGCAACCTTGAAGATAAAGCAAATAAAAACTATCCCAACCAAAGCAGGTAGAGAAAAAAGGATGGAGAAAAGAAAAACCTTCAGTCACTATGAGACAATATTAAGAGAAGTAAAGTCCTAGAATTCTATCAAACACTTAAACAAGGAAAGAGTAAGAAAAGAGAGCAGAAAAATAACTGCACAAGTAATGACCAAGAACTTTCTAAGAAAGTCAAACTCAAGTGGAATAAATATAAAGAAAACTATTATATAATCTCACTGACAAAACTCTTAAAGAAAAAGTCTTTTTAAAAGCAATCAAAAAATCCCACATTACATACTGGGGAACAAAGAATGAGTAGAGATAAAAGCCAGAAAATGAAGATGATGAAGGAAAAAAATATTTTTTAAACCTAGAATTCTATATCAAGTAAAACTATTCAGAAAATATTTTGACCTAAATGATAAATAAAAACACAGTATGTCTAAGCAGTGCTTTTAAGCATACCTTTAAATGCTTACATTAGAAAAGAAAAAAATATCTGAAATCAAATCATCTAAGCTTCCATCTTAAGAAACTGGTAAAAGAACAATGAAGACAAATGTAAGTAGAAAGAAATGACAGAAATTAACCCTGAAATCAATGAAATACAAAACAAACTAGAGAATATCAATAAAACCAAAAGCTGGTTCTTTGAAAGACACAAATTTCTACACAAATTTCTATACTGACAAAAGTAAAAAGCCTAAATAACCTAAACTTAGCTTAAATTCCATGCTGATGGTGCTTTACTAGTGAATCCTATCAAACACGTAAAGAATAATTATCATTTCTACACAAACCCTTTCAGAAAACAGAGGAGGAAATACTTCTCAACTCATCTTAGGAGGCCATTACTCTAATAGCAAAACCAGACAAAAGATATTAAAAGAAATCTACATACCAAAATCACTCATGAAAATCTCCCCCCCAAAATTAGCAAATCAAACCCAGCAATATATGAAAAATATATCATGACCAAGTGGAATTTGTTCCAGTAACGCAAGGTTGGTTTAACATTTAAAAAATCAATAGTAAAGAACAAATGGTGCTGGAACAACTGGACGTCCACAGGCAAAACACTGAATACAGACACAGACCTTACACCCTTCACAAAAAAATTAACTCAGAATCGATCACCTAAGTGTAAAACACCAAACTCTGAAACTCTTAGAAGATAACAGGAGAAAACCCAGATGACCTTGGCCACAGTGATGACTACGGAGATACAACACCAAAGGCATGATCCATGAAAGAACTGATGAGCTGGACTTAATTAAAATTAAAAACTTCTGTGAAAGAGAGTCAAGAGAGTGACATTACAAAGCACAGACTAGAAGAAAATATTGGCAAAAAACCACATCTGGATAAAGGAATGGTATGTAAAGTATACAAATAACTCTCAAAATTCAACAGTAAGTAAACTAAGAATCCAATTTGAAAATGGGCCAAAATACTTAACAAAAAACACCTCACCAAAAAAGATATAAAGATGGCAAATACATACATGAAAAGATGTTTCGCACCTTTTGTCACCAGGAAGATACGAATTAAAACAAGATACCACTACACACCTATCAGAATGGCCAAAATCCTAAAGCACTTACAATAGCAAATGCTGGTGAGGATGTGGAGTGACGGGAACCCTCATGCACGACCGGAGGAAATACAACACGGTGCAGCCACTTTGGAAGACAGTTTGGCAGTTTCTTACAAAACTAAACATTCTTACCATACGGCCCAGCCATCGTGCTCGTTATTTACCCAGGAGTTGAAAACTTATGTGCACACAAAAGTCTACAGCAGCTTTATTCATAATTGTCAAGACTTGGAAACAACTAAGACGTCCTTCAGTGGGTGAATGGATAAATAAACAGGTTCATCTAGACAATGGGATTATCATTCAGTGCTAAAAGAAATGAACTATCAAGCCACAAAAAGACACGGAAGAAACTTTAATCCATATTACTAAGTGAAAGAAGATAATCTGAAAAGGCTACATACATACTGTAGGATTCCAACTATATGACTACTCTGGAAAGGGCAAAACTATGGAGACAGTAGAAAAATCAGTGGTTGCCAGTGGGTGGGAGGTGGGGGGATGAATAGGCAGAGCACAGAGGATTTTTAGGGCAGTGAAAAGGCTCTATAATTCTATAATGGTGGATACATATTATGATACATTTGTCCAAACCCACAGGATGCACCACACCAACAGTAAATTCTAAGGTAAACTACGGGTTCATCAATTGTAGCAAATGTACCACTTGGGTGGGTATATTGATAATGGGAAAAGCTATGAGTGTGGGGGGGGCAGGGGATATATCAGAAATCTCTGTACTTTCCCCTTAATTTCTCTGTGAATTTAAACCTGCTCTAAAAAATGACATGTTTTTTAAATAGCAACAAACTTCTCACACCCTCAACAACATGGATGAAGTCACAGAAGCATAATGTTAAATGTAAAAAGCCAGACACAAAAGAACATATTCTGTCAAATTTGATTTACATGAAGTTCAAGAAACAGGCAAAACTAACCCATGGGCACAAAATTTGGAACAGTGGTTGCTATGAGGGGCTGGGGATTGACTGGAATGGGGCATATTGGTACTTCTCGGGTGATGCAAAGTCTGATGTCTTAATTTGGGCTGTGTAACAAGGATGTATATACATTTATCAAAACTCAATTTCACACTTAAGTTCTGTGCATTTCACTGTATATAAATTTTACCTCAATTTTAAAAATAAGGATATAGCAAATTTACAGAAAGCATAAAAATATTTATGTCACAGCTTTTCCACCTGGTAATAATAATTAACCTGTTTTGAACCCTTACTTTGATCAGATACTAGTCTTAACACTTGACATGTTTTATCGCCTCTAATTCTTACAAAAATCCAGTAATGCTCTGTTTTGCAGGCAAAAAGGGGCTAATTAAGGACCCTCTTTATACAGTTTGAAGTGCCAAAGCCAGGATATGAACCCAAGATTCAAACCCTGGAAGCCAAGCTCTTAACCACTGTCCCACTCTGCTAACTCAGAGCTCGTAGGATGTAGTTTCTCTGGAGACAATAACGAAACTAGAAAGAGCAAGTGACTAAGGTAGTGCCTGCAGAGGAAGAGCAGACTGAGATCCTGTTAGACTGTCATCTTCACTAGAAACGTTCTAGGAATGAAGAGCAAATGGAGATTTCCAAGATACAACGAAGACTGCAATCTTAGGGTCACCGTGCCTGCTTAATCCAGATTTGCCCACCACTGGCAAATCCACACTCAAGTCAGAGGTCAAAAGCATAGGCCTGTAGAGAACTCCTAAGGGAGGATGTGTCTGCGTTTGAACAAAGTAACTATAACTTTAGAAAATAAATGAAGATTCGAAAATGACCTTCATAAATTAGAGAAACTGGATTAAACACAAACAGTTAAACTCCTAGAAGAAAACAAGATTAACAAAATGAAGTGGAAGGAAATGGTCTACTAGGTGTGTACACTGTATAATAAAAGACTCGGAAACTTATAAGCTCAAACTGAATTAAAGCAACCCATGAAATCTTCTCTCTCCAAAGTTAATACAATAGTTGGAAGTAATACATGCCAAGTGCCCATTACCTACTAGGCACTCAGTAAATTCTTGTTATTGCTATTTAACAGGATTCATGACTTAGAAAAGAGAGAAAACAACCCTATCTCTGCAACTGGTACAGATCAGAGCTTAATGAGAATTGTCATCTCTCCTTTAAAAAAAAGTGACAAACTTGGAAAGGGTTCAGTTTACAAAGGTCTTCTAGTGAAGCTGTGGCTGGGAAGAAGGCTTAGTGGTCAGTCTCCTCTAGATTTGTCCAAACCCACAGAGTATACAACACCAAGAGTGAACCCCAATGAAAACGATGAACTCTGGGTGATAATGATGTGTCCAAAGGAGGTTCATCAGTTGTAACAAATGCACCTCTTTGGTGGAGGACACTGGGAACGGAGGGGGTTGTGCGTGTGTGAAGACAGGGGTATACCGGAAATCTGTACCTTCCCCTCAGTTTTGCTGTGAACCTTAAAGTGCTCTAAAAACAATAAAGTCCTGATAACAAAAAGTAAAGCCCCTCACCCCCACAGCAACAGCAATTCAGGCTGTTACCGAATAAAGGAGAAAAACCACATAAGCATATCAAGAGATGCAGAATGAGCATCTGACAAAAATCAACAACCATTCCAGACTTAAAAGAAAAAACAATACTAAGCAACCTAGGAATAGAAGGGAAATTCCTCAGTTTAATGAAGTGCATTTACATCTGACATCATACTTAATGGTAAGTATGGAGAAGAAACAAGGATGTCTGTCACCACTTTTATTCGACATTGTTCTAGAAGGTCTAGTTAGTGCAATAAGGAAGAAAAACATTTATAAATTGATAAAGGATACAGATAAGGGAAAAAGTGTAACAGTTTTTATTTGCAGATAACATAATCACGTATACAGAAACTCCCACCCGAGCTACAAAAGCTACTAGGCCTAATCAGTGAATTTAAAAGGTCACAAGATAATAAAACTGGAGCATATTGTCAAGACAAAGTAAAGTAAAGTAAATGTAGAGACAGACATCATGTTCACTGATTGGAAGGCTCAATTTTGTTAAAATGTCCATTCTCCCAGAATTTATCTACAAATACAACCCCAATAAAAATCCCGGAGGGAAGAAACTAACAAGCTGATTCTAAACTTTATATGGAAATTCAAGGACCCTGAAATAACCAAAACAATTTTGAAAAATAAAAAGTTGAAGAACTTAACCACCACCTGCTTTCATGACGTTATTATGAACCTGCAATAATCAAGACAGGGTAGCAGTGGCACAAGGACAGACATATAGGTCAATGGAAGAGAAGAGAAATACTAAGAACAAACATGTACCTACATGGTCAATTAATTTTCAACAAAGACTGCAAAGTAATTCAATGGGGAAAAGAATAATCTTTTCACAAGGGGTTTTTGAAGTAGATATACATTTGGAAAAAAGTTAACCTTGACCCTACCTTACACCATGCACAAAACTAACTTAAAAACATCATAGATCTAAATGCTGAATATCTAGAAACACTGGAGAAATTTTTCATGAACTTGGGGTGGGAAAAGATTACTTATATAGAACACAAGCGACAAATTATAAAAAAAAATAATTTCTCATAAATTGATTTTGCTAAAATTAGAAGTTTCTGCTGCTCTTCCAAAAACCTCATTAAGAAAATGAAAAACTAAGTCCTTGACTATAAGAATATATCTGCAATACACATAACTGACAAAGGACTTCTATTGACAATATAAAGAACTCTTAAAACTGAATTAAGACAACTAACAATCGAATAAAAATGAGCAAAGGATTTTGAATAGATACTTCAGAGAGACAGAGATGGAACAAGTACATGAAAAGATGTTTGATGCCATTAGTCATCATGGGAATGCAAATGAAACCAGTATACTTTGGCACTACACACTCATTAGAATGGCTACAGGTAGGGTTAAGTGTTGGCAATAATGTGCAGAAACTGGAACTCTTCCAAATTGTGGGTTAAAAAATGTAAAATGGTACAATCTCTTTGGGAAAATGTGTCATTTTCTCATAAAGTTGAACATATACCTACCATATGACCCAGCAATTCTATTCCTAAATATTTACTAAAAGTAAAGGAAAATAAACGTCTACACAAAGACTTGTGTAAAACGTTTATAGCTGCTTCACTAATAACCTAAAATTGTAATCAATCCAAGAATCCTTCTACAGGTAAATGGATCAAGTGTTAAGATGTATTAGCCAGATGATGAAATATTACTGAATAATAAAAAGGAACAACCTATGACCTATGCAACAACACGGATAAATTTATATTAACATGAGTAGTGAAAAATGCCAGACTCAAAAGATTATACACTGTATAATTCCATTAATATGAAATTATAAAACAGGCAAAACTAGTCTATGGCAGCAGAAAGAAGGCTGGTGTGTTTCGGGGTGCAGAAGGGGCACACTGACTGTAAAAGAACATGAGGGAACATTCTGGGAATATGGAGGTAAGTCTATATTCTGAATGACGGTGGTTAAATGTGCGTATAATTTTGTCAACATACATTGAACTGTACACTTAGCGTTAAGTGCATTTTCTTACATGAAAGTTATACTACATTTTTTTAACCACAAAAAAATAAGAAGCATATTTTCACAACTTAATTTTTCAGAAGGAGAGCTTACCTTATTGAGTGCAACAATGAAGGGACATTTTTTAGATTTCAAAAGGTTGATAGATTCAATTGTCTGGGGCTCTAAACCGTGCATAATATCAACAACTAAAATGGCAATATCACAAAGAGAGCTTCCTCTGTTTCTCAGATTACTGTTGGAAAAGAAAAAGATGTATAAATAGAAATCTTGCAATTAATACTTTTATTTTAAAAACTTAAAATTTTAATTTCTTTGTAAAACCTAAACAAAAAAGAACAAAATGAAGTACATGCATTAAATTCAAGTGCCATTAGCCCTTAACTTGCCAAATGCTTATCTGACAGTGAATTGACATCAGTTGGAATGACTTAGTTCCAGAAGTTACTCCATTATTTCTGCCAATTTTACTGACCAAGTTTTTTGCGCTAAGGAACATAGCCAAGAGGTAACAGGACAAAATTCCACCTGTAATGGGTTTCATAGGAGATAGACCAGGTATGTATTAGGATTTGCTCTTTCAAAGTGGAAAAGACTTCTCTCTACAAAAAACAAGTATCCAAATAAAGTACTACTAAATCAGTGAGGCACAGATGAGGATTGGCAGTTACAGGGAGCACAGACCTCAAAACAGTACCCCAAGACTAGCGACTAGTTAGAACTCCTCACTCACTGAACTTTGAGACTTCATGGTTTCAAGCAGTTTGCCTGATGACAAAAGACACAAATCATTCTTACCTGAAAGACTCATGCCCCGGAGTGTCAATAATCAGCATTCCTGGAATCCGTAAATTCTCTCTATTAAACTAGAAAAGGTGGGGGAAAGTGGAGAGCTTAACAAAGCCAAAACAATGAAAGCTTCTTTACAAAACAATTATTCTGCCATGAAAACTTCAACATCACTTCCTTTTCCAAATGAACTGTTTTAAAACTGTTTCAACCAGCAAAGCACAACAGTTAATATTTTCATTAATATCAAAAGGAATTTTTCAGAAAAAAAACTGAAATGAGAAAATATTCCCCTTGTTAAAGTTATATAACTGATGTAGTCTAAATCTGAACAGATTATTAGTAAGTGACATAGTAAGTGACAAATGACAGAGTAGTCATCCGAGAGTGATTATTTATAAAAAGCTGACACAGAAGAAGAGGTTCTCCGTATCTGGAAAATGTATCTGGTCCAATTTTAAAGCAATTCTAAACTCTGAAAAATATCTCAAAGCATGTTTTAAAGAAAATTTACCACATCAACTTAAAATATTAAAGAATAAGTTCATACCCTGCTTTATTCAAATACTATCCTCAACACTTGATTTTCTGGACAAAAGCACACAAATGAATGGAAACAACATTACAACAAGCCAGATATGGACGTCCTCCTTTAATCTAAAGAGTAGCACTGACCAACAAATCTCTCTCACACATACACACACAAAACTTTTTTCTTTGCTTATCTATACTTTTGTCAATCTTCAAATGATTTTCCAAAATCTTATCCAGGGATCTAGGTCAAAATGATTCAAATGCAAAACATTTCAATTTTGCATTCTGGTGGTCTTAGATCAAAATTCACCATAATTATTTCCACTTCGTTGTCTGGAATACAAACAATATAATGACAATTGCCATATAAAGGTTATCCTGAGAACTTTCATACAGGCCTAATAAAAATCATGCTTTTTAACTATGTGCTAAAATAACACCAGATTTAGAGTCTGGAAACTGGTGGAATAAGCTGTTATAAACTCCCCAGTGACTAGCACAGAAAAGTAACAGATAGAAACAACCAAAATAAAATTTAAATTACAAATTCAGAAAACTGTAATTCAAGAAAACTGTCCTAAAATAAAGATTTTAAACTACATACTGAAATGGAACACCATGTAACGGGAAAACTGACCCAGAACAACCAAAAGCAAGATGCAAAAAGACTACATAACTTATACGAGGATGAAAACCAGCTTGTAATCAAACTTGCAATGATTTATGTCAGAAGAAATTGGAGTAACAGTCAAGATACTTAAGGAAAGAAAATGTGAACCAAAGATTTTACATGTAGCCAACTAACTTTCCAGGATGAAGGCCACAAAGTAACTCTTAAATATTAAAAAACTCAAGTAATATTATTCCCATTACTCCTTCTTCAGCAATCTACCAGAAAACAAGCTGCATAAAACAATTTCAAACACACAAAACAAAAACTGAGTGATAAGCTCACAGACCCTTTCTATACACAGAACTGAGACTAAATAAGGAATGAAGAGAGATACCAGCATGTAATAATGTGCTATGTGTTACATCAGACAGCACGATGTAACCAAACACAAATAAGACTACTAGAACCTGTATCAAAAAGACTCAGAAGCCAATCACTGGGCAAAGATGGAACTATCTCAGCACAACAATAACTGAAATGGATTAAAACACGGTAAATAGGGACTTCCCTGGTTGGGCAGTGGTTAAGAATCCGCCTGCCAATGCAGGGAGCACAGGTTCAAGCCCTGGTCCAGGAAGATCCCACAAGCCGTGGAGCAACTAAGCCTGTGCACCACAACTACTGAGCCTGTGCTCTAGAGCCCGCGAGCCACAACTACTGAGCCCGTGCTCCGCAACAAGAGAAGCCACCACAATGAGAAGCCCATGCACCACAACGAAGAGTAGCCCCCGGCTCGCCGCAACTAGAGAAAGCCCGTGAGTAGCAATGAAGACCCAACAGCCAAAAATAAAAAAAAATAAAAAGGTAAGAAAAAACACAGTAAATATGTTGAAATCCATGAGTTTATAATAATATAATAGCAAACCAAACCAATCACTCTTTATTTTAAGAGCTGGTTAATAAAGGTGAAGGATCAGGCATTTATTCTGCCTTTCCTCCACATCCCATCACTCAATGACCAAATAGTAGATGAGGACTCTATAGAAGTAATCAGATGATGGGACTGGAATATCAACATTTAGAGATTACTTCACTTCATAATAGTGACTGCCTCTTGGAGCAGGAGGGAAGGAGGACTCCTACAACATTTAATGGTTTATGTCTTTAAAGATGGCGTGTGTTAATTATGAACGGTGAGCATATGGGTCTGTTATACTATTCTGTTCTTTTTTCTGTGTTTGAAATAATTTATACGTTAATTTTTGTCAGAGATTAAAACACATGAAGTACAGTGTACTTACATTTTTAATCATCTTCGTTTGTTCATTAATAGCTTCAAGAGGAACATTGGTGGCACCAATCTGCTGCGTAATACCACCTGCCTCACCATCTTGTACATGCGTGTGACGGAGCTGGGATAAGATGGCAGATTCAGATTCAAATTTCAAAATGCAAAAAGAAGCAAAAGCAATAAGAAAACAGCAGCTTGTAAACAGAACTGCCCATGTGTGCTATGGTTTCTATTAGCTTTTTATAAGGTATCATTCACTTATTCAAAAAGTTATGTATCAATGCACACATTTTCTTACTTTATCTAGAATTTTTGTCTTCCCTGTGTCCACATGTCCAAGTACACAAATAACAGGAGCTCTTAGCTTCTCTGTATTTACGTTTTTACTATGTTCAAGTCTCCGTTTCTAGGAATAAAAAAAAAAAACACAAAATTAAATACTATTTCAAACACTTAGTACCATCTTCCTTTAAATTATTTTGCCTTTGCAAGGGAATGCCACAACCTGCATACAGGTTTTGCTGCTTGTTTTGCTGCTTTAACTACATGTAACTGCATTTTACAATGTGAACTTTACAACCTTTGGACAAGGAGACACCTGTTTATAAGAGATTTCTGAGCAGCACTACTAATTATGAATAAGAATGGTGTAAAGTGTTGGCTCAAACTTTCTGAACACTTTTGCACATGGTTAATTTAATGGAATATAATGAATAGAAAAAGGAATTGATCATTTTGTCACACTTACTATATAGTACAACCTCTAACTTACGTGGAGGTTTACATAGAAAGAGGTATACACTAGCATTCCAACACTTTCATTAGAACTTAAGAATTGTTAAAAATTTTAAAGCAATATATTTCAAAGCTGTATCCAGTGTACAAATGCTATGTCTTTTCAATTAGGACATGGTTACTGCAAGCTTCAGCCTGACACATCCAAATGACACTTCCTACCTTCCTAAGTAACCACTAAGCATGAGAAAGCCTGTCCTTGAACTACAATGTATTTACTGTATCATTTACTTCTAAATACTTCAGCTTTCTGAGAACCAAACAAAACACAAGCTAGCAGTTCCTCTTTAAAATGACGGCCTTTGAAGTACAGTAAAGCTGGCATTCAAATGAAATAACACTTTTCACAAAAAGTCTGAAGCAATGTCATTTACAAAACTATCA
This sequence comes from Stenella coeruleoalba, assembly GCF_951394435.1. Classification (NCBI taxonomy): domain Eukaryota; kingdom Metazoa; phylum Chordata; class Mammalia; order Artiodactyla; family Delphinidae; genus Stenella; species Stenella coeruleoalba. Next base: position 7,813,065 of record NC_137159.1, read on the forward strand.
CTATTTTCCATCTAAAAAACCGTTTTTCTAAGAACTCTTTCATTTCTACCACGACACTGATTCTTTCTATAGAAACTGTAATGAAAAGACATTTTGGAATGTCAAAAGTAAGACGCAAGTATTTACTAGCGAAGAGTAGTACACAACAGCGTCACAACATGTACGACTCAAAAGCAAACGGGACCTTAGTTAGAACTTGATATGGTTGAAAACTGCCTTTCTCTCCCATACTTGATGAAATGCTGAAATTTTCTGGAGGGCAATGTAGTATATATAGACCACGACTCAGAAATTCTACCTCTAAGTATTTGCTCTGAAGCAATGACAAGTATACAGAGATGTACAGGTGTACAACAGTTTGCTCACTGGAGTATTTATAATAGCAAGAATCAGTAACCACTTAATCTTTAGTGGAGGATTTCTTAATGAGTGTTTCCAAAACCCCAGGGCTGATACCTTTCTGGTTGCATAGAATCATATAGGTATCCTATCCACAATGGAGAGTCTTACTTAGGAAGTCTGTGGTGAATGTCAGAAAATTATAGTATATAGCAAGGTTTCAGAACCATGAAGTGTGTTATGGACTGAACTGTATCTTTCCCAAATTTATACACTGAAGTCCAAACCCCCAATGTGACTTATTTGGAGATAAGGCCTTTAGGAGGTAATGGAAAGGTTAAATGAGGTCCTAAGGGTGGGGCCCTAATCCAATAGAGCTGGTGTCCTTATAAAAGAAAATCAAAAATCTTTCTCAGCACTTACAGGGGAAAGGCCATGTCAGGACTCAGTAATAAGGTAGTCACCTGCAAGTAAGGAAAAGAGTCCTCACCAGAAAACAGCCCTGCTAGCTCTTGAATCTTGAACTTCTATCCTCAAAAACTGTCAGAAAATAAATTTCTGTCATTTAAGCCTCCCAGTTTGCAGTATTTTTGCAGTATTTTGTTGTGGCCGCCCAAGCAGACGGATACAAAGTTAAATTAGGATCCTTCTATAAAATGGAAGACAACATGGAGCCGTTAAAAGGTGTTGTGAGGCAGGACTTCTTAAAGGATGGAATGAGGAGGCTCAGCAAGTCCTCTCCCTAAAAAGAAAAGATAAAACTAGACAAAATTGTTGAAACAGCCACTTAAAGACTCTAGAAGTTGGCCAACAGCATATAACAAATTGAGAAACATTTAATTCAAGAAAATCTACTGACCATCAGTAAGAGCAACTGTGGAGTTTCAGACTGGAGTTGCTCCATCACACTCCTCTCACTCCCACAGCTCCATGGGGCAGAAGTGATATGAGAGAGGGACAGGGGATTTCACACTGTAGGGCACTGCCAAAACCAGGAGTGACCCCAATGGCAAACAAAAAGATAAAACTAAAATCACAACTAGACTAAGGCCTTGATACTGGTGAGACAAGAGATAACCAGGAAGATCAGTCAGACATTTAACAGGGAGGCTTGTGGAACAAGACTGACAAACCAGGCTTTGATAAGATACTACTAATCTCCGGTGGTCCAGAAGGCTGTGCCCCTTACAAGGTTGTCAGAAGAGACAAAGAGGTCCTTGGTCCTCTAACAAGAACTTAAAAAATGAAAACAAACAAAAACAAAGAAAACAAAACTGAGAAGAGGCATCAGCAGTTGCATACAATAAAAGCCAAAGACAACAGAATTAGTCCACCTGATTCACTAGGCAAAAAAACCAAAAAACCCAAACTACCACATTTGTAGGAGCTAACAGAATTCAGAGTGGTCAACAGAAACTACCTCTGAGAGATCCAGATTTTGGACTTATCAGACAAAGACTCAAAAACAGGGAACCATGTTGAAAGAAAAGTGTGATGATGACTCATCAAAAGAGGACATCAATAAATAGAAAAAAAATTATAATTAAAAAAAATAACTTGAACATTTTGGAGTTAAAAAGTTCCGTAACAAATTTAAAAAGTCACGTCACTGAAGGGGCTCAACAGTAGCTATAACCTGGCAGAAGAAAGAATCAAAGAACTTAAAGATAGATTAATAGAAATTAAACCGGAATGAAGAAAACTGGACAGAACCCTGAGAGATCTGCAGGATACTCTCAAGTGCACCAGTGGAGTTCCAGAAGGAGAGGAGACAGAGAAATAGGCAGAAAGAATATCTGAAGAAATAATGGCAGAAAATGTTCAAAATTCGACAAAAAACATCAATCTACACATCTAAAAAACTCAATAAACTCCAAGTAGGATAAATACAAAAGATAGCCACACCAAGACACAACCTAGTTAAATTGTTAAGAGCCAAGATCAAAAAGAAAATCTTGACAGCAAGAGAAAAATCACTCCCTGTGTAGAAGGGAACCCAAATAAGAGTTAACAGCTTAATTTTAATCATAAGCAATGGAGGCCAGAGGCAATGCAGTAACATATTCAAAGGACTAAACAAGAGAAAAAAATTGTCATGCAAGAATTCCGCATGCAGCAATATTATCTTTAAAAATGAAGGTAAAATAAAGAATTCCCAGACTTAAAAAGACTAAGGAATTCACTGCTAGAAGATTAGCATGATGAGAAATATCACAGAAAGTTTATCAGGGTGAAATGAAGTGACACCAGATGGTAACGAAAAGCCACATGAAGAAAAAAAGGGTGATGGTAAAAGATGATTATATAGGTAAATATAAAACACAGTAAAAATTACCTTTTTCTATTTTCTTCTCTTAAAGGCTGATTTAAAAGATAACTTCAAAAATAATTCTAAAGTTGTATGCTTGATCTTATAACAGATAAAGATGTAACAAATATAACAAAGATCAAAGGCAAGGCGAGGGAGGTACTGGAGCTATACTGTAGCAACAAAATGACACCAGCAGAAACTCAAATTCATAGGAAGAAATAAGGAATACTAGAAACGTTAATATTTAGGCTAATATTAAAGACTATCAATATATTTTTCTCCTTTCTTCTCTGAATTCCTTTAAAAGATGTAAGATCAAATAAGACATTAATAGCACCACTGTTTTATTGGGTTTGTAACATTTATAAACATAATATATGTAACAATAATACATAATATATGTAACAATAATAGCATAAAGGAAGAAGAAAGAAATAGATCTATATTGGAACAAAATCTTTTTTTAACTAGAATTAAGCTACTAATAATAGAAAATAATAAGTTAAGATACATATTGTAATGCCTAGAGTAACCATGAAGAAAATAACTTAAAAAAAGAGAAAGACCCAAGAGACATGCAATATGTAGAAAACAAATAGCAAAATGAGAGAAGAAAATTCCATCACATCTATGACAACTTTTTTCCATTTCCTTTTTCTTTTGCCCCACCAAGTGGCTTATGGGATGTTAGTCCCCCAACCAGGGATTTAACCCAGGCCCTCAGTAGTGAAAGTGCAGAGTCCTAACCACTGGACCAGTGGGGAATTCCCCATAATAACTTTAAATGTGAATCAATTAAATGCTCTTAAAGGCACATTGTGTGACTGGATAAAACAGCAAGATTAAAGCACATGCTGTCAGCAAGAGACACTTTAGAGTCAAAGACACAGACATAAACTGAAAGCATTAAGACTGAAAAAGACATACCATGCAAATGATAACTATAAGAGAGATTCATGGCTATGTTAATAATACACAAAAAATGTTATTAGAGACGAGAGACATATCTGTATCCTCAAGAAGATATAACAATTATAACCACATACAAACCTAACAGAGACCCAAAATATATAAAGAAAAAACTGAAAACATTGAGGGGAGAAATAAAATTCAACAATAAATCTGGGAACTTCAATAGCCCACTCTCAATAATGGATAGAAAAACTATACATAAAATGAGCAAATGTATACAAAATTTGAACAGAAGTATCAACAAAACTGACCTAACTAACACCAGACCCACCAACAGCATAATCCACATTCTTCCTAAGTACACAAGAAACATTCTCCAGAAGAGACCATATGCTAGAAGATAAAACAGGTCAATTACTTTAAAATGACAGAAACTATACAAAGTATGTTCTCTGACCACAATGGTCAGAATTTAGAATTAACAGAAGGAAAATAAGGAAAATCCACAAATATTTGTAAATTATAACAATACACTTCTAAATAATGCATGATCAAAGAAGAAATAGTAAAAGTGAGATTAGAAAATCTGAGTTGAATGAAAACCAAAAAAAGTCAAAATTTGTGGGATGCAGCTAAAGCAGTACCTTAGAGGGGAAATCTGTAATTGTAAATGCCTATATGATGTGGAGAAGAAAAGAATGGTCTCAAATCAATTATCTAAGTTGTCACCTTAAGAAATTAGCAAAAGAGGAAACTAAACCCAAAGTAGAAAGAAAATAATAAAGAACAGAACAAAAAATCAACTAAAAAGAGAACAAACAAAAATAAAGAAAAATCAATGAAACCAAAAGTTGGTTTGAGATGCTCAAAAACATGGAAAACCTTTAGCCAGACAGACCAATAAAAAAAAAAAAAAAGAGGAGACAAAGATCACCAAAATTAGAATCAAGAGGAGACACCACTACTGACCTTACAGAAACTTAAAGGACTGTAAAAGGATGCTATGAACAACTTTATGCTCACAACTTAGATGAAAAACAATAATTAGAAACTCAAAAATTACTGATAATGACTCAAGATGCAAAAGAAAATGACAATACAATAAACTGAATTAGTAATTTTAAAATCCTCCCCCCCAAAATGCTTTATTGATGAATCCCAACAAACATTCAAAACAGGAAATAATATAATCCTTCACAAACTCTTGCAGAAAGTAGAGAAGGATGGAACACTTCCCAACTAATCCTACAAGGTTAATATTAATCTGAAATCAAAGCCAGAGAAACACATCTTAAGATAAGAACGTTACTGATCCATATCCTCATAGGTATAGATCACAAATTCCTCAACAAAATATTACAAACGACATCCAGTACCATATAAAGAGGATTATATACCATGATCAAGTGGGATTTATTCCAGGAATGCAAGGTTGGTTGAATACCAATTAACATAATACATCATATATCAATACAAAAAGGGAAAAACCCATCTCAATAAATATACAAAAAGCATCTATCATCCACTCACCAACAGAAACTCACCACAAACTAGGAAAAAAAGGGAATTTCATCAAACTGACAAAGGACATCTGTGAAAAACCCACTGCTAATATCATAGTTAATGGTGAAAATCTGAACATTTTCCCCCCAAATACTGGGAACAAGGCAAGTATGTCTGTTCTTACCACTTCTATTCAACAATGTATTGGTCTAGCCAGGGAAATAGGGCAAAAAGAGAGAAATAAGCAGCAGTAAGTTTGGAAAGGAAGAATTAAATTGTCTTTGATAGATGACATGACACTGATTACAGAAAGTCCTAAGCAATCCATGAAAAATTACTGGAATAAAAAAATTTCAGTATAGTTGCAGGATACAAAATCAATCTATAAAATCAACTGCACCTTTATATTGACAATGGAAGATTAAATGAAGTGACTCCATTCACAAGAGCATCAAAAACAATAAATATACTTGGCAGTAAATTTAACAAAAGAATCATAAATCCTATACTCTGAAAACTACAAAACACTGCTGGATGAAATTTTAAGAGATATAAATAAATGGAGAGACAGCCTATTTCCATGGATTGGAAGATTTAATATTAATAAGATGGTAATTCTCCACAAAATTGATCTACAGATCCAATGCAATCTCTATCAAAGTCTGAGTAGACTTTTTGCAGAAACTGCTGACCCTAAAATCTGTATGGAAAAGCACGTGACCTAGGATAGTCAAAACTATCTGGAAAAGCAAGAATAATGTTGGAAGACTTACATTTCCCAATTTCAAAACTTACCATAAAACTATAGTAATCAAAAACAGTATGGTACTGATGTAAGAACAGATATACAAATGAATGAAACAGAACTCAAAAGTCGAAAAATAAACTCTCACATTTCTGATCACTTGATTTGTCGAAAATGACAAGGCAACACAATGGGGGAAGAGTAGTCTTCTAAACAAATGATGCTGGTTAAATTCATTAAAAAATGATGTTAGTCCCTTACATCACACCATACAAAAAAATTATCTTAACATAGAGTTAAAGATACAAGAACAAAAAGTATAAATTTTTAAGAAGAAAACACAGGGCAAAATATTCATGATCTTGGGTTAGGCAAAGATTTCTTCAACACAACACCAGAGGCATGCTCTAGTAAAAGAAAAATTTAATAAACTGGATGTTAACAAAATTAAAAATTTATGCACTTCAAAAGAAACTTAAAAAATGAAAGGAACTCTTACAACTTAATAATAAAAAGACAAATTCCAAAATTTAAAAATGGACAAAAATTTGAATAGATGTTTCAACAATGAAGATTATAGGAATGGCCAATAAACATACAAAGAAATGCTCAACATCATGGAAATGCAAATTAAAAACTGCAATAAGATATACTACTTCACATCCTTTAGAACGGTTATAATGGAAAAGCAGACAGTAACAAGTATTAGTGAGGATGTAGAGAAACTAGAACCCTCAACTGATAAAAATTTTCAGTTGCAGAGCCACTCTGAAAAATAGTTTAGTAGTTTCTGAAAAAGTTAAACACAAATTTACCATATGATTCAGCAATTTCACTCCTAGGAACATATGCAAAAGAAATAAAAACATGTTTCCATGCAAAGATTCATATGAGAATGTTTATGACAGTACTATTCATAATAGCCAAAAAAGTGGAAAGTCAAATATCCTTCAACTGGTGAATGGACAGTAATAAAATGTGGTATATTTGTGCAACAAAACACTATTTGTCAGTAAAAAGGAACAAAGTACTAATAGAGCAACAACACAGATGAATAGGCTTAAGTGAAATAAGCCAGACAGAAAAGACTACATATTATAGGATTGCATTTATAATGAAGTTTCCAGAGAAGACAGCTCTCTAGAGACAGAAAACCAGATTAGTAGTTGCATGGGGCTAGGAATGGGGAATGACTGCAAACTGGCACAAGGAATGTGTCTGGGGTGATGAAAATATTCTAAAGTTGAGTTGTGGTGATGGTTGCACAACTCTGTAAATTTACAAAATGTCACTGAATTGTACACTTAAAATGGGTCAATTTTATGGTACGTAAATCATATCTCAACCAAGCTGTTTAAAAACTGTTGAGCTAAAGAAGCCCATAGCATATTGTTATGTGGAAAAAAATATGCATCCACAAAATTTATTATCTAATTATTAATGAATTTTTTTTAACATGAGGCTGATAAACAGATTCATTAACAAGGGTAGTTCTTGTTATCTCACTGGGGAGTGAGATAATGGGGGAACTTTTACTTTCTGATTACACCCATTCTGTTTGTTTTTAAATCATCAAACACAGTACACAAACTGTCTCTCTTACACATAGGTATACAAGGGAGTTGGCCTGAGTAGGTGCTGTGGGGAAGAAGCAGAGACACGTGCAGGAGAAGGGAGGGGATCTAGTGGGTGGAGACCAGAGATACTGCTCAACATCCTAAAATGAAGACGACAGTCCCCCGCAGCAGAGAATTATTCAGCCCAAAAATGTCAACGGTGCTGGGGTTGAGAAACCCCAGTTTACAATAATAGACTTTGTTAGTCCTTTAGAGATTCAGAAAATCTATTCCTATCTAGACTTTACAGAAGGAAAGGCAAATACTGATATATAGGTATTAAAACAAAAATTAAAAACTAGAATTACATATGAAAAGATTAAGAAAAGGAAAGCTAAGAACAGTTTTTAGCTTTAAAATAGTTTAGCATCCTCAAAGCAAACTAAAGTAGTTTTTAGTGTATTATTTATGCTAAGCTGACATAACTAAAGGAAACTTTCTCTTGAAGCCTAGTAGAAGTAGTAGTAGAAGTCTACCTCATTAAGTAGGCCAAACAGTAAGCCGGCTAGGTATGTGAACTTGACTAAATATTGATAGAAGCCTCATTAACCCACCAGATTTAAACAACTAAAGGGATCAGATGCCTCAGAATGACTAACCTAAATACGTAAGGCAAAAACTCAACTAGAGGGCATAAGCTCAGAATACCTCTGTATACCGATAAATTGTCAAAGAGCACATTAAAATTTGGAGGAAAAAAGAAAAAAATGATGAAGCAGTCACCATTCTGTCTTAGGTAAGAGTGAGGTCCTTGGGTTAGACCACTGTTAAAGACCTATTATGTCTCCACAAAAACCGGACAAAGATACCACTCCAAGACTGTATTTTTAAAAGTGCTCCTCAATAAAAGCCTTTAGTTGTATAGTTCTAATGTTCACAGAGGAGTGGGGAGGAAAGGAGGAAAGAGAAGAGGAAAAATAAATACCTCAATCCTCCGTTTTGCTTTGTCGTAAGCCCGTTCTTCTTTAGTTCGATCATCATCAGAGTCATACTCAGATTCCGAGCTCACTTCTTTACTTGGCTTTTTAACTAATGTTTTCCCCACATCCTTCTCATCTGACACCTTTTCATCTTCTTCATCGCCTTCACTGCCTTCACTGTCTCCTTCTTCTTCCTCTTCTTCTTCACTCTCTTCGTCATCCTCCTCCTCCTCCTCTTCCTCCTCTTCCTCTTCAGGGTTTTCTTTTACTTCTATATGCACCGTGTTTCCTACTTTCAGGAAAACAGATTTTGAAATAAATGAAAGTTAACAATGAGATTTCTATCAAGATAGAGACCTTAAAGGGAAAATAATACTGAACATGTACTAAATAAGGGAGTAAAAATTTTTTTTTTTTGTGGGGTGGTATGCTGGCCTCTCACTGCTGTGGCCGCTCCCATTGTGAAGCACAGGCTCCGGACGCGCAGGCTCAGCGGCCATGGCTCACAGGCCCAGCCACTCCGTGGCACGTGGAATCTTCCTGGACCGGGGTACGAACCCGTGTCCCCTGCATCGGCAGGCGGACTCTCAACCACTGCGCCACCAGGGAAGCCCAGGGAGTAACATTTTAATACAGCATTAATTCCAAATTAATGTTTTCATACATCATAAATGCAAAGTGTTTGTCTACATTGCTACAATGAAGACTGCCACTTAACAGTAAAAACTTAATGCATTAACCATACTTCAGCTAATAAACAAGAAAAACATTACTAAGCTAGGATACAAGAGAGGACAGAAACCCAGGGAGGTGGACACGATGCCTAGTACTTTGTTCCCCTGGGGTCATTTGCGGATCCTGGAGGAGGCAGCTGAAAAGTTATGCAGCTCTTAGTGGCCCCTCAAAGCTTAGGGGTCCAGGCATTGGGAGTTCAGGCCTACCAAGGATTTCCATGGGGCGAGGGAGATGGACACTGGGTAATACCCTTATTGTGGGGTGAAATCCTGAAAAACTGTACTGTAGCAGTAAGGATAAACGAGAAGTAAACAGGGCCTCCCCATTATTGGCATATCACCTCCAGATCCTCTAAATTCCACATGTGGAATAAGATGACTCTATATTGCTAGTTCACTCAGACTCCTGGTAGATGTACATATAAATTCTCTCTGGGGGAAGAAAACACCAACCTTGACATCAAATTATTTCTACAGTTGCAAACAATTGAGGAGAAAATTAATGAACCAGAACACAGATCAGAAGAAACAATCTACAATGAACCACGGAGACTCAATAGGTAAAAAATACAGAAAAGAGGAAAAGATACAGTGATAGAGTAAGAAGGTCTATCATAGGCTTAACTAATAACCCTGAGAAGAAACAGTGGCTCATAACACTGCAAAACTAATAAAAACATATAGGCAGAATAAATAAAAACAAAACAAACCTAGCCACATCATAATAAAACTGATGAAAACGAAAGACACATGAAAAATTTAGGCTGGTAACCTGACTTTTAAACAGAAACAATAAAAGCCAAGACAAGGGACTAATATCTTCAAAGTATTAATAAAATTACGTCTAAGAATTCCTCATTCAGTTTGTCACCTTCAAGAATGAAGATGAGATAAAGATATTTTCAGAAAAGCAAAAATGGAATGTCTCAGTAACAGATGCATACTGAAGGAAATTCTAAAAGGTATTCTTCAGGCTGGAAGAAATGATCCCAAATAAAGGTCAGAGGTGCAGGAAAAAAATGAAGCACAACAAAAGCTAAGAATGTGGGTAAACTTAAATATATACTGACTGCTTTTTAAAAAAAGCTATTATGGGGTTTAAAACAGAGAATTAAAATTAATGAGAACAATGGTATATAAATTGAGAATTGGTTAAATGTTGTTTATGTATTCTTTGGTCATTACATTGCCTGGAAAGAAGATAATAGTAGACAGTGATAGTTCAAAGATCCATGTTAGGCCCAGTCGGAGGGCCAAGGAGCACTGGTCCGGGTTGGGCAGAGCGGGGGAAGGCAGGGTGCAGCCGTTGTGCGGCGTAGTCCCCCAACCTGCTGCCAGCTCTGTAGCCTGTCAGGCCCCAGCACTGTCTGCTGATCTCGGGCTGGAGCCATTCCCTATCGTGGCTTTTAAAGGTCTTCCATTTTCTCAGATTGCTTTCTTTTCATCCCTCCGTGCTGTTCCCGCACCCCTGGCAAGGACCTACCTTTCAAGGTCCCCCTCAAGTGTGCCCCTCTAGAAGTCTTTTACAGCCCCTTCCTCACCCCTCATCCAACACACTTAGGTGTCTCCTTTGGGCCCCACAGAAATGTCTGCACACCACTGTTAGGGCTTCGCTCCTTCAACAACGAAACGTGTTTATTGGCGCCTGTTATTTGCCAGGCAGAGTTTTTAAATTTCTGCATTAGTTTCTGTCTCTCATCAGATTTGAGGGCAGGAGCCATCTTGTTATGGAATCCGTAGAGGGAGAGGGGATGAGGCAGGCTTTGGAATCAGGCCCAGGCGGCTCCAGATGCAGCTGCACCACTTAAGGACAGCTGCCCACCCTCTCACAACTTTCCTAACCCCCTCAGCCCCTCTCAGCTTTTGTGAGGATTTAAAAGGCATCTATCAGGAAGCGGGGGGTGGGGGGGGGAGGGGGATTACACAGAGCAGTTGCCCACCCATCCATTTATTCTTGCACAGATCCTTGTTTGAGGTGTCTAATGTGCAAAGCACTGCCACAAGCATTGCAGGGAACAGAGAAATCAAGTCCTCATCTTCTAGTGGGGCTGATGTGAGAGGAGGAGATAAGGACTGGGAGGAGGAATACTGGGTGAGAGGATGGAGAGAAAGGGGAAAAAAAAAAGATCCACGTGAAAACTCTCTAGAGTAACCACTAAAAGTAAGCAGAAAAGTACGAAACTTCCAAGCTCATGAAAGGAGAAAAAATTCAAATAATCCAAAAGATGGTTAGAAAGGAGAGAAAAAGAAACAGAACAAGAAGAACTTAAGAAGAACTTAATAAGATGATAAATATATAATCAATATACTTTATTAACTCTATCAAATGTTAGATGTAATGGGCTAAGTACTCTAGGTAAAATATAAAAATTGACAAACTGGATTTAAAACCTCAACTATATGCTGTTTAAGGATATAGAAAGTGTAATAAAGACAGAAGAAGATCATGTAAATTAAAGCTGGCATAGCTATTAATATCAGATAAGGTAGACTTTAAGGCAAAAGACATCACTAGAAATAAAACGATAAAACAGTTATTTCATCAGAAAGATATAAGATTACATTCATCTAATAATATAGCACCAAAATATATAAAGCAAAAATTAATATAACTCATGGAGAAACAGACAATCTACAAGCACGATGGGAGATTTGAACACACAACTCTCAGTGAGAGAGAAAAAGCACACCAGAAAAAAAACTCAGAACAGAACATAAGAGGTGAAAATGATCAGCAAACTTAACTAAATATAGGTAACAAGTCACCCAACTAATGCAGAATATAAACTCTTTCCAATCACATATGAAACATTCATAATAATTTACAGCCCAACAAATGGTTGGTTAAGTCGACGTATTTCAAAGGACAGAACCATGTATTTTTCTGATCACAATGAAGTAACAAAGATACGTAAAGTCCTCATTTTCATAAATTAAGAAATATACTTCTGGGCTTCCCTGGTGGCACAGTGGTTGAGAGTCCGCCTGCCGATGCAGGGGACACGGGTTCGTGCCCCGGTCCGGGAAGATCCCACATGCCACGGAGCGGCTAGGCCCATGAGCCATGGCCGCTGAGCCTGTGCGTCCGGAGCCTGTGCTCCTCAACGCGAGAGGCCACATCAGTGAGAGGCCCGCGTACAGCAAAAAAAAAAAAAAAAAAAAAAAAAAAAATATATATATATATATATACTTCTAAACAAATCACAGGTAAAAGTTAATATATCAAAATAGAAAATTTAATATATCAACGTATCAGACCTTACAGAATTTGGCTAAAGCCAGGCTTAAAGAAAAATCTGTAGTTTTAAAAAACGACTGAGAAAACAGAGCCAAATATTCATTTCAAAAAGTTAGCAAAAAGCCAGCAAATTAAACCCTAAAAGAGACAGGAAGAAATGACAAAAACACTTTTTATTCATAGTGATTAGGAACTAAACAATTCGTTTGTATTATCTTTGTATTATATTTTAAGTTCAAGAGGTTTTTTTGGTAGGCTAGCTTTAATAACTTATCCCCATTTGTAACATTATCACTCTGAGAAAAAATGTATTCTAAAGCCTAGGCAACTATCTTACAGATGACTTTCTGAAAAACCATTTATTAATAAAATCAGGATCCATATGAGGACTTAGGAACCATGGCAATGGAGAGAGCAAGACTGGTCTCTATCCCCAGGAATGTTCATACAGCTTTCATCATCGGGAGACTATTTCTTTAATATACACACCTCCAATAACCACTGGACTTATCAATGAGTGCTTACGAGCTACTCACCTGTTTCTCTCTCCTCATCACTAGCCATAGCTTCCCAATCATCCAATCCAGCATCCTCAGTTTCTTCTTCCTCTTCTGTAAATAAAATTTTCATTAAAGACACAGAATATATCTAGACAGATAAGATTGCTTTTAGAAAAAAAAAAATTACGTAGAAAACTATCCTGACATAAAGAAATAAATGTTTTAGTTATGCAAAAAGTATGTACACAATTTCATTACCTTTGGAACTAGTTTTCAATATACCTACCATGTTAAATCCTCTACTATTACTAAATGCTTCACAATTTCCTCGTGTTTTGAATACACTATATTAAACTTAATGCAGATTTCACATTTGAGGTAATTAAGATATTAGCAACTCATTGAAATGTTCCTTTAGATCTTGAAAAGGGTAAATGATGGCATTCAGTTCTTGAGGATAAAAGAAATTTCACATATATCTTCTTTTTGATCTTCAACCTATACTTTATACAGAAGAATGTACTGTTTATTTTGCTTTAACCTCTACAAATACATATAAATACAACTTAAATTACATAGTTGGAGGTACAAATCTACACTTCTATTCCAGTTGAAAATAAGAACAGTACGTTGTGCTTACAACCCAAAAAATAGCCAGAAAGGTATAATTTTGAATTTATAGACTTTAAACTCTCATTAACAAAAATGATTCTTTTTACTGAAATCTAATCAAGCAAAATTATTCTCAAATGAAAGGAAGATGAGATTGGGACACTGTAGTATTTGTTTCCCTGTCATAATTACTATTTGTCAACAAGTTTGGACACGCCTTCTTGAGGAGGAAATGAGTCAGAAACACATACCCCTAACTCCTCCTAAATTAGCAATTCTTTCTAGTGCTACAAATATCACCTAAAATAGGGAACTGCTGTTAAGTCTATCAATGTGAATTTCTCTAATCTCATCCTGTTAAGCTGAGGTGTGCCCAGGAAAATGATCCTTTTTATATTGAGAATAGGAGGGGAAGAAAAATAGGATCAGTAATACCTTTCACCAGTGTGGGTCAGTCTTAACATTCTCTAAAGCTGCTCCCATTCCTGTCTTTAAACACTGGAGATTCTCCTGATTTTACAAAACATACATTTAGCCGGCCTCTGGCTCTCCTAGCAACAGCTATCTCATGAATTAGAACAATGTTTATCTTAAAGAAAAAAAAAATCCAGAGATTTTCTCCAATCTCAAAACACACACACAAAATGAGTAAGTTGAATCCTCTTACTAATTTAGTAAACAGAAGCTGACCTCTATAAAGATTTTAAAATGCCAATTTTTATGACTCTTAATAAAAGTTCTAATTAAAAATGCTTCCAATTTGCTTCTGAAGGATTAAATAAAGAACTTTAGTTCTTCTTGGTACCGCTTAAGAATTCTGACCCATAAATAAAAACATCAGAAAAAATCCAAATACCTCTCTCTATCCTCTCTAAAAAACATTTTACCAACACTATTGTAAAGAACAAAAGTGATTCAAGTCTCACCTCTACACTTTTTACAGTGGAAATGAAATGATTTAGAGAAAAGAAAGAACTATGAAGAAGGCCATCCTGCCAGACATTTGGTTTCCCCAAACTAACGATAACCAAGACAACTTATGACACATCAGTGATATTTAACATATGTCAGTAGTCAACACTACTGACCTGGTTCAACAGGAGGTGGTGTCTCTTCTTTTTCAGGTACTCCTTGTTCCACAACTTCTACAGCAGCACTTAATTCCATTGGTTCACATACTGAAAAAAGGAACAGAAACCAAGTTAACAATACTTTTCAGTGCATAATTTCTGTTAGGATACTCTATTAAGTACTGAATAAAAACCAGTAGTACAACCTAAATTCTTTAGCAAGTTTAGAAAACATTTAAACATCAGCTATGCGTTGTTGTTTTTTTAAAGAGGAAACTAGTTTTTCTTTCTGCTCAAGAATAGAATGTAAAATTACAGAAGGTTGAGAAGGGAACAGAAAACATAAGAATGATAGTTGTGCTTTTCAGAGTTAAGAACAGTTATTCATAGCATAGGATTCACATTCTTCAAACAAAAGTACTTTTCCATTAACCTGTCATTTGAATACGTTGAGAATGATAATAACAAGAAACAAGGTACAGGAAGTAAGTTTCAGTATGCAATTCTGATTTGCTGATTTCTTTTTAAGACTTCTGAGAAAAAATGTATTCTAAAGCCTAGGCAACTATCTTACAAATGACTTTCTGAAAAACCATTTATTAATAAAATCAGGATCCATATGAGGACTTAGGAACCATGGCAATGGAGAGAGCAAGACTGGTCTCTATCCCCAGGAATGTTCATACAGCTTTCATCATCGGGAGACTATTTCTTTAATATACACACCTCCAATAACCACTGGACTTATCAATGTGTGCTTACGAAAAGGCAAACAAAACTGTTTCTAAATCACAGGCTATTTTGTATGCAAACCTTTATTTTCCAGCTGCTGTGGTGTTTTTTTCTTCTTTTTATCTTCATAAATTGGCCTCTTCTTTGGCAAAGAGTCTTTTGATGGCACTTCAACACCTGAGGGATAAAAATGGAAAATTTCAGGGTTTATACTACTTGCTTGTCACCTAAGAAATACTACTTAAGAAGATAACATTTTATTCACCTCAGAGATGCATACCCTAAAATATAAAGGAACATTCATGGAAAACCCTCTTTTGTAATGTAAGGTATTTTAAAATTTATTACGTTTAAATTCCATTTTTTTGGTGTCCAGTTCTATGACTTTTGACAAATGCATGTAGTTATGCAACCACCATCATAATGAAGATGCAGAACAGTTCCATCACCCTGTGCTGCTCTGGGAAGTTAAACCCTATCCACATCCTTATGCCCCTGGCAGCTACTGATCTGTTCTCCAACCCAAAACATGTGCTCTTTCCAGAAAGTCACAGAAATAACACTTTACAGTCTGGCTATCATCATAATGGATTTGAGTCATCCTCGTTACTATATGTACCAGTACTTCATTTCTTTTTATTGCCGAACAGCATTCCATTGTATGGATGTACCACAGTTCCCTTATTCGACAGACAGCTGAAGGACATTTGAGTTCTAGTTTTTGACAATTATGAATAAAGCTGTTAGGAACATTTGCATGCAGATTTTTCTGTGAACATTTCTCTGGGGTAAATACCGTGGAGTGGGAATGATGGGACATTAAGATAAATATGTACAGTTGACTCTTGAACAACATGGGCGTCAGGGCTGCCAACTCTCCGCGCAGCTGAAAATCTGCATATACCTTATAGTCAGCCCTCCGTATCCATGTTTCCTCCATATTCATGGTTCCGCATCCTCAGATTCAACCAATCACAAACTGTGTAGTTACTGTAGTATTATTGGAAAAAAATCCACCTATTAAGTAAACCCACACAGTTCAAACCCGTGTTGTTCAAGGGTCAACTGTATTTAAATTTGTAAGAAACTGTCAACTGTTTTCTAAAGTGGCTTTACAATTCTGCATTCCCACCAGTAATATATGAGAGTTCCAACTGCTCTTACCAGCATTTGGTAAAGACAGATGTTGGGTTCTTTTAAATTTACATATTCTAATAAATGTGTAGTGATATCTCACAGTGGTCTTAATTTGAATTTCCTAATGATGTCGAGCAGTCTTTCCATGTGCTTATACTGAATAGTTTCTTGGTGAAGTGTCTCTTCAAACTTTTGCCCATTTTTAAATAGGATTGTTTTTCTCATTGTTGAGTTTCGAGTTATCTTTATATATATTTTTATGCACACACACACACACAGTTATCACGTATGACTTTCAGGTATTTTCTTTGAATTCTCTCAATGGTGTCTTTTGCACAGCAAAAGTTTTTAACTGGACTTCAATTTTATAATTTTTTCCTTTTATGGATTATGCTTTTGAAGTTGTAACTAAGCACTCCCTGCCTAACACAAACTCACAAAGATTTTCCCCTATGTTTTCCTCTAAAAATTTTTTTTTTTTTTTTGTGGTACGCGGGCCTCTCACTGTTGTGGCCTCTCCCGTTGTGGAGCACAGGCTCCGGACGCACAGGCTCAGCGGCCACGGCTCACGGGCCCAGCTGCTCCGTGGCACGTGGGATCTTCCCGGACTGGGGCACGAACCCGTGTCCCCTGCATCGGCAGGCGGACTCTCAACCACTGCGCCACCAGGGAAGCCCTAAAAGTTTTTAAGTTGTATATTTTATATGTAGATCTACAATCCATTTTGAGTTAAATTTTATGTAACGATTGAGATTTAGGACTAAGTTTTTTTGTTTTGAGGTTTTTTTTTTTTTACACAATGTCTAACTGTTCCACTATCACTTGTTGCAAACATCATATTTTACCTACTGAATTGTCTTTTCCTATGACAGAAAAAAAAAACCCTGACCATACGTAGACTCTATCTGTTCTATTGATCTATTTGTCTATCCTTTTGCCAGTATCACACTGTACTGATTACTGTTTTTACAGTTAGTCTTGAAATCAGATAGTGAGTCCTCCAAGGTTTGTTCTTTTTCAAAAATACTTTGGCCATTCTAACTCCTTTATCTTTTCATACACATTTTAGAAATAGCTTATAGATATCCACAAAATATTCTGCTGCAATTTTGACTGAGATTGCACTGAATCTACAAATCAGTTTAGGAGAACTGATATCTTAACAACATCAAATCTTCCAATCCATGAATGCAACATCTCTCCATTTACACAGGTCTTCGATTATTTTCGTCAGTGTTTTATAGTTTTCAGCATATAGATTCCACAAATACTAAGTGTTTCAATTACTTTTATGGGGGGGGGTACTGTAAATGGTACCATTTTTAATTTTTACTGTTAATTGCAAGCATATAGAAATACAGTTGATATTTGCATACTGGTCTTATCTATAATCTTGTTAACCTCACTTATTAGCTGTAGGATTTTGTGGGGGGTAGATTCCATGGGATTTTCTATGTAGACAACTGTCATCTGTGAATAGACAGGTTTACTTCTTCCTTCCAGTCTACATGCCTTTATTTCTCTTTCTGCCCAATTGCCTGAGTTAGGACATTCCAGTGCAATGTGCAATGATTGTGATGAGAGTGGATATCCTTGCCTAAATCACAATATTAGTGTTTATTAGTATTCAGTCATTCACCAGTAACTGAAAATTGTTGTATGTTTTTTGTAAATGTCTTATATCAGGGAAGGAAGTTCCCTTCTATTCTCAGTTTGTGAATTTTTATTATACGTGAATGGTGAATTTTGTCAAATGATTCTTCTCCATCTATTGAGATGATCATGTAGATTTTCTTCTTTAGTCTATTAATATGGTGAACTATTTATTTATTTTTAAATACTGAACCAACCCTGCATTCCCAGGATAAAACCCACTTGGTCATGATAGATTAACCCTAAATATAAATATACGCACATAAACATAAATATTTATAAAGTTGACCCTTGAATAACAGGTCTGAACTACACAGATATTTATACTCAGATTTTTTTCACTAAATATGTATTATATTATAGTACTAGAAGATCCACTGCTGGTTCAATATGTGGACGTGGAACCGTGGATACAGAGGGCCGACTAGAAAATTATACACAGGTTTGTGCCTGCATGGAGAGTTGCCCCTAACCCCTAGATTGTACAAGGGTCAACTGTACTGCTGGAATCAAACTGCTAATATTTTGTGGAAAAATTCTGCATCTTTGTTCATGAGGGATATTGGTCTGCAGTTTTCCTTTCTCGTAATGTCTTTGTCTCACTATGATATAAGGGCATGCTGTCCTCATAAAATGAGTTGGGTAGTTCTGGAAGATAATGTTCATAACTAGCAATATTTCTTCCCTAAATATTTGTTAGAATTCCCAAGTGAAATCATAGAGGCCTGGAGTTTTCTTTGTTGGAAATTTTTTTTTAACTTAGATAAAATGTAAGTAGATATAGGAGTATATTTTTTAAACAGGTATAGGACTACCCAGGTTATGTATTTCTTTGCATGTTGGTTGTTTGTGTCTTTTAGCGGAATGTGTACTTGCTATATGCTTAGTAGTTACAGGCTAAAGGCTATGGAACAGACTAAAAAGGTAACCTGCTACACAATTCAGCGTAATTATCCGAAAATATCTGCAGATACACTAAGAACACATTTTGAGCTCAATTAATAAGTTTTATATTATTCTAGGTAATGAATGTGGTAAATAATATTTACCTAACAAGGCAGCTTTTAAAGATATGGTGAGACGTAGCATGTAGTATCTTTTCAATGAATGCACTTGTGGAGGGCCGTTAATGTCAGGTTAAGAAGTTTGGACACTTTTATTAACAGACAATAGGGAACCCATAAGAGGGCAAAAACTGAGCAACACTATGAAGAATAAGAAGAGAGACTAGGGCCAGAGATGCTACCTGAGAGACCATCTCTTCCAAGCCTGTCCTAAAGATTGATGCCAAGTTCACAATTTTAAATGATTTTCATCTAAACTTGTAAATACAAGTCAAGCTACTCCATAAAACAGCATTTCTGAGATTGGCAAATTACTCCCTACGTGGTCCTATCCCAATTTCTCCATGAGTGCTTCTAGCCTGTCAGATAGCCACAAGTCAAATCTGATATTTGGGTGCTAGTTGTACTCGAATTTGTTCTTTACTTTTGTTTTTTAAAAAGCTATATCCCCAACTGAGAATAAGACTTTCTGAAATCTAAGTACTGTGTTTCTCTACATTTACTGCTCCCAGCTGACCATATAATGCATAACAAAGAGCTGGTCACACAGATCAATTAAATCTCAGTTCTAGGTCCTTGGACAAGCTGTTAAAGTTTTCTGAGTCTCCATTTTTTCATCTATATGATGGGAATGAAGATATTTATGAGGAAATAATGTCAAAGGTAACATCAGGTATATACTAAATACATAATACATGGTAGCTCTTACTTTAATTATAGCATAAGCACGAAAATTACTATAATATAAAAATCTGTGGAACGTAAGGACAGGACATTAAGAGAGGTCCCAAAATATTCTTCTCAAAGGAGCAAAGACACTATTTTAAATCATCTTACCTGTCAAAAACATAAATGATTAAATGCTCAGATTATGGTCTCTAAACTAAAAGGAACCAAGGTTCCCTGGGTAAACAGTTGATTTCAAGGTCTAGAGGAGAAAATGTGCAAGATGAGCCTGGGATATCTCGTGGTGTTAGAAAGCAAGGAAGAGGTCCAAGAATACAGTAGTCAAGTGAAAAAGTCACAGGGACCAACCTGAATGACTTCCTGCTAGCCAAAGATGGTATAATTTGAGTATCAAAAACATAAATGGGGCTTCCCTGGTGGCGCAGTGGTTGGGAGTCCGCCTGCTGATGCAGGGTTCGTGGGTTCATGCCCCGGTCTGGGAGGATCCCGCGTGCCGCGGAGCGGCTGGGCCCGTGAGCTATGGCCGCTGGGCCTGCGCGTCCAGAGCCTGTGCTCTGCGGCGGGAGAGACCGCGGCAGTGAGAGGCCCGTGTACCGCAAAAAAAACCAAACCAAAACAAAACAAAACAAAACCATAAATGACTTTAGGAGATGAAAACATATCAATTATATAAAACTCCATTAAGATAAAATGATATACATCCAAAGCAAAATTAAATTCTAAATTTAATACTAAACCTCCACTGGTCACCTTTGGAGGTTAAGGGGACATCAACTTATTATTTTACAAATTAGTAAAGAAAGGGAAAGAATTAAGCATATACTCTGGTTTTCCTGCATGAACTGTATTTCAGGGAAAGCTTTTCTTTAGAGAAAGATTCTAGCTAATAAATGCAGAAAGAATGACACACTATCACAATTCTTTAATTCCTAACAAAGTACTGGATATAGGCAATGATCACCAATTGGAATTAAAATTATTAGATGAAAAGTCAATGAAGAACTTTTCTAATGGACAAGGCTGCCAATAGCTAAACTCACTGATCAATCTTGACATCACCAGAAGGCAAGCAGATCACGTGCCTCCTCACATGAGGCACTTTAGGTGGTAAAGCACCATTAAGAAGTAGCCAAACTGCTAGATCTAAAAAATTACAAGGTATAGAGAAATAAGTTAGCCAACACCAGGAGAATGCAAATAGACAAATCCAGGATAGGAGAAATTCTAGGAAAACATCCAGTATCTTCAACAAATAAATCCATGCCAAAAATAGGGGTGGTACTGGTATCAATGAGAGACAGACATTATCAACCAAATACAACACATGAATTTAATCTGGATCCTGATTTGAACAAATCAATTATAAAAGACATTTTGGAGATAAGTGGAAAAAACTAGACATGGACAACATCAAGATATCAAGGAACTTTGTTTAATATAATAATACATACTACACTTATATTAAAAAGTAAAATGTCCTTATCTGTTAGGTATACACACTAAAGTAAAATGTGAGTAAACCCATAATGGCATCTGGAATTCACTTTCAAATACTCCAGGGGAAAAAAGTGGGTGGAGGGGGGACAAAACAAGAATGGTAAATGGTGATAATTGTTGAAACTGAGTGATGTCTACACGGGGACTCATTTTACTATTTTGTATTTTCATTTACAGACATACTATCATTTACACACAAATTTTTACCACAGTATAGATGTCATCTCCCTAAATAATGAAATTATCTCACCTATTCCTTATATTATTATTGGACTTTTTCACAGCATTTTCATAGAATTCTCCTTCTGATTCAATTCTCCTTTTGACCATTATAGAGATATAACTGCATGAGAGAAGTTTCTAGAGCATTCAGTTAATTAAGAACACCACCTACCCTGAGCTTGTAGAAGTTTAAGGGTAGCTTCGGCTCTGGCTCTGGCTTCTCTCTGGGATTTAGTTAAAAGTTTCCCTTCTTTTTTCAAGCGTTCTTTTCTTTCCTTTTCTTTTTGCTTTTTCCTCTCTCTTTTTTCTTGTTCCAATCTTTCCTATAAAAGAATATGCATCAGACAAAAACTGTATTAGCTTAATGAATTACAAAATTTAAACATAAACAACCCAAATTTCTAACAAAGCTCTTGAGATACATGCAAAGTATTATGTTAGGAGCTTCCAAATGAAAGTACTTTAAATGTTGTACATAATGAGTATTAATTAGTATCACATGAGAGTCGACTATGTGTTGGCAATGATGCACAAGCAACTCCTGTCTGTACCTGAGGAAATAAGGTAGGATTTTCTCTACCCCTTCATCTTATTATTTATATCTGAACAATAATGTAACTGAAATACCATACAACTAAGAAATTTTTAGAATTAGAAAGCTAGAGATATTTTACGAGAAGCGGATTTAAGTAAAATACCAAGTCAAAGTCAGCAGCTTCACAATGACATACCTCTTCTTTACGCTTGGCTTCCAATTCTTCAAGGCGTTTTATCCGTTCTTCCTCTTCTCTCTTCTGTCTTTCCTCTTCTTCTTTAAGCTTAGCCAGAGCTTCCTGCATAGCCTTAACTGTGGCTTTGCTAGGTCCTTTTTTCTTCTCTTTTTCTTTTTCTTCCTTTTCTCCTTTCTTTTTCTTCTTATCTTTTTTCTTTTTGTCTCCTTCATTGTCATCTACCAAAAAAGAAGAGAGGCAAAGAATATTTTTAAAAGTTGTTTCCTACGGCAATGGTAAGCAAACCCCAGAGTGCAGGAACCATAATGGGCCAGGGCTGATGCCAGCAGCAGGCTAAGGGCTTTGGATATCTAGGCCCTCTGAGCACTTGAGTAACCAGAAGAGCTCCAAACAACCCAGCTGGCCTCCTTAGAAGCCTACAATGCTGGTGCTACTCTGAGTTGTCCTGAGGGATTCAAGAAGATGTGAGGATCCTGTCATCAGGGAGAAGATATACAGTACCTAACGTATCTTCTAAATCCATGGTGTCTGAATTCATAAATTCTGTAGCTAGTTTTGCTTCTGTAAGATGGGGATGATAAGAATGATGCCTACCTTAAGGGGACAGACATTAGAAGAATAAAATACAAAAATATAAATATATTCCAAGAACTCTATAGCATTATGCTAAAGAATTAAAGATTATGAAGCTACTTTCTTGATGGTTCTCCTCAAACATGTCCAGACAGTAAAAATTTGAGTGGTTAAAAAGCTATGTCAATTTTCCCATTAAAAGTTTTCTAGTCTAAAGAAAAATTATATAAGTCATTTGATCTTTGTTTCCATTCTGAATAAGGGGGAAATTTAACTAGAAAGCTTCTTTTTTGCTAATTGGTTCTGGTACAAAAAAGTGCCTCAGTATTGCTTAAAAGATGTTAACTAATTTCGGCATGTTACTTTTCCATTTCATAGACCAAATTAGGTTTTTAAAAACAGGAAAGAATTCAGATATTATCTCACACTGAGGCATCAAAAGGAAGAGTAAATTTTTCATTAGGCAACTTCCAGCCTTCATGAGCAGCAAAAAACTGTTTTCCACGGTGAAATTCCGTAAAAATCCTAGTGTGTGCACAAATCATTTGAAAGATATTTTATACTACATACATAAATGTTTAACAGTGAAAATCAATTAAAGGAGTACTTAGACCTAATTTTAAGTTTCTTACAATTTAGTACCTTTATAAGCAAGGACAAACAACAAAATGACTTTGGGGCATAATAATCAAAACTTAGGCTGATTATGAATCCAAGCCTTTTGCCCTTTCCTCGATATTATTACCAACCTTCTGCAGCTGTGGGAGCCTCTCCTTTCTCTTCAGAGGCAGGAGGTGCTCCAGAATCAAGAGTCACTTTGGATTTTACAGCTTCCTCTTCAGATTTCCTTTGAGATTCTTTTGGTTTACTCTGATCCTTTTTACCAGATTCTAGCTCTTCTTTTTCTTTCAGCTTCCGTAGTTTTGCCTTTTCTTCATCCCGCTTTTTTCTCTCACGCTCTTTCTTTTCTGCCTTCTTTTGAGCCATTGTCTTAATTTTGAAGGAGGAGTCGTCATCTTCATTCCCACTCTCTACATTAGGACCTGGCTTATTTTTCTGATTCTTTTTCTGTCCTTTCCTGGACTGCAAAACTTCATCTGATTCATCACCACTTTCACCAGAAGAATGTACTCTCATACAATCTTTAATTCTTTTACTGTTATCCTCATCCTCTTCTGACCCATCCTGCTTCTTATTCGATTTTTGAGCTTTCCCTTTAGCTTTTTTGGAGAGTTTACTAAAATCATCATCATCATCACTCCCAGAGTACATTTCCATTTTGGGTTTTGCAGTCTTTTTTGATTTTGAATCTTTATCTTCCAATTCTTCACTATCATTATCTTCAAAACTTTGTTTTTTGCCTTTCTGTCCTTTCTTTTTTTTATCTTGTTTTGAGGTGAATTCATCTTCATTATTTTCTGTTGGCTAAAAAATTTCCATTGTTAGAAATATTAACAGAGTTATACTTTATTTTTTTTATTAATTGAAACTCCTCAAAGTCATGTACTTCGTTAAGTACACATGGAAAAATTATCGAAATAATTTTAAAATAAAGTTGTTTTTACAAGAATATAAAACTCAAGCAAGTACCAGAAGCTAGCCTAGGCCTCAGGTACATCTCATAATCACTGTAAATTTCAGAATCCAGGCACTCTGAAGCAAACACTAATCACCAGTCCACATTTATTACCTTCTTCAAATGGCATAAAAAGCCTAAGGGGAAAATTGAAAGAAAAAATATCCATCCCTCTCTCATTACTCTGAGGCTTATCCAATTTCAAAGGATGGAAAGAAGTATCAATAATATAGAAAACTGCGGGTAGAGTTGGGAAATGTTATATTTCCAAATGCACCAATTTTATAAATAGACAACATATCACAAAATACCTTTAGATTCCCAAATAAAGCATCTTTATATTTGTGAAAGGTTTTAAAATGCATTATTGTTTCCCTAAAAACTGTTTTCCCCCTTTGGCATCAAATTTTATGGAAACTTTTAACTAACACATATATGTTGCTCAAAGGTTTCCAAAAGCAGTCCCTAAAACTGGAGCTACGAAGAAGCATAAACAGGTAACAACAATCTGTATTTCACCTTTGCTGTAGCAGTTTCTCTGTCAGCTTTGATGCCTTGAGCTTCCCAAGACAATTCTTCCAGTTCTTTCAGGATATCGTCTTCACTAGAAATGGATTAAAATATATTTTGAGGTACTGTATTAGTTTAATAAGTAAATCTAGTACGAAAGCTAATAAAAATCAAATATATTTAAAATATACTTACTCAAAATCTTGCTTTTTTTTCTCCTTTTTCTTTTTCCCCTTTGCCTTTTGAGGTTCCTGTTCCTTAGCAGCACCAGCTCCTTCTATTTCTGCAGCCAAGGCATCGAGATCAATGTCATCCTTGGCACTTAAATGAAAACACAGAAGACCTAAATGTTACTCCAGAGCAAAATAATCTGTCACATTCACTTACAGAGAATTTTTTTTTTCACTTTAGCCTTTTTCATGCATTAGCAGCCCACTGAGAAAAATCACTTGGCAAGTTCTTTCATGACAACACTTGAGTTATAACTACTCATAAGCCTCTCTGTATCTGCTTCAATAAAGTTTGAGTTACACTCAAACCCAGAAAGAGTTATAATGAACAGCTCCAGGAAGAAAATCTAGGTAATCAAGAAAAGGAAATTCATGCTTGTATTCAAGTAACCCTAAAAAAGAAAAAAGAAGAAAGAAAGGAAAAGAAAAGGAAATTCACTTTTGTTGATACCAAAGTTTTTTTTGTTGAGTGTCTGAATGGAATTATTTATAAAATGAAGAAAAGTTAAAAGAGAAAAAGATTCTTATTATTTGATTATCAATAACACCTAAATCTTTGGAAACCTTTGCATTTTTACTTGGAATAGCAAAAATTTTAGAGCTGAAAGGGACTTTCATCTAGTCTCTCATTTTACCAAAGGGAAAACAAGATGCACAAAGTTTGAATGCTTTCAGCAAAACATCACCACACATCCAAATCTAAATAAATTAGGAATGATTCAGTAAATAAAATACCCCAAAATCCAGAACCAAACCTGGTCACAATCTTTTACATTCCTGGTTTCATTTCTGGTTCCATCCCACAATGTCCTCCATCTACCAATATTACTTGGAGTAATAAACCAAACTAAGTTCCAGTTAAAACCTACAGAAAACAAAGGAGGTCAGTCTGAGATGTACAAGTAGAAAAGGTGTATGAATTCAAATAAATGATACAATCAGAAAACAAAGACCTCATGCAACAGAGCCTCCACTGGTGGATGCCTTGTTGTGAAGATGCTTCACTTCAATAAAGATAATTCCTAATATGATAAACATAAAGATTATGTAACAAGACACGGAGGACACAGAATTTATCCTCAAGGAGCTTCACAGAAGAGACAGAGAGAGAGAGAGAGAGCAAACGAGTAAAAAACCAGAAATTGCAAAATGCTAAATGCCATGAATTAAAGGAATTTAATGCTTTTACAGGTGACCAGAATTGAAATGTGTTCCCTTTTGTCCTACATTTTAGACAGTGTATTTAAGGGGGATCATAGAACACTGAACCACTGTACTGGTGGTGACTTCCCAAAGCACCAAATCCAGAATGAGAAAGTCAGACACTTCCTAGCAGAGGAGAAACCTAGACCCAAGTTACTGAAGGAGAAAAAGGAGTTAACCAGGCAAAGAGAGTGCATATATCAGACACAATGAGCACAAAAACCTAAAGGTAATACATGTATGCTGCCTCAGGAGGACTCATTAAAAGGTATCTGAATCAACTGAGAAGCTTTTTGTAGGTTACTGATTTCTTGAGCCCACTCAAGCTAGGGAACCAGAAACTGGGGGTCGGAGCTAGGCAGCGTATTTTTAGCAATCTTTCCAGGTCAGATTTGAATGGTTTTTCTTTCTTTATAAAAGAAGAAACTGAGGCACAGAGAACTTGTCCAGGATCACACAAGGCAGAGATGGGATTTGAACCCAGGAAGTTCTGATTCCGAAGTCAAAGACAGTAACCCTGCTGGCATAATCAAATTTGCATTTCAGAAAGCTACCTCTGGTATAAATGATAGGGCAGAATCCCAACTAGTCAAGCAGCAGGAAAAGGTAGGAAGCTTTTCTAGCTAATTGGGATGACAAACACACATCTGACTTGCAGCAGTGGCAGGCAAGATGAAGATATATGAATCAGATAAATACTAAGGAGATCAATCAGCAACACAAATGACCAACTGGTTGTATATAGAAAGGGGGAGGGAAGAATCAAGGATAATTCTCAGGTCTCATCAGGTAACAGAAACCTTAGTCTGGCCCAGCATCAACCATCCGGCCCAGCAGCATGAGATCAACCAGTACCATCTCCAAAGGCAGCTCTGCCAATATTCCACACTACAGCAGATTCCGAGACAGGGTGACAAGGGAAGGTAGTTAATGATCGATGCTTGGCACCTCACCTCCAAAAACTTGCCAGTCCTCATCTGACTCTATTCACCTCATAAAAATAGTCTGTGATTTGCTATACTGCCACAGTATTCATTAACAAACATCTCCAGAATAACAAAACATTGGACTACATCTGTATGCTGCTGAGTTTGAAAAGCTCTTCTGGCTAGTAATAGAAATTAACAGCTTCTGAGTGCTTACTGTTTATCAGGAATTGTGCTGACCAATTATTAGACATACTGTATGTCATTTAATCCTCAAAACAACTCTATTAAATTAAGCTTAAAGATGATGATACTTTATAAAAGGCATCCAGCTAGAAAGTTACATACCAGGAACTCAAGCCCAAATCTGACACCAAGATTGTACTGACTTCCTAGAAAATGGGAAATACAGTAATCAAGTTTCTGAAAATTATTTGACACAGCTACAAAATATATCAATGATATAACAACATGCTTAACAGTCTTACCTACCATGGTTTCTAAAGTGTTCTTTCAATGTGTACTGAACTTCCTACCCCTGATTCAAGAGAATGTCCTAAAATGTCAACCATATTACAAAAGTTCATGAAAGTGACACATAACATCAGTTATTTAACTTGAGACTTTTATACTCTACCTACATTTCAGCCCTACTTTTCTACCTACCCATTACATACTACAGCTTAAAGATTTCAGTAAACCAAGAGTCAAATCTACAATCCAGTCATGCTGATAATGAAAGCTTTAAAACCTTTAAGGAATGTGTAAGAGTATTTTTATGTAGGTACATCTTTCTGCAGATCATTTTTCCTTTATCAAAGCTACAGTATTCTTACTAATATTTGCCCTTCCAGCCCCAATCCTTTATTCTAAACTTACTGCAGACTTCCAGAAATAAAAGGCAATTTTCTATGGTATTCAACTCAGTGTTTTCACAGGCCACATTCCTCCATCATCAGGACAGAAAAAATGTTATAACTTAATGGCCTTTAAACAGTGAAGCTATTGGGACTTCCTTGGTGGCGCAGTTGTTAAAAATCTGCCTGCCAATGCAGGGGACATGGGTTTGATCCCTGCTCCGAAAAGATCCCACATGCCACGGAGCAACTAAGCCCGTGCGCCACAACTACTGAGCCTGTGCTCTAGAGCCCTCACATCACAACTACTGAAGCCCACACGCCTAGAGCCCGTGGCTCCGCAGCAAGAGAAGCCACCGCAGTGAGAAGCCGATGCACCGCAACAAACAGTAGCCCCTGCTTGCCGCAACTAGAGAAAGCCCATGCACAGCAACAAAGACCCAATGCAGCCAGAAATAAGAATTAATTTTTTTTAAATGAAGCTATTAAAAATATTGCATATGTAGTTTTTTTAAGAAACAGCCAAACTACTTTCTAAAGTGGCTTCACCATTTAATATTCACAACAACAATGAATGGAGATGTGTATTTTTTCCACATCCAGTATTTAGTATTTTTCCACAACCAGCCGGTATTTAGCATTATGGCTACTTTTCCTTTAAGCTGTTCTAATAGATGTGTGGTGCTATCAAGGTCTTCCTTTGCATTTCCTTAAAGGCTAGTGAAGTTAAACATTTTTTGGTCTACTTTGCCATACATATACATTCCGTGAAATGTGTCTTCATATCTTTTACCCTTTTCTAATTGGATTGATTTTCTTTTAATGTTGAGTTTTGAGAACTCTTTATATGCCCTTTATGAGTCATCAGTCAGCTATGTGGTTTACATATACTTTCTTCCAATTTGTAGCTTGTCTTTTCATCCACTTAACAGGGTTTTTTAACCAGAGCAAAAATTTTGAATTTTCATGAGGTACCATTTATCAAGCTTTTTCTTTATGCTTTTGGTGTCATGAAAAAGAACTCTGCACCAACTCATAGGTCCTGAAGATTTTTAACTATGTTATATTCCAAAAGTTGGGTATTTTAATGTTTTGTATTTTGATCTTTTGCCTATGGTTATCCAACTGCTCCAGCAACATTTCAACTATCCATCCTATATACATAAAATTGCTTTTGCACCTTTGTCAAAATCCACTTGGCTATACTTGTATGGGGCTATTTCTAAGTCCTCTATTCTGCTCTATTGATTTATGTCTTTCCCTCTGACACTAATAAACTGTCATGATTAAGGTAGCTACACAAAAAGTCTTGAAATCAGAGTGATTGCTTTTATTCTTCTTTTTCAGAATTGTTTTATCTATTATTAATTCCTTCAAACTTTTCAAATAAAATTTGGAATATTCTTGTGTGAATTTACAAAAAGAATCTTGCTGTAATTTTTTTAATATTATTTTTTTTTAATTTTTGGCTGTGTTGGGTCTTTGTTGCTGTGCACGGGCTTTCTCTAGTTGTGGTGAGTGGGGGCCACTCTTCATTGTGGTCCATGGGCTTCTCATTGCCGTGGCTTCTCTTGCTTCAGAGCACGGGCTCTAGGTGCGTGGGCTTCAGTAGTTGCAGCACACGGGCTCAGCAGCTGTGGCACACAGGCTTAGCTGCTCCACGGCATGTGGGAACTTCCCGGACCAGGGCTCGAACCCATGTCCCCTGCATTGGCAGGTGGATTCTTAACCACTGCGCAACCAGGGAAGTCCGTCTTGCTGTAATTTTAATAGTAACTGCATTAACTGTATGTGAATTTAAAGAAAACCAACATCTTTATTATGTTGAGTTTTCCAATCCATGAACACCATATTTCTCCATTTATTTAGATCTTCTTTGATTTCTTTCATCAGTGTTTTGCGATTTTCACAAAATTCGTATTTAATTTTTAAAGTAATCTGAAGTGGTATTTTTAATTTCTGTTTCTACATACTCATTTCTAATATACAAAATGTGACTGAATTTTTTTATGTTTATCTGGTATACTGCAACCTTGTTGAACCCACTTATTAGTTCTTTGCACTAAGCAAGGAGTTATGATTTGAAATTAAAAGTACAACCCACCCCCCAAAAAAAACTAGACTTCATCAAAATTTAGAATATTTGCTGTGCAAAAGACCATATGAAGGGAATTTAAAAAAACAAGCCACAAAGTGGAAGAAAATATCTGCAAACTACATATCTGAAAAAAAACCTAGTATCTAGACTATGTAAAGAACTCTCAAAACACATCAGTAAAAACCCAAACAATCCAATTAGAAAATGGACAAAAGGCATGAAAAGACATTTCACTAAAGAGTATTTACAGATGGCAAATAAAGGATGTTCCACATCAATAGCCATTTGGAAAATGCAAATTAAAATCACAATGGGATATCACTACACCATCAGAATGTCCTCTCCCCAAACAACAGTGGTGATAACCAGTGTTTGCTGAAGATGAAGAGGACCTGGATCACGCACACATTGCTAGTGAAAATGTAAGCTGGTACAGCCACTCTGGAAAACAGTCTATCATTTTCCTGGAAAACTAAAAATGTACTTACCATATAACCCAGCAATTGCACTCATGCACATTTATCCCAGGGTAACAAAAAATTTATCTCATGCAGAAACTTGTAGACAAATGCTTGTAGCAGCTTCATTTGCAACAGCCAAAAACTGGAAACAACCCACATGTCCTTCACAATGGGTGAATGGTTAAATAAACTGTGGTTCATCCCCATTCCATGGAATACTATTCAGCAATAAAATGGAATGAACTATTGATACATGCAACAACTTGGACGGATCGCAAGAAAATCAGACTGACTGGAAAGAAGCCAATTCCCAGAGGTTATATACATATATGATTCCACTTATAAAATTTTTTATTTTCAAAAATTCATATAAGTACAGAAAAGATTCATGGTTACTAGGGTTTAGTGAGAGGAGGTGCACAGAAAGGAGATGATTATGGTTACAAATGAACAACATGAGAGATCCTTGCAGTGATGGTCTGTATTTTGACTGTGGTAGTGAATATACAAATCTGCACATGTGATAATACTGTATAACACTAAACACAAACATACACGTGTGCTAGTGCAAGTGAAACTGGGAAAATCTGAATATGATCAGTGAACTATATCAGTGTCAATATCCAAGTTGTGATACTGTACAGTTTTACAAGATGTTATCATTAGAGGAAACCAAATAAAAGACACAGGAATCCCTCTGTATTAATTCTTACAACTGCGTGTGAATCTATAATAATCTTAAAAGTTTAATTAACAAAACTGAACACTGTTTAAAGGAGAAGGCAAACCTCAAACTGAGAAAAAAAAATGTTTGCAATACATATATCTGATGAAAGATTTGTCTATAATATATAAAAAAATTCCTATGACCCAACATTAAAGAACACAATTTTTAAATGGGCAAATGATTTCAACACTTAACCAAATGAGATATAATGATGGGAAATAAACACATGACAAGATGGTCAGTAACACTAGCTAATAAGGAAATGTAAACAAAATCACAATGAGATGCCACTACACAGCCACCAGAATGACTAAAATGAAGGGCTGATAATATTAAGTGTTGAGAGAGGATGTGGAGCAACTGGAACACACCTCAAGAGAGAATGCAAAACTGGCACAGCCACTTTGGAAAAGACAGTTTGGCAGTTTCTTCAAGTTAAACATACACACTTACCATATGACCCAGCAATCCCACTCCCAGGTATTTACCTAAGAGAAACGAAAACATATGTCCACACAAAGACTTGTACTCAAATGTTCACAGCAGCTTTATTCATAATCACAAGAAGCTGGGAAAAAAACCCTAAATATCCAACTACCAGATAATTCATAAACAAATTGTCATCTACCCACACAAAAGGATACTACTCAATGATAAAAGTAAAGAATGTTACACACACCAACATGGATGAATCTCAAGAGATTATTTCACATGACACCCAGCCAGCCAATAAAGGCTACATTCTCTATGATTCTAGTTATAGGAATTTTTAGAAAAGTGAAAACTACAGTGACCCCCCCCACACACACAAAACACAAAAGCTACAGTGATTTTTGGCCAGAAAGGACTGCCTACAAAGGGTCATGAGGGAACTTTTTGGGTTAATGGAAATATTCAGTATCATGATTGTGGTGAAAGAAGCACAACTGTATAATTTATCAAAGTTTATTAACGCCACACTTTAACTTTGTGTATTTTATGTCAATTACACCTCAAAGAAGAGAATTTAAATTTCTAGGGATACTATAAAAACGGATGAGAAGTTACAGAATGGATTTATCAGTTTACTGAAAACAGTTAAGGTTAAAATTACATATACCTAATATAAGTCATTTTACCCATTTTTATAAGTTATGAAAATAAGAATCAACATATAATATTTTTATAACACCTTAATTTCTATTAACACAATGTAATATGTAACTAAAATGACATTACTGTGAAGGAATCTTTTAAAAACATGGTATTTCTTTATTAATTGTATGTAAAAGGCATGTGATCAACTTTGGTGCTTGGCTTTTTGGAATAATCAAAAATCATGCATAAAAATAAAAAATGAGACACTTCACTTTGAGATCAATACACTAAAGCCTTTTAAATACACATAATATAACCAAAAAAAACGTTCATTGTAAAGAAGTAAAAGAAAAATTAACCTGTTTGCAAATCTCCTCTCAACTCCAAACTGGCAAATTTTATTTATTAATGACAGACATTTTCCACTAAAAAGTTGTCTGATTTAAGTTCTACAAGAACATAGGAAATCCAACCCTTTCCCAAATTATTCCACAATTCAAAATCTCCAAGCTTCCTAGGATTCTCTCCTACCAACCCCTCTTCTCCAATGTCTCTTTATTTTTACCCTCTGAGGAGGTCTTACATCCTGGCTCAAAATTTCTCTGACACTAAGAGGTGGGGGTCTATGCCCCTCCCCTTTAATATGAGACTGTGTGACTGTTTACTCAACAGAATATGGCAGAAATGATGTTACAGTTTCTAAGCCCAGGCCTTGTACTTCCGGGCTCTTGAGACATTCACTGCCAAGCTAATGAGGATGTCCAGGCCACAGAGAGGCCAAGGATAGGTGTTCCAGCTGACGTGCCAACCAACAGCGACTATCAACCACCAGAAGTGAGTGATGTGCAAGTGAGATAGCCTTTAAGATGACTCCATCACAGTCATCATTTACCTGCAACCACATGGAGACCTCCAAGCAAGACCAATCTGAGCTCAGTCAACCCTCAGAACCAAGAGAGACGATGATTTTTGTTGTTTTAAAGAACTAAGTTTGGGATGACCTGTTATGATACAATAATAACTGAAGCACTCACATATTTCCTTCTGTTCCTAATGGATACCAGGGCCTACAGAAGTAGAAACCACACCAGTCCTTCTTCTCTCCCCACCAACTTGACCAAAAAAATTGTTCGTAATCTATAAGTACTGAGGGAAGACATGGTGATATCTAACTCTTTGCACTTTACTTTGGTTTCCGCTCCTCCCCTGAAACAGGCTCAATAAGAACAAACAAGAGGAAAAACATAAGGAGGAATCCCATTCTTTACTCCTAACTCTATCCCAGCAGTGCCAGTAGCAATAAAGGAAACAGGGAAATCTAGTCCTGCCTTCTCCATAATATGCCTTTTGGCATCTCTTTTCCTCCAACCTCCATCTCTTCTTACCCAGCACTCCTTGACAACAGTTACATATACAAACAGGAAAAACAAGACGAAAGAGGGAAAAGCCCAGCAGTCATTGCTCCTCACTAGCTCTCACCATTTGCACCACAGAACCCAACAGTTCTCACTCCCCACTCCCTCAATGGAGTTCTATCTTAAGCACCACAACCCATTAATAAATTCAGAGGTACCCAATCATGTCTTTAAAAAAAAAAAAAAGCCCTCTGAGCTTAAAACTTCCTTATGAACTGGGTCTTGACGTCTTTAAAAGGCATGTGAAACCATACTGCATTGTACAATGCAAGCAAACAGAATGTATCTCATTACCTTCCACAAAATTCAGCCTAATTCTCCACTTTCTAAATACCTCATAGTTGAAGCGGTAAGAATACAAAAGCAAGTATAAGCATCATCTTGTAGACCTCCAAATATATATAATCTAAGTTCACACATTTTTATGGATGCCAATGTGTTTAACTATAAAATCAGTTCAGGGCAGCTTTGTCAAACCAGAACGAGTACCCTCAAAGGGGGCAGGTGAGATGGGTTAGGAGGGGGAAACGCAGGGTTGTGGGTAATTTCAGAAGACTGAAAATTCTCCCCAGTAACTTTTATCTGTTTAATTTGTTTTAATTTTAATATGATAATAAAGATTTAAGATGAACATTCCATGAAGCATATGGATAGACACTTTATCACAGTTCACTGTCATAGAATATCAACCAAAGCTTTTGTTTACAAACCTCCACTAAGTTGTTTCACATTGACGAAAAAGAGCAGAAGCAGACTTAATATGTAAATTAAACATTTTAGCCAAGAGAAGGTGCTATAAAACAAAGGTGAAAATCATTAGTTCATACTGAAAAAGATTAGAAAAATTGAGTTCTTACTAGTATATGCATGCTGAACTCAAAAGAAGTCCATTATAGGAGGCAATACTTTCACAATAAAATAGTGATTTAGATCCTGCTACTCAAAAGAATAATTCCAAGATAAGCAGCATTAGTATCACGTCGTTAGAAATGCAAAATCTTAGGTGCCACCCAAGACTTACTACATCAAAATCCTCATTTCAACAAGACCCACAGGTGAATCACATGCACATTAAAATATGAGAAGCACTGGTTTAGAATCAACAAAACACTATCATTCACATCAATACTGCAAATTTGAACTTCAAAAATTTTTATATTTGTTACTGTTTGATATAAGTGTATTTAGGGTTTCATAACTGCCTAAGAGGTAAGTTTATACTTAGTTTTGGGCCTGAAGATATATATATAAGCAATATTAACAATTTAAGTCAACATTCTCAATTAACACCTTAAGGACACAAGTTATGTTCTAAATTAATTGATTAGACTGAGCACTTCCGGCACTCACAGATAGTGAACTCATAGTCTTTGTATTCCGTAAAAGTAACTCTGGTCCTTAATCACTGTTAAAGGATTCTTCCCACCTAATTTCCTTTTGTAACACCTGGCATAACCAAACAAATATTAATAAAATTTTGATGCAGGTAACCACTCTCAGGAGAGGGTACTTCTCACTTGCTGAACAACATCATCATTAGAATGGTCTGGCTGCACCTGTGTGCAGGCACTAGCTAAGCAACTGAAGATCTTGGATACTCTTCATCATCAACCCTTGCTTCTCAAGAGACAGAAACATACAGCACACTCCCATTCCTTCCAATCTGGCTTGCTCTCCTGACGGCAGATTTAATTACAAAGGGATCTGGAAGACATATGTAATAACTTTAGGAGGGAAACTTGAAATCTCAAGGGTAGCACTCCCATACTTAACCTAAACTTCACATTCTCCCTTCATCTCCTCACTGTATTATCTGTGCATATGCCTATTTGCTATATTAAAACGTAAGCTCCTCTGAGAACAGAAAACTCCTTTTTGTGTGCTCAATTCACCTCCCATTTTAAAAAATAAATTTATTTATTTTTGGGTGCACTGGGCCCTCGTTGCTGCATATGGGATTTCTCTAGTTATGGTGAGCGGGGGGGGGGGGGGGGGGGGGGGCGGGGGCTACTCCTCACTGCAGTGCGCAGGCTTCTTATTGCAGTGGCCTCTCCCGCTGTGGAGCACGAGCTCTAGGCCTCAGTAGTCATGGCACACAGGCTCAGTAGTTGTGGCACACGGGCCCAGTCGCTCCACAGCATATGGGATCTTCCCAGACCAGGGCTTGAACCCGTGTCCCCTACACTGGCAGGCAGATTCCCAACGACTGCGCCATCAGGGAAGTCCCCACCTCCCTACCTTTTACAACTAGCAACCAGCAGGGAATGTAACACATTCTTAACAGGCACTATTAAAGAAAAAGCCCTATTTTAGAATGGCAACCACAATTTTCATACAATTAGAAAGGCTCACCAGTTTCATCACTGAGGCTTAATAAAAACCTCATCTACCACCATAACAATTACTATATTTTGATCGTAGTAAAACTTCCAAATTGAATTTTCTGAAACAATAAATTCAAACACCAGTTTAAAAATCCCACTGAGAGTAAACTACAGCTACATTTTATTTACCTAACACAGACAAGGATCCTTTGTATGTGAATTTTCCAAATGAATGGAAACGTACCATTCTTTAAAATTCATATTTAAAATGTAAATCTTTCTTATAACTGATTATGTAACCCCCTGAAATATTTACAAATGTCTGGGGTTGTTTCAGTACAATGGGGAGAGGGAAGACGAGAGTGGGTAGGATGCAGATGAAACAAGGTTATCTGTGAATCAGTAATATCTGAAACTGGGTGATGGACAGGTGTGTTCATTAAACTATTCTACTTCTATATACGTTTGAAATTTTTTATTTAAGAAAATTTACACTATAGTAACCAAAACAATGTGGTACTGGTATAAGGATAAACATAAACATCAAAAGAATAAAACTGTCCAGAAATAAATCCATTCATCCATGGCCAATTGATTTGACAGTGGTGCCAAAACCAATCAATAGGGGAAGAAATAGTCTCTTCAACAAATGGTGCTGGGACTATATCTCCACACGTAAAAGAATAAAGTTTTGGACCCCTACCCCACACTATCTACAAAAATTAACTCAAAATGGGTTATAACCTAAATGTTAGAGCGAAAACAATAAAACTCTTAAGAAGAAAACATAGGTGAATCTTCACACCCTGGCATGACTTAACAGTAGATTTTTAGATACAATACCCAAAGCACAAGCAACAATAACAAAAATTAGGTCAGCTGGATTGCATCAAAATTTAAAAACTTTTGTAAAAATGATACTATGTCAAGACAGTGAAAAGACAACCCACATAATGGGAGAAAATATTTACAAATCATGTACCTTATAAGGATCAAGTATCCTGAATATATAAAGAACTCTTAAAACTCAAGCGAAACAAGCTAATTTAAAAATGAGTAAAGGACTTGCACAGACATTTGTCCAAAGATATACAAATGACCAATGAATACATAGAAAGATGTTCAACATCATTAGTAACCAGGGAAATGCCAATCACAATGACAATGAGACACCACTTCACAATCGCTAGGATGGCTATTAATGGAAAAAAAAGGAACAGAATTGTTGGCAAAGATATGAAGAAATCAGAACCCTTGTACATTCTGGTGGTGCTGTAAAATGGTGCAGCTGCTGTAGAAAAGTTTGGTGGTTCCTCAAAAAGTTAAACATAGGATGATCTACCACTTCCACTCCTAGATATATACTATACTCAAAAGAACTGAAAACTGGTACTCAAACATCTAGACACAAATGTTCATAGCAGCACTTTTCACAATAGCCAAAAGGTGGAAACAACTGAAACATCCATCATCAGATGAATGGATAAACATTATGTGGTATATATACACAGTGGAATATTATTCAGCCATAAAAACAAAATGAAGTACTGATATATTCTGCACATAGATGAACCTCGAAAACATGCAAAATGAAAGAACCCACACACAAAAGGTTATACATGGTATGATTCCATTTATATGAAATATCCAGAATAGGTAAATCAAAAGACAGTATATTAGTGTTTGCTAAGGGCTCAGAGGAGGACAGAAAGGGAAAGTAACTGCTTAATGGATATAGGAACTCCTTTGGGGGTGATGAAAATGTTTTGAAACTAGACAGAGAAGACTGAACAACACCGTGAATGTACTAAATCTCACAGAATTGTACATTTAAAATGGTTACTTTTATGTTATATGAATTTAGCCTCAAAAAAATTTCACAAGGGCTTCCCTGGTGGCGCAGTGGTTGGGAGTCCGCCTGCCGATGCAGGGGACGCGGGTTCGTGTCCCGGTCCAGGAGGATCCCACATGCCTTGGAGCAGCTGGGCCCGTGGGCCATGGCCCCTGAGCCTGCGCGTCCGGAGCCTGTGCTCCGCAGCGGGAGAGGCCGCAGTGGTGAGAGGTCCGCGTACCGCCAAAAAAAAAAAAAAATTCACAAAACTGATTACGTGTTTCATACCAACCTGAATGGGAGTAAACTAATATAATTTAGCACTTCAGTCATCATTCAGGAGTGACAAGTTTGTAGGCCTGCAAAAGAATTTTGTTCTTAAACCAAACAACACAATGCCAACTGCTACTTACAAGTCTCTCTAATAACTCCCCTCCATTCTAATTACCAATAGGCTGAGATGACCAAGTTGTGAAAATTCTAAGTTCAGAGTGAGAACGTGAAAAGAAGACTTACACAGAAAAAAAAAAAAAAGAATAACTTTAGCAGATACCTATAATGAAAGTGTGACTTTTAAACATTGTGAGCTACACCACAATGAAATGCAGGGTGAACCTCCTCTGCAACCTGGTTTGAAAAGCCATTGTGGAGTTGGAAATCTGAAATATGAACTGGATATTAAATATAAGAGAATTTGTGTTAATTGCACTAGGTGGGATAAGGGTATTATGGTTACATAAGGAAACATTTAGAGAGAAAATGTCAAGATGTCTATAAAATAAAATACATAAAGCAAAAATGAGGACAAAATACTGGTAATGATTAAATCTAGGTGATGCGTATATAAGAGTTCCTTATATTATTCCTTCAACTTTTCTGTGTGCTTGAAATTTTTATAATAAAAAGTTAAAATTTTAAACTTTAATCCCAACATTTCATTTTTTAAGACTTATTAGCTACTAATATGTCTGAAAGAGAAAATCACTTCTCTTAAATTCCTAAGAGAACAATGGATAATCCAGTAAGTATGTGTCTTTTTCCCCCCCAGGTTCATTCCTGACAAGTAATGCCTTCAAGTAACATCCAACCTTAAGTAAAAGGTCACTGACCTGAAGTGGGGGATTATAAAACAAAATACCAGACAATAGTACTACTGTCCTTGTACTGTTTTACAGGACTTTAAATATTGACTTTGTATATGCAAGGTATAAGTCAAACCACTTAAAAAAAAAATAGAAACAGCATGTATAAACTCTAACCCAAGATAAGAAGGGGGAAAAATAGAAACAAAGCATTGCAGAATTGGCACAAATAAAAAACAAACCAGGATGGCTGAAATAAGATCAAATATATCATTAATCACAAGCAATGTGTAAGTAACTTTAAACTCTTAAAGGTGTTATCAAATTGGTTTAGTAAGAATTCAATTTTATGCAGTTTATCCAAAGACCTCAAACAAGTACATAGAAAGGTTAAAAGTTTAAAAAAAAAATTAAATCCTCAACAAAACACTAGCAAACCAAATCCAAGAACATATAACAAGGATTGCACGCCATGACCAACTGGGATATATCCCAGGATTGCAAAGTTGGTTCAACATATGAAAATTGATTAATGTAATCCACCATATATAAATGGTATAAGACACAAAAACCACATAATCATCTCACAGATGAAGAGACAGCAATGTAACAAAATCCAACATCCATTCACGGGGCGGGGGGCGGGATGGGGGGACACACCTAACACAATGCGAAAAACTGAAAGCTTCCCCCCCCCATCCCATGATCAGAAACAAGAAAAGAATGGCCATTCTCCCCATTCAGTACAACACTGTACAGCAGGATCTAGCCAGAGCTTAAGGTAAGATAAAGAAATAAAAACCATTTAGATTGGAAAAGAAGGAGAAAACTATCTGAACTTGCAGTGGCAGGACCATGTACATAGAAAATTCTAAGGAATCCACATACACAACAAAAAAAATTCAAGCTAATATATGAG
This sequence comes from Stenella coeruleoalba, assembly GCF_951394435.1. Lineage (NCBI taxonomy): Eukaryota > Metazoa > Chordata > Mammalia > Artiodactyla > Delphinidae > Stenella > Stenella coeruleoalba. Next base: position 7,853,097 of record NC_137159.1, read on the forward strand.
TTCAGTAAGATTGCAGAACAGATCAATATATAAAAATCAACTGTATTTAAACTGTGTACTAGCAATAAACAATCTGAAAATGAAATTAAAAAATAATTCCACTTATGATAGCATAAAAAAAATTAAATGCCTCAGAATAATTTTTTAGAAGAGTTGCAAATGTTGTACTCTGAGAACTACAAAAAATCATTGAAAGAAAACCTGAAAACCTAAATAAGTGGAAAGACATTCCATGTTCATGGATCTCAAGGCATAACATTGGCAATACTCCCAAAATTAATCTACAGAAGAAATCCAATCTCAGTCAAAATCCCAGCTGCCCCCCCCTTTTTTTTTTGCAGTAATTGAGAGATTCTAATTGTAAAATCTGTATGGAAATGCAAGGAACCCAGAATAGCCAAAACAATCTCAAAAAAGAACAAAGAGAAATCACACTTCCCAATTTCAAAACTTAATACCAAAGCTGTAGTAATCAAGATAGTGTGATACTGCCATCAGGATAGACATACAGATCAATGGAACAGAACTGAGACTCCAGAAATAAAATCCTACATATACGGTCAATTGATTTGATCAAGGAATTAGAGGAGTAATAGTCTTTTTTTTTTAAATGGTGCTGGGACGATTGAATATCCACACGCGAAGAATGAAGTTGGACCCCTACCTCACACAATATAAAAAAAATTAACCCCAAATGGCTCAAAGGTCTAAATGTAAGAATTAAAACTGTAAAACTAGAAGAAAAATAGTAAATCTTCATGACCTTAGATTTGGTGATGATTTCTTAGATCTGACACCAAAAGCACAAGCAGCCAAAGAAAAAATAGATAAATCGGGCTTTTTAGAAACTTTTGTTCTACAAACGACACCAAGAAAGTGAAACAACAACCTCCTATGGGAGAAAATAATGACAGCCCAGAGAATGGGAGAAAATATTTGAAAATCATATCTGATAAAGGATTTGTATCTAGAGTATATAAAGAACTTATTCCTCAATAATAAAGAACTCAATTTTAAAATGGGCAAAGGATCTGAATAGACAGTTCTCCAAACAAGACATACAAATGTCCAATAAACACATGAAAAGATACTCAACATCTTAAGCCATCATGAAGTGCAGACCAACCAAAAGTCACAATAAGATACCACTTCACACCTCCTAGAATGGCTATAATCAAAAAGTCAGATGATAACGAGTGTTGATGAGGATATAGAGAAACTGAAACTCTAACACACTGTTGGTTGGACTATAAAATGGAGCAGCAGCTTTGGCAGTTCCTGGAAAAAAAGTAAAACTACTTGGCAGTTCCTAAAAAAGTTAAACATAGAGTTACTCTACGACCCAGCAATTTCACTCCTAGGTATATACCCCAAAGAATTGAAAACACAAGTCCACACAAAAACTTATACACGGATTTTTTTAGCAGTATTATTCGTAACAGCCAAAAAGTGGAACAACCTTGAATCCATTAACTGATGTATGGACGGGTAAATAAAATGTGGCACACCCATACAATGAATTCTTAGAACATGTGATTCTAGACTTAGAAAAAATTCCAACTACTGCAGTATCATCAATCACATCTATTAGTTTCATCAGAGCTCAGTACCCGAAACCTAATGACACAAATTTAATTAACACAGTACTTATTGTATTTTCAGAGACTGTTTATATAAAGTTTACAGTACGAAGGTAGTTTCAAAAACAGAAAAAACAAACATTATTTTAAATCTCAATAGAAAGTATCTTTCTATCACCAAAGGGAGATTTGAAAACCAATGATTCTAAACAATGACTGCTACCTGGGTGAAAAGTAGGGATTCCTCTGAAAAAATATACCTGAAATTTTATATACCATGTCTGAAATGGGAAGGAATGAAACATTAAATCATCACTGTTTTCACTTTAAACAGACAGGCTATGAGACAGGCAGTTATTCAACTAAGGTTAAGTGAGAAAATTTTTTTAAAGGAATTCTGGCACTGATTGACCTATGGACAACGGCTGTCATTCTTCTATTCTCCCTCCTTTGTTAAACTGTTCCTCTTTAACAGTTGCTTCACCAGTAAAGATCCTTTGGGAAGTCTACATTTTGGAGTAGCAGGATTTCTTAAATCAGCTAGTGCAGCACAGTTTAAAAAAAAAACAAAACCACAGGTTCTGAGGTCTGGTTTGGCTTAACAGCTGAGAGGCTCTAAGCCTCAAGCACATTATTATGCTAAATCTGTTTCCTCTTCTATATGTTATAAAGTAGTTCTTTTATCTTTATACCTTTCCCTTCCTCCAGATTCTCAAACTGGTTACAGCATAGTTATTTCTTCTACATTAAGTGTCTTCATTATTAAAATTATGTAAATACTGTGATTACTGCTAGAGCAAGTAGTATACTGTGATTATTTCAATAGTTCAAAATACCTGATTTGAAATTTCTTAACAGTACATATTTGACACAAGGCATAAGTTAGAAAGGGAGGGAAAAAGGAGTCATTTGTGTGTCACTAACTAAAACATTTGAATGCTGCTGTAATGTCTCTAATTTTTCTCCCTGGTCTCCCCCTCTGTTATATATTATCACAAACTAATAACCAAATCGCAATTAAGGCCTCATCCTTTAATAACAGCTACTTTTAATAATAAGAGAGAGTTAAGTTGGTCAGACCATCTTGAAAAAAAGTTTTCCTACATTAACAGCAACCAAAACTATAAGACACCTAGGAATAAACCAAACAAGAAATATCCTAAAGGTTCAACTGAAGAAAATAAAGTTTTACTGATAATTAACCAAATAAAGAAGCATGTCATGTTACTAATTTGTTCATCACTACATTTCAGCACCTAGAACAACAGCTGGCACTTAACTGCTTAAACAGACAATGTATTTCTTGAAGGGAATGATTCAATACCATAAAGATGTAAGTGTACCAAATAATCTAAAAACTTAATGGGACTCCCAATTAAAATCAGTCCCAACAGACTTTTAATAGACCTTGATAAACTCACCTATTACATAAAAAAATTTAAAAATCATAAGTGGGTAAAATATCAAGAGCATGAACATACCCACAAATGTCTTAAGTTGTCCTCTGAGTGCTTCTCAAACATTCTAAGCACTTGTTGGACAAACATGAATGGAAGTCAAAAGGCTTGGGAAATGTCTCACAAATGCCTAAATCTGGTTTAGGAATTCCTGAATAAACAGTTCTCAGAGTAGTTCCCCCCAACACAATTCAGAGGGTCTAAACTAATTCAAGGGGTCAAAACTATTTTCAACATAGTACTACGAGGCTATTAGCCTTTTTTTCATTCTCATTTCCTCATAACTGTACAGTGGTGTTTTCTAGAGGCCACACGATGTGTGATATTGCTACAGGTCGAATCACAAGCAGACAAGAATCAAGCTATCTTCTACTAAGCCAGATAGTAAACGTTTACAAAATGTTTACCACCACTCTCTTCATAAATTTTTGAAAATGATTATTTAACAGTGTTATTTATGTTAATGTGATGTTATTTTTACTTTTAAATCAATATATTTAAAGAACTTCTCAGTTTTAATTTGTAATATGGTAAGTACTGATTGACCTAACCCACATAAACAAAAGCCTTTTGGGTTCCTTAGTAATTTAGGAGAGTAAGGGGGTCCTAGGACCAAAAAGTTTGAGAACTGCTTTTCTAACCTAAGCAGACACTCAGTTCCTCAGTTAAACAATGCTTTGCCCAACGTATAGATCAACTGCCAGATTGGAATAAACTTAGAAGGCTAAGTAAAGCACAACTAGTGGGCAAGTAACATCAAAAGTAGCTACATTGGGATCCCCTGGTGGCGCAGTGGTTGAGAGTCCGCCTGCTGATGCAGGGGACACGTGTTCGTGCCCCAGTCCGGGAAGATCCCACATGCCGGGAAGATCCCACATGCCGCAGAGCGGCTGGGCCCGTGAGCCCACAACAGTGAGAGGCCCGCATACCGCAAAAAAAAAAAAAAAGTAGCTACATCAGCTCCCCAGAGATCACCAGTAGAGAAGGCAGAAGAGGTTTCTATAAGCTAACAAGCTAACAAGTTTATCATCTGCTTTCTTATTCATTTATGGCAAACTACGACTTCTTCCCGTCCTTCCACATATTGATTACCTAAAGTATCAATCTAGGAACAAGGTAAACCAAGAGAACTCTCAGATTATACATCTTTTTTTCTTTTTTGATCTAATGTATGCAGATAGTTTATTATTAATTCAAATATATTCAAATGAGAAATAAATTCCTTTGTTGAACTAGACTATTTGAACTGTTTGCCACTTGGACTACTTCCTCTCTGGGATGCTTTAGAGTACCTGCTATGCTCACAGCTCCTCTGGACAGGTTCCTTAAGCAGATCACCATGCTTTCTATCCCAGAAGAGGGACCCGATACCCTGATCATACCTGGCTACGATGAATATCTGACA